>NC_046225.1:66166280-66905030 GCF_009819885.2 Catharus ustulatus | reverse complement strand
CATAAACTGTTCATAAACTGTTCACACTTATCTCTTATCTCACAAACTATGGTTAAACAGGCCACTTGCCAAGAGTAAGCCATGCAGGCACCCCCCAAAAAGTGCAAGTCAAGGATCTCTGACTCTCATTCCACAAAGGAAAAAGAGACAGTGAGACATTACTTCACTTATTTTCTTGAGGACAGAAGGGAATTGGTCCAGGTGAGCATAGGAAATGTACCTGATTTATTTTTTACATCTCTCTGGACTATTCTGATAGCTGTCTCAAGCAATAAGGCTTTTTCTTTAATGTCCTACAGGAGCCCAGGTCTCTTCCCCTGATGCTGAATAAGACTCTTCTGCAGATAAGTTGTATTTGGAGCCTGGAAGTGAAGACCACTAACCATAAACACACAGAGACAAGTTTTTTTAGATTCTCTTTCACTTTTATCTATAGTGTAGAAATTCAAGATGGCAAGTGGCTGAAAAAGTCATAAGGATTTTGTGCCATAAAAGCAATTATATCAGTTTTTATCAAAAACCTTGTGTTAGCTCATGGAGGAAAGTAAGAGAATACTGAAACGAAGTGGTCAGCAAGCTGAAAATGATCTTGAAGTACATTAGTTTATCCACACTAAATCTGACACAGGGTAGCTTGTTCCAAAGCCTTCTCACATTTCTGTGAGCACTGAAAGAGAGAAAAGCCTCTGAACTTTCCTTTAGAGACTCCTAACTTCCTTAAGAGTCCAGAAGAAAAAGGAAAACACTGAAAAGAATTGGCTACAAGAGGATGGCAGAAACAGTTAACACATAAAGAAAAAGAAAGTTTTAAGCAAAGTCAAGACACTGAAGTGTCAGCTTGTCAAACTAATTGTATTAGTAAACAAGGTAAATCGTAGAAACAGGAGATAAACATTTTTTAAAATCAAATTTTCTCTTCACTACTATAAAATAATCAGATTGATGAAATGGAAGGGGGACATTTCTTTGCAAGATGTCGTGTGAAGTTCTCTGTCCTGCCAATTAGTATTGATCTACTTCACTTGATGTTTCCATTCTAACAATGAAGTAATAGAAACTGAAACAAAATTTGCTGAAATATTTTTTCATTAGATTGCTCCAGACCTAGTCAATACCTTAAGAGAGTTGGCAGTTCATCGTTTGTAATGATATCTAATCATGCTGCCACATGACTTTAGATTTCCATTTATTGTCTTTATAAAAAATAAGCTAGTCTGCAAAATGAAACATGTTTTAGAGAATATTTTGGTGTTCAAGTTGCTGCAAAGTTAAGTGACATACGGATAGAGGTAAATGCTGAATGATAAATTGCTTTAAAACAATGATGATATTTGCTCTGGCTTTGAATTGTTGCTTTTTTTGAAGCAGAAGTGAGATGCATCTGCTTTCAGAGACAAGCTAAGTCACATTTACATCAAATCCAAGAAAATAGAGTAGGCAAGCTAGATAATAACATTCTGGGTTTTTTTGACCTGTTCTTCTTCAGAAAATGTTTTCCATGGCTGCAATTCTACAATATTTTAGAAAGTTATCTCATCAAATCCTTGGTTTGATCTTTCAAACAAAAGATCAACACTGGGCCTATGACCAAATACAAATAGCCTTCCATGATGTAATTTCTTACTTTCTGCTTTCAGGGATTTCATTTATATCTTCCCATTCCTTTAACACTTGTCTGCTTGTAATTCTGCCTTTGTTTCACAGTCAGCTTGTAAGCTCCTCAGGGACAGAAATCCTTTGTTGTGAATCTGGGCAGTGTCTCACTCCAAAGGGTCAAGGTCTAGGTCTGGAAGCCACCAGACCTTCCAGCACTCATCCCTGCAGATTTTCTCAAGCACTTCAGGGGTGATTGGCACAGTTTTAATTGAGGTAACTCAGACAAGGCTGGTCTGCTTTGCTTTCTGACCTCTGATGGCCAACAAAGCTTCCACTGCAGTCACATTCTGACTGTGGACACTGTTGGGATCTGGTTTGTGGTGGTGACTGATTTTGAGTTTTGTGAATTGTTTCCTGGCTGCTACTGGCCTCATCACCGTAATCTAAAGTGACTGCAGGGGAATTCTAAACAGGCTTAGTGTATGTAGGCATAGGTCCATGCAGACACCTAGGACTGTAGGTCCTCACACTCAGCTGAGTAAATGCCACACTGAATGTCTTAATCTCTGCCTGCAAATGCAGACAATTCCCTTTCCTTAATTTTGAACCTGTAAGATTAATGAGAGTCCAGTTGTTTTGTTCCACTATCCCTAATTAATGAGGAAAGGCCCAATATAAGAAAGATCTCATGGGTCCTGCTCTGGGTCTATGGAAGGACCTGCTGGGATGGTTCCAGAGGACTGGATCACCTCTGCTGTGGAAACAGGCTCAGATATTTGGAGAGGCAAAAAAAGTGTCTCAGCCTTTTCCTCCTTGGTGACAATGTTCCCTCCTGTGCCCGGTAAAGGATGGAGATTTTCCTTAGCCCTTGTTTTGCTGTTAATGTGTTTATGAAAACATTCTCTGTTGCCTTTTACAGCAGTGGCCTCACAGAATTTGTGTGTTTTACAATGCTAGCTAACACAAATGCATAAATAAGTAATTTTAAAAATAAATCAAGAGTCAGGCAGGTTCTTGAACATGAAAACATATAACTGTAGATTTGGTGTGCTGATCAAAATTTCCCAAAAAGATCAAAAGCAGCATAAAAGCAGCCTCAGTAAGTACTTTGTCACTGAGATACAAATGGATTTCTAAAAGCTTCTAAGCAAAATGAAGAAGTTTATAATTCTTTCTGAATGGAACCAAAGGAAAATTACAGACCACACCAAGCCACTAATAGCCTCACAAAAACATGAGAAAATTTGAAAACAGAAAACCATTAGGGGAGTCTTCTGAGTAAGAAACACCAAGTATACAGTAAAAAACCTCTAAACGTGCTTCCACAGGAATCTGTGAAAATTAAAATAGAAATCCAGCTCTAGGGGAGGGTTAGTAACAGAAAGGTGTTTTCCATTTTATTCTGTATTTTCTTCTCAATAACAGAATTCTATCCTCTTCTAATACTACTCCTGTGTTCACTAAGTTATTTTCATGACAGATAAGTAGACATTCTGATCAGTTCTGTCCAGATTTATTAATTCTCCCCTCTAAAGTAAAACTATCACTTTCAAAGTTCAGTGCTAATAAAGAAATTAAGTTAACTGTTATTAAGTGAATTCAAGCAGCATGAAGCTCAAGAGCAGCCTTCCAGAGCAATTGTTTTCTCTTTTGGGTATTCAGTTTACTTCCATCATCAAAGCACAGTATCCAAAACACTGCCAAAAGTCACAGGATTTATCTTCAATTTTTCCTTTGACTCTTTGACTCTTGAAATAGTTTATGGGAAGGTTTCAACAGGTAACCACACTACCCCAATGTTACTAAATGGCTGAGGTCATAAGCAGTGCTAACAGCAGTAAAAAATAAATCAGAATATTCATTAAAAAGCAAAAAAAATAGAGGCTTCTTCACATCTTCAAATAAAGCAACAGTCACTATTTGAATAGCAAAGATTCGGATTTCATTTTGGATCTTGAAAAAACGAAAATCTAAATTTACAGAATAATGTAGCCTAAACAACACACTCACTTACTGGCAATTTTCCTTCAGCTGCAACAAATTAGACCCTTTATGGGAAGACTCCTAACTTTGAGTCAGACCAGCCATGAGAAATTAATGTTTCTGATTCTGTTAAATATATTAAGTTTGTAGCAAACTAGCTTTCAATCAGAAATGGTCAGGCAAAAGACATCATTACAGAAGGAATGGAAAGGGAAAATTAGTGCAGTATTATTTAAGTCTGCACATAATTGTAAGCCATAGGGACTAAATGTTCCTTTTATTCCAAAGGGAATGTGAACAAATAATTCAACAAGTCATTTAAAAATATATACAAATCCAAAGATTGTCAGAATCTTTTGCTGAAGTAGATCTGATGTATGTTGTGAATGACTGGTTTCAGATTAAACAATCACCATCTAAGTTATGGCAAAAATCAGGTTTTAATATCAATTTGTGTAAGCACAACTTTAACAGAGTTCCATGACAAGGTTCACTGTGTTACTTACCACATAGATGAGGCATACATAGGAAAATTGGATTAGAATCAATTTAGAATTATTTACACAAAGACCAGGCCTGCAAAAGGATAAGGGTGCAAAGGATAAGGAAGGGTTTAGCAACGCTGTAATAAAAATGGTACCATTCCACTCAGGCTACAGTTCAGGTAAATGATTTTCCAAGGCTAAAGAGGATAGTTGCAGCTGTTTCCCCACCTTGGTTGGGAAGAGGATGCTCCACTTACCACTTGTTTTTATGCAGGAGCTCCTGGTTTTACACCACAGTGTAAAACTCTCAATGGAAATGGATCCAAGGAAATGTCTCTGAATGAAATGTCTAGGAAAACTGGCAGAGAAAAAAACAAAACGAAAAGAGAAACCTGATAGGAGAAGCAGTCAGCAGGTAAGTACAGTAATTTCATGATTATAAGCCGCACCATTTTGACTAAAATTTTGGTCCGAACCCAAAGTGCGGCTTATAATCAGGTGCGGCTTATATACGGACAAAGAACAAAAAGTTGCTGTTTTAGTTTGGAGGACAGGTGTCTGCTGAGAAAGGCAGGAGCATCTCTTTGAAATGGAGAATGTAAACCCCCTCCCTCCAAATTATTATAATTTTGAAATCAAGGGGTTTTCAGGCAAAAAAAAGGGAATTAGGAATAACAGTTCTTTACTAGGGAAATTAAAATAGAAATACAGTACTGCAAAGAAAGAAACTCCAAACCCTGACAAAGTCAGAGTACAACCTGACACCCTGTCAGGCAGGGTGTTGGCAGCAGTCCCATTCCATGATGGCTGCATCCTCCTGCAGTGACAGATGTGATTCAGTTGGAGCAGTGCTCCTGTACAAGGTGCAGTTTCCCTCTGGAGTCCAGTGGAGAAAGGGGCTCCCTTAGTGTCCCAAACCCTCTGTTTTTATCTTGGTAAGAAATGTTGGGCTCTTCCCCCTGGCTGGAGCAACTTCCAATGGGATGCAGTAATTTTATCAGTCCCACAGTGGGACTCAATGGCCATTAGCAGAAAATGACTGGCTGGAGGAAGGATGGGTTGTGAAAAGATAAAGAACAATGCCCTGCCTGGTTTCAATGGATGCCCCATTAGCAGAATATCTGCCATGGAGACAAGGATCACTGCCCCCACCCTCAACAGATGGTGATAGAATAGATACCTTTTATCACACTCTGTATTGTAACATGCGACTTATAATCAGGTGTGGCTTATGTATGGACAAAGAACGAAAAGTTGCTGGCATCCGAAGTGCGGCTTATACTCAGTGCGGCTTATAATCGTGAAATTACTGTAACCCTGCTGCAGGGTTGATTAAACAGAAATTTCTTATTAAAAGAAAATTCTTACTATGTAATCTAAAACTAACTACTATAATTTTAACAGTACTTACTAGACCTAAAAACCTTTACTACGTTAGTTTTATGTTGTCTATTGCATAATATTGGTAATTACATGTTTCTGTTGAACTTCTTAAACCTCTATAGAAACTATTAAAGCAAGCCAAGTGAAAGAAAATGTTGACACAAGACCTCTGTACACTTGTCATGGCACAGTAGGTGTCAAAGTGGTCATTCTGAAGAAAAAAGGAAAAGGACTCAGCTTTTTCAGACACTAAAGGAAATAAAGTGTAATTTCAATGTTAAATTAACACATAAAATCGGTAAATTATTTATATACACTCATGGGAAGATGCCCATAAGAGGAAACTTCAATAAAATGTAAGCAGGAATCTCATCATATGATGAAAAGAGAGATTAAAGACTGCTGCATTAGGATTTCTCTTTCTTTGACCATAAATAAAGAAATATAGAGTATTGGTCTGAAAAAACCTAGCATTTGCATAATCCTGCATATCAACATTAATACCATTTTCAAATGCATGGAATAAAAAAAAATATGTTCGTGCAACTGGAAATGTCCAGGAAAAGAATGTTTCACCCATAAACACAACCTGGAATTCCATTTTTATGCTTTTTTTTTTTTTTTTCCTTTTTCCATAAATTTTTGGCTCTTTTTTTGATGGGTTCTATTTTTACTCTTGCAAAACACATCAAAAAGTATCCATTATGTCTCTGTATAAAATAGAAAGAATTCTTTAAAAATTCTTTATAAATTCCTTGCAAAATATATGTCCTTGTTTTCTTAACTAGTTTTAATCTCTCTTAGTTATAAGAGCATAAGGTTATTATAGAATATATTATTTTACTCTATCTTTATTATAAGATAATATATATGTGGTAGATTACTTTTAAATGTTCAGTTTAGTTAGAAAAACTTGGCATGAATAACAAAGATGTTGTTTCTCAAAGGCTGTATTTTCATTTAATTTTGTATTATTGTAATTTTCTAGATGAAGCACAGACAGCATGTTAACAAATTGTTTTACTACTCAAAACATCAAGAAACACTCGGCTGTTTTTCCAATGCCAAGAAATTGAAACTCTGAAGGCTCTCTCCACCAGGTTAGCCAGCAGCCTGAATGAGATACAGCTTCAGCTGCAGACTCCAGGCAGTCCATTTAGCCTGCTCCAGGTGAAACTGAGATGTCTGTGAGTAAATGTTTAAAGCTCCCATTATAGCTGCTGGAGTCTAAAAGTTTCAGTCTCAAGCAATTGAATAGGTGCCAACTGTGAGCAGGATCCCACACACAAGTTATTTAGGAATGTGTTCCTTCTTTCCTTTCCAGTTGAAATACAACCAGTGCCCAGGATAAAGTCACATTTTAATATATTTTTGTCATTCATGTCCAGTAGTTTTATTCTTTGATGAGACAAAGCACTTCAAGGAGCTGTCTACATAGTCATGCTCAAAGTGAGATGTGCAGACTCTCACAAACTTTCCTACCTAGAGGAAAATAAGAATAAAAGGGCAGCTTCTGTAGCCCTGTTAGACACTCTTTGCTGGTCTCAAATTAAAGCTACCAGGTCTGGATTTGAGGCTGACACTGGCACCTGCTCAGTGGTTTCAGAGACTTTTGTGTCTCAGGAGGGATTCTGCACTTGTGAATTACCACACAGCAACAGTAGCCTGCACTCATTGTTTGGGGATGCTTCTGAGCCCTCTTGATTACTGGGATTTGTAATAAATTCAGAAGTAGCCCCCAGCAAGTCACCCAGCTGGAAAGTTCCTGCTTTTCTAGCTCTCCTGCTGTGCTCCAACACTAGCCAAAACCAGTGCCCTGGGTGGCTGTGGGGACCCTGTTTATGCAATGCTGTCAGAGATGTTTGCCAGAGCAGTGGTTTGCAGCAAGCTGTGTAAGCATCTTCCTGGAATCCAACACATTAATCACGCTGCATTTTGTTCCTAGGGCAGCACGCTACAGGGGTGGTTATGGAATCAATTTTGACAAAGAGGAGAAAGTTCAGGCTCAGGAACTCCAACATTTTAGCATTTCCCAAGAATATTAGATTAGACATTGTTTTTCCTTATGCTCCAACACTTGGATGTTTCGTGAAACAAACCTCAAAATCAACTTCATTAGATTCATAGACTGCGTTTATGAACTCTGATTAAGCAGAATTTGAAGCTCATAACCTTTACATTAACATTTTTGCCAGGGCCTGACACTTCTGTTCTTTCAGCAGGCAGAATGAACATGCAAAATAACAAAGGCCAAGACACCCTGACCTGCTGGGGAACAGGTTCAAACTCTGCATGGCTCTGCCCATAGCTGTTATGCACAGCAGTGTACCTAAGGCTCACAATATCATCAGTTCTTCCCAACTCTGTTGGCATTGCAAATTTTGATAACTTACAGCACCTAAAACAGAAATGGAGTTTCTAAAGCAGAACAATTAATAACATTCTCAAATAAAATTTCATGAGGCTTTAAAAAACCCTAATTTAAAATGTTCTTTTTTAATCACAGATTTTGCAAAGGACATTCTGTAATACAGAATTTATTCATTCACTTAAAATGCCCAAGATCTGCCAAACTATGAATTAATAATGATAGCTAGTCTTTTATGTCAAATCAATCTCACCACTCTCCCTCCTGGGGGAAAGTTCGTGATATTTTCTTATCTGCTTCGAGAGATTTCAGTGGGCTCAAGCACGCAAGCTGAGCTGTGGACATTTTGAACCCTGCACTGCTTTTCTCAGCAAGGTGGGGTAAGGTGAGATAGTGGCATCTATTTATTTGTGCTTGGGTGTGGGGATCTCTGGGTTGCTGCTGTGTCCCTAGTGGAAACAATTCCAGTAGCTTCAATGAGTGCAGGATCAAGCAATTAAATGGGGGGAAAGCATATGACTGTGGGCACAAGACAAACTGTATGTCTGTAGGCTGCAAAATGGAGCAAGGAGACAACCAAGGAAAGATGAGGTTAGTCCATCATCCAGGGCCGCATCTCAGAGATTGACCTATCCAAAGGGAGACAGAAAGAGGACTTGGATTCATTAACACAAAAACAGCCTGCACAGAATGAGAGACACTTCTGTGCCTTCCCCTTTGATAGATGAATGGCAAAGGTTCAAACACACAAAGCACGTTTAGGACAGTAAATCCTACATTGTATACCTACTCCCCATCTCCCTTTGCCCAAAAAATGACTGCTGGACTCTGTTTAAAGACAGGATTTGTGGCCAGAGTACTGACTTTTTTTTATTTTTTCCACTTGCAGTCCATGTAACATAAAGTGTGGGCATAGTTGAAGGAATAAAGGTTGGGAAAGCCCCAAAAGTCTAGCTCATTCACAGGTTTCTGCCAAAGAATAGAGGTTCAGCAAAAGGAAGTGTAGAATCAGCCCCTAGACTTTTTCCTTAACACATTATTTAGAGATAGAGACAGTAGGAGCTGAACTCAACCCAAAACCCCAGTGTCCCTCACCAGCACAGCATACCTACTTACAGCCCCCTGCAACCACATTTCCTTCACCACCACCCTAGAAACCACCTGGGATCCTCCCCAAGCTGCTGCATCCCAGTGAGTGAGCTGATGCTTCCCTTACTGCTCTCACACCCCACCCGTGTAACCCATTAATCCCTTAAAACACAACACTGCAGCCAAGCAAAAAAATTTGGGCCTTTTTTATAGCATATTCTAAAAGATGTGGAAGGACATGCTTTTTGCTTATCTCCCTTCCAAATAACCTATTGCCTGTTCCTCATTAGTGCACATTAACACAAGCTGGGGAGACAACCTGGCATTACAAAGGATACTGAGGGATTCTGTGGTTTGTAAAATGTAAATTTACATTTGAGGGCAGGCAGGGGACATCAGATATCTCTGTTTCCCCTGCGGGGATTTTTGGAAATTGCTCCATATCAGATCATGCAGTGGAAAATGCTTTCAGGTCTGGAGCATGAGGTAAGGAGTCAACTGAGCAACACAGAACACAAAGGCGACAGACTTCTGAAAGACTGGATGGAGCCTGACTCACCACAAGAGGGTTTTTTAAATCCCATTGGGTGTTTTATTGAGGGCACTTTCATACTTGCTGCTGAAGTCAGTGGCCTGGTAAACATTTGATTTATTGTGAGTTTCACCTCTGAAAAAGAACTGCTCACCACTCAGCTCTGGCAGATTTAGCCAAAGTCTCAGCAAGACTTGACTGCGAGGTACCTTCACGTACAGATGGCTCAGAAGTTTCCTCCAGTGCTGTTTTCTGAGCAGACAGGCAGAAATTCTCTAAGAGCCCTGACTGCAGGACAGAGGTTTTGCCTGCCCTGAGCTGAGACACTCTGTTGGGTTTTCCCTCTGTCCAATAATCTGTGGCAGGGCTGAGCACGTGGTATCTCGAATAGGTTACATGAAGAGCTCCCTGCCTCACTACAGGTGGATCATGGCAAGATGAGTCAAGATGGTCAAAATGAGCAACATGAATGCATAAATCCAGCCCATCTGACTGCTTTTATTCTCAGTGCTCAGACACATAACAACAATATTGAGTCTTAGCACAAAGCTATTTTACTGTGGTCTAAGATATTATGTATTTCTTTGCATTTGATAGGGGCTGAGCATATACCACTACTCAGTCATAGCTGAATTTGTGGATCCCTAAGTAGCAGTGGCAGTAAAAGCTGTGGAATTAGGGTTGAATGGCTCACCTGAAATGTGCTCAGAGCACAGACATCCCCAGTCCCAGGGGGTTTGGTTCTTGGTGCTCAGCCAGTAATGAATCCCCTCATATCCCCATCACCCCACAGGTGCTGAAGGCACCAGCTGTGCTGCAGTCGCTGTTCACCAGGTTGGGTGGGTACCACCACCTTGAGCTTTGGCTGCATGGAGATCTGAACCACACTGGTTGACACAAACACTTCCTGCACACCCAGTTCTTAATATAGGCACAACTTTTGTTTCTTTTTCATTTAGTGAGAGGAAAAGAAATATGATTTGGCTTTTTGTCTGGGCTCAAGTAGCATAAATCACTGGCTGATGCCCATGGTGACGAATGAGCATCTTGCTCTGTCAGAAGCAAACTCTGTGGGGAGTGACAGGTAGAGCTGAGCTTGCTTCAGAACAGGGAGCCTCTGAAAGTCCTTTCTGCTTTCCTATGGGCCTATGCTGCTTTGAGGAAACATTTCTGAGGAAAGCTGTGAGTAGTGAGAAAGCACAAGCTGTACTTTACAATGAATAATTCACACATCAGTATATGGACAGAAAGCTGTAAATTTTCACACACTTAGATAAAAGATAAACAATCTTATGAGAAATTAGCTGATATAGGCTCACTTATCTCCTGAACTCCATGTGTGAACCTAGCCTGAAGAGATGGATGCATAATTCCCATGTCAAGCAACAGCATTGCTATTGATCTAAAAGTATATCAAAAGAAGACATCCTTGTAATCCAAAAGCATACATAATTTATTGTTGTACATCTCTATCATACTGTTATTTTGTACAGAAAGTCAGATTTACACAACAGCATTTAATAAATACAGCTCTTGGCATTACCTGGATTGTCATATATTTTGGAAGAATTTCAAGCCTTACTTAACTTAGTTTTACAGTTGCTGCCATACACAGAGGTACCATGGAGTCAGAATTAATCTAATCCCCTGAGGTAAAACAAATGCCACAGGTAGCAGCCAGGTCCTTCTCTGAAATGCCTCCACCATACGTCAGTGCCAGGAACCAGAGCTGACCTATGCTGAGGCATTTTGACTTCTGCTTGATGTTGCAATGATATTCCCAGCACTCTTGTTAAAAATCATGGGCTCAGCTCAGCCCCGGAGTTTGTTCCAAGTTCAAGAGCACTTCTGTCCTCTACTAGAACCTGCTGTGGTGTCTGCTATGATTTGCTAACTTCACATAGCTGATTTCAAGGTTCATTAGAAATTTTTCAGAACTTTGAGTGGAAGCCCTTGTGACAGCTGCACAGTCTGGATATAGCAGGGAGTAAAACCTCAAGACCCAGACTGAGGAATTAATCTGAAAGTATCCAGATCCATGGATGTGTGTTATGAGTCCCTCTCCCTAATGCTGTCTAGTGGATCAGCTCTGTACAAGAGCAAAGGAAAGCTAAGGCCCATGAAGGAAATAACAAAATATAAAGGGAAAATTTATACCTCTACAATTCACTCCATTTGGTCCTATCTCCACAAATACATGGAATATTGTACAGGAACATAAGACTAGACAGAAATTCTTCCATTGTCATGCCCAGTTTCCCAGGCACAATTAAATCTGCTACTGATTTATCTCCTTCTACTCTTCAGCTGACAAATCTGATTTTGCCTGTTTCTCATACCATGATCTCCCTCTACCACACAGAGGCGATTAACAGCACAGAAGGGTGCTTGCAAAGAGGTAATACAACTTTCTGTGCTGTTCCAGGAAGCTTTCCCTGTAAGTGGGTGTACTCTACCCAGAGAGGGTTCCTGCTTCAAAGCCCAGAGACAATAATGCCACCATAGTTGACATATCCATTTTCCAGACACCTTTATCTTCTAGATGGCTGGAAGTTCCTGAGGAGGATCATCTCTGTAGATGTGTTTATGGTTACAGCCCATCCTTATGTAACATTATACACTGTAGACATTGCTAATATCAGCAGCTATTTCACTACCAATTCTCGATTTGCAAAGCACAGTGACTGCAAATTACAAACTTGATTTGTTTGCATCATTTACAACAAACAAACCTCCCAAAACACAAGTCAACATGTCCATCTTGTTTATCACTGCAGCCTATTTTTAATTCAGCATTTTTGAAACACTAATTTGCTTATTGCTGTCTTTGCACAGAATAATGTCCCATTATCATAGTATTTATATCAGAAAATACCAAAGGCTAGATTTGTAAAAACAAAGTTGACTAACTTTGAATTGATTTGAATACACTTTGATTAGCAACCGTAAAATCTTGCTTATAAAATCAAATGGCCTGGAACTGCAGCTTCCCATTTCCTGATATCACAGATGTCCTCTTATTGTGTCTCAGTCAACAGATATGCCAACAGCAAGGCAGCTACCAGACTTTATAAACTTCCTCCTAAGTCTGTATTGCCACCTATTCTGCCTGTGACATCCACCAGTAAATGCAGTAATTTTAAGAGGTAGGAACCTGTTGGATATAAGCCAATATTCTTATATTGGTAAAATATTAATAACTTCATATCAGATGCCTTAGCATGAAGGAAAAGCAAAAATACCTATCACGATGCCAGGTGGAAAGATAGAAATTATCTTTCAGACTTATCTCTCTAAATTTACAGACCAGCATAGACTGAGTCCAGTCTAAGGATCACCAATACACAGTCTGGAACTCAGAAGTCAGGTATTATTGACCCAACTGAAACTCAAATTTTATCATTTTTGTCAGTATTAAAAAGGGGGCAAATGACTAAAAGATGTGACTGGAACCCCCACTTCTTGTCTGCCCTTACTCTTTCCATGAGACCTATGTTTACTACTGGTTGGCTGAGTGCTAAAATCTCTACAAAGTACCTCTTTGCCTATTTATACTGTGATTTTTGTAGAGTTCCCCTGTTTCTCTGCGTAATCAGATGCTGTGTGTTTATTAACCACTAGCACAGATCACTCCAGGAAAGAGATACTGCAGCACTTACATGAAACAGGACTCAATAGGATGAGGTTTTGGTTCTACCAGATGGCCAATATAAAAATAAAAAATCCCATCACTGTTTGTTTGCCAGCAGCTCCAGCAGGATAATATCCCCAAAATATGAATGAAGCAGTAACTGCATGCACACATGTCCCTCTTGGTATTGCCTTGGTTCCAGAGTCACTGGGATGCTGCACAGTGTTCCACAGCCTTAGGCTGGAGCCTCCTCCAGGTACAGACCAGTTCCAGAGGGCCGGATGCTCTGTTTGTTCAGAACCAAAAATTACTGATGAAGAGACATGAAAATACTGCCTGGCTGTTATCTGTGCCATATCTTGCTTGTAATTAAGAGAGAATTGAGGTTTCCAGCTTGGTCAGTCCAGTTTTGCCATAAACAACATATTCACTTTAACCTGTAGTCTCTCAAAGTGAAATATTAAAATAAACACATGACACTAATTTCTTTCAAACTATGCATTTACCTCATTTAATAGTTTCATGGCCATATTTACCTCATTTAATAGTTTCATGGCCATATTTCCTTCTCCTTCCTCCAAAAGCCAATCTTGCTGCTAGAGATTGATTTTATTCTGTTATTTCCTAATGTTCTGGGTAGTCAAAACCGAAGTGTTATTATTTCTACTTGGCTTGATTCTTCTGTTCTTGAATTAATGCAGTCTTTTCCAGAGGTAAACATCGTGACTATTTAATAAAGAATACATCTATATTGAAGGGCAAAGCCAGGCATTGTGACAACAAAGCTGGTACCTCAGGACTCAGCATAACAAATGAAATTATTTAATCACAAGAATTTGTTGTCGAATCTTGCAGAGAATGTGAATAGGGGATTGAAGATCACTTCACTCATTTCCCATAGGAGACAGATTTCAACTTAATAAAATTGTTCTTAACAAAAAGAGAATAACAAATGAGGTTTTTACTGACAGACTGAGGACACACAGCAAGTTATTTTTGACACAGATTTAAAAGTAACAGGCAAAAGAACATTTCCTTTGCTTACGAATACAAGCCTCACTTTATTGAGATTCTGGTGTTTTTAATAGATAGGTCAAAGCAAGTTTAAATGATTCCCTCTGTTTTTCTGGTGTGTTGTTTTGCATTTGAAATTGGGCAGGAAAATTATCCCCAGGAGAGTGGCAAGTCAAGGGGTTTGTCTCTGGCCCATGGAGAATTTTGCGGTCTGAGAAGAGTCTGTGTGCACATCCTCTAAGTGATGGGGGCATATCCATTGATATCACCAGCACCCACTGCTTTCAGCCACTGCCATGAACTTTAATAAGGAGATAACTACTAAATAAAATTCTAATATTTAATAATTACTTTTAAGGTATGCTGGATTATGGTAGTAAAAATACTAGGAACAGCTAGAATCAGCTAAACTACCTTCTGTCTTAAAATCCCTTAGGTGGTCCTAAGACAGGGCATCCATCAAGGCGGAGAGAAAAATGGAAGTGAGACATAAGAACAGACATAATAACTTGACAAAATTATGTACATGCAAAATGCAATAACTGTAGGTGTATTATAGGCAAAAAGTGTTTTGTACAGCTAAATTATGGCAATTGTCAATGTATCTAAATCTGAAAGAACGCACACAAAAAAGACTCTTTAAATTACATGACAAGCACACTTCTCAAAAATCCTTGTCTTTCACTCCTTTCTTCTTTTCCTATGTGAACTTGCTTACACAGATACATAATTTCATAAATTGGAATTCATAATTTGTCGTAAAATGTTGGTTTGGAAATATTCAGTCTACAGTGAAGAAATTCCATTCACTAACACTGAAATAGTTGAATATATTATAAATATATTAATAGAATAATATTTACATTACTATACTATAGAATTGAAAAGTCAGAATTCTCACTTGAAATCAACCTGCAAATATAATTAAATTTCAATTACAGTAATTTCAAGATTATAAGCCGCACTGAGTATAAGCCACACCTCCAGGTGTCAGCAACTTTTCATTCTTTGTCCATACATAAGCCGCACCTGATTATAAGCCGCACATTACAATACACAGTGTGATCAAAGGTATCTGTTCTATCACCATCTATTGAGGGTGGGGGCAGTGATCCTTATCTCAATAGCAGATATTCTGCTCATGGACCATCCATTGAAAGCAGGCAGGGCATTGTTCTTTATCTTTGCACAACCCATCCTTCCTCCAGCCAGTCATTTTCTGCTCATGGCCATTGAGTCCCACTGTGGGACTGATAAAATTACTGCATCCCGTTGGGAGTTGCTCCAGCCAGGGGGAAGAGCCCAACATTTCTTACCAAGATAAAAACAGAGGTTTTGGGACACTAAGGGAGCCCCTTTCTCCACTGGACTCCAGAGGAAAACCAGATTTCTCCACATCACCACTGGACCTTTAGAGGGAAACTGCACCTTGTACAGGAGCACTGCTCCAACTGAGCCACATCTGTCACTGCAGGAGGATGCAGCCACCATTTAATGGGACTGCTACCAACACCCTGCCTGACAGGGTGTCAGGTTATACTCTGACTTTGTCAGGGTTTGGAGTTTGTTTCTTTGTAGAACTGTATTTCTATTTTAATTTCCCTAGAAAAGAACTGTTATTCCTAATTCCCTTTTTTTTTTGCCTGAAAACCCCTTGATTTCAAAATCATAATAATTTGGAGGGAGGGGGTTTACATTCTCCATTTCAAAGAGAAGTTCCTGCCTTTCTCAGCAGACACCTGTCCTCCAAACTAAAACAGCAACTTTTCATTCTTTGTCCATATATAAGCCGCACCTGAGTATAAGCCGCACTTCGGGGTTCGGATCAAAATTTTAGTCAAAATTGTGCGGCTTATAATCATGAAATTACTGTAATTGCATTTTCTCAAAGATTTTTTCCAAGGGCTACAAGAAACATAGGACCAGGGTGGATCCCTGAAAGAGTTAGGCAGTGAGCTACAGTTGGTGCTGCTTTCCCTACTTAATGTCAAGATCTGAATGACCAGAACCCAACCTCAGTTTCTGCCTGGCTTCTCAGTGCACTGAGAGCTGTTTTCAGCACTGGCATTTTTCAGGTGCCTTAGCCTGTCTCAGCATGGATGCAGCTCCCATCTGAGCTCTCCTAGGATAAGGAAGGACATGCATTTCCACATGCTTCAGAGTCCTGACAGGAGTTAAGGTGTTCTCAGAAACAGGCACAAACTTTGAATTAGCAATATGCTGCTAATCACTTGCTGTCGACCATAGTTTAGCATGCAGCAATTTTCTGTGATTGGAGAGTCTCTAGTCCCATACTGCCTTCAAATCTGTGTTTTCTGTATGAGTCCCCTCATCACTAAGTTAAAAATTGTTTGGGGAAGGGGCCAAACTGAACCAGAGAGACTAAGGGAATCCTCCACAAATCAGGCTTAGGTTACAGCATCAGTAAAGCCTATGAGTCTCCTGAGAGGAGGCTGTGGCATTCCTTGAGAAGCAAAGCAATCTGCACTGCAGTTCTTGGCTACTTTATTTTGCATCAGGGAGTTACTTGACTGTGACAGGAGAGAGGGAGTGAGGAGGTGCCATGGCAGTCATGCTGTGTCACCCTTGTGCTTTCTCCCTCTCTTTCTGGTCAAATGAATAATCCATTAGTTGATATAAAGTCAAAGGGTTTCAGACAGACTCAGCTGCAGGAAACAGAAGTGTTTTACACAGCTGCATTTGTCTCCCCTCAGCTGAAACACAAAACCCCCTGTTTGTGATCAGTCCTACTCTTATCCAATGTGAAGAGTAAACCCAAAGTTCTCAGTCACCTTTACTGATGTTTTAGGAGAACTATTCCCCATTAGAGGAGTCACTGTACCTGCTGTGTTTGGAAGAAGAAAGGGTCAGGGACAGGGGGAAGGCAGAGAACAGCGTTACCTCATGCACAGATGAGAGAAGAGTTCAGGAGACACTCACAGGAATGTTTGTAAAGCCCAGAGGGGACTGAAGTGTCTGTGCTGTGCTCTGAATTAAAGCTAACAAGCTGTGATGCCTTTTGAAAATCGAGCACTTTACTCAAGGCACTGTCCAGAGCAAAAGATTTACCCTCAAGAAAATGTAAGATAAAGATTTCTGAATATTTCACAGCTGCAGAGCATCACAGACATTCTGTGTTTTCTGCACACGTTTAAAAGGTTCCTTCCAAATATATGAGTCAATCAGCTTGATAGCCACTGTATTAAAATAATTAAGTATACTGCACAAAAAATAAAATTAAAATCTCAGAGGAACTGGAAAAGAAATAAAGTACTTTCAGGTTCCTGGCCTTATTTAAGCACAGCAGGTAGAAGTAGGATGAAGTGCTGTTCCTTTGGGAAATGGAGGCTTCAACTTTGCTGGTTTATAATAACAGGCACTCAATAACTTGTAGAATTAATTTCAAAACCATACTGAAAGCTGAAAGTAAGGAAGCACAGTCTGAAGAAGGTGCATTGGGGACAATTTATACACTACTAAATTTCACCAGTTATCATCTGGAAGGGAAAAATATATTTATTAATAGATAAAATCAAAAAGTGGATAGATATCTTGGGTCCAGTATATCAGCTGCCAGGTTGCAGAGAGCAGTTTTGATTTCAGCAGCTCACCAAGATGACTTTTGTTAAGTGGCATCAGAAAAACATGGTTTTAAGACAAAATAGCTTCATTGTTTCAGCTCCCCAGAGAAATATATACAGAGAGTGCATAATTGCCCTACATGACCTCCTTAATGCAGGCTGGGAAATAGCTCTGGAAGCAAGGCACGCTTTGGACAGGCTGCTGCATTATTCCTTTTAGGAATGATCTCACCATCTAGTCAAAAAGAAATGTAGCCTCAGT
The DNA here is from genome assembly GCF_009819885.2 of Catharus ustulatus. Lineage (NCBI taxonomy): Eukaryota > Metazoa > Chordata > Aves > Passeriformes > Turdidae > Catharus > Catharus ustulatus. The sequence continues at coordinate 66,887,106 of NC_046225.1, read as the reverse complement.
GTTTCTGGAAATTGAAATTCTCTCAGTGGAGAAGGGTTGTTTGCTATGGGATTTAAACATTACCTCTCTGAGGAATTTCTACAGAAAAAAAGCACTATTAGAATTCTATACTTGAGTGGAACAAGAGGTTTTGAAACCTCAAAGGAAGGCCAGGAGTGAAGTGTGTTGGCCAACTTCAGGTATAAATACAGAAATGAAAAGTCAGTGTTGAGTAAAACCCTGTAACATGTTAAAATTACATCATAGCCTCCAGGAAAGCTCATTAAAGTCCCACCTTTCATCAGAATTTGCAGCAGAAATTAACACAAAACAGGTTCATTCCATCATTTCTGTCAGCTGACATTGATGGCTGCTAGTCATGGTCATAAATCGTGCATTTGACAAATTTCTGCTGTATACACTTGATATGATTCAAAATATACTTGTCACAATATGATGCCTGAAATTGAGAACTCGTGAATATACAAATTTCATTTATGATTAAAGATGCTTGCAATATGACAGCTTAAGTAGCATCTATGTGAGTTTTTTTCCCTAAAGGTGTCTAAAAAGCAAACCAAAGAAGCTCTATTAGTATTAACTTTTGGAAAGAAGGCAGCACAAAGCATTTTATTTACTCAGTGTCCAGAACTGAGAACTAAAGGTTATGTCACTCCCCAGTTTGGTGAGACATAATTTTTTTCATTACATCAGATAGACATCAGCTGTAAATTGGGTTCTCCAGACTCACATTGATGTTCAAGTCTAAGAAAAATTAGGGTAGTGGTTTTAGCTTTCCATGGTTTCTTGAAAGACAAGGATGCATCGTTCCTTTTGTCCATGCTTAAAACAAAAAAAAACCAAAACAAAACAAAACAAAAAGCTCCAGTAGCAGAGCTGTACCCTAGAATTGGTTGAGAGTAGTAAATCCTAATATTCTTCTTATAGTTTGATACTTTATGTCTAAGACCCAGAAAAGGGCAAGGTTTAGAAGCACAGTGAGTTGGCTCCTAATTTTGGTAACAACTCCTAAGTCCAGTAATTCAACAGTGGAGTGATGGATTCTACTTCAGTGTCACGTTCATTATCTCAAGACAGTTCTGATGACAGCAGTATCCCTGATAGGATTTAATCAGTCTGCTCCCATTAAATCCCTGGAACAGCATTACTTATACATATTGCACATGTTTAATCTCCTATGATTAAGTGACTCCCAAAAAAGCAAAGAGCTATCTAAATGAAGAAGAGTTGAAGGATTATTATTCTTCTAGCAGGATGACAGGTCTCTCAAATCTGATTTTTTTACATGGCAGTGCTGAGTGGTGGTGTTTGGTTTGTCTTAGATTTCTCCCTGGGCAATAGAATGGGGAAGTGGGCTCTGACTTAGCAGAAGGAGACAGTTGAGTCATTTTGATACCATCAGACTGTAGTCTCTAAACCTTCAGTCTACACTTCTCTGTTGCTCAAAGAAAAGGGGACAAGAAAAAAAAAAAAACCACAAAAACAAGGCACCAAGCATTTCACAAGAAAACTAGAGAAGCAGAGTGAGATCTTTTTCTTCCAGACAGAATTCTACATCTCATATGTTGTAGACAGAGATGAATCTGTGAATGTGAGTGGACAGATTTTATTTCTTCTTGAAGTCAGAAGGGACCTACAGCATGTGAAAAACAAAGCAAACAGGCAAAGCACTAGGGGCTAACAGGTATTAAGAGAAACGACAGAAGTTATTTGACAGAGCAATATGGTTGTAAAGAGACAAATACCCCATGGTTGGCTGCTATTTGATGCAACTTTGAAGCACTCTAAGGTTGCATCATGGATGTACAGGCTGCAGACAGCTCTCAAAGAACCTGGAGTGATGCTGAACATGCAAGGACCACATCCAGGGACTGTCTTTTGCTGATCTCTGAAAGAAACAGTGTGTAAGGCTGTGGAAATGAACTGCTGGGGGGAAAAGGGACTTAAATTGAGGATTTTTGTGCAAGACTAATCTATTTCAGAGGAAAGTTACTTCTAGTGTAATCTGCAACACACTGCTTAAGAGGGCAGAGAAAGAAGATAATTCAGAGGGTATTCAATTATTAAAAGAGAAGAGGATAAATAAGCACTAATTCAGCATAAAATCAAGATGCCAAGAACAAAATTAATCAAGGCACTCAGGGATAAGAGGAGATAAATGTGCTAATTTCCTATACAACAATGTTACTGACCTGTGTAATAATAGGAATTAAAATGCATTTTTTGAGCATAAATTCAACTTTCTGTAGAGGAATGAAACTTGGTGAGATCTTCAGGACTGGTATGCTGCTTCTTCTCCTGTTACCTGTTCAGGATGGTATGAGTGGACAAAGAGGGAGGTAGGGTGTTATTCTGTGTCAAAAATCATATTGTTTGCTGGAATCACTTAGAGCTCAGAAGCAAACATTTAATGACTCTTTACAAGCTAGTATCCTGACAGGTAGGACAGAGTGCCACAGACTAAAGATGGGCACAAGCTGACGAGCCTCACTGTGAGCAAGAAAGCATGTAGGCTACTGAGCCATGCAAAAGAAGGGAGGTGAGGCTGTGGAGTTGATAGTCATTAGTAATAATTCACAGCAAAGAAGATAAATCATCCAGTAGTCAGAAAAGAGATATTTACATGATAAGCTGAAAAATTGCTATTAGAAGAGAAAAAAATAAAAGAGGAGGAAAAGAGGAGCACAGGAGGATTGAGTATCCTCCCTTTTCATAGATCACTTTGTTGATGACTGGTTGGCCAACACATCTCATTGGGTGTCCAGCAGTGATGTGTGAGCATGATAATGGTTGGGCTGGTAATGGGCAGTTCCAGCTCTTTGCAATGTATAGAAACAATAAATCAGATGATACCTGTGTATTCCCAAGCTGCGTGCCTGGTCAGGCTCTTCAGCCTCTGCAGCTTCTAAATGGTGGCAGAATAAAGGTGACTTCAGTGTCACATCCTCACTCATCAACATTTGGCTCCTTGTACCTGAGCCAGCTTGTTTGCACCTTGCCAGAATTTTTGACAGGAACTGCTGCAAAGTCTTGCAGTTGCTGCTGTTCAGAACACAGAGACATTTTGATATTAAAATGTGAACATGGGGAATACTGCTTCAAATCATCATGTAATCAGACTTTTACTACCAACCTGTTCAGAGTGAGCTCTGTGTGATGCATGGCGTTATGTAGCTACAGCTTCAAGTGCTCAAGATTTGAGCACATCTGTTCTGCATCTGTGAGCTCTCTGCTTTACATGAGCAGTTTCACAGAGTCAAAAACGTGAGGACAGCTTTGATCACATCAGTTGGAGGTAAAAAACCCAAACGAAAAAGCATGAATAAAAATAAAGTTATAACAGTTAGAACTCTGTGACTGTAAATGAAATCACTCCAGCTAAAAATTCAGACTGAGTGCTAAAATGAGATAATGGCAATAATAGTAATATTAAAAAATGTTCCACAAGTGAAAGAAAGAAAGAGAAAGAAAGAAAAAGAAAAGAAAAGAAAGAAAAGGAACAGAAAGAAAGAAATTGAGGAATATAAATTAGGAACATAATACTAATAACTGGTAAAGGCATAAGGAAAACTACAGGGTCAGGAAAGTTTTGGATAAAAGTAATATTGTGCAAGTAAATTTGAAACAAAGGAAGATGTAAAGAAGTGAGGTTTTTTAAATACTAAATGATGTCTATAGAGTTGTCTACAGTATAGAGAAGATGTTTTTCTTTTGGACTTTGTAGAGCAGTCAATATGTTGTGATGACAGCCTATCTAGTGATGACAGTGGTGTATTTTCTCTTCTGAGAGTGAGTCAAAGAAATATTAAAAAGATGTTATTGAAGTTGTATATTTTTTTATCAGTAGGTCTGGATGGCTTGCATCAGAGAGTTTAAAATGTTGTTTGAGCAGCTTTCTGTATCCTTAGCACTGATTTTCAATAAAACTTAAAACCATAAGCTTGTTTCAGAAAACTGAAAGGAAGCCAGGGCTATAAGAAAATTTGGAAAAAGCAGAGTAGAGAATGTGATGGGCCTACTGGGCCTTTCAGCTCTAAAGAATGGCCGAAGCAAGGAGAGGTAGTAAAATTATTTGTTATTGCCTAGGATACATTGAAAATAGGTTATACTAGTTAACTTGATTTATTCTCTCAATGAAGTAATAAATTTGGTTGAAAAAGTAACAGAACTGATACAAGTACAGAACCTTCTACAACTTCTGATCACATTTTCATTGGAAATTTAAGTATTACAATTTTTTTAAAAAGCACATTATTTGTGTGCTTTTAAACCTTAATTGAAAACTCAGTGGGTTGATATCTAAATACAACTGGTCAATGAGCATGATAATATTTAGCATTTTTCTTTAAAACTTCCAGAGCAGATTGATAGGTGAGATGAAACTGTGGGTGTCATAAGCTGTGAAGATGATCCCTCACAGCAAGTCTGGCATTAAAACCCAGGGAAGTTGAACACAGGCCATGTTCACCATGGCTGAAGAGGACATGGAGGCCACAGCAGATAGAGACACGAAGAGGAGCTCATGCTGTGACTGTTCTATGATGTCTCCAAGTATTTCCTCTCATTGAAATACTTGAACTGTTGAAAACTGCAGGTGAATTTTACAAGGAGAAATGCACTAGTGGGCATCTTGGGTTGCAGTGCAGGATGCAACCAAGGGTGTGTATTCCATCACCATCTGTTAAAACCAGGTGGGGCAGAGTTCTTTAACTTTTCCACAACCCATCTTTCCTCCAGGGAGATATCTTCTGTTAATGGGCCATTGAGTCCCTCTGCATGACTGATAAAATTACATCATCCCATTGGGAGATGCCCCACCCAGGGGGAGGAGCCAAGCATTCCCTACCTAGATAAAATCTGAGATTTGGAACATCAGAGCTGCCTTTTCCCACTGGATTCCAGAGGAAAAACGGACCCTTCCGCATCATCACTGGACCTTTGGAGGGAAACTGCACCTTCTACAGGAGCACTGCTTCAACAGAACCACATCTGTCACTGCAGGAGGATGCAGCCACCATTTAATGGGACTGCTACCAACACCCTGCCTGATGGGGTGTCAGGTTATACTCTGACTCTGTCAGTGCTTTGTTTTATTTGTATTACTGTATTTCTATTTTAATTTTCCTAGTAAAGAACTGTTATTCCTAATTCCCATATCTTTGCCTCAGAGCTCCTTAATTTCAAATTTATAATAATTTGGGGGGAGTGGGTTTACATTTTCTATTTCAAAAGAGGCTTCTGCCTTTCTTAGCAGATGCCTGTCTTGTTAAACCAAGACAGTGGGACACCATGGATGTGAAAACAAGTAATTTCTTTCAAGAAGGATTTTGTTAAAGGGCAGACAGTAAAGAGAAGGAACATGGGAAGGATGAAAAGATAGAAGAGGTTTCTTTATACTGATACAATCAAAGAGCTCTGCTGGCTTAGATTTATGCAGAGAAGATTAAGAGGATGACTTCATGTAGGTTTGTAAGTACTGACATAAGAACAAAAATCTCCTAATAAAGTGTGTCCTTCAGTACAGCAGTCTGAGACATAATAATATGTTGGGTGGAAGCTTAGGTAAGAAGGATAAGATGTGTTAAAGATACTGGGTCTGCCTTTTGCAGGAGTTTAAATTAAATTAAATGTTTAAATTAAATCTGTTTTACAAGGAACAGGATAGGGAGGGCTGAGCCCACCCTGAGCACATGTCAAGAGAGCTCCAACCCTGTTTCTCATGAAGCTGAGCCATGGGGCAACCAATCTGTATGCTCAGCTGGTCACCAAGGAGTGACCTAACTTTGGTCCAGTGGGGAGTATACCAGATGGAAGGAAGGAGAGCTACTGCTTTGGTCTCTGGTCCTGGGTCCTCATTTTTGCCTTTCCCGCAAGAAATCAATTCAGGAAGACTCTATTTTTTTTATTAATTTTTTTTCGATTCACTCACTTTCTAAAGGTGTTTTTGAAACAGAGTCTGGATTAGGCTACATCTACCGATTTTGATTAAGCCTAACCCAGTTGCAACTAAACGTACTAAAAGAGGGAAAAATACAAGTGGACAGACTGAACACAACTGTCCCATGAGGAAAAAAAATATTAGAAAACTATTCTAAAGAGTAAAATTCATCTTCACATAGCATTAATTTTTCCCACACAGGCAGAATCTTTTCAAACTCTTCCTGGAGAGTGAAAGCAAATGGAAGGTTAAAAATACGGAGATATGTTTCCCTGATGCAGGAATGTCTCACATTAGCATTAATATAAATTACCCATATGCTTCACAGTCTGAACAGGCTCAGTGCTTAAATTGACTCCACGGGAGCTGTTAGGAACAAACCAAACTGCACAAGAGGCTCCTGGAATACCTAATGCCACAGGCTAGTAAGAGCTTCCTTTTTTTTCTTAGGACCCCCATGAAGGTAAATATGTACCTTGGAATAAGAATCTAAACATTATTATCCACACACACTGGAGGCAAAGCTCATTTTTTTAAGGATGGAGATCATATGTAAAACCTAATGAAAATGGGAAATAGAAGATAAATTTTAAAATTACTATTTTAGGTGTGAGATTTTTTTTTTAGATATGTCAGTTATTGTTCAAAACCTAGTGACACCTTTTTTTTTTTCCTCTCTTTTTTTAAAGTCAAAATATAATGGAGACCGACTCAAAAGCACGACAGCCTCTGGAGGAAGATTTCTACACTACTGTAGACAAATTATCTCATGCAGCAAATTTCTAGATTGGTAAAACTCTCTTACATATTTCTGTCTTAAAAACTTGTACTTATTCAAATTCATGTATTCTGCTTATAAAATTAAATCAGTTGCTTCTCAATAGAAATCTGTTGTTTCACTTTTTTGGAACAGCTGTATGAAAAAAGTAAATAAGTGAAATGACATATTTTAATTTTGTTTAGTTATTCAAAGAATAAATGTTCATTGCTTGACTGTTTCTGAATGAATACATTTTAATTGTAATACTCTCCAAGATATAAATATCATCAGTGTACTAGGGCAATAAACTTCATACACAAAACTACCATCCATTATTTTACACAATATTTCAGTTAATTTTTTTAATACTAATGAATGCAAATGAACACATTTTTTTGTAACTTCAATCACCTACACAGTGTCAGAAAACATATATCATCCAAAAAACTCTAGGGCAAATTGATTTGTGCTACAAGAAGATGTGAGCCAAGATCTGTGAACATCTAATGTTAGATTTCTTACTATTTTTTATTCCCATAAGGCAGCTGGAGTTGAGCTTGCTGAAATCTTCCTGGCTTCACAAGCTCCTGTGTTGGCAACAGTGGATTGAATTTCATCTCATTATTTTAATTTAAATCAAAGCCACAAGTATCAATTAATCTTGGTTTTACAAAAATTCATCCATTGATTTCCCCTTCTCAACTATCCTTGCTGGAGTCATAAGGTTTGTTTTTTTATTCTCTGAATTAAGAATACTGACTCTTACTGATGCTGAGCAGGGAGAGATGCCCAGTAAGAGCACTATGAATGCTGCTGAACATCCTGAACACTGGAACAAATCTGTATATATCTTAATTTTAAAATTACTTCTTCATCTGAGCCTTTTTATATCCTTGAATATTTCTGTAGAATTTAGCATAAAACCTGTCTTGCATAGTCTCATGTGTATTTGAAGGATTGGGGCTATAGAGAATAACCCAAATCAGAGCATTATTTTTAATTACACTCTACTATATGAATAAGGCCTCAGTAGTCATCATTAACTTTAGATGAAGCAAAACATTAGTTCAAGTAAAAAATCTCAACTGCCCTTGCTGCACTGGAGTAGTTTTTCAATTAAGGAAATATTTGATCCATTAAAGTGAGTGCTAAATATGATATAGATATCATAAACACACAGTACTACACTGAAAAATACTTGAAGAAAATGAAAGCTCCCTTTCAACTCCAAGGGTGTAAAAGATTTATTAGCAGTTTAGAAAGTTCTTATTTGAAATTGACTACAAATTTCCTTCAGATGTAGCTTAAGTTGTTTGGTTTTCTGTTGTGAAAATTCAAATGTGTGTTGCAGGTGAGGACAGTGTATGTGATCCCTTCTAAAAATAAAGCTAGGCTCATTCCTCTGATAAAGTTCTTTCCCTCTGTCCAAGCACCACCCCCAAATGTACATGCATGTAACACAGGCATGACAAGTGTCACACTGCCTTCCATACCCAAATCTGCTCCTGTGTGAGGGAGAGGCATTTTCACACAGGGCAGATACACCTCTGCAAGCTGTGCTGCTGCATATCCCACTGTAGATACACATTTAAGAGATATTCTTTAGACTAATGCATCTATTACCCAAATTTCTCTATTGAACTCTTTTCACTGAGGGCAAAACTGACAGATCTGCAGAAAACTGTCTTCAGTCAGAAATTCATCCTCCATTTAGGGAAGCCCAAGGCAGCTAAAATGAACCTTGCAGTATTCTTGGCAATTCAGTCAATGTTGCTTCATATTTCCTCACAGCCTCCTTTTTTAACTGATCAAGCTACTACTACAATCAAAATCTTTGTCCAGATCCTTCAATACAAAGACGTACAAGGGACAGATTTGTAACCTACCAGGGCTAAGCTTTACACACAAACAGGTTATTATGGGTTGGAAGGAGTTTCTGGATACTAATAAGTTCAACCCCCTGCTCAGAGCAAGGCTATATTCAGAGGTGGATCACCTTGCCCAGCTAAGTTTTTAATGTCTATAATGATGAAGATTTCACCTGGCAATTAGGGTCTATGGATACAAAGTTTTAGAGAAAAACATTATCTTTTATTAGACCAGCAGATACAGCTGAAATAAACAGAAAAACTCTCAAACTCCTCAGAATTATGTGTATAAACAGGCATTTTGAGTCAATCCAGCACTGTTAATTACATCAAAGCCATCATTAGCAACAGCATGAACTTTCAAACTGTTGCCTTCAGATGAAAATTAGCATTTCAAGGATCAAAGAAAGGTTTTGGATCATGCTCAGACCTTGCCAGCCTTGGCATAGCACTAGAAGGAGGATCATTAAAGGCTTTGGAAATCAGTATTTTTTATGATAGACAGGACTCATGTTCCTGTACTAAAGGAGTGCTCTCTCTTGTTCCCCAGCAGTTTCCCTCTGGTAGCAGAGGACAGTGACTTTTCAGAGCTCCTCCTGGGCACTGTAATGTGTCAGTAAAGACTATCCTCTTATCCTGCCAGCACATGGAGGGTTGTGGCCAGAGGGAAACTGTAAAACTTACTGAATGATGCTCTATTACGTGAGATTCCCGGGTGAATTCAGATTCTATATTCACTGCAGCAATCTGAATTGCCCTCATCATTGGCATTCGAGTGGTATTCCCTGATCGAACCACTTCAATGTTCTGCAGAATTACTGCAGTACCATAATGAGGTATGGTAAGAACCTACGGAATTCAGACTGTTCTAAGTAGTGCAGGGCCCTGCAGCATGGGATCAGACTGTTGGAATTCCACTGAAGTCTGTGGTCTTACTAAAACTTCTTGCTGAGAGTGCCAAAATGCTAAAGTGTAATTATAAATATCCCTCAAATGCTGTGTTTACTTTTCTGGAAGGGGAAGCTGCTGATTTACAGAAGAGGGATTTGGAAAATTTAATCCCTCAAAATTAAACCTTCCCCAAAGTACATATTCATATATGTCCAAGGCAGTTTAATCAAGAATGAAACATAAGAAGGTGTTTCCTAGAATGTGAATGTTGGCAAATTACAGTAATTTCACGAGTATAAGGTGCACTGGATTATAAGGCACACTTCCGGGTGTCGAAAAATTTCCCAACTTTGTCCATATATAAGGTGCACCGGACTATAAGGTGCACTTCCAGTTTCGGGCCAAAATTTTAGTTAAAAGGGTGCACCTTATAGTAGTGAAATTACTGTACTCAGTTAGAGAGTCAGACTGATACCAGGTGGGGCCTCTCATTGAAAGCTGCTCTGCAGAGGCCATGGAATGGCTAGTGTCCAGTGCTCTGACTACCCAATGTCTCACCCAATGTGAGATCCCATGCTAAAAGGAACATGACCAACCCAGAGCATCAGCATGGTTAACTTCTAGCAGTGAAGGATAATAAAACTCTTTTTCTTATGGATCATTTCACCTTTTTGATTTGTCTATCAGACTGTATGTACAGGGGCCAGCTGGATCAGGGCTCCAAGCTGTGGACTCCTGAAGGTTTTTGTATCCATTTCCATGTGCCCAGATAAGAGCTTAGTCTCAGACATGACCTGTACAAGGTGGCTTCAGCTGATGAAGTGTCGATGTCTGTGGCCTTCCAAGCAGTGCTGGGATCTTCTTTCAGTCAGTGGGCAGAATTTATTCTTCAAATATCAATTATCCTAAAACAGACATCTATATTTGGTCAGATAAATCTCCTTCAATTCAACAAAAATTGGATTTTAGGATGACACAGACATAAATATCTATGTCACAGATGTCTTAAGAGAAGTGAATCCCCCCAAGCTTTCACAGGATACCCACTTTGGATTCTTATTCCACATCTGTATCAGGACTACAAACCAGTGGCATTGTCCCAGTGTAGAATAATTACAAGAGTAAATTCAGGTTGATTCAGGCTTACCTCTTACCTGAGGTAAGATACTCATGAAGGCATGAAAAGAAGAGCTGACACATGCCTTTAAAACCATGTCTTAGGCCATACTTCAGTAAGAAAAAAAAATGTTTAATTCTGTCCCAGCGGATGAAACTCCTGTGAAGATTGAATACAATGGATTATTTGCTTCATGTTTAATAATTTTGATTCAAGCTATCAGTGTTAAAAATGTTCACTAATACTACTTTCTGTCAGAAATATGAAGTTCCATAAGGAATTCATATTGAAGGTTTGAATCTGGAACTTCCAGTTAAGTCTCCTGATCCTGCGGTTCTCCCTGATATGTGAGAAATCTTTCTTATTTGACCAGAAGAAGCATTGAAAATCTTGGGAAAGAATTTTAAAAAAATTTGAAACCTGAATATTTCTGTTAAAATAAAGTACTTTTTGCTGCTTTTTCCAGTTCAAATTTCTTATATTTGATATTATTATCCTTTATTAATTACCCAACTACAAAGACTGATATTATAAAGAGCTGGAGTTCTGTGATGTTCATCCGAGAATCAGACAGATTTATTTAAATGAAGATATTACTGCAAAACAGAGGATGTCTTTCAGATAATAACTTTTCTCAGATCCTGCACAGAGATAGAATTTTCTAATCCATTTAAATGATACTGGTCTGGTTTCAGCATGGTCCATATGGCACTTGTTACTGTAAATACTGCTTTCATCTTTCCCCTTTACAATTCCAATCTCATGGCTAGGTATTTAGAGATTTTTCACCTGCCTTCTCTACTTGGTTTCAGTAGTAATCATTACCAGTAATAATGATTATGAGTCAGTATTTTGTGTACATTCATCAAGGTTTATTATAAATTATAAAAGTGTTTTTCCAAGGAATCCCCCCAGTATAATTTTCTCTCGCAGGTCAGGTTTGCACTCTCTGATGACAGTTTCCAAACCCCATGGAAGCCTGTGGCTACACCAACTCAGGAGAGAGAAATGGTCATTGAGTGTCCATTTCCCACCAAACATTGGCTCAGTGTGCTCCCCAGCTGCAATGATGATGATGATCAATAAAGTAACGTGTGTGTTTTAATAATAGAAATTAATGTAATGTAATCCACTGCACTAGGTAGTATACCCACAGGAAAAAAGAAAAAAAAAGAAAAAAAAAAAAGGCAGATATGTCTCAGTGGGGTTATCACCTTACAGTAAATCAAAAGATTGCAAATAGAAAAAACTTTAATGAGTGTGTCCAGTGTATCAGCAGCCTAACTGCTCCCAAATGTTTTTTATTCTTGCTATGAAATTCAGGTGAAAATAATAGAAAATCGAGGTCAAATATCAGACTGCAGAGTTCACCTAGTCTATCCCCTGCCAAAGGTAGAAAGCCATATTTATGCCATTCCCACCCTTACCCAGACATATACACATATATATATATTTCATTTATTACAGCTGAGCAACCAATCACAGCGTTGCATTAACTTTATTACTACATGCTTTCTCCTGAAATTTAATATGAACTTTACATGCCAGAATTCAACACGGAGATAAGAAACAGATTTTTCCATTATTCTTGACAATAACCTTTTCCAAACCCTATAGTGGCTTGAGTTGGAAGGGACCTTAAAGTTTACCTAGTTTCAACCCCCCCGCCAAAGGCAGGGTCACCTTCCACTAGACCAGGTTGCTCAAAACCCCATTCAGCTCGGTCATGAACACTCCCAGGGCTGGGGCAGCCACAACCTCTCTGGGCAGCCTGTACAAGTTCCTTATCACCCTCAGAGTGAAGAGCTTCTGCCTAATATCTAATCTAAACCTGCCCTCTATCAGTTTAAAGCCATTCCCTCTTGCCCTGTCACCCTTGTCAAAAATCTTCTCTATTTTCCTTATAGGCCCTTTTAGGCACTGGAAGGTGCTCTTAGGACCCCCCAGAGTTTCTCTCTTGAGGCTGAATACCCCCATAACAGAGATTCTCCAGCCCTCTGAGAATCTTCATGTCCTCCTCTGAACTCTCTCCTAGAGTCCATGTCCTTCTTCACCCCAGAGCAGGGTGCAGTATTCCAGGTGGGACACATTTGCTAAATGACCAGAGCCATCCAGCATCAGTACAGCTAAAGCACCATTTGCCATAGTCACAGAGATGTAAAGCACTTTTACACATTTGCTTTAATTTGGGAACTGAATACGTTCAGAAGTCATTCTCAGAAGGAAGGGTAAGACCCCAAAGGAACTCCAGACATTTGGAATTATATCATTGAGTAAACTTTCATCACCTCCCTTGCTGTGTTAGTGTGACAGGAGCAAGCTGTCTTACCAGAGCACATCAAGTAATCCTTCGAATCTGGATAAAATATGACAGATGTCTCTATCATGCATTATGATCAGGAAACCAAATTCCCTGGAGTTATCTTAAAATATACCTGTACACCTTCATCAATCTTATTTTGGAAGTATTATACCATTTTTCAGGATTTCTGAGCTTTGGTTTGTGTATCAGTTAGGTCTATAATCTCATCCATTTTCTCTGTAAGCAAATTATTGTGACTAGTGATAAATTCTGCACTAGAGACACTCAAAAAAATATTTTGGGTTTATTAGAAATTACCGAGTCCATGGCAGGCACAAGTGTTCGAGTGTTAAAAGACAAAAAAATGATGTGACTTTTTAGAATATCCTAAGCACACTCAGCCATATCTAAAACCTGTTTGCGTGGAACAGTGAACAGATCAGGAATAACATGCTTGAAACAGAATCAGGAATCCAGATAAATGAATAAAAAGTCTTCCATTAATTTATGTGAGCTTTTCAGAAGTGTTCAGGGTATTAGAGCTGCAAACCACTCAACAGTTTTACCAGCACCTTGTTCATGCATATAAAACTACAGCTGTTTCCTTCAAGTAAAGATCTTTCTCCTTTATTTCCTGCTTGAGGGCAGTGAGTGCTGGGTGCTGCCCCAGCCCAGCCTGTGGGGTTTGAGCAGAGCAGCTGCTGCCTGCACTTGTCTCCTCTTCCCATTTCACCATTGCTCAGCACATCTATTTGGAGCAGAACTAAAGTGTTTGCTCTGGAGGTGAACCCAGAGGAATGAAAGGGCCAGCAGGGCTCCACTCTGAGCAGTGGCTGTGCAGTGCTTGAGGCTGTTTTCTCTTATTTTCTCCCATAACTTCTATAATAAATTTATTTGGTTTTAACTTCCCAAAGAGTTGGGGGTGGGGCAGTATGATCTGTGGGTGTTCATTTGTGATGGAGGGAGTTGTAGAGAAAACTTTTTTCATATGAAATTCCTTCACTTCAGAACATTGATTTCCATTTATCATCCATTTCTCCTGCTCTCAGCTTCTTTCACTGGGGTTTTCCTTCCAGTTTCCCAATTTACTATCTTTGGCTTATGGCTAAATCCTAAAACATATTTTTCCATTTTATCTTCTTTTCCCTGTTTTACTCCTATGTCCTTCAAATGATGGGTTCAGAGGAAATACTGTAATCCAAAAAAAGTTATTTTAACTTTTTGGAGGATCTGTCTTCTTGTTTATACACCTCCTTGCAATTCCTGTCTTCCTTCTGGACTGCCTGTACTGGATGTACCACCACATACCACTGATTCCTTGGATCCTTCAGAAGAATTTGTTTATTTAAGCTATTTTGTTGCAGCTGAATTCATTTATCAAAGACAAATGCTAACCCATGGATTAACATTTGTTAAGAATTTCCTGGGCCTGACTGATAAAATGATTAAGGAAAAGATGTTTCATGACGTTACAGAAAATGCAAATGTTAATTTTAGCAGATCTAAGATCTAAAGCTGAAATGAAATAACATTTTAAATGGCCAAATTGAATGAACTGAAAAATGCACCACCCGGAAAACATTCCATCTGACTCCCAATTGACATCTAAACTAAATAATTTTAGTAAACAAATATGAGACAGAGTTGAAAAGAAACAGATTGAAAGGGAATGAAAGTATCTGTATGAAAGCTGAACCCCATATTTTTATGAGTTAGAGCTGATATCAGAGAAAAGCCATAACTACCAAGCAAATCTCTTATAGTCATCAAATGACTGGAAGATCTGGCAAAACAGCTCCTGATATTCCCCAAGTAACTTCCACATTGCCAAAGTAGGGGGATATTTTCCATGCTCAGGCTATTATGCAGTTATTTCATTGCCACTCTGATTTTTCTAGTCCTCTGATAAACATGTTGCAAACATTGTGATTTCAAAATCCTTCACAGTTAAAGAAACAAAAAGAAGAGCCCACTTTGACATCCCAGTGAAACTTTCTGTGATTGCAATGAATACTTGGAAGACCCTCACTGACTGCCCTCATTTCCCAGTGCCAGCACCATGGCAATGTGCAAGCCATGGACATCTGTGTCCCCTTACAGCAGGGTCATCCACTGCATGCAGTGGGTTTGATCATGCAGTCTGTGCTCATGAAATTTTATTTTAATTAAATTTTATTTAATTTCCCACTAGCTAAAGGAATTTTCATAACTTCAAGCTTTGTTTCATTATCCGAAAAATTAGGTGCTATCAACTACTGCTGGCAGATAACCTGTTGACATTTTTAGCTGCCTTTTTTGTGAAGCTGGCAACATCTTTCTCTGTTGAGGCTGAGATTCTTTACTGTTTAAAAGTTTTCCTCAGAAGGGAAAAGGAACCTTTCTCTCTGTTCCTAAACTGCTCATCTCTGCTCTGACAATTCATATTCCCTTTACATACATTATGGATATAGATAGACAGATATAGATAGATAGATACAGGTATAGATATAGATATAGGTATAGATGATATAGATGATATAGATATAGATGATAGATAGATAGATAGATAGATAGATAGATAGATAGATATAGATAGATAGATAGATAGATAGATAGATATAGATATATAGATGATCTAGATATAGACATAGATATATAGATAGATATAGATATAGATATAGATGATATAGATAGATATAGATATAGATATAGATGATATAGATATAGATATAGATATAGATATAGATATAGATATAGATATAGATATAGATATAGATTAGATATAGATAGATATAGATAGATAGATATGTAGATGTAAAAGGCAATTCTTGATGAAGAGAGTGGATAATTGTGCTAGTCTGGCATGATGGTTGGTGTTATGTACCTGGTTTCCACCTGGGGTAATGCATACCATTTAGGGAGTTTTCTTTTCCTGAGATTAATGGATGCAGTTGAGTCACTTCATATTAATTTATTTCTAGTTCACTTGTAAACAATTTTGAGCAAAGCAAGCTCTGTACTCTGGGGTTTGTCATAAGATCCCCAAGGCCTGATCTGCTGGTACTGAAATGGAAGTTTCACTGCCTTCCACAGCCATGCCTGCAGCACACAGCCCAGTGGAAGCTCCCCTAAAAGCTTTTGTCAAGCAGTGTATTTTTTCTCTGAGGAAAATTCCAGTCAGACCTTCTGGGAACAGAGAGCATCCCTGCATTTCATGGGCAAAGCAAGAGCCATGGATTGCAAGTCCCACAGCACAAGTGCCTGCACCCACACCCACGCCAGGGCTGGCACAGCTGGGTCCTCCTGCCCTGCAGCTGCTCCCTCTGTGCTGAGACCCATTCCTGCTGGGAATTGCACCAAGGGCTGCTGCTGAAGCTCTGGAGACAAATGGAGCAGTGCTCCAGAGGGAAAGAGCACAGGAGGAATAAAGAACAGTTCTTCAACAGGAAGGGTTTGGCTGCTACCTTCAACATCAACCCAGGTGTAATACATTCTGCTCTCAACTGCTTCAGCACCCCAGAACATCAAACCTATCAACCTTTGCTTTCACTGGAGCTCTTTGGTATACTTTTAATGCTTGACCACTGAGAAGGATGAAAAGAACAAGTTCACTGCCTCTCACTACCTTCCTCAATGAAGCCGATGCAGATTTTTTCCATTTTTATGACTTAAAAATTACTTAATAAATCTTTATAGACTGAGAAACAGTAAAAGCTCTAGCTCTCTTTTAGGCAGCAAAAAATCCCACATAGATGAGGATAAAAAATTGAGTTTAATATATCACCCTTCTCACTAAATAATGTTAGCACACCATTCAGAGAAATATTGGAATAAAAATGAATGGAGGCCCATTATAATATTACATACAATTTGTCAGATATATTTAATCATCTTTATGCCTTCCACAGGATGAAATAAAAAGCTCTTTCAGGGAAGAATCTTGATGACAGTAGTACAGGTAAGTGGTAGGTCAAAACCATGTTTCTGTCCTGAGTTTTTGGTCAATGGATTTAGTGCAAACACATACTTCTTTCAATTTATCCTGTGCACAGCAAAGAGGTTTTAAAAAAATAAGATATTAAGATGAAAATGTACCAAAGAAGTGGCAATTTTTTGTAGTGACTTCTGCAGCTTAAAAGGTTGACTGCAATATGCCTTGCTAGAAGATCATAGATAAAAATCAAATATTTACAAAAATTTTACAATAATTTATGTCTGGATTTAGTGAACATGCCTCCATTTTAGGTGCAAAGACAAAATCACGATATTTTCCAGTGTAATAGCTGCAGAAATAGCCATGTTCCTGAGATTATTAATATATGTGGTCTCATTTTGATGTTTATTAACTAATTTTTAAGTATTTTTAAAGTACCTAATGTTTTTTGAGAGGCTTTTTTCAATAGATCTTTGTAAACAAGATAAAATAAAAACTGCCTCTTTGCTTTTTCAGGCACTTTCAACTTCAATGAGAATCAGAAAAATGCCCCAGTTAATTTCTACACACTCCTCCACTAATGATACCATTCCTCCTTCTTCCTGAGAGAGCATGTGCAGCGACACATTCACATCCAATTGCACACACACTGTGTCTTGGATTTGGTTGGGTTTTTCTTCTTTAGAAAGGAAAGGAGGCAGGGAATTCTCCTCTGCTCATCCCTTGCCAGACAAACTTCTACCTGAGCAAGGAGAGGAAGGTGATTTTCAGATCCCTGGCTGAAAGGCTTTGTTTAAGAGCAAAAAGCAGCTTAGCCAGGGGACTGAAGGCAGAAAGGCAAATCTTTCCAAGTAACATTTGGGGAGGCCAAAGGAGAAGATGTCCAGAAGTCACTTCTTACATTAGGATCACTGCATTAAAAAATCCATCAAAAGTCTTTGAGGCAGTGAACAGAACTCAAAATAGCACCTTATTCTCCAGCTGACAGGCAACAAAATGGTTACTGGTCTGACAGAAAAGTACAGTAATTTCACGACTATAAGGCACACTTCCGGGTGTCGGCAAATTTCTGAACTTTGTCCATATATAAGGCGCACTGGACTATAAGGCACACTTTTTTTTTTTTGCAGCGAGGATCCGTGTGCAACAAAGTAACGAGTTACTAACGGAATCCTGCGATCGCGGGGTTTACTGGTAGATGCTCAATCTACAAACATTTTTCACAGATTAGTGTAGCCTTTAAACGCAGCCCCAGGCACCCTCAGCTCAGCTTGCGGCTCGCACTTCCAGGTTGGTAAATTTTCTAACTTTGTCCATATATAAGGCGCTCCAAGGTATAAGGTGCACTTCCGGGTTCGGACCAAAATTTTAGTCAAAAGGGTGCGCCTTATACGTGTGAAATTACTGTATTTACCTAAGAGAAACCTCTACCAGAGAATCAGAGTACCAGGTACCTCAACATTTCAAAGTAAAGCTAGAAATAAGCTGGCAATCATTGATTTTAAGTAATAAAATCCATATTGTATTTACACTCTACCATCCTTTAGAGGTAAGCAGATTTAGATGAATATTCCCGAAAGAAAATCAACTGTGGTCTGCAGGAAAATGTTTCCAAAACATTCTGAAGGAAATTATTGAAATAAAACTTCTTTATACAACCAAAACAAATATGTTTGAACATTTCAAAGAAGAATCATAAATTTTGGGCTTGAGGCTTGATTTATTTGCCTAAATTTTGGCAACAAAGGTCTGACCATAGTGCTTGTGTGGTACCTGCAGGTTAAGCAGGATTTGCTCTGGCACTAAATATCTAGGGTTAGACAACTGAACTGAGACCTTTGTCTTGTCCTATTTGACGATGAAAACAACAACAAAATATCTTAGAAAATCAACATTCAAAATTTTAACTCATCGGTAGAAAATAAGGACTTTTCATTGGTGAGGTGACTGATTTTTTACTGTAGTCAGCTGAGTTCCACAACATTGAAAGAGACAGATTAACCATAACCATATGCTTTAAATAAAATATTTGGATAGCAAGCACGAGGCAAAATACATAATTTTACAGTAAGAAAATCTCTCTTATTCTATAAACATTCTATAAAGACACTGCATAAATACATCCACATGTACTTGTCCTGTCTGCCATGCTTTTCTTTCACCTGAAGAAATAAATCACCCAGATGATTTTAAAGAAATTTCCTCTTAGTGACTGCAAGCTTAAAATATCTTTTTCAATAAATGCAGCTATCAAGGAATTTATTATAGCTTGCAGGGGACATTAAAATGTCAATAATTAAACACTGCAAAAACAGGAATTTTGAACAAAAATGGCTCATAAAGTGTGCTGTTCTCTATCTTCAAAACTTTTTCCAATAAATTCAGAGGAGTTATTGTTTTATCCTTCATTTTTAACATGAATTCAGGAGATCCATGAAAAGGATTATGGTTTTACCCAAAGAAACACCAGAGTTCCAGGAATAATTTATTTGTCCAATTCTGAGATTCTTTATTTTTTGATAACTCACAGATTCATGTTGATGAGTATAGGATTCCTCTACAACATTGATTATATTGACTCACATTAGAAATGCTTTGCTTTCTTTGTTGGTCAATATTCATTCTCCCAAATCTTCAGATTTTATTATTTTATGAATTCTCCAAGAACCTTAATGTTTTCAAACCCAGAGTATTGAAAACTCATTTAAAAAAAATGTTTGCATCACCTTATGTTGTCAGGATCAAATACTGGAGATACTTGAATACCATTCTATTCTCTTCAAGGTGTACAGCCTGCTGGCATTTTCACTGCTTTGTTATTCAGCGTCTTCCTTGTGCCTTTTGAAATATGACAGAGTGGAACACACTCAGTTGAAACTCACTATCAGCTTCTTGAGCCATCATAGTAATACACTTAACTTGCTTGTCATGACTACTCAGAAATATTTCTCTCTCTTTCTTTTAATGATAGACATAGATCTTTCTTTACTGGTCACCAATGAGAAGCACTTGAACTATGATTCTTTAAGGCACTATGTCAAGAATATTGGAATAGACCTGCAATAAAAAAGATATGCTGGAAATAAAAGGAGACATGGCAATAAAAATGGCAATCTGACTCTTGTTTTTAGCAGTGAATGTAAAATATGGGTAAGGGTTCTTCATTTCAACAGCAATCAATTCATAAATACATAGACATAAATCATTAGCATTTGCCAATAAACATCACCACTTTTCCAGGAGCTGACAACCTCAAGTGCCATGAATGATGCTTTTCACATTCCAAATCAATATATTATTTATATTTGATTTGTATTTGGTTCCAAAATCGATTGGGACTTCAATACCATTAATATTATTACATTACCATCAATATTACAAGGATGCATGCTCAGGCACACAATTTGATACTTTGCTCTTGAAACAGCTTCTTCAAGTCTCAAAGCTAAAAGAGAAGGTAACAATCCAATGTAGATTTTATCAGTAATGGAATGTAAAAAGACTCTGTAGAGGAAGTCACAGCAGAGGCATTTTTTTTTTCTTATATGTCTGGACTATTAAATACTCTTAGCAATTACTGACTGTTATTGGAAAGTCTGAATTAAAAATATCTTCTGTTGTAACCAGCAAGCATTAGGGAATGACCTCCAACCTCAGACAAGTCAGTGCATCAGACAAGAACTGTCCCCTGTTCCCTTCTGGGAATTACACAATGAACTACAACCAGCTGACTTTCCCACTCTTCTGTCTCTTCAGTGTTCTCCTTGTGTCTTTTAAAATATGTCTCACATTCAACCAAAATTCAGTGGTATTTAGGTTCTGCAAATACAGCCTCCACTATCAATCCCCAGCATTACACTAAGGAGTAATGTTTGCTGCTTTGTTATTCAGCCATGAATTCTGCCCAGAGAGCAAAAGCTTCCACCTTCACCCTCCAAAGAGAAAAAGAGACACAGTCTGGGTCTGCCAGCATTCAGCAGCGTTCTGGAGGTTCTGCTCCTGCTTTGGGACCAGGAAAGTGCCCAGGTACACTCTGCAGCTCATCTGAGATGAAGCAGGGCACCAGGCACTGCTTTGCCTCCTGTCTTGGAAGGGACATGTGGTGTGTCTGTGCACACCTTGGGGAGCAGGAATTGGGCAGCAGCAGAGGCACCTCAGACACAGCAGAATGTACCAGGGTGTTAGCACAAAACCAGCGTGGGCATCATTATTGACAGTTTGTCAACTGTCACACTGTCAGCTGCACACACAGGGCTCTTCTCTCCTGTCACTTGCTCCAGTATAAATCAGGAGGAATCCTGTTGAACATTGTCAATTTAGGCTAATATTAATCTTGAACAAATGCCTGTATCAAGCTTCTTTATGTATACTGAGAGACAGGGCTTTGTTGTTGTAATTACAATATTTTAAAGATGTGAGTTGCATAAATCTCATAATCATTTCCTCTGCCTATAACGGCTCTAATCTGCAGTTCAAGAAGATTCCTAATTAATATTAATTCCCACCCTGTGCACAGTGTGTTTTGGCAAGTAATTAGGTCTGAAGGGATGGCCAAACACACTGATCTTCAAATTTTGAACAATTTAATTACAGGCTTGTTTTCTGCATGGAGCTGCATAAGACATGAGTTTAGAAGGGAGCATCAGTGAGGTCCTGCTCAGGGGCTGGCTCTGGAGCAGGAGGAGAGCAGGGCAGGCTGGTAAAGCCAAAACCACTGGATTCCAATGGAAGCCAAACTATCAGCTCACAGTGACTGCCTGGAGGCTGCTTGGTCAGACTGCAAGTGCCTCCCTGAGAGAAGCTGAATAACAACTGAAAACAGAAAGTAGCCACTGAAAAAGAAGAATGCATTACATTTTGAAGGGGTTCAACAACAAGGAAGCTGCCTTTCTCATGGATTTGCAGAATAATTTTGCACGACTCTGCACATTAGAAACTACCTTCTTTACTATTTAGGAAATTAAGTTCTTTCTTAGAAATTTCCAATATTTTTCTTAGATTTTTTACTCGTTAAGCTAATGCTGAGGTCACTTGTAAGCACAAATTACTG
The DNA here is from genome assembly GCF_009819885.2 of Catharus ustulatus. NCBI lineage: Eukaryota > Metazoa > Chordata > Aves > Passeriformes > Turdidae > Catharus > Catharus ustulatus. Next base: position 66,865,267 of record NC_046225.1, on the reverse strand, counting down.
TTCTAAACAAGGAGGAAACCTCCCCTTTTCCAACCTATCACTCATTAGCAGTTTCTTTGATGCCAGATAATGGGATCTTCACTGATAGGGGGAGCTCTGAACCCTCCATCCATTCTCTCTAACACATTCTAAAGAAATCGTGAAAATTAACACCAGTAAAATCATGTTACATGTCTCACTCACATTTTCAGAGAAGAAAGAGAATCCAAATTGCTTCCCCACCAGTCAGAGGTGCCAAAAAAAGTGCTCCAAGTACCAGAACAGAATTGCTAATTTCTCAATTATATAAGTGATAAAGAGTGATAATACAGGCAAATAGTTAAATGTGTAATTATTAGTAACAAATGCTTTAGAAATTATTAAATGTGTTTGCACAGATGCTTTAGAAAGGCCTTACTTGTAAACTCTTTACTTATAAGCTGAGATTAATTGTGGTGGATTTTAGCCAAGATTTGCACCTGCTGGAATTGCTAAATATAAACAACAGTAATCAGAACATCTGACTGGGATCATAATAATTAAAGATCAAGAGAGGAAAAATAATAAAGTAATATTCCTATGATGCATTGTTATTTCCTCACAGGATACTACCTGCATGGACAAGCATGCTCACAGACCTGATGGCAAAGTCAGAGTTACCTGAACCTTATACATCCATCAGAAGTAGAACACAAATAAGGCACTTTTAATGTGCTAAACTGGCTTCCATTTCCAATAGCTGCAGCAACTGAAATGATCGAGGACTGCTAGCAGTTACCAGAGGTTTCTGATTGATTCTGGTCTTCCTGCTGCTAAACAAAGATTTCAATGAGTTATACCTTTTAAATCTCCTGAACTTTCTGTGAACTTGAAATCAACATTTGCTTTACATGACAGAAAAATAGCAGGCTACAGTATTGCTGCCAGTCCTGCTGTGCATCTTTTTTGAGTTAAAACTGTTCTTATTTGGAAAAGCCTAAGTTCACCACACTCAGTAGATAATTTGTTCCTAAAGGTACACCACAACTTTTGACATAATACCCTTGATGATTTCCATTAGCCTGGATAACACAGAGCATAAACCACACACACTGGAGATGTTGAAAAAAATACAAGACCAGAAAAAACACAGCACAAGTCCATACTCCCAGATGTTTTGTGAAATGAAGGTGGCATGAAAAGAGTGGTTTCATCCCTCCTTCCTCTCCTGTCTCTCTCCTTTCCTCCTTCCATTTCTTTCTTGCTTGAATTTTCTTACTGTCAAACATGAGTAAGAATAAGTTACAGGAATTAAGAATTAATTTTATGGCACCTTTTCTGCTTTGTAAGATGCTGCTAATGAGTCATTTTCACTTAAAAACTTTGCTGAATCTTAGTTATTTATTGATATTTACTGATTTGCCATTTCTAAATGTAAGTCCCCATTCATCAGAACACAGAAAGAGATGCATAATTTTAATTACACAGTGGAATTCAAATCCAAAGCAGACAGTAAAATGTCAGAGGTATCTCTTTGACTTGAGTTCTCCAGTGGATTGCACAAAGTGTACTGAGAGATAATGCAAAAGCAGGGAGGTAATGCATTCTAGAAGTCACTGCTCCCAACTCATTCCAAATTTGGGGCTCCTTTATGGGCTATACAATTGTTATAGAGGCTGGAAATAGTCTCGAGTAATGAAAGAAGAGCAATTACAACACAGACAGAGTATCAGCATTCTTGGCAGTATTTGAAGTGCATGTGTGAAAATTGCTATCCTTTAATATCAAGCTGGAACAAATGAATGTGTTAAGGAAAAGAGTAATATTGTTTACAAGGTTTTTACTAGTCCTTACTAGCAAGGTGACATCGATGATATGTTGACTTGGCAGATATAGATACAGTGCACAGATACTGTCAAGGCTCACTTGACAGTGGTGGAAAGTCTTTTTGATTAAATAGTCCTATTTTGGAAGGACACTTTTTCCTCAAGATTAAATAAGTGAAGAAGTGGATCTCCTCTGATAGCACTACAGAAATCATGTACCTCTTTTCTGTATATGATGAAATTTACAGACACTGAGTGCATGCAAACATCAATTTTACACAACCAACAGGAAAATGAAAAATCAGACAAATATTAATAGCTTTAAAATGAAGGATGAATACATAAGGAAAGACTTTCAATTGTAACATTCAATTAAGCTTTCTGATATGGCAGAAACTGTATCTGACATTATGCAAAAAGAATGGAAAGCCAATTGTAAATTTTATATTAATACAGCAGAGATTGTTCTTTATTGAAACCAGGAAAGAAGAATAGAGGAGAAATATACATGGGATACTGTTACAGAAAAAAAGAAAAAGCCAGGATAGGTCAAAACTACTGAATACATTAAGGCCAGAAAAGTAAACAAAAACAAAGGAAATATATGAAAAAAGATAAAGCAGTACAAGATCATCAAAAGAAGATAAAAAGAAAAAAGATTAAAGAGACTTTGTTGATAGGCACTGAAAGCAGAAACAGCAGCACTGAAGGAAGACATGAGAACATTTTATCGAACTGTTTAAAAATACAAGTAAAGTGCAATGAGGAGCAATATCTGGAAAAAATAAATCTCACCTTATTTTAAAGACAGACAGAACATTGCCAAAAAACCCTCACCTTATTTTTCAATGAAAGAAGATAGAACTTGATGCCTGCTTTGTAGCAGCCAAATCTTCATGAGTCTAAAGTAGTTGCTGAAAGATGAAGCAAGTTAAATAAACACATACAATTCAAATCACTGTAGCTCATGAGGAAATTAAATGGACAGCACAATATTTGGAGTTATCTCTATGGTTCAATGGAAAGCAGAAATAACATAACCTGCTCTTGTTTCCATGGAAAGTCTTCAGTGCAGTCAACTCTGCTGTTTTGAAGTTGCCACTCGAACCAGACACAGGAAACATGGCAAACATTTGCTCTAATTGATCCTGTGCAGACGAGACCTTCCTTCTGCCAAGCAACACAGAACAAAGTACAAGATGGTAGATGCCTCTTCTCTGTACTGCCTGGGACTTGATTTAATGATGGATTATCATGGCAAGCAAATCTCTTGGACGGTGATTCTGTGAAAGTATGAAGCAGAAGTGTGCCATGAACTAGATGCAGCTGGGAGGGGATGAACCTTGGTGACAATGACTGCACCTTCTTCTCCCCCACCCTCCCTCACCACCCTCATTCCTCCTTTGAAATGGTTTCTGCTACTGGGTTATTACTGTGGAAATGGTTATTTCTGTCTAAATGCCGACAGAGGAGATGGAAGGGTTTGCAGCCAAAATGTCTCGTTGTGAAAGGGCTGTCTTACACTTATGCCAAACAGGTCCAACAAATAATAAATTAGAAATAGGCAATGCCACAGATGATAAATTATCTACACAGAATTCTCTCTATTTAAGAGCTGAAGCTTTTACAAACTTGCATAATCCCATTCAAAACGCAAAATAAATGCATTCTTTATATAAGTTAAAACCAACAAACTATTTCCCATACATATTACTGTGCAGAAGAATTTCATAATTAAAAAAATTTACTGAAATTAAGTGCAAGAGTCCTCAAATATAGTGCAGAGTCCTAGAAAAATAATGCAATCATCCTGTGCAAATGGCACAGCTATCAGAACAGGTGTCTGTGAAGACTATTTAAAGTATTGACTTAATAAATTAGAAATGAAGAAGCCTCAAAATGAGTACAGGTAATGGAAAAGGTACAAACTGAATTAAGGAAGAGAAGGGACACGGATCCATTTCTCATGGTGGTCCAATAACAGGGAGAATCAAACCAAAACGCTGCAGAAGCCCCAGGTTTGGCTCCAAAGGGCTGAACCCACACAGTCATGGTTGGTGGGATCCTGTTCTGAGAGCAAAAAAGACTTACAGAAACCAGCCAGACAGGATATGGCTGACTCACATGATTACACTTCTGTTTTATGGTCTTACCAGCACAGTGACAATGTTTACTGGGAGCATGAAAACATGGCAGAATAAAAGGTGCACAAGGGAGCTGAACCAATAACCTTCTTCATTCTATTTTAGCTCAAGCACAATAGCTACTTCAGGTGTTTAGTAACACTTTTAAATGAATTAGAATTTTACCTTGACTTCTTTGAGGAATTCACAGGTTAATATCCATTTAACACTACAGAATTTTACAATCCTTCCCTTGGTAACAATATTCAAGTTTTGAATGCCCTCAACTCCTCTCCAAAGTAAATTCTGTTCTCTTTATATTTAGTTCCTTTCTTTCAAAATCCAGGACAGTCTACTTATTCGACAACTCTTAGCCCATTTTTCCATCACATTGTTTGTACTGCAGGTGATCTCCTCAACTACTCACAGAGATTTTGGCTAATTAATTCTATTTGTTCACAGCATCTTGAGCAGATTTATAATACACATTTTGTCTCAGAAAGTGTATATATATATGGACAACGTTTTGACAGCAGTCAGTTTCTTGTACAGTTGATAAGACTAAAATTTTGTCTACTGATATAAAGCTTAGTTTGAGAGATTAGAGAACACTTCCAGATGTTTAGCAAAACCTCTGTGTTTATCTGAGACACATTTTCAAAGTCACAAGGGGGAAGTAAGGAACCCAGTTCCCCCTGAAAACCAAATATCAGCCCCTTTATTGAGAAATCTGAGATATTTCCTCTATTCATGATAACACTTCTGCGGAAGGAGGAATTATTTTATAAAAAGGGCACAGAAGAGCATTTCATAGCAGGGTTAAAACTGTGATGTCTTAAAGATACAAAACACAATGAGAGAGGTTTTTAGGGAGCAGTATTTTCCACTAACACATCTGATACACTAAATAACAAACTTTCAGGCCCACAGATCTTAAACAAAAGATGTAAAACATGCTTGGAAGTGCAAACCAGCAGTGACACTTTTGTGTTCTAAATCTCTGTGTGTGAAAGCACAGTGTGCCACTGTGACAACATTATTAAAGTCAAATATTCTTAAATGACCTAGGAGAAGTCTAGGTTTAGGTGCCAGCAGGAATCTTCCTAGCAACTTTAGTGGCTAGGTTGATGCCACCTTTGGCAATTGTCCCTGAATTTGGCCTTGATTTGAGGGCAGCACTGGCCAGTTTCCCAGGGAGAGCTTTAGGACTTCCCAAGACAGATCATGGCTCTCTTGTGCCAGTGAGATCTGGTAGCTCAAACTGAAATAAAGGTCAGTCCAACTTGAGAACCCAAGCAAAAACCGGTAAAAATTTGGGACATAAACCAAGAATAAGCAGTTCTGTTCCTGTGGAATCTTCTCAGCCTCCTGTGATAGGTTTGTGGTTAGATGCTGGATGAGGGAAGCAGAGCAGCAGTGACAGTGTACAGATGGATGGGTATGGCACAAGATCTCCTGAATTACTTCAGAAGAGTGGGCTTGCATCAATTTCAGCAAAGTCCAGTTTAATGTCCAGAAGTGCCTCATCCAGCCTCTAAACTGCACTTTTTCCTTTTTTTATGAGAGCCTGTTAACAGCTACCAGGGATCAGCTGAAATAAAGGCCAATGGTTATGAGCTGACAACTGTAGGGAGGCCAGATGTGAGAATGAATGTAAAATAAAGTGCAGGGGTTTGGAAGGAAAAAAAGACCATAATGTCTGTACATAATTTGCCAAGTTTCTATGAAAAAAAAAATTATTCAAAAGCACAACGACACTTGATTTATTCACTGTCGTTCACCTTGCTCCTACCTTTGCCTCTCAGCAGACTAAGCAGATTTTCATGAGATTTCTTGTGTCTATGCCCACGCTTCATTCACATCTATATACATGAGCTGAAGTGGCATATGGCTCTTTAGGCAAACTGGATATCAGTTACACATAAAACCCAAACGTTATTTCCCTGGCTTCAGTGGAGTTATACACTGAATTGTTTCAGCAGCACAACACAACTTTAGTGCTAAAGAAACCACAACAACACATGCATATTTTGCTCCCAGTTTATTTTTTTTCTATATCTCAGTTGGCATCTTCTCATTAGAAATGCCAAATAATTGCTCATGCATTTGTTTTTATCATTTCTTTTGTTATGAAACTTCTGTACTGAATTATTCTGAGCCAAGTTTTGAAAAGCTTCAATTCTTCTTATCTGGATCCCCAAATCAGCTGAAAGTTTGAGTTCCAGTTTACATAACTTCCAAGATATCTTTGCTCATGACTTTGCAATTACCTTAGTAATTTAACTTAATATCTTGAGGTTTTATATCTCCCTTTTTTGACAGATCCTGAATCCCAAATGTTCATGTGATTTTGTAGCTTGTATTTACTAAATTTTAAACCCATATTGAACCAGTTAGATCAGAGATTCTTTCTCCCTAATCCCAGTCACATCAAAGCTTAGACTTCAAATTCCTGCACCTTGCCCTCTCAGATTATGAAACTTCCAAATATGAGGAACTGACCACAAATATTAGAAAGCTGCTTCAGAGATTATTCAGGTTTCATGTCAAAAACATACTATTTTCTTCCTGCTTGAACTTTAAAAATCTCGGCTTCCATTCATTTAATCTTCTTGGGGGTTTGCAAGCTTTTTTAAAGAGTCCTCTTTATCAAGTTGCTGTTGAGAGGGTATCTGATTTCAGTTTAATTTTGTTCCATATCCTACACTTTGTCTATGTGATTACTGCTTCCACATTTCAGTCTTTAATTTGAATTTGTTACCTGGTAGAGCTTAGTTTCAACACCATGTCCTTTCTCTTTAACATGCAGTCACAACATGTTCGCAAATTACTCTTCAGGTAAAAAAAAAAAACCAAACAAAACAAAACAAAACCAACCAAACCCAACAAAACCTTCAAAGAGTAAATTGTTTAGAGAGTAGTATCCTATTGTGTAAGGGTATTCTATAGGACCATAATATTCAGAGGAATTTTCCTTCCTGTCAGAACGAAGCATATTCACTTCCCAGCTTTCATAGTCCAATCCACGAAGTTCGGCAGGGAGAAGAGCGGAGGCAGCGCTGGCTGCGCCACAGAGGTGACTGGGAACAGAGCATCCCTTATGGCTCCCTAAAGCCCGGGCTACTCTGTACAACTTGTGGATCGTAACAAGTATTTTATTATTTTTGAAGTTTCACAGTGAAAGAGACGCTGCGCTGGGTATACATGCCTTTACTACGCACAGATGTGCACTGTAAAGACAACGATCCGGGCACGACAAGTGAAGTGCACCAGACTGGAACTCCCTCGGGTGGCGGCGTTTCGGGGTCCAGGCGGGGCACAGGGGCGAGGCACGGGCAGCGGCTGGGGCCGTGCTGCACGGGCAAAGCGCGGGTGGCTGTGGCAGCAAGACAAGGAGCGGGGTCAGGAGCCCCGGGTCAGGAGCCCCGAGCCCGTCCCCGCCCGCCCCGAGCCCCGCACGGTCCGGCCGGCCAAGGGCGCCCCTCAGCGCGCCAGGCGGGCACTGCAGGCAGCACCACCGGGGAGCCGCGCTCCGGGAGCGCAGCCGGCACAGCCGCTCCTCGCACCGGCCCTGCCACCCCCATCGCACCGGCCCTGCCAGCCCCATCGCACCGGGCCCCGCCGCCCCCATCGCACCGGGCCCCGCCGCCCCCGGGGCAGCAGCCGCGCCCCCGCCGAGCCGCGCCGCGCCCGGCAGAAACACCTGTCCGGCCGCCGAGCGGCAGCGAGCGCGGTTCAGCGCGCCGGGCGCTGCTCCCGGGGCCGCGGCGGGGCGGTGCCGTCGGGCCGGGCCCGGGGCGCTCGGGGCGCTCCTGCACCCGCCGGGGGCTCCGCCGGGGCGGGCGCGGCGGCCGCACCTGCGGGCACTGAGCATGCGCGCGGCGCGGGGCACGCCGCGATTGGGAGCGCGGAGCCAGAGTGGGACGGAGCCGCCGGGAGCCGCTCCATGGGAGTTGATGCCGCCGCTGCCGCCGCCTCGGACCCCGCGCCCTGCGAGGATCCAGCTCCCGCCGGGGACTCCCGCCGGCCGCGCGGCTTCTTCTCCGGAGCCGCGGGCCGCCCGGAGCCGGGCATGACCGGGCGGGCGGCGGGGGCCAGCCGTGCCCCGCTGCCCCCTCGCCGGGGGCCGGGCGGAGGCGGCGCCGCCGCGCTCCCTGCCGCGCCGGGGGTGCTCCGCCCGGCCGTGCCCTGAGGAGCGGCGGCGGCGCGGGGGGACGCGGGCGGCTCGGCGGCGGAGCGGCCGCGGGACCGGCGGCGGGGCGCGATGAGGGCGGCGGGGCGGCGGCGGCGGGGCGGCGGGGCGGGGCGGGGGCTCCGCCGGGCTCTCTAGGACGCCGGCGCCCCGCACACCCACCATGGATCTGCTGCTGTTGGTGAACACGAGCCTGGGCTCCGCCAACGAGTCCCTGGCGCTGCCCCCCGCCTCGCCGTCCTCCTCGGCCCTCCTGCAGCCGCCCTCCCCCTACTCGCCGGCGGCCGTGGCCAGCCTCGCGGCCGTGGTGGGCTTCCTCATCGTCTTCACCATCGTGGGCAACGTGCTGGTGGTGATAGCTGTGCTCACCAGCCGGGCGCTGAGAGCCCCCCAGAACCTCTTCCTGGTGTCCCTGGCCAGCGCGGACATCCTGGTGGCTACCTTGGTCATGCCTTTCTCCTTAGCCAACGAGCTTATGAATTACTGGTACTTCGGCAAGGCTTGGTGTAACATTTACCTGGCGCTGGACGTGCTGTTCTGTACCTCGTCCATCGTCCACCTGTGCGCCATCAGCCTCGACAGGTATTGGTCAGTCACACAGGCGGTGGAGTACAACCTCAAGCGGACACCGCGGCGGATCAAGGCCATCATCCTCACCGTGTGGCTCATTTCAGCCATCATCTCCTTCCCGCCATTGATCTCCGTGTACCGGGACCCTGAAGGAGATGTCTTTCCCCAGTGCAAGCTCAATGACGAGACATGGTACATCCTTTCTTCTTGCATTGGCTCTTTCTTTGCCCCCTGCCTCATCATGGTGTTGGTCTATATCCGCATCTACCGTGTGGCCAAGCTAAGGACCAGGACCCTCTCTGAGAAGCGAACGATGCCAGAGGGGTCCTCCCAGACTGAGAACGGCTTGAGCCGCGCTGCTGGCGGCTGCACATCCCTGAGGATGCAGCTGGGAGAGAACGGACATTATTCAGTGCACCACTGGCGCAAAGCCTCTGAGCTGGAGGACATTGAGCTGGAGGAGAGCAGCACCTCAGAGAGCAGGCGGAGGCGGAGCCGGGAGGAGCATCGCCGCAAAAGCAAGAGCCAGTCCTTCTCCTACTCGTACTCCTCCAAGCACTCCAGTAGCCGCCTGTCCCGTGCGAGCAATCGCTCCATGCAGTTCTTCTCCTATCGCCGGCGCCGGAAGCGTAGCAGCATCTGCCGTAAGAAAGTTGCCCAGGCCCGGGAGAAACGCTTCACTTTTGTGCTGGCTGTGGTCATGGGGGTCTTTGTAGTTTGCTGGTTCCCTTTTTTCTTCACCTACAGCCTCTATGGTATTTGCCGGGAGGCATGTGAGGTCCCCGAGACTCTCTTCAAGTTCTTCTTCTGGATTGGGTATTGCAATAGCTCCCTCAACCCAGTCATCTACACCATCTTCAACCAGGACTTCCGCAGGTCCTTTAAACACATTCTTTTTAAGAAGAAGAAGAAGAACTTCCGGCATTGAGCTGGAGGGATGGATTTGCCTTGAGCAGGAGTAGAGTTAAAAGAGAAGGCTCAATGCTGGAAGAGGAGGGAGGGAAGAGAACACGGGGCTTGGGCTTAGGGAGCAGGAAGAGGGCTCTCCCCTCGGTGCAGCAGGGTGATGCTGTGGGGAGCAGGGATGGTGTCGGGAGGCTGAGGGCACTCACCATGGTACAGAACGGTGACATGGTGCTGGGGGAGCAGTGCTGGAGTGTGGAGGGGGAAAGGGGGAGGGAGTGACTGTCTTTGAACCCTCTTTGACAGAGTGCACGGGGAGCCCACAGAGGAAAGGCTGAGACACAGTTTGGGAGGCAGTGAGCTCTCACGGGCTCTGGAATTTTGTGGGAAAACAAAAAGAGACATCAGAAGGAAAGGGTTAAGTGGCAGTGATGGTGGAGATTTGAGCACTTATAAATAGGGCAGCTGGGGCCTATCGTGGATTCGTCCCAGTAAGAAATTGGCTTTTACTGCTTGTGTGGGAAAGGAGAGTGCAAAGTACCAGGCACTGACAGTGTTTTGAGTTATGAAAGGATTTTAATGTTTGCCAAAAAAACCCTAAAGAACAATCCAAACTCTTTTCTAAATAAACCTTTGTACTGTTAAAACCTTCTGAATCATGATTTTGCACAAGGGATGAAGTCAAACAAAGCATGGGGTGTTCTTTTCCTTTGGAGGGGTCTTTGCCTATGAATGTGGATGGGAAATATTTTTCCTACCTTCCCATAGTTTTTGATTAGTCAGTGGGACAAAGCTGGGAGTCTTGCATTTTTTTCATGAAATATGAAAAAGAGCACATATACCCCATGAGCTCATTTCCTCCTGCTGGATCACCAGGCAGTAAATTCCTGCTCCATCCTTCTCAGATCAGTGACCTAAGGACCTTGCTGTCCTAGAGCAGACAGTGAAAAAAGAAAAAAAAAATCATCATTCTGGGGAACTCGCTATTTTTTGAGTTTAAAAAAAGTCAAGTTTCCACTTCTTTGTGCCCAGGGGAACTTTTCCTCCCCTTTTTTCCTCCCTTCAAAGGCTAATCTCAGGGCTGGATGCGTGCTCCTCATTCTCAGACAGGCAGTTGAAGGCATTCTGATATGCAGGTTTTCAGAAGAAGAGCAATTGCCCCACTGCTAAGGTCTTTAAATCCTTCGTATTTACAGGCTTAGAGCAACTAAATCCTTTATGTTTATTTTTTAATGAGAAAAATACATTGCAGACTGTCAGCAGTGTATGTGAACAAATCTCAATAGGAGGTGCAGCTGTTCTAAACCTTCAGTGTTGATGTTGCTTTCTTTCCCTTCTTCTGTTTGCATTTCTAGTTTATAATTTTAGAGGATTTTCTTGGGAGGAGGGACAGAAGAGGGGAGAACAGTTTGAAAAGTTATTAAAGCAAACCATATTTCCCATGGGTTTATAAAATGTCATAAACTGCAATGAAGAAAATGAGAGACAGGGACTGGTGTCTGTACATTCATCACTGAATGCATTCCAAGTGTGAGAGTGAGCTGATTTACATCCCTTCTTCAGCTGTGGTGCTGCAAGGTGTGTATTCTGTCTGTGGAGAAAATACTGCTCCTTTCTATGTTTATCACTCCTTCCACAGGCAGCAGGATTTGACATCTGCCTCAAGTGCACCTTTCCACAGCAAACAGTTCTTGGAAAAAAAGAAGAGTGAAATCTAATCACATATAACAGGCTTCTTAAAACAGCTGAGTTGAATCTATATTGAAGAATCATCTGATATCCCCTTCCTTACTCCCTCTGTTCTGTCTGAAAGGTGTCTGTAGCCTCTTGAAATCTCTGTAGCATAAGGAAAAAGGATAGAGCAGTTACTTTGTTTCATCAGTTTTTCATAATAAGCATTTGGTTTGCTTAACCCTGGAAAAGGAGACTGTCAGTGGCTAAGGTTCTGGTTGTTCCTTCAATAGGCACTTTAACTCAAATTCAAGTGGGACTTCTGCTGAAGTAAGCATTAGATGATTGCACAAAATGCATTAGAAGTTTTCTGGATTTCGCCAAGTAAACATCTGAGATATTTTCAAAGTCCTAAATCTGTATCTTATTTGTTGCTTCCCTGAAACAAGGCTCAGTGTGAAAAGATTTGAGCTTTGTTTAAATAACAAATGGATCGATACAAAAGCATACCTGAGAGATAAAGGAGAGATAAAAATAGCAACTGAGAGGAGGAAACTACAAGCCATTTCTCTTTTGCAAAATGGAGACTAATTAAAATTACACCAAGAAGAGCTGAAACAAGCTTGTATTATTTGTAGGAAACAATGTAGCTATAAAGTTCAGGTTTGTTTACTCTGAAGAAACAATATAATCATCAGAGCAACCAAAGCAACATATGGTACCTGGCTACTACCTCTCAGCTCCTGGATGGCTTCATTAGAGGTACCCGTTCCTGCCAAATCAGTCTGCTCTGGTCACTCACTGCTCCCTTGGAGGGCTTTCCCAGTCTGCAGGCTCACAGTGCTTTCACTGCTTTTGAAATGAGCTCTGTGGCCTCTAACACAGTCCTCCCCCCACTTTATTTTTTCCTTGTAGAATTCAAGTAGTCTATGGAAATTGCCAGTCAGATTTTAGAGGGCATAAAATATATATGGAATGACTGATGTGCCTTAAAAGTAGGTTCTTTGCAGTAAAAATATTCTGTGGTCATTATAAACATTAAAGAAATAATGCTTCTTTTTTTTTTCTTTTTTTGTTTTCTTTTTTTTTTTTTTTTACTTCCAAACCTTTTAAGCTGATGCTGAATATCTATGAGCAGCAGCAGTTAAAGCCAGGGTACTTCTGTGTTTTAATTTTTCTCCTCAGAACGGGTCTTATTTCTTCTGAGCTAAATAAAAGGTAATATTCATTAATAAAGATGTGCAATTTACACCCCTTTTAAGTGCATTTCCCTCTAAATCAGTGAATACAGAGGATTTCTATAAAAATTGTTTTTAATGTAATTACCGAATATGCTTCAAGTAAGATGGGGCTCATTTACATTTTTTTAAATACAGTGTTTTCTTATTACTTGTAATAGCTGAAGACTGGAATTTGTAACATACTGTGTGGTGTTCACTTTTCATAAAAAGTTTTCAGCTCTGCTACTCCCACTGTGGTTGTGCTTCAACTGTAAGCTGGCTAATAGCATATACAGGAGAAAAATAGTCTATGCAGCTCTTGCTTAAGAAAAAGGGAGAAGATATGTGTAAAATGTGCTGAGAGTTGTTTCTTTGATCAGATATGATAAACTGCTTGAAACACTCACTCTCTACTGTTGTGGAAAAACGAAATATTGCTACTAAGCCATATCGATTTTAACAAGTATCTGATCTTTAACTCTTCATTTGCTCATTTCACCATGAAGAAAAATTTCTGCCAGTCTTAAGTGACAAGTTGATGTTTCATTTTCAATTTTTTGAGCTGTGCTGTTGTTGGCTGGGTATTGAAATATCGAGCAGTGTAACTTAGCTGGGATGGGAACTCAGTGCTGCTGTCCTCCAGCCACCTCTGTGGGAGTTTTGCGTGAGAGAGAAATGCAGAATTAGCCTCTTCAGGGCTTGAGGCAGATGGAAGAGGCCTTATAAATAGGAGATCTGACAGGATCACAGCTTTAAATCATTGTCTGAAATAAGAATCAGACCCTTGTTGTTCCCTGCGATCTCTGTTCAGAAGAGTCTCGTTGCTGCAAGAGCACTGGTGATTTCTGACCAGCAGGTCTGAGGTGGAAGTCTGCATGCAGCTTTGCACACATAGGCCTGTATCATCCTCTGAGTAATCCCAGAAAACTTGAGTGGAATTTAGTTGTGAATCAGGGAGATACTCACTGTGGGCAAGGACTTTGGGAGCTTCCTTAAACGTTGCCTCTTTTTTAGTAAACATGCCAGAGGAATTTAAGCAAACATTTGTGCGTAAATGTAGGAGAACAGAAGGAATGCAATCCTGCTTAACTCTTGACCACTGTTCCAACTCATGAAAGACGTGGATGAAGGGTTTTTTTACTACAGAACTAGAGGAACAAACTCTACTGTGTATTTCCAGTGTTAGCTGTGTGGAGAGCATTATGTGGTTGCATCTGTTTTTCAGAGAAGAAAACTGTTGGTCTGTCAGGGTTGGTATTGGCTAGAACAGCATCTGAGAGCTGTAAGGATTTTGTAGGAACTGTTGGTAACGAAATCCATTTCAGGAGAATGTTCTGACCTTAAACTATGACTGCTCTCAAGAAGGAGAGAATATCTACAAGCTGTGCAAAAGGAAGACCAGATGCTATCTGCGAGTTTGTTTTCATGGTTGCTCATTATGACCTTGTTGGTGAGCAGAAAGCAACTAGATGCTTCAGAGAAAAAGCTCTAATTTGAAGGGGGAACTGTGCATGAGGAAATGGCTACCCACAACACTGAGGGAATTAATATTTGCATACCTTCTTTCTACTGCAGACAGGTACAGTGGAGGAAGCTGCCTTTTTCATTGCACAATAGGAAATGTTAATTTATGTTCCAGATCTGTGGGTCACCTGGGCTGTACGAAAGATGACACAGGAGAAAGCAGAGAGAGGATTGCTTACTTCAGTGTTCAACACCAAGCTTAAATTTGTCCTTTGTCCTTGAAATTAAGCCAAAAATACAGTTTGGTACTTGGACCTAAAGGCTATGTAGCATCAATAATGCTACACTGAATATAGTCTAGTTTTAGCAAAAAGAATCAGTTCATATTTTACACCCTGCACATCTCTGTTTCAGGGCAGAAGTAGGAGAATCTGACACTTAAGTCATGTGAGAAAGGAATAATCAGCAGTTTGAAGAATCACAGGTATATTGGAAAGCATACCTAGATCCTATTCTGATAACAGAACAGGCTTCAATTTTGTGGGTACCAATCACTTTGAACTCGTAAGAAAGAACTGGGAAGGTAGAAAACATGGGAAAAGTGTTAAATTGCTCAGAGGCATGTTTGGATCTTTATGTCAACCCCACCCCAGTGGGCTGATAACTGCTCCTGGGTTGTGGGAAAGGCTGAGGTGTTCTCAATTCACAGTGACTGTCACACTTGATCTGTACCAAGGAAACACCTACGGCTGCTACATTGCCTTTGTTTGAAGTGGCAGCCCTTAGAGTGCACAGGAGACATTTTAAGTAGTTTATCTCTTCTCTGGCACATGTTCTTCACTATCCCAAACATTTTTTAATTCAATTGCAAAATAGCTGATAAGGTGGAGAAAGACTGTCAATATCTCACAGGAAAAAAAAGACAGAGACATGGAAAACAGTAGGTAATAAAAACTGGTGTCTTAGTCCTGACATAGCATCTTACCATAATACCAGTCTTTTATCCCCCACCTCCCCCTTTTCTTCTTTTGGAAAACAGAAATTCATGCAAAACTGCAGAAGCTTATTTTAAATAGACTACACCAATGATACTGTTTACACTAGGAAAAAAAAGAGCTTTTCTGTCAGTAAGTAACCTTCTGCTGTAAAGCAATTTTCTTTACTATGCTTGTCTGAAAAATCTAATGAAAAGTAGACCAGCATTTAATTCCATTTGTCCATATGTACTACTTCTCTTAACAAAAATGCTTTATTAAAGATCTTGAATGCAAAGGATACAAATGAAATGTAGCTGCCTGCTACATCAAAATCAATTAGTTGTGTTCCAGCATTTTTGTGAACAGCAGTCATTCATTTTGCATGATGCTCTTTCCTGATAGTTCTCTGCTGACAGAGAAAGCTGTTCACCCTGTTGACAACAGGAATAAAATGAGGATTCATATTTGCCTCCATTAACTCTGTTAAGTCTCCTCTAATACATTAAAAAGCAGGCTGCTAGGTCATTTAGTGTGATGTCTAGTAAGTGACATGGATCAGAGAATTAATAACCTGATGGGTTCCATGATGTACAGCACACTTAATTGAGAGGCTCACCCTAGGCTGCAGGGACATGCTTCTCTATGCCTTTGACCCAACTTTGCAAATTATTTGCTCTGTAGTGGAACATTTTCAGCACACCATCACTTTCAGCCTCATCTGCTGGAGTAAGAAATTAATACTGAGGTCTTCCACTTCCTCACTGAGTGCTTTGGCCAATAGACTATTTATATAGGTGATGCAGCTAAAATGCCTTTCCTTTTGGCACATAAATGTTTTATTTGATCGAGCTTTTTATCTTTCAGTAGACTAACACTCTTGTTCCACAAGGACATTCTCAATCTGGAAAGCAAACATATGTCAAATACTTGGGGGAATATTAGAAATCCTGAAAAATCCCAGCCACTCCAGGCAAATTTTAAAAGAAAACACCACAGCTGAACTATGAAAAGGGTTAGCCTTGTCTCTGGTGGGGATGCCCTATCTGAGACCACCTATTGCTGTTCTGTGCCTCTGGTCAGATTTGGTGCAGTGTGTGGAGCTGTTCTGTTGGGCCCCTGCAGCTGTATTGAGAAGAGCAATTTCAAGTGTCCAGCAAAGATTAAAGAAGTTAAACACATGCTTATTGAATCATTTCGCATCATAGCAAACCCTCACTTTGGCTTCCTGTTCCCTTTTTGCACTCTTTAAATTAGCCCTTGCTTTCAATCTGACTGCCATACACAGCCTGTGCTCAGTGCCTTGCCGTGGGAGGCCTCAGTGCCTGACCTGCAAAGGGTTGATGCCACCGTCCTCCTGCTCTCAGCTGTCCTGGGGTTCTCCAGAAGACACCTTTGAGGTGCTTCCATGTGGTGCTGTGCTCTATATCAGTACCTGGAGTAACAGGAGTTACTGCAAGTTCTTGACTGATTGCAAGCCACACTGTTTTATCACCAATAAATTCTTGTGTGCAGAGTTTCAAAGTGTCTATAAATGTGCATTCCCTAAGGTTGGCACTGATTTGTTTACATCAGCAGCAATTTCTGTAGGTAATTAAAGGGAGACTTTTAGTCAATCCATCAGATACTACTTTGGATTTGCCACATGGTACATCAGAGAAACATGATGTGTTGTTTAACAACACAATTAGTAATAGAAGTGATTAAAGATTCCTGGGTGGCATGTTTTTCTGTTTAAAAAAAAAAAAAAAAAAAGAATGCAGTTTGATTAAATCTGATTGTTCTTTAAAGAATGTGTCTGTTTTACCCAGGGTATAATGGAAACCAGGAGACCTTTAATCAGCTTCTGGGGGCCCGACTGCTTGCTGGCTTGGCTGCCTGGCTCCTGGGCAGACTGCTGGCTGAGGTGCCAGAGAGCCGAGACTTGCAGGCTCCTGGACCCTGGCAGCTCAGGCCCCTGGGTTTATGGGCACTCACTGAGCTCCATTATCACAGCATCTAAATGCTTCATAACTTCTGTTATACCGAGTCTGTCAATGCCTTTATGCGTTAAGGAGTCACTGCCATGCCCTTTTTTCTGATGAGAAACTAAAAGATTAATGGCAGTTAGGTAGGTAGATCATAAAAACTTTCTGTTGTTGTTGATCTTTCCAGTTGCAAATCCACTATTGAATGTCAGGCCCCTGCTAAGCTCCAATGTATAAAGTCCCACCTGCACTTTAAAGTTCTACTTCTGCCTCTGTGATTGCCATAGGCCCACAGAACTTGCACACAAATCCCATCGGGATACACAAACTCAGTGTGCCTCTCCTTTGCTTTTGGTAGGGAGCTCATGCAGTTTGGATACTGCAGAATAAGGAAAAAGGAAGGTACTACCTCCAGTTTATGAGGCAGCATGATACTGCTGCCATTTCTTTAAGGTCTGGGTAGTTTTTAGCCACCAGTGCTGGATTCCATTTCTGGATGCCTAGTTTTATTGTGTGTTGAACAAGTACTCTAAGGGATAATTGACCTAGGACTAATACCCCAAAGGAGTGGACTTTTTCTGTACTCCCAACAAAGTACAGAAATCAGAAATACTACCTAAAAAAAAAATTACCAAAGATCCCCCCAAAACTAGTCCATTGATATAGCCAATCTTATTTATGGGTTAAGGCTCAAATTCAGGAAAATTTTTAAAAAAATTATAAGCCCAGGGATCTTTCACGTCTCGCATTTCTTTTAGTGCAGGTCTCTCAGGATACAGTCTAGATCATTAGATCCTACTTTTCTCAGACTTTGAAGGTCATCTCCCTTGAGGTTACTGAACCTATGTCTTCAATAAAGCAGAAATTTCCTGGAAACTCAATGAATGTTTAAGAGTCAAGAAATAACACACATGATTCCAGCACTAGGCAGGATGAACTCCCTATCTGGCAATACATTTGGGAACAAACAACAATATGCTCTGTGTATATCTCTTAGGCAAAGTGATGACTATAGAGGGATCTGGAGTTCTGAGTGAGTGCTTTGTACAGAGGAGGCTTCCTGACAGTGTTTACCACCTTCAGAAGTGTCAGTCAACGTCTATCGAACTCATGCTTTCCATAATAAGGAATGAGATTGTCCCCAGATATATTCTTAAAGGGGGAAAAAAATGTAAAAGTAATTTTTGAAAATGTAGTCATGCATAGAAAATGTGAAGGGAAAAGGAGCCTGTCTGTTGCTGAAGACTTCAGCAGCAATTCGTTCTTACCTAATTCTGCCATGTCCAGCTAGGGATAACTGATGGTCACATAGGTTGAGGCTGCCCTCGGGTTACAATGTTTTTTAAAACTGTCATAACATTTCATGTGTTAAATAGATTTCTGCCGTGGCAAGAGTTACTATTAATTAGTGACAGAAATAGTGCTCATTTTCCTCCTCCTTCAGAGGAGATACAAACAGAAGGTATTTTACAGGACTACAAAAATAGCTGTTCCTTTTCTACTTTGGTAAGGCAAAAAAAACCCCAACAAAATAGGAACAAACATATTAAAGAGACATTAGGAATTTAGGATGCAGATTAACTATTTCATTGTCTGATTCATCAAGCACAACTCAATAATTAACTCAATGTGTTTACCTATCACTGAGGTTTTATGTGTATGTAATAACATACCTTGGTTGCCCAGAAAGGCTGTGCTGTCTGTCCTCAGGGATTTTCAAGACCCCAGTGGATAATGCCCTGAGTAACCTGGTCTGGCCTCTGCTTTGAGCCTGAGACAGGACTAGAGGCATTCTGAGGTCCCTTCCAACCTGAATTAGCCTATGATTCTGGGACCTGTTTCTTCCCAATAATAATAAACAAAAGTCCTAATATTTGGGTAGCATCAAAATTATATTCTATAGAAAGATGCACATATACTGCTATAGGTGAGCAAATCCTTAGACCATTTGAATCTTTAGCTCTAGTACTTTTATATCTGCTGTGTGCAAATTCTGTCACATTTGGCTGGATCCAGGGCACTTTTCTTTGCTTAGAATTAATTTAATAACTAAAGAGCATGTTCCCTACCCCTGCTAAATCCCACTTCCCCACAGTTTTCAGCCCTGTAGAGGCACATAAACATACAAATATTTTACAAACATTTTCTTTAGAACTCCAGACAGAATATTGCTTTTGGTTTGTTTGTGTGTTTTTCCCAAGTAAAACAAACTACACTTCAGGCTCAAATGTGTCTTTCTGACCTACTGCCTCTGAAATGGTGAAGAATGCAGTTCACAAAGCACCAAGTCACACCATAGCTGCTGTGGGTGGGACAAAAGCAACAAGGAAATGATTATATTTCCATAACAACTGAAGACTTTAGTTAAAACCTGAGCAATGGGAAATCTCTGGCACAACATATGTTGCTTCATTCCTCATTCATTTTTGCATGAAAGGTGTCTGACCTTTCTGTGGAAGTGGCATTTCTGAGGATCAGGGGCTAGCTGAAGAATTTATGAATATGCTGTCACATTTGGAATTGGAAATCCTTTTCTTCCTTTCAAAATGCCACTAACATTTCTCCATGACTATGGTGCAGATGCTGTTATAGGGTATGGCAATACAGTTGTTATAAGGTTTTTAAATTATGTTATTGTTCATTATAAGGTTTTTTATTTGGTTGCCACTAAATATATCACAGGGCCAGAGAATGTTCTCAAAATACCATTATAACCCTTGATGTAGCTTGCAGAAGTACAACTTAAGGTACATAATTCCCCTCTGTGTCCACCCAAGAAAGGAACAAGATTCCTGGGGCCAAATGTGCAGCAAGGTGTGAGCAGCTGCTTGCTGGATTCTCTGGTGTGTGGACACCACTGAGGCAGCTGAAGCCCACCTGGGTGAGGAAAGGGTGAATCAACAGAATGATGAAGCCACAGACTACATTTTTTTCCCCAAATTTTTTAATGGAAGCAACAGAATAGAGGTCCCATTGCTACAACTGATAAATATGCTGTTCTGTTTAGTTATCAAACCCATTTCTTTCTGCTCATCTCCACTGCTTTTATGAGGTTCCAGTGTATCTTAAAAGCATCTGATATCATTTGCACTCCCACCTGGCTTCAGAAAGTCCAGAAAACCCTTGGAGACTCTCTTCTGTCATGATAGTGACTACAAAAATACTTTTAAATCCCAGCAGTTTTATTTAACCTTTGATAAAGGTGTAAGGTGAAAGTGTTCCTGGGCCCAAAACTTTTAGCATTGTTTTATAACAAGTTAACAGCAAATGGAGAAAGCATCAAGCCTTGGACAAGGATTTGTATCTAGTTCTATTGCTGGTCTCTAGCCCAGAGTGCTAAATGCTTTGAGCCTTTGAACCTTTGACTCTTTAATACACAGGACATACACAATATTACTTCATTCATAAATACTTTTGAAAGCTATGAACAACAAAGTGCTCCAGAAGTCCTATATCATTATATAACAAAGATCCTGTATGATTATATAATAAGGACTTGAAGATAGTCACACACTAAGGAATTAATCTGTCCTCTGGCTTTGCTTTAAATGGCTTGAAGTGGTGAGGGTTGCAGTGTGCATCATCAATGCCTACTTTTATATCTATCTTCACTGAAAGTACCTCTTAAAACTTTGAGTTTACTATTTGATGTGCCTGCAGAAGATGTTACAGAACTGATCATTTTTCAGTGGATGTGTCAGTCTCTTTTCCCAGGTAACAAGTGAAAGGACAAGAGATGTCCTCAAGTTGCACCAGGGGAGGTTTAGTGTGGCTATTTGGAAAAATTCCTTCACCTAAAGGGTTACCAAGCACTGGAACAGCCTGCCCAGGGAAGAGGTTGAGTCACCTCCCTGGAGGAATTTAAAAGATGCATAGATGTGGCACTTAGGGACATGGTTTAGTGCTGGACTTGGCAGTGCTGAGTTAATGGTTGGACTCAAGGCTCTTTTCCAACCTGAATGATTCTATGATTTTAGCTAAAGGCCAGAACAATTTTTAAAGGAAATCTTTTGCCTTGTATTTTGCTGTTTACCTTAAGCTGCTATTACTTGTAAACTTCTAGTGCAGAAACCTCTCACTATCTGTGGTACAGTGTTGGGAAGGAGGTATTAATCTCTGCAGGAGCTGGGATTCTGGGAAAAGTGCTTGCATTGAGACTTTGATGTTTCTAAAACAGGTGCTGTTTTGGCTTTTTTAATGTGCAATGCTTGGAAGCCTGTTTCCTGCTCAGGACACAAATAATGACAAATTGTCTGAGTGTGAAAAAAAAATCTGGAATGATAGATGTCAACATTTTGTCTGTGTATATCCAGAAAACTGCACTCATGAGGCCTCTAAATCAGTGTGCTGTTTCTGTTCTTTGAAGTTATTTTTACAACTATTTCCCAAGCAATTGCACATCCTACAACGAGAACTACATATGTTCCAAGATTAAAATATCAGAAATAAGCCATTTTTAAACTTTTGATGGTCAAAACAAATGATGTGTGCTTTCTTTATATGCCAGCTGAATTTTCAACTCATACACTTCAGTAATTACACTGAAAAATAAAATATAGTTCAGGATAACAGGATGTTTTTATTTGGTATTGTTAAAGCTGTAAATTGTCCCCTTAGATTGATTTAATGTGTACATAAATTTGCCATGTCCCTTTAAAAGTTTGGGGTTTTGTTTAGGCTCTATTTTTATTCTTTTTTAAGGAGCAAACACACACACAGCGTCAGGTAAATATTTCCATGAATGGCCTCAGGGTCCCTTGGCAAGAATATAATTGCCTGTGCACTCTCTGTAACTGAATTGCCTTCCTTAATGATGGGATATTGGGTTTATAGGCCCCTGACTGCTTCTCTTTAATACCCATTAATTTTCATTTTACTTTTTTTAGTGAATACCCCTTTCTCTTTTTCTTCCTTCATGCTCCTTGCCTGTTTCACAAACTCCCTGCAAAGGTGGCGTGAGTGCAAGGAAATAAAGCAGCAAAATGACTGCAAGCTGGCACTTAGAGACTCCTGCTCATTTCACAGAGATGACTCCTGCATGGCAATTGAATTAACTGCTCTGAGAGCTCAGGAGCACGAGCAGGCTCACTCCTACCTCTCACAGCTCACCTCCCCAAAGCACAAGAAGTGCTGCTGCCTTATTATCTTTTAGATTCAGAGACCCACAACACTGTAAAACTTCTTGCTTTGGGTAAGTATATCTGAGGATGAATTTGAGTAATATATAAGAAAAACACAGAGATAATCAGTCCTTCAGTGGGCACCAGCTACAGCTGGCTGCATCCTTCACCTTCCAAGTAGGGCCTTGGAGAAGCCAGCCCATAAAATACACATCCTTTAATCACTATGAAATTATCCAAGGCAGATTATTTAGATTCTCCTCCATTTTTTAAGACATGCTTCAGTTCCGTGCAGGAAAACAGTATGTGACATTTCAACTTCCAAGGTGTTGAGAAAATTAACTTTTAGGTCAACTGGGCTCTTAAAACCGTAACTATGGTTTTGCTGAAGATACAACTGCAATAGTCTAGTAGAAATAAAGAGATTCACCATATGTAACCCCAAAGCACAATTCTTATATTAATGTTTCTTGCAAAATCAGGTAGAGAAACACTGAAGAATTTACAGCTCCAGTTTTCTTTGGCTGCAACCTTATGGTATTGATTAGCAAATCCTATTCAGACACTGTAGGACAGAAAGTACCATACATTCATGAAACGGAGACATGCTGTCAAAGAGAATTCATTTTGCATGAGCCAGCTATGGATGGCTCCTCTAGAACTGATCCATCATTCTCTGGGCTCAAAGAAGGGAAAAGCCAAGAACTCTCACCTTATAAAGGTGGAGTTTATCTTTACACACCAACTGTGCTCAGCGCCTCGATAGCTGCTGCCTCCTCTGTGGTGAGAGCTGTGGCATGTGGTCACTGGTGTCTCTGGAACCTGAGCTGACCACCTGCGTGTGTTTTAGAGTCTCTGTGTTCCAGCCTGAGCACTGGAGAGAGAGTCAGGAGGTGTCTTCTGTGGTTTCCAGAGTTGTTTATTTTATCTAATCTAAAAGTTCTTTCCCTGACTAGCTGAGGTCTGTTCAGCAGGTCAGCCCAGGCACACTGCCTGCCCCTGGGATGGCATTATCTTTTTATACTATAAACTAGGTAAACATTATTTACAATTATCTTCCAATACCTATCACTTACATTGTACAGTCTGGTTCTGCTCTAAACCAATCCAGAAGTGCCAACATCACCTAAAAGATGGATGCTAGGAAGAAGGAGAAAGAAGGACAGAACACGCCCAAGTTCCTCCATCTTGACCCAGAGCCTTATTATAAACAATCTTAAAAACCTACTTTTTCGCCTTATAATAATCTAACTTACACTCTACTTATTTTTTTGTGACTTGTAATTCTCCATGTAGGGGTGGTAATTTTTGTCAGGGAGAGAAATCGAAGGCACAGGGGTTCTGGGCACTGTGCCCAGGCTCCTGAGCCCCCTGCCTGGGTCTTGAGCCATTCAGGGGAGCCAGAGGGATGTCCTGGGTTCCCACAGGGGCAGAGCTGACAGAGGGTTTTGTGGGAGAGAGCACTCAGGTTTGTGTGACAGCAGCAGTTTGCAGCAGCACTGAAGTGCCCAGCTGGATCCAGCCAAAGCTCTGAGCCAGGCCTGGCAGGACACAGCAAGGAAATCCCTTGGAGGGGAGACAGACTTCCCCTGGAACCCTGGATATTGCAAGCAGTTTGAGAGGTGGGTGGAGGTGTTGCTAAAAGGATCAAGATGAAAAGGAAGGAAACAAGCTATCACCAAAGTCACTGAAGATGGGAATCTTTCATGCTATTTTTGTAGAGATTTTTATGCTGTGTCTCCCCTGGTTATGATGTGTTTATTCTTGTAGTAATGTTTCATTTACCTTTATCTATAATGCTAGAAAATGGGGAGGACTTTCCTCTATGCCACCCCACAGATTATAATCAGTTTTCAAAGTCATTTTGATGAAAACTATTAATTAACAGAAATGGAACCCTTTTTTTTGTGCCACTGTCTGCCTAGCAGGAGAACTGGAGCTACTTTCCAGTGCTATTTTCCCATTTTCACAATTTTTTTTTACTGTATTAATATTTCCTTTTCTTTTTTTTTTTTTCTTTTTTTTTTTTTGCAAAAAGGAAAACAAAAAACAGTTTTGGAGAAAACTGTCCTAAACCATATGACTGAAAGCTCCTTTCTCTATATTTTATTCCTTTGCACTTGCCTTCTTAGATTTTTTTTTCTATTTGACTACGTTAGTGTGGAGAAAATAAGGATCCAAGTTTTATACCTGAAAAAAATTAAGAAGTTAGCAATCCTTTTTCTTAAAAATTTTTCTTAAATTCAAACGAGAAAAAGAGTAGGAAGAGTGGAAAGAAAGCTTCTGATGGCTAATAAGTCATTTGTTGTCAGAGATTTTTTTTTATGAGGTATCAGTGTTTCTAGACTAGAAACCCTCATTTTCCATTTGAGCTTGGAGGTACCTGATGGGCATTTTTCTGCCCTTGGTTTTAATCTTGACTAGATTTTGTAATGTTTTGGTTGGAATCTGGATTTCCCCAAGGTTAACTTGACAAACCAAAGCTCTCACAGGGCAGACTACCCAAGCACATGGGTACAGCACAGCAGCTGCTGGCTCAGACAATGAGCACTGTTACTTCAGACATTAACTTTGGGATTTGAAAATCTTTCATCAGATCCCAAGCAAAAAGCACTGTGTTACATCTCTTGACTTGGATTATAACCAATTTCTATTGTTATGGTTTAGCAGCTTTTGAAAATCATTTCAGGAAATCTTTTGTTGTCATAAAACAATACCTTTTTTATTCAGTCCCTGCCATCAATACTTTATGTTTTCCTAATGTGTCCAATCAATAAAACATTTACTATCATTCAATCAGAATAAAATGTTCAGGATCATCTACAGTACATTGCTTGATGAAAAATCTTTGACAGCTCTAAAGCCAACTGATCAGCAAGATGATTTTTTAATCATATGCATGGGTGAAAGTATTTTACTAAAAAGAAGACATAAAAATTAAGTAGATCATTATTACTGAAGCACAGATTGCTTTATATTTTTGTCTTCTAAAATGCAGCTGAGAAGATCATTATTAAGAAGAGAATGTCATTTTTCAAAAGAATTTGTGGCAGTAACATCTAGTGAGGCGTTTTTTATTAACTTCAAGAGGGAATGCCTGTTACATAATACTACATCAGTTGTTTCAGGGCACAAAATTCAGAGCTAGATGATGAACAGAAAACATTCAAGTGGGCATATATTCAGAAAGTTGGTTTAGAAACTGCTGCAGAATTGGCATTAGAGACTTCCTGTGTTCTGTATAGTGAATAATAGTGAGTAATTTTGGTCAGATAAAATTTTTACATTTAGTACATGATAGAAATACTTTTATCTCACTCTGATAGATATGGAAGTTGTTTCTTGGTATATAGATATGAGATTTCAACCTGTAATGATAATGTATTAGATATGGGAGAGAATTCCAAAAGGAAAAACAGAGTTTTCTTCTCAGGGATGTGTAGAACAGAATCCATTCCAGAACTGAGAAGGGAAAGTTAAATTTAATTTATAATTGTGAATGCATGTTTCAAGCTAAGCTATTGAATTTTATCTACTTTTCTGCCAGTAGCCATGACACTTTTATTTCTTTTTATTTCACCTTCTCCCCAGTAGGCTTCACTTATTGGCACAGATTAATTCCCATATCAAAGGCAATTTCCAGTTGACTTTAGGACATTTATTATTTAATTTGCCTCTTTAACTGTCTTTGTCACTAAAAGCTTCTGAAAACTCTTGTGTTTAAAAAAGGCTTTGGGGCAAATTCCCTGCTGATACAATTCTGTGGCGCTACACTGGTAACAAATTGCACATAGGAAATTCCACTTTACTGCAGTATGCTGAATTTCTTTTTCTCTGATAGCTTGCAAAAACTTGATGACAATAACCAACACCAATGCCCTGGCCAAACACCAATAACAATCTCACAAGCCACAGCATCCATCTTCTCCCCTAAGCTTCTGAGGAGGGCTGCTTGGAGGGCTCACAAAGCAAAGACTTTAGAAGGAGACAGGGTCCTTAGCCTGGCTGGAAAAGGACAAGCTGGTTTGCATATCCAACACAAGGGTTTACTTAAGACAAAATTACCCCCATCCCAATATGTGGGTCAAAATCTGCTTTAGTTTTCTGAGGGTTGAGAGGGCATGAAGAGGGCTCAGGGTAAATTTAGACATAGTGTGTTCCATGATTTCTCTGTGTACCATAGTTATTGAAGACTTTTTGACTGGCAGGCGAGCAGTGCGTGCGTTTGTGCCTCAGTGTACACAGGTGAGCAGTCCACTGAAATATTGCTCATTCAGCTGGAAAGCTGCAGGGATAATTGGGTTTGACTCAAAAGGAAATGGAAACTAGAACAGGAGAGATAATTTTGGGATATTGTATTAAAAAAAGCAAAAGGAGGTCATTTTTCTGAGTATATTTTCACACACAGCAACCTAAATCTGACAAGCCATCACAGATGCCAGGCACAAAAATATTTGCATTTCTAAACACACCAAGTGCTTAGAAGCTAAATTCTTTTTCTGTAAGATCATGGGACCTTTGTGAACAAAGCCAATGCCAGGAGCTGCCTGTAGAAAACATCTCCATTAGGAGCTCTATTCTGAACCTTTTTGCATCAGAGCTTTATTTACATCATGTGCCCTTGCACGCATGTTCCCTGCTAGTTCAGGAGGGCATAATCCCACTTAAGTATTCCCAGGACACTGAGCAAGACTCAGTCAAATCCTTGACATTTCTGGTATGTCTAAAATGGCTCTGTAATAACATTTTTTTGCTGACATATATGTTATCTCAGTAAACTCTTCAATCACACTCAAGATGTAAGGCTGTAAGCAAAATAATCCTATGGACAAACAAATACATAGAATTCCCAGAATGACTAGGTTGGAAGAGACCTTCAAGATCATCAAGTCCAACCCATGCCCTTACACCTCAACTAGACCATGACACAAAAAAAAAAAAAGAACAAAAAACCAAAAAAAACCCCAAAAAAAACCCAAAAAAAAAAAAACCCCAAACCAAGAAAAAACAAGAAACATTTCTATCATACAGTGGCAACACTCACAGATATAGCCAGGTGGCCTCACACATATACAGCTACTTCCCCGAACAGAGTTGCCTATCACAGATTTATTCTCTGTGCTGAGCTCTAGTGATTCACAAACTCACAATTTAAGCTATTTTCTCCCCTATACATTATATTATATGAGGGCAGAAAGCACATGCAGGGTGAGAGGTACTGGGAGTATGCATGAGTATCTGCAACAAAATGCATGCTAACCACAATGCCACTGGGAAAATCTTGATGGGATGGATGGGTAGGAACATATACTCTCCATATACTGTTAGGTAACTGGTTGAGCTTCAGGAGGATACCTATGTCTCCTTGGTATTTACAGGAAAGGTAAATTCGGAGTAGAATTTATCCTTTTTTTGTCTGTTACCCAAGTTCTATGAAGAAGAAAATTGAAATGTTTCTCAGGGCTTTTCTTTACCCACAATCTTCAGGATAATCTGACAGGTGAGAGCCACTCTTGTTCTTCCTCCATACGGAGAAAAATTTAAGTTCCATTTTGCCCAGAGTAAAGTGCAAGACAGGAACCTAAGACTTAAAGAATTCACTGAAAGAAAGGGAAGACTTGAGCTTCAGGCATGGATTGTCTAATATTCAGTCTGAAGCAGGCAGAAAATCCCAGTTTCAGTGACCCAGCAAATAAGGAATTATACTTGGTGGGCAGCAGTTTTGACTAAACCGAGCTGGAGGCGCACACAGGCACAGAGCTCACAGCACAGCTGTCTGCCCAGGCAGCAACTCGCCTCGAGAGCTGGAAGGGAAACCTTCCACAGCCCTGAAAAGCAGGTGGGAGAAGGGAGATATTAACCTATTCCAAATGCTTTTGTGTGAGTTATGGCTGTGGCCACAGTTTTGGCTGGATTTAATTTGCTCTAAAGCGAGAATGAGGAATGGCCACTTTGTGAATCCCAGCAAACCACCCCTGTGTCTCAGCCCAGGTTGTAACAGACAATAAAAAGAAGCACAGTTGGTTGGGGAATTTTCATGTGGAAGTCTTGCAATCAGGAAAAAGAAAAACCTCACAATATATTAATTTCTGCATATATTAGGTGAGATCACACAAGGGCACATCTGCTGGGGAGCTTCAGCCTCACACTGCTTCCTCTTACAGGCAGAGGAGATGAAAGCTGACATCTGCAAACGCTTGTGGCAGAGCCCTCACAAGCAAAGCTTGTTTGTCCAAACAGATTGTGCACACAAGGATTTCACCAATACCTGATGGCATGTCCAAGAGGCTCTTTATGAAGGATTTGTTCCACTACTGCTTTAATAAATGCTCCCTCTCTATCACAGGGATTATTAACCTCTAATACCAGTTCCATCCTTATATTTTTCTCTCTCCCTTCAGAACAGGCTTAGCTGTGTACATTTAAAGAATCCTTACTAAATAATAATAATTTTAAAAAATTTTCATTCTTTATACTCCTACTGTTAAGTTTTCACCAATTGAACAAAGTAGGGGAATAAGGAAATTAAATGTGCTTTGGTTTTGAGATTGTTAGTGAAATTATGCAGACAGATCATTTTCCAAACTTAAATCTAAATAATTCAGTTGCCATAGGATCAAAGTATGCATTACACTGCCCTCAGTTTTTCGTGTTGAATCATCCCTATTCCCTTCAGCACATTTTCCCTTTGATTTGATAATGCTCATAAAGGGAGTTGGCATCGGGCATGGTTGGCATCCAGATTGCTCATTGTTCTCAGCCTCATGTTCTTGCTCCTCTTGTAACCATTCTGAGAAGAGAAACCTTTCCTTGTGTGCACATCTGTGTGAGCACTCAGGACTAAGTCAGGTCTCTGGCATTCATACTGCAGCACACCAAAGCAAATATTGCCAAATGGCCAAGTTTCTCTTGTTCCAAACTGAAATTCATGGAGATACAGTAACATACAAACCAAATTCAGTCACTAGTGATACTTATGTTCACCTTCCTCTGATATATCAAAGCAGATGCATTCTGATAGAAAAATTAGACTTCTCAGAGTGAGGGTCTGGTTTATTGGCTGTGTTTCAGAACGAGTGGAGTTAAACATCTGATAAACTCAGGTGTTACAGGTCCAGGACCTTTTCTTCCCTGTTGCATCTTTCACAAAGCATTACTCTACAGAAGCCTACAAAGCTGCCCCTTGTTAACAGGGGATGAGTCAGGCTCAGCAGTGGTCTCCTGTTATTTGCTAGCAGACAGTAAAGTATTCCTCCTGTCATTCCATGAATCTGGCTTTTAGAGGCTGCCCTTTTACAGACAGTCCTACATGGAGAGACACATTCAGACGTCTGAAATGTCTTTTCTAATAATGCAAAAGCCTCTTTGTGTTGAATTATTTCAGGTACCTTACTCTATCGTTATGTTTGTGAATGCATACTCTAAAATCTCCTTCTGTCCTTTCTTTTTCAGCAAAGAATTATTTTTTACTTATACTAAGCCTAACAATGAGGGCCTAATTATATGGAAGCCTCTTGTTTCTATGACGTTGAACATCAATAGCAATAGAGCCTTTCCTGTGTCTAGTTCACACAGTTCTAAAAGTAAAATAATGCACTTTAACAAACATTTATGGCTATCATATTTTAGATTTTAATGGTTTTCAAAGTATAATTTTTTTTGCTACTAGTTTCAAAACTTATCCTTGTTAGAAAGAGAAAGTTTCTAATTCACATTTATGCAGAACCTTGCAACCTTTTCTAATTTGGCTTCTCTTACAGTTTGCTTAAAATTCCTCCAGGAGAAAGAAAAGAGAAACAATTTTTTGTCAGAACAAAATATATTTAAGTTTACAGTTCTATTTTTAACTCCCACACTTGGTTTTGTTTGATTAACAAGATTGGTTTGAAAATTGCCAGATCAGCTTGGAAGAAAAAATTGTCAGGTTTCCTTGATTATACACATCAGTTGGCTTTGCAACTCAATTGTCTTGTTTCATCAATTAGTTAAATAGATGTTTTAAGTCATCTGAAAGAAAATCCTGTTACAGAGGGATGTAGGGAACAGAGGCACATCACTGGCATTGCCACAATAGGTGTAGCTAGATGGAAATTCCAAATGTTGCAATGATTTTGGGGGTTTGTAACACTGAAATTCAGATCCTGGGGTTAGGCAAAAGAGTGCTGCAAACAGGACTGAAAAAAATTAGGACATTACAGAGGAGGAGGGAGAAAGATAAACTCGCAGCTCCACATGCAACCTGGTATCACAGCACCAGCACCATCACAAACATTTCTGTCTAACAAGCAGCCCTTAGAGTCTGACACACTGGAGAGAGGCTCCTCCTTCAGATCTGTGTAAAGAACAGCCTTTCTCAGCTCAAAAGTCACAGAGCTAGTCCAAAATATATGAGAGCCCAGACCAAATTACTCATCAAAATCAGTGCTGTTCTTTCCTTGAACAGGTTTTGGTTTGGGTAAATTTTGTTGGGTTTTTTTCTTCTCTGAAATATTTAACCAGGACGAAAAGAATGTTTCTGTGGACTTTAAGATGAAACACTATTTGTTTGTGCAACGTAAGCCATAAAACCAAAGACAAAAACTTCAAAAGAGTGCTGAGGGCACATCCCTGCTGTGGTGCAGCACTCCTCACAGCTGCTGCCCAGCCTTTCCTTCAAAGCCCTCAATGACACTTCTCCTGAGTTGGGCTCTTGTCTCCCCATCAGCTACAAAGTTTTCCTAACATCCAGACAGAACCTTCTCTCTTCCAAATTAAACCAATTTCTCTTTGTTCCTGCCAGCAGGCAAGCAAAGCAGTGATCTCTGTTGTCCTTCTGTTCAAACAACCAGGTCTGGTAAACATTTCACATAAACACAGGCTCGTCTAAGAAATGTGTCTGATTCATTGTTTCTTTTTTGGATTGGAAGCTGACCTGATGATTTGGAAATCTTGCAAGAGTTACAATCTAGTCTAATATGTAAATAAGATTTCAAAGTTAGAAAAAAACCAACACCAAAACAAAAACCCCCAGAAGAATCCAGGATGGAAGGTAGGTATCCCCCAACCGGGACCTGCCCTTCTGCGTGCTTGAAACACAACCTGCACTGACATGAGATAAAGTCACTGATCTGCAGCTATTGCACCCCTCAGAATACACCACACTCTGCTCATGAGCTGTGCAAAGCTGCACAATGCAACCTTGCATCTCTCCAGGGCATCCCCTGCATCTCTTTAACCTTGTCAGTCAGGGCTGAAGGTCAATGCCACCACGGGAGAGAAAAACAGGAGTGGGGGAGCTGGGATGTGATGATTTGTTCAAGCCACTTCACAGGGAGGACTGAGCAAATGTTTGGAGGCATCTGGTAGACATTCTTATTCCTTTTGTTGAGCCTTTGAATATATTCCCCAAGACAGATGATCTGTGAGTAAAAGTGATTCACGCTGGAATGGAATTTGATTACGAAATTCCAACGATCACATGTAGATCCTTTGCACTGCTTTGTAATTCTCATAATGTAACATTCACTTTCAAACAAATAAGTTACTTTTTAGGGCCTAGGTTCTGAATTTGTCAAATCTCTCCCCATGTTCAAACCTATACATCAGATCATAAAGAGCCTGATGAACACAAAACTAAGGAATCTCTGGATTTCCATACAAATTTCCCCACTAGCGTAAGTCTACTCTTTTTTCCAAGACTAAAGACCCCAAGCAGCTTGAGAATGGCCCCTTCTGCATCCAGCTTTATAGCTGATGGAAGACAGCCAGACAGGAAATCCATGCCAAGGGAGAGCACAGGTGCTGTGTGTAAGATGCTCCAGGGATGCAACAGCTCATGATGAAGTCACTCATTCTTTGACTTTTTATATTCAAGCACCATTAACAGCAAAATCCTTCATTTGTTGATCAGAACCCTTTCAGTGCCTTGCAGAGTGCTAACACCTGGAGCACTGGGTGTCTGCAGTGGGGTGCTGGCAGTGGGCAGTGCAGGGCTGGCGTGTGCTGAACATGGGCAGCTCCAGCCAGACCCCTGAGCCATGAGCCAAGCTGCTGTGCCTCTGGGAAAGGGTGGTTAACTCAGGACAAGATGGCACACAGTGAAGTGGGGAAAGACATGTGAGAAACAGCTCTGCAAGCACCCAGGTCAGTGGAGGAGGAGGGAGAGGAGGTGCCCCAGGACCTGGAGCAGAGACTGCAGTGCAGCACGCAGGGCACCACGTCAGAGCAGATATCACACTGCAGCCCCACACCAGGGCAGGTGAACACTGCCTCAAGGAAGCTGCTGTCTATGAAAACCTGCAATTGGAGCAGGTGAAAAATGTGTGTAGGAAGGAGCTGTAGAGAGGAACTACCATGGACTGATGATTCCCCATTTGCCCACTCTTGGAGTTAAGGAATTAGGGAAGTCAGGAATGAAGGAGTGAACCTGGCCCTGGGAAAAAGGAGAAATGGGGAGAAATTTTCTTTCATTTTGTCTTTGCTTCTCACTGTCTAAATCTATTTAGAATATATTACTTTTTCTCAAGTCTAATCTTTTTCCCCATTATGGTAATTGGTGACTGATCTTTTCTTTTTTCTTAAGGAGGGAGAATGAGAGAGTGGCTGGGTGGGTGTCTGGCAGCTGTCCAAGGCATACCCATCACACAGTCATTGTGCTAAGTGCTTCTAAAAGATTTTTTTTGTGGTTTTGGAGCTGAGACAAAGTACAGGAGTCACTATACCTTTTTGATTCCGAAGATTTGCTCCCATCATTTGTGCAACCTATTGTATTTCAGATTGTTTTACTTGCCACCAATTTTACAATCAGCTTCTGAATTTCAAGGCATTTTATCTGTGAAGAACCCACATTCGTCTTTTGATCTCTAGCAGATTTTTTCCCTTTGATCATATTACAAGTTGGGTTGGTAGCACCACCTTTTTGAGCTTTCCTAACATCTTGGATTATAAATTCCTGGTTTCAGTTGTAGATGAGCCTTCATCTTCTGGAATACATGATTTATATAGTACTTTTATACTGAAATATTTTTTAGAAAGTACAAAACAATGTATTTTAATAATTTCTGAAAATTAGGTAATGTGAAAATATTCTTTTGCCCATCACAAACCCATGGAATTAATCAGAAGTAAGAATCCTGAAAATGGTTTACTATTGAACAAAAGAGGTGCTTCTGCTTTGTCACTATCCCCAGCCTCTCTGAATCCACTCTTCCTTGTTGATGGACTCATTCCATGGCCTCATATCTAACTCCTAGGTAAAGTAATATTTTTCTTATGTTTAAATGAAAACCAAGAGTTCTCTGTTCATTGCTCGTCACTTCATCAGAACCATTAAAGCGATAACTGTATCTCCATACCCTGTATTTATTTCAAAACAGCAATTTCCTTTTCCCTATCTTTTGTCTGACCTGCCAATTGTCTCAGGGCTGAAACACCATTTGTGTGTTTGTGGGATGTTTACCCCATTAAGGCTGCACCTCAAGTTGATAACTTTTGATATTGTCATAAAAACACAGTCTGGAAAAATGACAATGGCCTGGAAAGTCTGGATAGTTGAGAGGAATATGGAGCTAGGCATATGGAGCTTATGTGAGCTGCATCAGGAAATTCCTGGAGGTGGCCTGAAGGGGTGGTTATCACTGGTGTAGATTCATCTCTCTGCTTCCCCTGTGACACCCTGGGATCTGGAAGGGATATCTTTCCATCTCTCACCAGGTTGTTAAACTGCACCCACAGCTACCAAATGTGAGGTGGGCGCCTCACAACACCATGGGGTAAATCTGATGCCTTTCAAACTGACATTATTAAAAGGGATAGTAATCTAATAATGTATCAGCTTATCTTCTAGGTAATCTATAAGTTCTGTAACTAAGGAAGACACAAGAACCTGGGGCTTTTAGCAAAGAAACTGTTCTAATTGCCAAATAAATGAGAAACTTTTTATATTGCAATTCCATAGATGGGTAAAAATCCTAATATTAAAAGCTATAAAAGGCTGAAAAATGTTTGATACAGGATTTGATTTAGATGAGATCTCTAGGGTTAGTGTGAACATAACCTGTATTAGGATATGCAGCACAGGGGGACAGTTAAAGAAATCCTGGCCATCAGCATTTCATGTTCTTCGGTGAGCACAGGACATTGTAGCATCAGAGCAACTTGGAAATTAAATTCCTTCATGGAATAGCTAAGTTATATACTTTGTAACTTGAATGTAATCTACTTTATGAAAAGTTATCATGCATTTATATACTATATACATTTTCTAGAGTGACCAAGACACAACTACAGAGCACCATACTCATTATTTATTTTCCTCAGTATCAGGAACATTGGATGTCTGAAGGACAAATTCATCAAGAATTAATACACATGTTTAATCATATCAGTTATTTCTAACCTTAAATTCACTTTATTTAATATAAGCTTGTCTATAGGCAGTTGGACATTAGGGCAGAGGTGGAATAATTAAGAAAACTACCCAAAGTTCTGGTAGTTGACCTCTTGGCTTAAATATTTGGTTCAGTGTTTATCCATCCTAACATGCCTTAGTGTTGAAGCACACCAGTGCTCTTACCAGTTTGTCTCCTGAGGTGAATGCAGTGATTGATTTTTTGTGACTTTTGGTGACTTTTAATAAGACCATTGTTGGAAAATCATCCTCTTACCTTGAGTTAGGAGTTCAAAGAAAAGGCAAAGAGAAAAGAGCTAGAATGAGCTGAGGTCTGAAAAAAAAGTTTTAACATGAGGGCATAATGAAGAACAGTCTATTTAGCCTATTCAAAAGGAGGTTAAAAGATTGGGATCACAATCAAGTAGAATTTAACTGTGGAAGAATTGTGGCTCTACAGTGCAGAATATAGAGATTGATTTTAAAGACCTGATCTTGATGTACTTGGATACACAAACTTTAAAAGAGGATAACAAGCTGTTAGTACAACTTATTAGGGGGTGTGATAGCTCTTCTAATCAAGTTAGAGTGCTTTTTTAAAAGACAGATTACAGCCTCATGTTACAGCTGTGATGCAGAAATGATTGGTGAAGGTCTCTGGTCCGTGTTGTGCAGAGTCAGACTAGATTATCTTAATGGCCTCTGCTGTCCACAGTAATCTGTGTGTGTAAGGTTCATCATGGCTGAGGGCAGAAGTGGGTGGCATAAGCAAATTACTCCTCCTTTAGAGCCTTTGTGCCAGAGACTCTTCCCTGCTTCTCCCCTGCTTCCCATGGGAGCTGTGGGAATACTGTTCTTCACATTATAGATTAAAGAAGAAACAAAGCAATCATTAAAATTTCCTTTCGTAAATGTCTTGGAACATTTCACAAAAGAAGTTAAAAATATAAAAATTGGGACTGTTTAAATTAGTTAGCACTGCTGAGTGTACAGAAATTGAACTGTCTCTCTCCTCAGGGAAGCTTCACTATATTCCTCAATCAGAGTTCAGCTACAACTTTCTCTAATTTACCTGAGGAGCAATCTTTTAAGTCACCTAAGGTAAAGAAGGCACCTTAAAGCACACACCCACTACATTCCTCAGCCTAAAGGAAAAATCATTATGAACCATCTCTGACTAAAAACCTGATCTAAACACTTTAATGAGAGAGATTCCAGCTTATTGCAATGTTCAGAACATGCAAGATGCTGGGTTTTTTCTAACACAGGCTTTGCAGCAGACTTCATTATTTTTATAAGTCATTAGTAATGTGATAAAAGGAATAATTTTTCCAATACTGATTGCACTAAACCATTAAAAACTAGGAATGAAACCAAAGTGATGGCACATACACATAATAGACATGGAGGCAAAGAAGAAAAATCATGAAGTAGGTTTCTTTTGATCTTGACTGGAGATTTGTTATAGTTGGCCCCATGACCATCTACAGTATTTCAATTCTAGTTTTTCTGTCCTCTTCACTTGATAGAAAAAAATCTCGGAGTTCACTTTCTGTTGCACTTCTCATACAAATACACTGGGAAAAAAAAAAGAAAAAAAACCCAAATTGAGAACAGCATATGACTTTGGGATGAGTTTGTCCAGGATTTTTAAAGCTTTCCAAAGAAGTGAAATGGTTGGAATTTCTGAGTAGAAGGACATTACCATACTGAACTGTGTAT
Organism: Catharus ustulatus; assembly: GCF_009819885.2. Lineage (NCBI taxonomy): Eukaryota > Metazoa > Chordata > Aves > Passeriformes > Turdidae > Catharus > Catharus ustulatus. Next base: position 66,829,190 of record NC_046225.1, on the reverse strand, counting down.
GTAAAAGTCTATGTGTGCCCATTGCTTAGAAAAAAATTAGATAATTAATTATTTTTGGAAACAGAGATATAAATGTTTTCTCTCATGTCTTCCTTGTGACCTTTTATGTCAAACACATAACTGCAGGGGGCTGCTAGGAGCGAGTTTCACTTAAGCCTTCACAGTCATTCACTCACAGGACAGCTTGAAGGAAAAAATATAAACCAGCAGTGGCTTCTGTATGATAAAATAGCACTAAACACATTCTAATAGGGAGGAATGCAAGCATGCATGAAGAGAAGAAATCCAAACTTGTGCATGTTGTGAAAAGAGGGAAGGGGACAGTGCATAAAGAGCATCTTTTCTCAACAAGAAGAGATTTCAACAAACATTACCAAGAGCTGCAGCTGGGCTTGAGCAGCAGGGGTGAAAGGGAACAAAGGTTTGATCACAAGGTTCCTGGTCAACACTCTTTTATATTTTTTCTCATCACTCTTTTACCTGCTCTGTAATTTTGTCATCTATTAGGAAATATCTGCTTTGTGGTTTAGGTATTGCTCTGATTATATAGAGGAAAAATTTCCTTTCTACAGACTTTTCTCAATGCTGCACAGCCAAGGTTTAGATTCTATTAAAAGACAAAAGGCCATTAAACCAGAATCTCATCCATACTACTGTAACATTGAGACTTTTGTTCTAACACCCAAGGCTTGGAAAACTATTCAAATTATCTTAATCACACTTGAGATTGGAAGTGGGAGGCTTTACACAGCAGGGTTGAAAACCTGGCAATCTGCTTCACAAAAGGGTCTGAAATCAGATAGTAGATTATAGGCTTTGGTCTACCATAAGGGAAAAGAAAGGCATCTGCTGAGGAAGAAGTGAGTGTTTAACCTACACATGATGACTAATGAGATCCCCATAGTATTTAAAAGCACAAGGTAAAGGTCTGTGTGATGCTTTTGACATTTCTGAAAGACCAAAATCTAAAACTCAGAGTGTAATTTCAAATTAAACATTCCTTTCTATCATCTTTTAGGGTTCCATCACAATCTCATTCCTTTCCTCCCATGGCTCTAGCAATGTGTAACTGAGGTGATTTGGTTTAGATAGCATCTGAAATCTTTAAATAGCACAAGATATTTGATCTTCTGGGGAGAGTCAGGACGGTACCAAGCAATTTGCCACCTCCACTTATAATAGCAGTGTTTCCTTTAAAACCTAAGTGCTGGGTGAGATGATACAGTTGGATAATTTGACTTCAGGAACTAGAAGACACTAAGGGCACCTTAAACAGAACTTCCCTGTATAGTCAAGCATAAAAAGGCCCTGAAGGCACCCTTGGGAAGGATAATGCTGCTTATGTTTATGTCCCAAAAGAATCAAATGAACCTTTCAGTCCTCACTGAAGAATGCAGGCCTTGATTTCTAAGAATTTAGGGACATGATTTTTTGATTAGTTTGGCCAACGTGGTAACATGCTCAACCAAGCCCTAGGAGATTGTGGTTTTGTATTGATTGTGACTTTCTTTTTGTGAAAGAAAGGATTTTTACTTTAGTGGTACAAAACCAGCATGATGGAAGTGGTTAATTGAATCTTTAAGTTGCAGTGCAGCTTTCAGAGAAAGCTTTTAGTCCTCAGGTAACCAAATTTAATTTAGGGTTTCTGGTAGGGGAACAAGTTTTTGTGATTCCTGTTATTGACTTTGCATTGCGCTAGCTGTTCCTTCATATTCTGTGAGGAAGCTGAGAGTTTAAAGCTTTGGTTTATTTTACTTACAGGCTTTTTAATTTGGAGGGAGTGAGTGAAGGGAAGGAAGGTAGCCAAGGGAAAAAAAGCCTAAGAGAGGGAACACTCCCACCAGTTCATTGCACTGAACAACCAGAACAAAGGTGATGATTGTGTGGTGATTGTGCAAAAACTGTTCCTTTTCCTGTCAAGATTGGTGAAAATTTGAATTAAGTTTGTTGAAGGTAGAAATGGAGAAATTTCTTTGTCACACTGAACTGAAAGGCTGGTGTTACAAAGGCATCTGCTGCTGTTTAAGGGGAAACAGAACCTGAGGAGCAATAAAATGCCAGATGATCCACAAATCCAGAAACTGCAAGGGGCAGACCCAACTACTTTTAAGCTGGTTCAGTTGCTTTAGATATGTAGCTTTCCTTGTAATTTAATAAATCTGAAGGTTGTTTTTTTACCTTTCCACACATTTTGCATTGAAATCTTTCCATTACATATCTCTGGCTTCATCTTAACCTATTGTACCTTTAGTTTTGGGGCTTTTTCTTTTTTTTTAAATTTTTTATTTCAGACCTATTCAGGAATGAGTTACCTTTATCAGTTTTATGAAAAAATCTATGAACATTTATATTGCCATTTTGTTAAATACGAGGTTTTCATATCAAGATTGAATTTTCATTCAGTAGTTTCCTGGCAGGAAAGCCATCACTACAATACCTCCAAAACAAACTGTTAAATCTTTGTTTATAAATTTGGCACTGACTTTTCATCCTGACACATGCCTAAGAATTATAAACATCCTATTTTTGTCAATGAATAGTTCTGAAGTCAAGAAGCAAGCCAGCATCACTCAAATATTTCTTTTATTATAACTATTAAAAAAGATTTATGTTCCAAATACCTGCATTTTGGCTTAGTTTTATTATTAAATTATTAATGTAATACTGCACCATTGTGATTAGACAAAATTAATATTTTAATTTTTATAGGTAGTTAGCAAAAGGATCTTGATTTATCACCTCTATATAATTTTATTCTCAGCCGTTAGAGCTGAATTTATTTTTTTTTGTCGAGTTTTCATTCATCTAGAGCATTTAGCATTTCACTGGAATCGATGCAAGGGGAAATAAACTTCCACCTCAATATCAGAGCAGAGTAAATAGTGTAAACTCTTTTAAGGATTATTTTTCCTGGAATTGGAGACCAGGTTCCCATTATATTTTGCCTGTCTGTTTCAAATTGCATCATTCGACTCTTGCAGAATAGAACCCAGCAGGCATGGAAGATAACAGGGAAAACTAGTTTTCAATTTATGGTCTATAACATTTTGAAAGAGAGACTGAGAAAAGCAAACTTAATTTCAATTTACCATCAGTGTATCTGCACCAGAGTTACAAATTTTAGTAGGCATTTAGGATCTCCAAGAAGAAAAACTTGATAATACAAGATGCCAAAAAGTCTGGCTGAACACCCTCAAAAACTCACCTTAGGTCACTTTAAATCAATTGAGTTTTACCATTCCATTTCACAGTACCAATATCTTGGCTTGGAATTATTAGATTATTCTTAAAAAAAACCCCAAATCAACATATGAAAAGAAGTAACAGAAGTGAAAAATTAGGTCTCTTGCAGTGTGCCTGCTGATAAGGTCAAGCTGATAACTTCAAATTATTTCTGAGACTGACAAGGATGAATCCTTAGAGATGCTCAGTGCACCGTTTTGTCAACAGAGCTTCATATTCTTTGTTAAAAAAGCCGTATATATCCTGCACCCAATGAGAAACCAAAGTGCTTGCAACTCAAGCACCAATTTTTCAGCCTGATTTGACAAGGTGGCAATTAATCAGGTGGTAAGTATCAAATGTTTTCTATTTTTCATATGAGAGGCTTAGAAATCCATGAAGTCAAGCCTTGTGGAGAGGACTGTCATGGAGAAGTCTGAACACTTTTTATTTTCCTCCCATTGGGATGGAAACATAAGGAAGTGTTAACCAGAAACTCAGAAGATATTAAAACCCAAAGGCATACAGACTTATGGGAAACTTGAGGGGTGACAGTGCCAGAATATTGTTGTCCTGCAGAGGTTTCTCAAAAAAAAAAAAACAAAACCAGGAAAAATCGGGATATCACATTATCACGTTCTCTTCTGAAAACAAGTTCCTCCTCTACCTACCAAAAGTGTTCAAGGCCAGGGACTTCAGCAGCCTCATCTCATGGTTGATGTGCCTGCCCATGACTGGGTTGCTGGAGCTAGATGGTCTTTAAGGTGCCATCCAATACAAACCATTGCAGGACTCTACCATTTCAAATTTTATGGAGAAAAACCAAGACAAAACACCTCATCTGTCTGCTTCTGATGCCATTCTTTTTCTACCTGACTCTCAAAACCCAAGAAATCTGAGTGGAAGGAAAGCCAGCAAAATGGCAAAATAAGGGATAAGTAGTTTTCTCAGACATTGAGGTTGGAGCTGGATAAATCCACTGACCTCACTTTTGTTTCAGCTTTACCCAGGGTGAATCTGTCATTTAACAGGTTAAATGTGAACACACGGGTCTGTTTCCTACTTCAGGTATGTAACCAAGGGCTCACCTTTGCCAGATTTAATTCCTTTATCTTGATAGTGTTATGTATTCCAGAAAACTCCTCACTGCTATGACAAACCAGGTTATATCTCAGGGTCAGCTCCGAGCCTCTGAGTAGGCAGAATTCCAATAAAATCAATGATCCTGCATCTCTTTGCTAAACCTTAGTGTAACAAGAGATTATTCTTTACCCATTTAGCACAAGAAAAAAATAACCATGGTATGAGGGAACTTTACTTGTTCAGTCTATATTTAATCTAAATTTAGAGCAGAATCCTAGAAAGCCAATTGATTGCTTCAAAGCAGTAAGAGCTACTTTATTCAAGCAATCAGCCCTTCAATAAATGTGTTCAGTTTTTAAGAGCTTGTAGTTTAGCTTTACCATAGGCAGAAAAACAAACATCTCTGATTTCTGTGAGAGGTTCCAGGATGTGTCACTGACAGACCATTCATTAATGCTTCACAAATGCTATCAAATTAAATATTGTTCCACGTGCTGTAGCAAGATGTCTCGAGAAGAGATGCTAAAGATGGGAATTGTGGCTCCCAAAAGGATGAGCAGAAGGAAGATTACAGGGCAGCCAGGCTGTGATCAAGGTGTGGATCTTCAAAGCTCTGGTGAAGGTTCTGGTGATGGGTAGGGAGGAGAGGGACTGTGACCCTTCCTTTGGGACATAAAGGCCCTTGGATGTAGGGGGCACACCTGACACCAAAGGCATGAGAAGATTAGCTGATAAACGATCTGAAAGAGGATCTGCAGAGGAACAGAGCCCAATGCAAGCTCAGCCAGCATGGATGGAGGTGGCAGATGTCTGAGGTCCCCATCTCCTATGCCATGCACAGAACAGCTCCTCTAATGAGCCAGGAGAGAGGGCAGTGCTCTCACACCTGCTTGTATCTGCTCCTTCCGTTCTCTTGCACATATTTTTGAGTTCAGCCACTTCCCTAGAAAGCAAAAAAATATCAGGGGTAATTTCTACCCATCCAAACAGATAATTACATGTCATGATTTTCAAGTCAGTGTTACAATTGTTATTCTTTGTAAGGGAGGCTAGGATATGACTCATTTTGTTTGAACTTGTGGAACCTGCAACACTATGAAAGCCACTGTACAAAACTGAAGAGATAACTGCACCTTTTGTCTGGCAAACTGCACATAAACACACTATTTGAAGTAAGGTTTTGCAAAAAGCATCATTGTTATTAAATTATATTATGAAGGAAAAAATCATTTATCACAGGTTTTTATGACCTATAAAATTCAAGTTTGGTTTCAATCTATGCAGTACAGAAATCAAGATTATACTATTTCTTTTCAAATAGGCCTGATCTGAGCATCTGGACAGTCAATTTATTTTTATGGTGTTCTGTGTGATAAAGCAGGAAATCTTCAGGACTCCCTTTAGCCATAATATGTTGGTCCGTGTATTTTAAATGTGACATTTTTTCCTTTGCATATTATTCACTGCACAAAAAATGGCTCACAAATCTAAAATACATAATCTAAAACTAATCCTGTAACAGGCACTGTTGCACTTATCTCAGAGTTCAACACCATGAACTTTTTCAGAAATCTATGCTAAAATTATTAATAATAACATATGTTTGGGGTTTTTTTTAAAGATAACACTATTTCCTGAAAGTCCTAAATAATTTTAGAAGCGATGCTAAGCCTATTTTGCACTGTTTGTTATGCACTGTTATTCTTTCATGGTCATCTCCAAGTACAAGTATGAATGTCACCTGCTGTGCTTCACTTCCAAAGCCAGGTGAATAAAAGGCAACCCTTGGTTCAACACTCTTCTCTGACTGTTTTAGTGAAAAATGTTTCCCAGATGAGTGCCCTAATCTCTGGGCTGTGGGGGACTCCCATTCTGCTTTCCCCAGCCAATTTAATTGATGGTTATTGACAAAATGTCATTATTATATGCAAGCCAGGCCATGAGGAATACTATCCCAGATGAAGAGGTATCCTTCTGACTAAAGAATTCCCTGTGGGGGTGTGGGTTCACTTCCCCCAGGCAGGGGAGGAAATTGAGCAAAGGCTTCATTTCAGCCAAAATTATTCAGAGAATTCCACCCACATTTGCAAATATAGGATTCAACAAAATCATTTCACTCCTTTCTGCTCCATTACCACAAGGTGCTGTGAGAACATCTTTTCAAACCCTTCGTCGTCCCACACTGCCTGCCAGGTGTTGAGTAATGCCACTCCAGATGAGTGTCATGCAGGCAGAGCACCTTTCTTTCCGTGCTGATGCTGCCTCTGGTGACAAGATATCACTCAAGTAGTGTGATGGATGGCTGCAGCCAAGAGGTCTTCTTAAAAAATTAGTTTCTAATCAGATATAGCTACCTTAAGTGTTGAGAGGACATCTCTGAGTGAATAATAAATTGATTAAATTTACCTGGGCATTAAGCAATGATGGATAATAGAATATTTTATTTTTAAGCAACATAAACATAACAGAAATATGTAATTGAATTCAGTCACTACTCTGACAGATTTGTCAGTCTTAATGTTTATGTATTAAATAATTATTTACATCTTCTTTGTAAGGTCTCAAATGCCCAAATTACTGCATTAATTTGTTTGCACAGCAGTGTTTCGCTGTTGAGGCAAGCAGTACTGCTAGGAAGTTTCTGGAGCCATAACTGATGTCAGTGTGAATAAGATGTTAAAGGTAACTTTATACTGGAAAACATTTACCTGATAGATTTAGCGTCACATCCATGTTCTCATTCTGTTTTTCACAGAAACTCTCAGGAAAATTGTCAGTGTTAATATAAAATATTCCTCCAACTGGCATAATAAAGCTTCTAATTATACCATGCTAAGCCTCTGCAATTACTTCTTGCTGGTATAAGGGATAGTCTATATAACTTAGAGTAATGAAAAATCGCTCCCACAAAGCCACTGTGGTTGCAAGCTCTGCTCAGGGGATTCATGTTGTAGTGGTTAATAGGTGGGCATGCTGTTGCACAGCAGTGCATGTGGAATATCTCCACCCACAGCAGTGCAGATGTTTATCTGCAGAACTGTTTATAGCATAAAATGGATTATGTTGATCAGGTAAATTACAGCACTTCTCAACAGTAACAGAACCTGCAGACCCCTCTTAGCTGAGTGCTTCTTTAATCTTCCTTTCCTCAGATAAGGTTAAGCATTACAGCCAACAGAAATCAGTAAACAAACAGCTAATTTTGAAATTAGCCATTTATGCCTTTCTGTACTCAGCAAATACAGCACACTTGAAAAACAGACTCCTTTGATCCCTCAGTATCTCTATCAGCACAGGAAGCTATAAAAAAAATCACTGTTGAGATCTATTCAAGATTCATTTCTTGAGTCAAGCTTGACCATCTATCTCTAAAGATGGTATCTAGTTGGCAATCACTCAGTTTAAACCAGTCTACCTGGGCTGCAGTGAGCACCAGCACTCACACTGACTTTTAACTGTGGTCCCTCCCTCACTTAAGTGAAGGCAAGGGATGGCTTTCAAAAACATGAAATATTATATGGCAAGTACTCCGTCTGTCAAAGTAATTGCAGTTATAATTTTTTTCTGTTTTCTGATATATGTTGTATATCAGATGGGATCATAAGCAGGGTGGCATAAGCAGCTTTTAAGCTTGCTGTTTTGTTACCATTTTCTAGGCTTTTTTTTAAAGGAGAGAACATAAGAAAATTCCTTTTTTCAGTCTTTTTTTTTTCCTCAGAAAATGTCAGCAGAGACAGCTGTCATTTCATCCAGTGAGCACACTGTACTAGCTGGGAGGCTCTCTAAGGGAGGACAAACTGGCCCCAAGGTAAAGAGAGTCTTTACTCATTGCCCCTTTTCAGGTCTAGGTAAAACTTTGGGAAGAGAGTAAGTTGCTGTGCCTGGATAATTTGAGGGGTATTTCTTGTCCACAAACAGGTTTCAGAGGGGTATGAACCACTATAGTACACACTGCAAATAACATTCAATGTTGCAACAAAAACTAAACACCAGTAACCAGAGCATAGTCTAGAAAATGTGAAAGGCCCATTATTAACATGGCAGATGTGATTATAACCCAAATACAAAGGTTCTGGTGAACCCAATATGGGAACATCTTAACAAGAAGTGTACAGGGCTATAGAGGTATCCCTTCCAGACTAGTATAGGTCAACCCTCAGAGGAATTGTTCTCAACATTCTCAACATTGCCATATTCAAAGCCACAAACTGAGTCGCTGTACAGAATACAAAAAATTCTGAATTTTCTGTATGCTCAGTAATCCCTGCCTCTGTGATCAAAAGTAAAAACTGAAATAAAACAAAGCTGTATCTTACTCCAGATCCAATCAAGTACATTTAAAATAAAGCCCAGTGACACCTTTCCTCAATTACAGCTAGCCAGGACCTTAAAATTGTCTGAATCTAAGAACTGCATATAAAATATTGAAAAGCTGCACATTATCCTGCTTTTCTCCTAACCTCAAATGGCACTGATGCAATAAAAATTAAAAAATGCTCCCTGTTCTTGTTCATTTATTCCTTTCAAAAGTATGCTTTAATGATTACATAATTTTGCAACATATTTGGATGTATTTATGCTTTGCTCTCATGGCAAGATGTGGAGTTGATGTAAATGCAAGATCCAAAAAGACCTCCTTCTCTGTCTAGTATTTCAGCTACTCATGAACATCTTTGGATTACTTGAATGAAAAACAAATGTATCTAAGTGATATTTGCACCATGGTGAAGTCCTACAGCTTCTTTACTGTAGGAGTAACAAATTAAATGCTAAAAGGAGAAAACTGATGGAGAGCCTGTTGCATTTCATGTTCATGAATGTTAACAAACATAGTGTGTAGGAGATGAGAAACAGACTGCAAAAAACCTGCTCTACTCACTAAACTCAAAAAAAAAGGAAAGCACAATTTTGCAGAAACTCAGTCAAATTATAGCAAGCAAATGGGATCTTGAAACATTATTTATGTGGACTTGTTCTGTGATCCTTGCAGGGGGGTTGGACCAGATGACCAAAAGGTCCCTTCCAGCTCAAACTATTCCACAGCTATTATGCAGAAGTAGAACCTGTCAGTTAAGCCCTCCCTCCTTTCCCCTATTAAGAAAAGATCACACAAACATTTGGAAGTCTGGTTCAGACAAAGCCCAAATCCACTCAGTAAAACGTTTGGCCATGCAGGATCTCTGTGAAGGTGTGTGAGCACTGCTCTCCATACAGCTCCTGCCACACCTCAGTGTCCCTGTGCTTCCTTCAGCCTCTCAAGGGCATTGCCATGTCCCAGTACCTCCCTACAAGCATCCCTGCTCCCAGTTCTGCAGCACTTCATGCTCCAATTACCTGTGCTCTGAGGCTCCCACTCTGTGAGTGGGTGGACTTCAGCACTGAGCAGAGAAAGTCGTGCGTGTTCAGAAAGTTTCAGCGCTCCCAGTGAGCCCCTCCTGTGAGAAAGCGCGTCCTATTTAAACATCAGACAGTAATAGCAGGGAGATGTTCCATGTGCAAAATGCCACCAGAAGTCAAGATCTATTTTGGAGTAAAGAAATTATGGGTTGTCTTCACCAGGTAGACAAAGACAAATTCTTACAGCTCCACTAAGCCCAAAATATGCATTAAGAAATTAAAACTATATTGTCTTGGAAAGCAGCTCAATACTGATGGCTTTGAAAAGGCTTTGCCACTCAGGTAATGCTGAACCACTCAAGTTTGGAGAAGGAAATAAGTTAATGCATAACTAAATAAGGAAATAGAACGAGTCTCACTCTCAGTTCAATAAAACTTAAGTGGCAGCATATTTTCCAAGATTTTTGCATTAAACAGTCAAAGCAGGATTTGCTGCTGATATTGAAACTACCTGAATGTAAATGAGGAATAACATAATTTTATGCCATTTTTCTATGTTTTCATTTTGTGGGAGAAAAAAACCTGCTTTGAATAAAATTTCACAGTTAATCTATTCTCTAAACACAGCTGGTCAGAAATAGATTCAATACATTACACAAATATTTTCAGACTATTTCTCCTTTCAGGTTAGGGCTTAACAACTGCTTGCACATCCTCCAGCAGCCAGAGGCTGACATGCACTATCTCTGGTTTTCCAGTGGGTCTCTAGGTGAGTACAGGAAAAAGTGGCTCAAGCTGCCCTCTGAGGACAGCAGATTACTGTATAACAATTCTCTCCAGCAGAGCTAAGCAATCTCCCTTAGCTTCCAGCTTTCTCTTTCTTGCCAGGTTATGTCTGAAGTTCATGTGTTTCTCAAAGACCCAAATAAAGGACAGCTCTATTTTTAGGCTGAGTAGCAAACCCCAAACCAATTAGTTGTATAAACAGACTAGCTTAGCTTTACTTCATGAAGTAGAATAGTAAAAAATTAAATATATTTCCTGTCATAAAAAAGGACCTTTTATATTGCAATGCTGCTTTGTGAACACACTGTGAGAGATTGAACAAGACAGTACAATTATTTACATGTCAACTCTTTTACTTATAACTTCAATATTAAAACATGAATGTAGATACTTCATCTGAATTTAAAATAATTTACTCTGGGGCTTTGATGACTCTTAACTGCGAATTTAAGTCAATCACAGTATGTGGGATTTAGATGAATTAGGAAAATCATTATGTTACAAACTGGTGTAGGATACAACATTCCTTGTCACGAGCTTTAACTCTCTCTGTGCTCACCACCTCCCAGGACACACAAAATCCTCACACACCTGTTAATCCTGGCTGATCCACACTTTCATACAAGTGGATATCTGTACTGAAGGAGCTCTGGGGAGTACTACAGCTCACACTGCCTGCTCCATGCATGCAGAATGAATCCATAGATTTTGCAAAAGCACACAGTGAGTTCAGCACAGGAAAGCCAAGTTACAAATGTCACACTTCAGAGTTACTTTCACCACACCAAGGTAACTTGTTAAAGAGCCAATGATGAAAGTAATACCCAATCAATACTCAATAGGGAAGCCTTGTTATGGCAATTCTTATAGACATGGGCAAATTTCCTTTGACAATTTCTTTGTGTGTATGCTGTAATTCTCCTTGGTTCAAAAACTCCCTTTTTTAGGAATAACAAAGAAAAAGGTCAATCATTTTCAAAGTATCTTAAAACTATTCACTTGCAGCACGATAGATTTTTCTCCCATGTGCTCAGGATCCAATTACATCTCCACCAGTTGACATGAGCACTTTGGATATGCATACATGGCATGCAGTGATTTTGAGGGCTGGTTTTGAACAATGAAGTGTTTTACAGTGCATTGCTTAGAACTGTCTGAGATTATTTTGATGGATGTTTACATGAATATAAGAAGATAATTGGAAAGAATCCAGCTGAAACAAATAAATATAAGGTTCTTTAAATGTGTAGCTCCAAATTCAGTTTGAAGACTGAGATGTTTCTGAAACATGTGCTCTCACCCACTCACCCTTACAGCGACGTTAATAAGCGCCTCTATCCCAGCTGACAGCAGCCAAACAGTCTCAATTGCAAACCACCCCCAATTATATTAACAGAAACATGAGTAATCCATACCAAGGAATGAATATGAGTCAGTAATGATGTGAAATTATACAGTGCCTCCCTAAAATAGTGACCTTTAGTTCACAAGCTAAGTTTGCTATCTCCGTTATAATTTTGTTTCAAATCCACAGTGCTGTTGCTATAGTTTAACCTTGTCATCCAAGACAGTACCTGACTGACTGTCTCAGTGCCACAGAAGCCAAAGCCAGCAGATCTCTATTTTTGTCCAGAGGATTGGATCTTACTTGGCATTAAAATTTTTTTACTCGTCAATCACAGATTGGGACACAGCAGTGTATAAACATCTGAAAGAGACACCTTCTCTTCTGTAATTCTCACTCACAGGAGTAGATTTTACTCTCACATACAACCATTAACCATAGCTAGGGCTGGAGAAAAGCTGGGTGGAGGTATCTAACGAATTACTCCATATTTTGAGAAAACTCTTGAGTCAATGTCTACAACGTGCCACGCGAGAGCTAGAATCTTAATCTAATTCCTTTTGTAAATCCATCAAATTCTATTATTTTAAAATAAGGATTATTATTTTCCTACATTACTGCAAATATTAAAAGAAACTTTCCTTTTTATTCATGGGACATTTGTACTTGTTGAAATGACATCTGAAAAATACATATGGTTCTATTCCATGGTAGTGTTTGCAATCTACAGGACTAATCTGTAGGATAAATATCTCAGAATACAACCCAGAATTATGATTTTCTTTTCAGTGTTCCAGATCTCACAGGAAGCTACAGTAGTTTCACGAATACAAGCCGCACGGAGTATAAGCCGCACTTCCGGTGCCTCGACAATGTTGCTGTCTTTGTCAATAGATAAGCCGCACCCCGAATATTAGCCGCACTTTCGTTCGTCGCGAGAATCCGTGCGCAGCTTTCACAAATTGGCCAATTAGTAACAGGATCGCGGCATAGCGGGCTTTACTGGCTCGGGGCGGGGCCAGGCAGGCTCGGTCCACTCATGGTTGCCGACGGGGCCGGGTGGCCCAGCTCAGCGCCACGGCTCGGCGGGGCTGGCCGGATGGTGCTGCCACCGCCGCCGGGCTCGCTGGCCCCCCTCTCCCGTCAGCACCTCCCCGCTGCCGCGTTCCCTCGCCCCGCTGGCAGGGCTGCCGCCGCCGCCGCCGGGCTCGCCGCTCGCCCTGCGCCGCGTTCGCTCGCCCGGCTGGCAGGGCTGCCGCCGCCGCCAGGCTCGCCGGCCACCCCCTCCCGTCTGCACCGCCGCCGCGTTTCCTCGCCCTGGCCGGCACTGCAGGCCCCCGCACCGCCGGGCTCCCCCACGCTGCTGGCCCCGATTCTGCTGGGCTTCCCCTGCTGCCAGGCAGCCCCACCCGTCGGCCTTCCTGCTCCTGCCATGCTCCCCTGCACTGCTAGCCCCAGTTCTCCCAGGCTCCCCCGCCCTGCTGGCCCGGGCTCTGCCGCCCCCCTGCCCCGCCCTGCTGGCTCAGGCTCTGCCGCCCGCCCCCCACACTGCTGGCCCCGCCTCTGCCAGGCTTTCCCACCTCTGCCGGGGCCGGCCGGGCTCCAGCTTGGCTTGGGGCTGCCGCGGGCTCTCACTTCCGTGTTGGCAGCTTTTAGAATATTGTTCGTGTATTAGCCGCCCCGGAATATTGGCCGCACTTCCGGGTTTCCACCAAAATTTTGGTCAAATTGGTGCGGCTTGTATTCGTGAAATTACTGTACTTTAATTTTTTTTTTGTACTGTATTTCATGTCTGCTGATTGATAAAATCTTTTTTTGTTGTTACCAGAATATTTTGCTAATGTGCACAACTAGAATTTTAGTGAAAATGTCAAATAAGATCTTTCAAACTTCATGCATCCTTCCATTAACTGCCATTTCCCTTTTCAGTCTGTTCCTTGCCAATTCAATACCCCATTCATCAAGTCTCCAAAATATCTAGTGGAAAATTTCAAACTTGTTTCACTAACCTATTTTATATAATCGCGTTGAAAAGGCATAAGTAGCAAATTTTTACCATCTGCAGAAGAAAATGAGTTAGGACAAATTTCAAGCAATACTGAGATAGGAGAAACACAATAATTCATGCAAACATCCCATGAATGAACAAATTTTCAATACTACAAGTGGAATTGCTCTGAAACATTGGATATTAAAATATCAACATGAAAGCTGTTGAAAACTTCTATAATCCCTACCAATTCACAACCATGCCATGTGCCTACACACAGACACCCCCATATACAAATAAAACAATGAAAAGCTTTGTGTAAGGGAGAAAAAGAAACACCAAATCCTGTGAGTGGTGTATATGGATTATAGTACTAGGATTTGTGGGGTCACTCAGACTGACTTCATAAAACACACTTTGCTCACACTGCAGGTAAAAAATCCCTGTTGTGCCACCTGCTCCTGACACGGGTCTGGATCAGGGGCTGTCTCAGGAGCACACTCTCCATCCCTCCTTTGAAGCTTCCAGGCATCACCCTGATGTGCTGGACTGCAAGGCCATGAGGAGGATGAGAAAGCAGCAGTTTTGGTGAGGCAGAATTTGCTGCAAAATTACTAATTCTAATTCCAAGATGTATGATAACAAGAATACTTCCAAAAATAGCCTGTCATATTAAGAGACGTCATTACAGCACTATATCTGAAATAATTCACAGGTCTTATACTACATCTTCTGTCCCAGTGTCTGCCTCTAGAAAGCTGGCAAAGTAAATACTCCTAAACTCATCCCAGTTTTTTATATTCTGCAGATGGAAAACTAAAATCACTTCTAAAAAAATCTGAAAAAGACACTTCATTTTGCTAAGAAACTATTCTATTAAATTCCTGTATAGATATTGTACACATATATCTTTTTATGACCAGAAATTATAATATATTACCATTCCTCTCAATAAAATGATCATTACTGTATGATAGGAATGCCTAGCATATGACTGGATGAAGGTTTTTTATTACAAGGGTTTTTAACAGCTGACTCAATCAACATATTAATGAAATTTAAATGGCAGTCATTTCATCCAAGGCCAACATGTAATTATGTGTTAATTGGAATGAGAGGTTTCATTTTCCTTTTTCATTAAGGGTCCTTAATTTTCAATTAAAACTTAGGTCAACTTGGATACAACAATGCCTTATCAGTTTGAGTACTTACTAGTTTTAAAGGTATCAATTTGAAACATGGAGCATTTTGATACTTATAAGTATCTATGTCCCCTCTATTTCTTAATTTTGAGGTATGTTTCTTCCTAATATTAAATTAATTCAGGTAAGACTCTACAGATGGCTTGGGTGTAAGAGTCTACATTCCTGGGCATGAGTGGCATTGAATTTTGGATCAAACTTACCACAAACTGAGAACAAAGGAGTAAAAATTTCTACTTATATCCTAGAGGCTGAATTAAGTTTTTAGGTTTTATTTGGCAGAGAACATTGTGGAAGGAGACAGAAAAAGAACAAGTTCTCCTTTGAAAAGTTACAGTTTATGGCTAGGATCCCACAAAGTTTAATTGCAATTTACTGAGTACTTTTTATTGGATTTATTTAAACTCTGTGAAGGACAAGGACTACTCAGCTTTTCCAGCTCCACCAGCCCTCATGAGTGCCTTGCTCAGTGTAGGTAAATACCTAAATTCTTTTCCTTACACCATATTCATCCATCTGAAGAGCCAAGCAACACAGAGGTCAGCCTTTTTGACCATATTATGCTAAGTTTCTCCTTCTGAATTCAGTGTCTATCAGAAAGCTTTTATTGGGAAAAAAATGCTGTTTTTCCTATTTTGACTGCTTTGTTCAGAAGAACATCATAAGCAAAAGATGACTTTCTGATGACTCTGTGTTTTTGAGAAAAGGGAGACTTTGGCTGTTTTTGGGCTCCTTCCTTGTGTCAGAGCATGGAGAAATTCTTCTTGCTCACAGTGCTGGAGGTTCTCCCAGGCTTGATTCTGGTCCTTACTCTGGTCCCCAGGAGTGAAAGAGGAAGAAAAAATGGTGCCACCTCCTCATTGTGCTACTTCTGTTCTTGAGCCACCTCCACTCCTGCCTGAAGTAGCGAAAACCAGGAGCTGGCTGTAAAACCAGCCCTCATCCTGACACAAGGCAACAAAATACTGCTTGAAATAAGAGCAGAAAACAACACACTCACTACTTCTCCCAAATTATACACCACACTGATTATATTAACCACATTTTTAATGAGAGGGGAAAAAACATCAGAGTAACTTACAGCCTCCTTGAAAATCAAGAGCCAGGTAGGAGATAAAGCCAGGAGGAAGAGTCTGTATGAGGAACTGCATGGGTATTTCTACCTTTTATAATGAGATACTAGAAAAAGAGGGAAGAAGGAAGATTAAATCAGTATTTTTTCTTTTATGAGATTTAGATAATTCTTCCTTCTTTTGTCTTGTGGTGCATCTTCCTTCCCAAGTCTTCTACGTATCATGAATCAAGGCCTCCACCAGAAGAGGCCTTCTTTGGAGACCAGGAAAAATAATGTCTCACAAAATAGGTGTCAGGGTTTAAGCAAGCAAAAGAAAAGAGTTTTGGAATAGGAGCTGTACAAGCACACCAGAGTTCAAAATGTCCTGACCAATGTGTCTGCCTCACTTTTAAAAAGGCCTGTAAACTGTGTGAGGGTTTTGCTAACAAAGGTCAGTGAAATGGGCTGTGAACACTCGGTGAATCTTGCACAAAAAAGCACAGTGAGGTTGATGCAAACCTGACCTGACCTGAACTCAGCTGTCACTGCTAAAACAGGCCAGAACACATAAAACTTTTAATTGACTCCCAATGGCGTATTGAAAGTGCTGTGTGTGAGCTGACAATATTGCACTACAGAAGGCAATCCTGGATCGTCTGCTGCAGCTCTTGGGACTGTCTCCAATGAGTATGAAAATTCATCCTGTAAAACTGACCTTCTCTTCAGAAAATTATTTTTGTGAAACAGATCTTTGTCAAAATGCTGCCTTTAGTGGATCTACTGAGGAGAAGGCATTATTGAAATTCACAAGTTTTAAGAAAAAATGTATGAAACCTGGGTAAATGCAGGAGAGAGCAAATAATAAAGCTAAAGAAACTTCAAGAGTACATTCTCAGCTATGCTTGTCAGGGTAATTATATTGATTTACTGGCTTCTCATTCTATGTGAGGACCTGTATGGACACAATGGAGGAAAGCCTTTCTGCCCAGAGCAGACAGTAATTTCATAAGGCAAAAAACAGAAAAGATGAGGGATAAGAGAGGAACTGTAATGGTTCTCTTTTATATCAACAGTGAAGTTTACAAGCACAGGGTATCAAAGGACCTGCAGCAAAGCCAGAAGTTGAATTCTGATCACAAAGATCCTTCCAGCAAGCAAGGACAATATGAGCCAGGGTGAAAAACTGTCCTTTTAAGCCATAAGAAAAAAAAAAAACAAGTACTCAAAGCCCAAAAGCATCCCTTTGGCCTAGTGTGAAAAGGGAAGGATGGAGGGAATACCTCTAAAGGTATTACAAATCCAGAAAAATATGTGCAAAAATTGTAAAGTGTCACACTTTAGCTGAGTAAACACAAGGCCACGAAGTCAAATGGAAAAGTGGGACAGGAGATGATGGGAAAATAGTAGAGGTGTCAGTGGCTTAGCTAGGAACTTTATAAATATCTGTGTCAAGAAAATGAACTTTGAAATGCAGGATACACCCACAGGATTTGTTTCAAACAGGCAAATATGCCTGTAGAGAAATTGTGCTTTCCCACTTCCTGAACTCAGAGTCTATAGTTGGGTAGATGAGCAGAGAGAACAAAGACTCAAGTGTGAGAGTAGCTGAAGACACTGCTTAGTTAAAGAGTATAAGGAAAAATACTGTCCTTTCAAGAGCTCTGTAAAAAACAGAAAAGGGCATTAAATAACCCACTCAAGTTGAAGGCTCTAATGCACCCATCAACCCTCAACTGTCTGAGCTTATTTACATGGAAATGCCCCATGCTTGCATTCGAAGAGCAGCTCCACACTTGGTTCTCATCAGCCCTGCAATGACCTTATCACAGACTTTAACAAAATAAGAATTCTACCTTGGGCTCCTTATTTCAAGTGCAACCACAGTCCTTCATTATGTGACAAGTACCAATTAATTTATGCAGCAGGTTTTGTACAGGTAGTATTCTACCAGTATCTTAGTACAGCAATTTAAAATGATCTTGGGTCTACTTGGAACCCACTGCAGCTCTGACTGAAATTTAGAACTATTTTAAGCCAGAGATAATGTTTCCAAAGGAATATTAAGCCCACTGCACTTTCAAAAGCATGAAGGTGCATAAAGATCCCTGTTGGGAGTTTTTGTTGCTAATGCAGATGAAGAGCCCAGCATTGCTTTTACATTATAGGCTGCAAAGTTGTGACCAGCTACTGAGGTTTGTGTATTCAGCAAGAGGAGACAAGAAGTTTTGAGTTCCACATGTCAGACATGTCGAAGCCTTTCCCAAGAGCTGTGGGATGTACCACACAACTTCACTTCCCTGGCATATGGAGGTGGATTTTATTAGGCAGAGATGTGGAAGCGTGTGACTCCACCTGTGCCCAGGAAGGCCAGCTGAAAGCTGTTAAAATCCAGTTTCCTTGTCTGTCACTGCATATTTTTCCATTTAACTCATGGTTGTAACCATTTCATGTTCCCAGCCCTTGGAGAGACTTTCTGTCACAGGGTAAAGACAGGAAACATTGTGATAAGAATAATCAAATGACAGTGCACTTTGCCTAGCAGATTTTCTTAGGGAAAGCATATACAAACAAACCTTTTTATTACTATTTATATTTTTTCTGGTGGTTTATTTATTACTAAAATGTACAGCTTCTATGACAAGTGCTGCACTCACTAGTTTTCCTTTGATTTAATTAAGAGTTTGTAAGAAATAGAGATTCAAAAGGCCACATCTTTATACTTCATGTTCTATATTGTCTTTGGAAAACATGGTCACAGTGACCAGGTCATGCAAATAACCTCAGTTCACACACAGAGCTGTGGCTCTGTCTGCAGCTGCCTCTCCTCAAGGAGTCAAGGCAGCATGACTGCTGAAGCATTGCCCTCCAAGTTCCTTCAGCACAGAATCTCCAGCATACAGCAACTTCTTTTACTTCAGCCTTTAGCCCTGGAGAAATTAATTAACCCTTTCCTCCTGCACAAAATCAGTATTTGAGGGGTGACTGCTATCAAAAAGGCACATTTCCAGGTGAAGAACAATATATACGAGTACAGGTAGATAAATTTACAACCTCAGAAAATATAAAAGGTCTCTAAGCAGCTTTCACATGACATTCTCTTGTACTTGACAAAAAAATTTAATAAATATGCATTTACATTTCCCTTTATAAGATTTTCACTAATAAGAAAATCTTAATGACTTCAGTTTTCTGAGGCGATCCACAGACTCTAACTCAAGAATTATACCCTTTTTCAAAAAGGATGTGATGAAACTATATCAGGTACTTCAGTAAACCAAAAAAATTAAAATGCAATTAAGAGAATTATCATTAACGTCATTTGGGTTTTTCCAGAAACTTAGAAGCTTATCACTTTTCAAACTTGTTTTTAATTGAAGATTACCAGCTGGAAAACAATTCAGCAGTATGGGGCAATGAGTTAATCAAATAGCAATTTTTATATCCCTTTATAAAGTGGGACAGGAAAGAAAATTTCTTCTAAGTCTTGTCTTTTTATTCCTTTTCCCAAACTTTCCTTTTATCTCTAATCTCCTTACTTGGAATTTTGAGAGACAGCATATCTTTAACCACCTTTTTTCCCAGCTGCATTTAAGCTGACTCAAAAGCTTTTACAGAATGATTTTGCCCAAATTAAACCTGAATGGCCATTCTGCCCACTCTCCTATCACTTCCCTTTTCAGCTTGCAGAAATCTCAGAACCATCAGGACTCAAAACCCTTTACAAATTCTTATGCACCTTGCAGGATAAAATAC
Organism: Catharus ustulatus; assembly: GCF_009819885.2. Classification (NCBI taxonomy): domain Eukaryota; kingdom Metazoa; phylum Chordata; class Aves; order Passeriformes; family Turdidae; genus Catharus; species Catharus ustulatus. The sequence continues at coordinate 66,809,418 of NC_046225.1, read as the reverse complement.
TAGTACTACCATGTTAGGCCACTAGTGCATTTTTACTTGTTCCCTAAATATTTTTCCTTCTAATTCCTCCCCTAATGAAATTTACAGCATTTTGCCTTATTCCTGAGGCGTCAGAATATGATATACAGCCAGATCAAAGGGATTTAGTCCTGTTCCAGTCTCACAAAATGCTAGCATTGCCTATGCCCCACATTTTTTTTCTCAGTCCTTGTATTTCCCCAATGCCCAGGCTACTTGATACAGACAAGGTGCTCCCAACCAAGAAGAATTGTGGGCAACTCCTTTCAGAGTCTGTTCACATTAATTCATTCGCTGGTCAGGTTCCCAACAGGGCACAAGACACTTCTTTTCCCACCACAGGACAAATCAGGGACAGACTGGTCTCTAGTCAGTGGTAACATTAAAGACTGAAACAATCAAAAGTGTTTTTTCCTAATCAGTTGGTCTTTTACCTCCAAACACCTATTTCTCCTGATTGGCACGTCAAAAGCCAGACCCTCCCATACCTTCTCCTGTAGGAATTCTTTCTGTCAAATCCTTGAAGGTATGTAACTCTCAGAGGTTGATTGTAGTGAAAATTATGGGTGCTCAGAACCTTTCAGCATTTGACCTTTCTGTTGGGAATGTCAGAGGACTTTTTACTATCAGCAGGAAAAGTGAATGCCACAAACCTGCTATTCTTTTCCTACTCCTAGAGTTGCTTTGGTTAGACCTGCCTTCAAAATTTAAGTGTCTAGAAGTTTGTGGGCAAAAGCCTAGTATGCCTTTGTTTTATAAAAAGCTTTTCTGAAGTTCTTGGCTGTGAAGTTCCAGTGTGACTGTACCCTTGCACAACACCAGTCCTGAAGAGCTGTTTGCAGAGCGCCTGGTTGTCTTGGTTTGGTTTACCCCGGATGCTTTCAATGCAGGCAGCTCCCAGGACTGGCCCTTGCCCAGTTTTCCTGTTTTCCTGTTCCCACAGTGGTAGAGACACACTGCAGACTGCTACTTTGCTTCACATTCCAGTGGTTTAACATCTGATTTTGTCAGAGGGTTCTCTTGGCATGAAGTCCACCCTGAGCTGTACAAGGGATGTGAGCACATACAAAAGGACATAGAATGAGCCATTTCCTCAGTAATTACAGTAATTTCACGATTATAAGCCGCACCATTTTGACTAAAATTTTGGTCCGAACCCAAAGTACGGCTTATAATCAGGTGTGGCTTATATATGGACAAAGAACAAAAAGTTGCTGTTTTAGTTTGGAGGACAGGTGTCTGCTGAGAAAGGCAGGAACTTCTCTTTGAAATGGAGAATGTAAACCCCCTCCCTCCAAATTATTATAATTTTGAAATCTAGGGGCTTTCAGGCAAAAATATGGAAATTAGGAATAACAGTTATTTTCTAGGGAAATTAAAATAGAAATACAGTATTACAAAGAAACAAACTCCAAACCCTGACAAAGTCAGAGTACAACCTGACACCCCGTCAGGTAGGGTGTTGGTAGCAGTCCCATTAAATGGTGGCTGCATCCTCCTGCAGTGACAGATGTGATTCAGTTGGAGCAGTGCTCCTGTACAAGGTGCAGTTTCCCTCCAGAGGTCCAGTGGTGATGTGGAGAAATCCAGTTTCCCTCTGGAGTCCAGTGGAGAAAGGGGTTCCCTTAGTGTCCCAAAACCTCTGTTTTTATCTTGGTAAGAAATGTTGGGCTCTTCCCCCTGGCTGGAGCAACTTCCAATGGGATGCAGTAATTTTATCAGTCCCACAGTGGGACTCAATGAGCCATTAGCAGAAAATGACTCGCTGGAGGAAAGATGGGTTGTGAAAAGATAAAGAACAATGCCCTGCCTGGTTTCAATGGATGGCCCATTAGCAGAATATCTGCCGTGGAGATAAGGATCACTGCCCCCACCCTCAACAGATAGTGATAGAATAGATACCTTTTGTCACACTCTGTATTATAACGTGTGGCTTATAATCAGGTGTGGCTTATGTATGGACAAAGAATGAAAAGTTGCTGGCACCTGGAAGTGCGGCTTATACTCAGTGCGGCTTATAATCGTGAAATTACAATAAGTGACTTGCCATGAGATTAGATCTGGGTATAAGAAAGCAAAAAAAACCTCAGCCAAGTAAAAGGTTCCCTAATGTGATCCATAATAGAGCAGTTACTCTCCTAAACCCAACACAAGCTGCTGTTGGCAGAACTTCTATCCTCCACACCTAAAATTTCAAACACAAGGGACAGCTCCCTGTTAGAGTCTATATGGTGCCAGTGGCCAACATTTGCCATTGACTGGTACAGAAATCTCTGCTGGCATTGACAAAGGCTGCTGTCCAAAAATGATGGCATTGTACAGCTCCCATACTTTTTAATCCAGCACAACATTAGACACCCATTAAGCCATAAGCATGCTCCAGAGTGCTTTCCTGGATATAAGCCACATACAGGCCCCTATAATCAGGCTGGAAGGGCCCCATAAATACTGACTTGAGTAATTAATGTCTGAGCACCAAGAAGTACAGTATTTCCTTTAATTTATTCTATAATTAAGCTTAACTGTGTTAACATGGAGATATTTATTAGTTAAGCTTGCATGGATTATCTAGACTCATTTGACTAAACAAGTGCAACAAAACCAAGCCTGCACAACAGGTTTTGTCCTTTGAGGGTTACCTGGTAGAATATTCCTTTATAACAGATTGAAACTGAATAAGGACACCTATAGCCTGCAAAATCTATTTACATTTTTGCATTTGAAAAGATAAAGCATGAAAGAAAATGAGAGCTCCCTTGTCTGAAACAGAAGGAGAGCTGATGGAACGCTTCTGAGATGAAAAATGTGATTACCTTATTAATTACATTTGGCTTAATATTATTATTTCACTTCATCTACTTGACAAAAAAGCCGAGGTAAGAGACAGGGATGCTTCTCTTAGCAACATGAGTGCTTATCTTTACGATGTTGCAGACTCTGGGGAAGTCTGCCCATTGGCAGCAGGCTTCTTAAATTGGCCAGGGCTGGTATGAGTAAGCTGGGAGAATATAAATGAACTCTGATAGGAATGGGATATAAGAGAGAAGGAAAAACCATCAGAAATTTTTCCTGTAGTAGGGATCAGAGATTAAGTTAAACTTGCTGATGCAATTTTCAAGCAATGGGAGTTAAGCTATGATCTCCATATCTGTTATGAGTAGTCATGAAATATGAATACACAAAAGCTAACTTTTATTCAAAGTGCAATGAAATAACAGATTGAAAAATACCAATTTTACCAACTTAGTCTGTAGTTTGGCTTTATAAGACGTGAAAACGACCTCAGTTTTGAGCTTGAATAACTGTCCCTAGAGCTGACTTCCAAATTAAATATTACAGTGGGGAGAGGAAGGAAATTAGGTTAAAAGTTATAGAAAATGGCAACTATAGGAAGACAATGTCATTGTAAGTTGTAAATTCATGTCCAGTTTAATTCTTTATGGGAATGATAGCACAATTTGGTCTAAGTTGCTCAGAATATATTGGGTGTTGGAAGGCCATTGTGTCTGCCTTCTTCTTGACAGTATTATTTTTTGAGACATTTGACAACATTATGCTGACATCCAATTTGGCTACTGAAAGGTTTCCCTCACTTTGGAAAATCCTGAGCAGGGTGTGCAGGGCATTGGAGGGAAGGTGAAGTGAAACCCTTGCACCCTGTAGGCACATATTTTCATGCCCAGTGGGAGACACAAGTTCTTAACTTGTCTGATGAAGAGAATTGCATCAACTCCCCTTTTTTCCCTCCGTTTTCCAGATTCCTCTGCTGTAGGGTGTTCCAGCTCATCATGCAGGTAAATTAAACTTTCTTCCCTCTACACATTCTGCAGTGATCTAAACCTACCCCAGCATCCTACAAATTCTTTCTGCAGAGTTTCTGGTCCTTCCAAGTCCACAGAAAGAGCCCAGAGGATGTGAATGTTAAAGAACCAAACGTTTAGTAAGAGAACGTAAATATTTTCTCTTACATGCTGCTAATAAAGAGGTTGATCAATCTATATACAAAAGTGGGCTACAATCTAAAGAATCTGTTTTCTTCCACCCTCAACTAAGGAACAGGAAAAGGGAGGAGAGGAGGAAAAGAGACAAAAAGCTGTTTCAATACCCGTGAGAACTATTTGCATACCATTGTTACAGGTACAATACACGGACTGCAATAAGAAATCATTAGTTTGTAACTTGAGTCTGATCTTCCTGTTGACCAAATAATAACGTAGAAACATTCCCTTTCACAACAGGAGAAAATTGCCCCACTCTGTTGAAGTCTAAAGAAGGTGGCATGATTTAATTGCTGTTGGACAGACTCCAGATCTTGGCTAAATTGCAAAGAAAATCAAGTCTAGTCTCTGCTTATGAGTGCGTGTGCATGATTTCCAATACCACACAGGAAAGTGAGAACATTATTTAAAATGTTCCCTTTGCAAGGCAGAGACCAAGCGACCCCAGAGTCAATTTATAATCACTAGTTGACTGCAGCTGAGATGTGCTGATGATGTGGCTGATTAATTGAGAAAAATGAATGCTACTTTTGTTATAATAAGGAAGTCAAATTGATCTTGTGTTACTAAGATGCATTCATTTTACTGTCTGGCAATCAGCATTTCATTAGCACAGTGAAAAATCTATTACACAGGATGAAAACCCTGCCACCACGTTCACAGTCAGGATTGGTTTTCATTCCCCCAAGTCAGAGCAGTGGACCCCATGGGAGTGTTCCTCTGGAGGGTTGTATTTAACAAATTCCTGTAATTGCAAAACAGAACACCAGGAAAGTGCTTAGCCTTTCTAAAAGTCTTTTCAAAATGTACTTTAGTTTCAGCCTACTCTTTCAGTTGTGGTTCTTGAACTCTTTTGTTGATTGCATCTGAAGTGTATTTTCCAAGAATGTAAAAAACATTTTTTATATGACTGCTGCAATTATAGAAAGGGCTTTTTAATATTCCAGACCCTTCCAGTCTTGTGCTTTAGATAACCTACTAATGGAAATAATGCATCCTTAGCCTGTCAATAGATATGGTGTATGTGCTCACTGGCTTTAACAGGGTTGCTCTTAACAGAGTGGCTTTAGCAGAGTTGACAGACAGTGAGATTGTAACAGAAATCTTGTCTCACACTGTATATTTCTATTTTGCTTTCTTCTCCTGTCTTCTTTTTTCTTTTTCTTTTGATTATTTCTTGAACTGGTATCTGGTTCTGCTGCCATGAATACACCTGACATTTCCATTAAGAAATTGCTCAGAATTTCTCTTCTCTAATTTAAATTTTTCCAGACTAGGGAATGCATCTTCTGCCCACACACATTCCTTTTTGTTTGTTTGTACATTCACACCTTACATTTTAGCTCTTTATGACAGCTCAAGCCTTTCAAAACTCTGAAATACTGAATTTCCATGGGGAAAATTTCTGGTTTCAGTTACAGTTAAATAAAACAAAAAAAATTCTAGTGAAGCCCCATGTGGCCAAAAGAATAACTGAATCTATAATAGCCATACTTCATACAATTCTTGGAATCTATCACTGCTGAAGTCTTAATATAATAGCATGTTGCCATTAATTGTTCTCAGTGCTATAATACTCTCATAATATTCCTGTACCTATAGGACTGTAACACCCAGGGTGGCAAAGAAGGCTGGTGTTCAAAGCTTTTCAAAAACTAATCACAAGTGTTGAGCAGCAACCCCGGTGAAAGTAGCCATCAATACACACCTCTGCATGCCAGGAGTCCCCATGCACAGCTCCCAAGGCTCGTGGAAGAGCTTGGAATCCATGTGCAGCCCTGGCCAGGTTCTCTACAGGGAGCTCTGGCACCTGCACCCAAGTCTGTACTCGTGGCTGACTGACAGAAGTTGTATTGCAAGCTGGGAGGGAGGTCCTGGAAGGGCAAGTCCCACCCAGCATGAAGAAGGGCACCAGAATCTCCTTCACAGAGCAGGGCAGGAGCTGCCCAGGGTCTTGCACCTCACACTGGGACCTGGCACAGGCAGGAGGATCCCACACACACAGCAGGATTGCCTCTCATGTCTGAGGCAGGAAAACACAGCCATCTGTGGCTGGTAGTTTGGTCTTAGTGTTTGCCTTGATTAGGATATTGTTTAAGAGGTTTTCCAATACTATTTTGTTATTTACCTGTAACTGTCTACATCAGAAGTATCCCTGCAGAAGCCCTTAATTAATTTACAGGGATAATGCCAAAGTTAGATCCATTGACTCAAAAAGCCTTCTCCCCAAAATAAAACAATCCCCAAACCAGTGATCTTAAATACAGAAATAGAATTTATAATCTGAAAAACAGAAACTCTATTTCTTTCTAAAACCCCGTGTGGGTTTTAAAAATGTGTTCACAATTTAGTTTATGACTACCTCTATTAGGTCCTCTTGGGCTGAAGAGATGGAGGCATCAAATTTCTTTCTCATGACTCCATTTCATTATTAGTATAAAGGTCAAGTCAAGTGAATTTTATATTTCAGTCAGGTTATATTTGGGATCAATTTCAGCTTATTTAGAAAGGAAACAGGAGTACTTTGCCAAGAGATTTGTTTTCAGGAGTTGCCACTTGTAGTCCTGAGCTGATAGCAGCTAAATCGTCAGTTCTGAAATGAACCTGGTCACTGGGCAACAATGGGAAAACTGTTTTTTTGATAAACAATATTTGTTTAAAATTACTTCTCTGCCTGATGACCTCATAGGGTTTTGTAATGACACATCAGAACCCTGAAAAATTTCCAGATATCCCTTGACATTATTCTGTGTCTGCCAATTTCTACATTCCTGGAAAAACTTCACCCACTGAGCTCAGTCCGCCTCATAATGCTTCAACTCATCCACTATTGGTATGTGGAACATTATCAATCATCAATTATCATCAGTCTTTTTTTTTTTTTGGTTATTATCTACTACTGCTTCTTTGCAACAGGAACACTGATGGCCTCGTTAGAACTGTTTGTACGTGGCACCTGAGAACATGGTTTTAAATATGCACAGCAATACAGATTCATTCTTACTGATATTATAGACCCATCACTTAGAATGATTCTATTTATGAGTCTTTTATGCAAATCACTGATATTACAATCTTCCTGCTATGATACTGTATGTTGCATGGTAACATCTTCACTTTTTTAAATGCTCTTCCAATTAAAGAACAAACTAATTTAGAAACAATGTCTAACAGAATTTTGTGCAACAACAATGGTTTAAAAGATACATATTTAAATGCATAAAATAATTGTATGGCTCTTTAACAATACAAGTGATGGGGAGTGAGTAATTGGTCCACTTTTACTCTACTATTCTTATTGCTAAGGTTAAACTCTTTTTCAGGGATTTTCTTTGATTGATGTCAAGTGACTTTAGTGGAACATGTGTATATAATAAATCATTGATTTATTTTCATAGATCAGAAGGGTTTTCCACCAGAATTGTATGCAAATTCAGCAAACTATTCCTGGAACAGGGGAGAGAGGTATTCAAACACCTCCTTCCTTAGAAGACAGGAAAGCTGAAACTGCACTATGAGAACTGTCCTAAGAGATCAAAGACCTAATAATCCAAAACCTTGAGGCTTCAATAAAAAGCTTGACAAAATGGCATTTAGGAGCACACTTTGTCAAGGAGCTTATTTAATATAAATTTCTAATGCTTTAGCTTGAAGACACAAGTAGTGTTTAAAGCAGATGCTGTTTAATGGTGAGAAGTACTTACATGAGCTGCTCAGCTGGCCCTTTGCAGTGTATCCTCTCTCAAGTTAATAAATTAAAAGCTGAATTCTACTTCAACTGCTGATTAGTGGTTTTGCATTAGATTGAAATTTGGCCTCCAGTGCCCGATGGCTACATTACTTGCAGTCTTTAGAAATATTAATCAGTATAACTACAGAAAGCAGGCACTGCAGGGAAACTCCGTGGGGAGGAATTGCTTTGTTGAATCAGAGTATGATGATTTTTTCCTGGGACTCATCAGGTCATTGAAGCTATTTTAGATAGCTTAGTATACCTCTACCCAGGCTTCAGAACAAAGAGGCATTTTCCTTAATTGTTAGGATTATGCTTTGGATGGGAGGAGTAGACTGAGAAGGGCCATCCCAGACAATGTTGGAACATCTATTTAATTCTCAAAGTAAAGAAGTTTCAAAAGAGAGAAAAAGTAACACCCCAGTTTATATGATTCATTTGAAGATTAAAAAAAAAAGAACCCACAAAACTGGATTAGAGCATGCCAGCCCTCTGTCAGCTTTATGAATTCATTCACTGAGCAATGTAACTCCAAGCTTTTTAGCTTTGTCTGTTGCCTGTGAGATGACCTTGAGCAGGTTATTCAGCTGCTTTGCCTCCATAGTGTCTGTCTGTATTATTCTTCTCAAAGAGGATCTCCCCGTACATCCAGGCCTTACAGATAAAGATAAAAGACAATTTTTCTTCCCTTGTTTCTCTCCAATCAGTTATACTTCAGCACATTCAGTTGCACAAGTTCTGCTCTTCTAGGTATTTAAGTGAATTCACAGTATGCTAGCTGTTCACAGAACAGGGTTAATGAACAAAACCCCAGAGTTCTGCTACTTGGAAGTTTTAAATTTTGTAGTCTTTTTCTCTTCCTCCCACTCCCTCCTGTCTATCTCTCTCTTAAATACTTCTTGTGTTAATTTTGCTATGAGTTCTTCTTCTGTGTTTTCCTTTATCTTTTTCTTCACCTTCCTGGTTTTGTTTTTAATTAATTCCCTACCTTTCCCTTGACAAGACCTCATTCAGTAGACTCCCAGGCTGCCATTGATAAAACTGCTGCCTTTTTCAGGGCACCCAGGACTTTTTTCCAGCTCCTCATCACCATCTCTTTACTTGTCTACACAAGTCACATATTCCATGTCTCTCCTTTGCCTCTTTTGGGTCCCCCAGCTCTTCATTTTCTCTGTGCTCACAGCCCTCTCCTCAGCCAGGGTTACAGCTTGACTTTGCCAGCCAACCTCTACACAAAACAAGCCATCAACTCTCTGATTAAGAATGCAAGATTATCTTTCCAAACTATTTTCAAGGCTATGTAATTTTTTACCCCCCCAGAGCTAACATCACGTGCTGAGAGCTATCAGAACTGTGTCAGTCCATTGCAGTTAAGTCTTGGATAATAAGTGAGGTTTAACAAAGATAAAAGCACAGCTATGTAGCTGAGATGTATATGTACACACACAATATATAATTATTTTCAGACTGAAAATGTAGACACTATTTTTAGAAGTCTAATCTAATCACAGGCTCATGCCATTCATACACATCCTTCCCATAGCATGGATAAAGAGAAGCAGTGCTCTAAGCACCAAAACAAGTAGGTCAGACTTCTGTCCTCTCGTTCATTTTTTTCTCATCTTCTATGTCATTGACTTTTCCCCAAGATGACAGTCTCCAGTTCACTTTTGTATGGAGTAGGGGAGGAGGAAAAAATACATTACCTTTCCTACTTTCAACAGAAGTGGATCTTATTCTCTTGTTACATAGCATCTACTCTAACAGAGGTAGAAGGAAACTTCATCAGTAAGCTTAAATTTTGGTTTTCTCAGCATCATTTTAGTCTCACTTACAAAGAACATGCTGTCTGCTGCTAACCTGAAAAGGCTTCACAGGATGTGCCAGCCCAGGGCCACGACTCTTCAACCCAGGGTCAGTTTTCTGCTTTCTGGCTTAACCAGAAAAAAATCTTTATTTCTTTTCCTTGCCTCACCTGGAGTACTGTAGAGCTAGATCTAGAACCAGGAGTGGTAAAGTCTGTACTGCCCCATCAGTGTCTGGCAGAACCTGTCAGTCAGTTCATTTTCATGCTCCAGAGGCTCCCTGCACTGCCAGATGCCCCATATGTGAGAGAAAAGCAAGTGGGTTTTTTTCACTGTCGATACACACTAGAAACAATATCCTGCACACCAACCCTGAGCAGTTATGACAGTCTCGAATAGCTGGGTTTTCAGAAAAGCTGAGTTTTCAGTTTTCAGAAAACTGTTTTCTGATCTGTGATACTCTGCACAGCAGAAAGGCTGCCACACTACTGCAGCTGCTGCTGCAGAGATGCCACATGCAGCACTGACACTGAATGGGGAGGATGGGTAGAACAAGGACAATTAAGGAGTTAAGGAACATTGAGGGCCTCCTCTAAATGATTATACCCTATGTCTTTCTGAAGAAGATGATGCAAGTGCACAAGGAGGAGGAAAAGGGCTTCAGACTAGTCCTGGATTTTCAAAGGAAATACTGTCCTTAATCCCAAAGGGTTCTGAAAGAAATAACAAATCAAGAAGTGGGGGAAAAAACCCTTTTGCTTCTTTCTGGCTCTCTTGAGCTGGTCTGGATGTGCTATCAAAAAGCTTGTTTTACCCATTCCTAAAGGATTAAGCCCTGTAACACTTAAAACAGCTTTTTCTCTAATGTGGAGCAGATAGGAGGGCATGCATGGGAAAGTGGAATACCTTGGGAGCCTGAGGCATTTGTTCTTCTGTGTAAAGAAACCACAGGGTATTTGTGTGTAAGAGGCACTAAACATAGCCTGTGCTGAGGAACTGCACATGGGCTCAAAATCTGCTCAGTCCAACAGGAAACTTGAAGCATGAAAGGTCAGAGATCCAATGCTAAACATGGGAATGCAGCACGTTTCCCTCAGAGAGAGCTCAAGCCAAACACTCTGCTAAGTTTGGGATAATGATGTTCCTCTATCAAGACTCAAAATAGCAACTGCACGCAAATCTGAATCTTCACGAGGTGTGCAAGGAGAGTACTCTTCCCACAACTTCTGTTTGTTCACTGCCCACATAATCCACAAGGCTCCTTTCCTAAAATGGTTTTAGATTGAATATTAAGAGATAGACATTTTAAAAATAAAATGATACCAGGACTGTGATAAAAAACAAAATAATAACATCTGGGTTGAGGGCAGAGGAAGGGAAGCAGCACAGTTAAGGAGGATGTTTGTTGTGATGGCAGATATGACTGAGACTGAGCATATGTGTTTCAGATTGTTCTTACACATTTGATTACTTGAACATTGATACAATTATCTTGTTACTTATCCATATCAAGAATGGAGTTGAAACAAGTCTGAGGGAATAATAAAATCAGTCAAGCAAATATTTCCTCTAAGTTTATATTCAGAGAAGCAAAATGTACTTGCTGGCCTTTTACTATAATGGATGAAGATGCTGAGAAAACAAATTTTACTAACCTCACTGAAAAAGAAAATGCCCAAAGGACATTTGTGAATAGGATATTGCAAAAGTGAAATTACAGTAATTTCAGGACCATAAGGCGCACTGGACTATAAGGCGCACCCGCCGGGAGTTGGCAAAATTCGCAACTTTGTAGATCAGATAAGGCGCACCGGACTATAGGGCGCACTTTTTTTTTTGCAGCGAGGCTCCGCCCCCAGCTCCCCCAACGCGGTTGCTGGCCGAGGCCCCGCCTCAACCCGGCAGCCATTGGCCCCCGGGCCCGCCTGTACCTGGCAGGGGCAGTGCTGCGGGGCCCCAGGCCCGCTTGCATCCGGCGGGACCGGGCTATGGCCGCCGCCCCTCCGTGCTTCCTCTCCGGAGCCGGGCTATGGCCGCCACCCCTCCGTGCTGCCTCTCCGGGGCCGGGCTATGGCCGCCACCCCTCCGTGCTGCCTGCACGGGGCCGGTGGGTGCCTGTGGAGGGGCGGCTCCGCCTCCACGGGGCCAGGGGGTGCCTGTGGAGGGGCGGCTCCATCTCCACGGGGCCGGGGGGTGCCTGTGGAGGGGCGGCTCCGCCTGCACGGGGCCGGGGGGTGCCTCTGGACGGGCAGCTTCGCCTGCACAGGGCCCGGGCGTGCCTCTGGAGGGACGGCTCCGCCTGCACGGGGCCGGGGGGTGCCTGTGGAGGGGCGGCTCCACCTCCACGGGGCCGGGGGGTGCCTGTGGAGGGGCGGCTCCGCCTGCACGGGGCCGGGGCGTGCCTCTGGAGGGGCGGCGCCGCCTGCACAGGGCCGGGGTGTGCCTCTGGAGGGGCGGCTCCGCCTGCACAGGGCCGGGGCGTGCCCGCCCCTGCTCCGCCCCACCTCCACCTGGCAGCCATGGCCCTGCCGGCTCCCCCCGTGGCTCGCAGCTCGCACTTCCGGGTAGGCAATTTTTTTGAACTTTGTCCATCAGATAAGGCGCACCGGACTATAAGGCGCACTTCCGGGTTCCAGGGAAAATTTTAGTCAAAAGGGTGTGCCTTATAGTCGTGAAATTACTGTAATAAATAAAAGTATAACATATGAATGGATGTTCTATTTAATAATTAATGTTGTCTTTAGTAAGAAAAGTTTTGTGGTGGGGGGTTGTCTCTTCAATATAGGACACAAAAATAAATAATTTCTCGGCCTGGAAAAAGAAATCCTGCTCTGCTCCCTGAAGGCTTGATTCTGCCCTGCCTCATGGAGCTGTTCACTTGGGAGCAGTTTGGCTGCAGTCAGTCAACTTCATTGACAGAGACTGAAACTTGAGGTATTAAGCACAATTTCAGCAACTGGAATTAGTAACTGCAGAGACTATGTTTCCCAAGAAAAGGAGAATATTTGCATCATAGACTGGGGTTGTGTGTGTGCTGTCACTGCCCTTATTCCAGGGGAGGGTGGGGAGTTTACCTGTTATAACCTTTAAGTAAACTTGGATCAACTTCCCATATCCCCCATGCCTTCCAGGAGAGTCTCCCTTTCTGCCCTCAAATTGCAGGGTGAAAATTAAAGTCATATAAAGGAACCATGGATTGCACAAAACTGCATTTAACTCACATTGGAACATTTCTACTGAACTGAAAGTCATCCTGGTTTTGCTCCTGGCTGTATCCTGCCTTCAGAAGGTGCAGCAACAAAGCTGTGCCACCTGCCAGAGCTCTTCTGCTCACTGACCTGCCTGGGACACGTGGCACAGGAGAGTTTCTCACCAGCACCCACAGCCATCAGTCCAATAACAAAAGATAAACAGACATGTTTTAATAATTTCCTCTGGAAAGCAAAGTTATCTGACTTCCTTAAAGTCAAAATGAAAAGAAATATGAGATTTTATACAACCCTGCTGGCTCCAAAGGATGAAGTCCAAGCACAGCCAGTGACAGGTAATGCCTCAGAGGCATTGTCCCAGCTGCCCTCCTGGAATGTTGACGAACCATACCAATTCTGTCCAATACTTTTCCACTGAGAACATACCAGGGGGAAATGCCAACATATTTAAATAAAAGAGTTCATTAGGGTGTTGTCTGTTGAACAGGATAACGCAGACTGAAATCCTCTGTGTGACAAATTCGTGTGAAAAACAACAAAAAAAGCCCAACTAGAGCACATTAATCCAAACCAGAGATACATTCAATCCATAACAAAACAGACAAACAGTATGCACTAAGTACATTTTATGGGTCTGAAAACTGAATAAAATTCATTTTCTTATATCCTTGTTTTACTTTTTCTGCCATTGGATTAAAATTAAATATGGACATTTTTAGGTATTTTTCACAAACAGGAATGGCATGCACAATGGTTTTCGGAATCAAACCTTTGCCAAAATAAGATCTACAAAGCATGGCATAAATTTATATAAATAAATTTGATACCTTAAGTCCTCTGTTTATAGTTTAGCATTTTTTAGACTTTGTTATTCTGTAATTCAAAAGTTTTAGTTGCACTCACTGAAAAGTTTGTTTCAATAACATGCCACAAATAGTCCAGTTCAATAATTTACAAAGAACCCATAGTCTGTAATTAGTTCACTTGGACTGTTCTGTGAGTTACTTATGAATAATGGATGTATTTGGGAAACAAAAAAAAAATCTAATGTATCTGTCTGTCCATATATCATCTAGCACTGAAATATGAAATTGTTCTTAAATAGACCACAGACAAGAGAAAAGCATTTTCTAGATGAAAATGTAACAACTTGTTTATACCTGCAAATAATAATTACAGGTTATTAAATAAAAGACAAAACTCAGTGCAAATGTTCTTTAAAATTATTGAAGTATTTTGACCAAACTCTTAAAAATTGATGCACAAGTAGAAATTATGGGATAGTGAAAGGATCTTATTCAGATGAAAATAAGATTTGATCAAGTAATATCTAACTTACCCAGTGGGAGCTGAGAATTGCACAAAGTCAACATTCTGCAGGGCCTTGCACTGATAGGAAAAACACATGTCTGGGAACCATGGTGAGCAGTGACCAGCCACAACTGAGCAGACCCTTTCTGCTGGGAGTATAAGGAAGCTGAGCTTTATATCAAGTGTGTGAACATGCATCCATGGTTTGAGGTATCAGAGAAGATCTTTTGAGAAAATACAGGATTTTAGGGGTCCGGGTGTTTGGTTGTTTGTGGATTTGTGGGTTCATTTTTGTGGTTTTTCTAGGAAGAGAGAATGCAAATATGAGCTCCCAGCTCACGGTAATGCCAAGCAATTACATCTGCCACATGTCTCAGCCTGGATCCAGATACAAAAAGACACAGAAATAACAGACTTGTTTAGGGAAAGCTCTTTTTAAATGAATCAAATGCTTAGAGGAAGTGCCAGAATGACAGTAACTGAAGTGACTTGTTTTTCTCCTAAAACAGATGCATGACAACCCATGCACAGTGCAAGTTTATTCCCACCACCCTCTCAGGGCATTTGGGGTGGTGATGAGAAAGCTGTTACTAGTAAGAAAGCCAGTAACCCCCCAAATTCTCATGCTTGAGATCCCTTCTGGAGCCAGTGTTCAGCTGTACAAACAACCTCAGCTTAAATTTAGTTGTTGACACTGTGAAACTTTTGGCTCATTCCCCACTCACATGTACATGCAGACATAGAGATCTGACAGAGACCCTGTTACTTGGAGCAGGAGAATAAAAGGTTTCTCCACTGCCACATCAAACCATAGCTCTGAAGAGCTATGAGCACCTTTTCTCTTCAAAGATAAAACCTAACTATTGAAAAAAAAAAATTAAAGTGCTTCAGATAAGCATCCAAACCTGAAAGCTTATCCCAACCCATTTTGAATCTGAGCTGATATGGAAGTGGGCCAGTCTCCATGTTGATTCACATCTCTTGCATTCTGATGCTCCATGGCAAAAAAATTAGAGTTGACTATAGTTTCAAGCTTTACTTTGAAGGGGAAAGTAGAGAGATTTGAGTACAAACTCATTTTAAGTAGTCCTTGATGACAGAAGTTTAACTGCCTGCAGAGACTAAAGATGATCCTCCTAATTTTGGAATAATTTACAGTATCAGATGCAATTTCTTTTCTGTCCCCAAGTACAGTGGAATAAACCACCTTGACACCACTATGACCAGCAAAGTGATGTAGTGCCACTCTGAGATGGAGAACTTAGGAGAATGTTTGTCTACACTAAATAGGTACACAAATAGATTTTCTTTTGCTGTCTTCTCAGTCTAACATATCATTTCAAAATGACAGGTTCAGATACTGTATTGCACAACACATCAGATATGATTTTACACAAATATGCAGCTTTTATGGCTGTATTAGTAGCATCATTGAGTATTATTCTCCTAGATGGTAGGCATGCTGTTATTAAAGTATGATATCTAGAAAGGAAACAGCTCACTTAGGGTTTTCAGAAGGTATTTAATTTAACTCCTCTTCATACTTCTCACATTGCATTTGCTGAACTAAGAAAAAAGGACTGTGAGTGTTATTTCAGGATGCTTAACCTGTAATTATGCTCCTGTTTCAATGGCATCACTTCTAAGGAGACCTCACTAGCTGCTGAGCAAACCTCTTTCTTATGGAGATTTCACTCCTCTCCCTCCCTATGACTAACTCTAATTCACAGATTTCCTCCCATCCAGCCCATGTTCCTCTCCTTCCCTCGAAGAAAACAGGTGACTAGGAACAAACATATGATTACTGGACCCCAGTTTTGATGGGGGAAGAGAGGTTGTTTTGATTTGGCTTCATTCTTTTCATTTACAATGATGTTTCTGTTTGCAGCATGGAGAATAATCTGTTACAGCAACGATTGCTGGATTCAGCGAGAGCTGTAACAGCCTCTAATTACTGAAGAACAGAAGTAAGGATGAACACGCAGGCTGAGCAGCTCTCTTCTTGCTGCTTTGTGCTTTATTCCTCAGAGACCTGCTAAAAACAGGCAGAAGTCACCATCCATGTGGGTATGCACAGTCTGTTCCTGGGACTGGGATTTTTTCGAGCTTTGGATCCCAGCTTCTCTTGCACACTCATGTTCCAATGTGTGCTCTTATGTCAGTGTGCTTCCCAGCTTAAATTCCATCTCTTGTACTAAGCCTCTCTTCCCCCTCTCACCTCTCATTATTAAAACACCTTTTCACTCTCCAACCTACTTAGTGGTTCTAAGAAAAGTTGTATATAAAAAAACCCCAAACAAAACAACTCCCAAAAAACAACCAAACCAAAGTAACCCCTCCACCTTAATTTTTTCAAGTATTTGTTCTTAATGCCCTGATGGGTTTCAAAGAATCACAAATAACAATTCACATCAATATAAAGTAACTGAGTAACTGAGTGTTTGCATTCACAAAAAATCTGGTTTAATTTTGGTTCTTACTCTCTCCAAAATATTGCCAGGTTTGTAGACAGTCACACCTGTTAATAGCACTATTAATACAGAAAACCTTTGTCTTTCACAGAATCACAGCATGGGTCGGGCTGGGAGGGACCAGAGTGGATCATCTGATTCATTCTCCCTGCTCAAGCTGGGCCATCCCAGAGCACAGAGCACAGGATTGCATCCAGGTTCTCGACTATTCCCAGTGAGGGAGACTCCACAGTGTCCCTGGGAAGCCAGTCCCAGTCCTCAATGAAGAAATTCTTCCTCATGTTCAGAACTTCCTGTGCAATAATTTCTGCCCCCTGCCTCTTGCCTTATCAGCTGGCACCACTGGGCAGAGCCTGGTCCATCCTCTGGGTTCCTTCCTCTCAGACACTTTTGGATGTTCATGAAGTCCCCTCTCAGTCATTCTTCTTGGGACTGAACAGCCCAACTCTCTCAGCCTTTGCTTGTAAGAGAGATACTCTTTCTTCCAGCCTAACAAACTGCACCACCTCTGCTGAATACCATTGCTCTAAATTGCAGATAAAACACAAGCTGAAAAAGGAAAATCGTAAAAGCAATTATTCATGCGTGAGGAGAACAGGTTTATCACCAGGCAATTTGGAAGCAGAAGTGTGAGAAGTGCAGAACACAGCTGTGCTGGGCCATGCAATAGGCTCCTCCAGGTTGGCACCTTGTTTCCAGCACAGAGTCTCTGTTTAAGATGACAGGTAAGCAATTCTAGCAATTATCAACTTGAAGATATCCTTGGGCTAGCATCTCAACTGCTAAGCTCTGTACTGCTATTAGATCTATTTCTTTATCTCTCTTTAGAATCCAATTTTATTTGCATCCAAGAGTACAGAAGGAAAAAAAATAAAAGAAAGAAAATCCTTATTTTCTGTTCTCTAAGAGGATGTTTCAATTATTCCTTTAAAAAGTGGTCCATCCTCTCAACTACCAATTCACGAGACTTCACTGAGAAGAAGTATGTTTTTGGCAATTATAAACACTGACATTTTTCAGCCTCACAAAGTATACAGAAATGCATGCCCTAAATATTTTTGTGACCACCAGGCTAAGCAAGCAATATCCTTGCCTGCTGTTGACTCACACCCATCCTGTGCTCTTCTGGAAGTTGCAAATTATGCTGTAGAAAGAACATGATGAGGAGCAGAAACAACAGAGCTCAGATAAAGCTTCAATTTACCCTCCTGGAAAATCAGCACATCTATGCTTATTGGAAAACTGTTGGGGGTTTGCCTCTGAGAATATCTTTAACACATTACATGGGTGCTGGACATCACCAGAGAACTAATAAGTCTGTGCAGTGTGAGAAGAAAAAAGCAAACAAGAAGGCATAAGAAAAGCTTTGGGGTGTGTCCATCAAAGGGTTGAGACACTCCTATAGCACACCAAAATACCCTCTATAGTAGGAAGTCAGACCAGTTTTTTAACGATGATAGACACAGCAATAGAAAAAAAAATTATGACTATTACCTGTGAAAAAGAGCACAGAACGAGCACATTGCAATAATGTGCTGTTTGATCTGGGTTTTTATTAAACATATGGCATTGTTCACTTCTGGATTTGGTATCACTAACCTGACCTAGAAAATATGTTAGTGATATCTTGGAAAAATAATGAAAACATTTCCAACTTGCTTTACTTTCCCCAGCCAAAACCATAATAGCTAATACTGACAGACCCAGTGCTTCATTTTGCTCATTTTTAATGATAAATGCAGAAAATTTATCTGGTACATTTACTATGCAATAAACAATATTTTTAATTAGATTAAAAGAGTTCTTGCTTTCTCAAATTTCAAAACCATTCTAGCATCTGCTTTAACTCAGAGTGGAGCATGGTGAGGGTCAGTCTCTGCAGAAAGTGCAGGAAGAAAATCTTATCAGTGTGGACAGAAGGGGACAACCCAGACTGGACACCTGAAGAGTAGTAGAAAGAGAGACGAAAAGGGACATTAGAAAGGAAAAAAAAAATCCCACAAAGCAAAAACCCCACCCAAACCTATACCTTAAGACATCTTAATATTATTTTGAATCACTTTTCTTCATCTTCTGATTAGAGTAGTCATTTGAAAATTGATTTGGGGCCAGTAGGCACCTAAGACATTTGCTTGTCCCTCATGATAATAGATGAGTATATTCCAACAGCCTACAATAGCTGAATACTTTGAAAAGTACTTGTGATATCCATTGCCTCCACTTAAAAGCTTCCTTTCACCAGAACAGGGTCAAAAAACCCATACAATGGATGAGAACCAATCTTCACTAGAGTAATTTAGCAGCTAATATTTTTTAAAGCACTTCAAGATTAAAGCAATGTGTAAGTGACTGGGCTAGTGCTGTTGTTCCATAATGTATGTCCTAGTGGTCGTTCATCTTTGAGAGGTTTCTTTCTTCCATTCCTAATTAAAAGATGGTCCCCTAGCTGGGAAATGCATCCTTGTTGATGTAAATTTATTAATCTTGAAGGGCAAGCCATATGATAAGGAGGTAGAGGCAATTATATCAGCTTGACATTGTGCACCATGAAACTGATTTGTGAAAAAGCAAACATTTGAGCACTGAATTTTTATTCTTGTCAGTTTAGAAGTGTTCAGCACCCTCTGGCATCAAGAGGAACTACATATAGCTCAGGGTAATTTCAGTTTGGAACATTCAGGAGACCTGTAAATGCATTTGTGGGTTCTGGATTGTGCAAATAAAATTAAAGTCTTCAAAGTGCTGCAAAAGGCAGGAAGATAAACTGTAGATAATGATGGGACTCTACTGCAGATCCATTAAAACTAGAAAAAAATGGCAAAACACACAGGCATCACATATTTTAAAAGCCAATGAGAGCTCATTGAGATCACTAAAAGTCAAGGCTACTCAGGTGCATATTTGACTTTTCTGTGTCACAATATCCTACAAAGCCTGTTAAGCACTACCAGAACATTTAAAGCATCTGCAGGCCTTGAAAGTGCCCTGCTTGATTTTCTGTTTCCCACAATCTGTACAATTTCACCCTTGATTTTTCCATATGCTTCTGAAGTCTAAAAATATTAAAAACAAAACCAAACAAACAAACAAACAAAAAATCCCCAAACCAACACAACTTCCCCTCACCAAGAAAAAAACTAGGGATGTTTGCTTCCTCACGAAGGAAGAATTCAGCTGAAGAAAACTGATATAAGAATGATGAAATTAGCCTTATCCTGAAAATGGGGGAGTCAAAATTTGAGATGATATATGGAAATGCATTGGTAAATCAGAGTAACTGGAAGCAGGGGTGTTCCTAGTGCTGAGCATGAGCCATGCCCAGTGAGGAAGTTCAGGTGGGAGAGAGTAACTCATCAGTGTCACAGCTGCTCCCAGGCTTGGTGAGAGGGAACTCAAAATCCCACCTATTCTGCAATGAGGACAGCAAAACATTTATCTTACAAAGGAAATAAATCAGACACTTGAAAGACACTTTTCCAGCTGCCTTTAAAGACCTGGTTCATGAAATCCAAGCAACGGAGTCAAAGGAAAGAAAAAAAAGAAAATAGTACCATGCCATTTCTCCATTTCTCTGCTCTCCAGCCCATTGCCTCCCACACTGGGAAGCTCTCTGGTCACTGGGACCAGCAGTGGCTCTCTGGTGAGGCCCCAGAGGGGGAGAGATTATTTACAATAATCTTCCTGTGCTGAGTACATGCATGGCTGCACATATAGATAGCTCCCATCCCTGCACACTTCTCATCTAACTAAATTCACAAGGAGCAAAAGCTGGCATGAGCTTGCACAAGGATGGGAAGATGCTGCAGCAGTGGTGCAGTGAGCAGCAGTGTCAGGGTTCTTCTCACACTGTGTATGTACAGTACATTAAATATACATCTAATAAGGCTTAGGAGTTACATCTCTTCCCTTTTCTTCAAATCTGCTTTACGCTTATGGTCCAGGCCTGTGAGATTGTGAAGCTCTTGTGTTTCAGAGCTGAACAGTTCAGGTCAGGAACTCAGAATGTAGGAAACTGATGGAATAACCACATATGCTAAACAAATCAGGAGGGTCAAAATTGGAAACACAAACACACGCAGTCCTCCATCCACCCCACCCTGCTGCCCTTTTTTCTGTGCATGTTTCGGTTGGAGTGAGAATGTTTTCCCATTTCAAGAAACCAAATGCCTGACAGGATCTGAAACAGCAATAATAGCTCTCAACACTTTATTTATTTGAAGTTTCACACGGGCACCTTTCCTTTGTTTTTCCAAGATAAAGAGAAACATTTATGAAACACCTTTCAGCGTGCTTACGAAATGCACAGCAGTGCAGGACTGCAAGAGGCCAGGCAAAGTGCAGGCAGTGTCTGCAGGCAGGTGGTGTCAGCTGAGACCTGGGGCAGCTCCCCTGCAGCCTGTGCACAGCCTGGGGCAGCCCTGCCACCGAGGCTCCATCAGGCACAGAGCACCAGGGCTGTGCTTGGCAGGTGGAGACTGCTCTGTGTCTGATCCCAAGTGCAGTGGTGATGTTTGGGTGAGTTTTCTACTTCTTCATGCTGAATACAACCATTACCTCCTGTGTTTACATACCCAACTTTGTGGGGGAAAATGAGGGTATTTTTGTTCTGTCTTGTAGACAGCACAGTACACTTGGGACTGGGTCAGTTTTTATTTCTTAGCAACCTTTCAGAAAGGGCCTCTGACAACATGCTTATTTTCCAGTGTGCTCTAAAGAAAGAGAAAAGTGAGTAATGGAACATTTTTTATATTTCATTTGAAGTTTGAGTCTCGTAGTCTACAAAAAAGCAGATAGTAGATTGCAATAAATAAACTTTATTTCCTTACAATGAGAACAGATTTTCTTTCATTTCATTAAAATGTCTCATAAGTTCTGCAGATATTTTTCTTGCATGAGTTAGGAAGGAGGTTGGTTTCCCACATTTCTCTGAAGCACAGAGAACCTGCCTCTGCTGCTGATTCTGGAGTCAGTGCTGCTACTTAACCATTGTCTTAGCTGTAACAATCTAATGCCATAAGAGAGACCAAATTCACAGGAGGGGAAAAAAAGTGCTGTTGTTCAAACCACCAACATTGCCAGTGGTGGTAAATATAAACAAGTAAACAAACAAAGTCACACTTTCAAGTACACAGGCTTTTCTTCTTCTTTTTTTTGGGTTTTTTTTTTTTTTTTTAATAAATCTGCAATCATCCTGCTAAAGACAAACAGAACTTCTGCATAAAGTTTCTGTTTATAACATATAATGGAACTTCTCAAGGAAGGAAGGGATTGAGTTAAAATGAAGTTCTGGAGTGTTGAGGAAACAGTGATCTGGAGCAATGACCAGGTCAAACAAGTTGAGCTAATCAACCCCTTGGCCTTTGAGAATGTAAAATGTGAGAGAGAATTCCAGAAGAAAAAGCTGATTTTTTGGTTACCACAAAAATAAATTCAAGACTATTTCATGAAAAGAAATAAAAAGAAAAAAAAGAAACCAAATTTATAAAAGACAAAAAGCAGTTTTTTTCCTCCTCCGTGTTGTCATAGGAGAGATTGATAGCACCATTATAGCAAGCCTCAGGATCTGTAACTTAGATGTAGAAAAAACAGACACATTTCTGGGCATGATTCAAGATCTAAGGAAGAATATAGGCTGAGATAGCCTCACATTACCCTTACTTTCTATAGAGGGGAGGGGGAAAGAAAAAAAAATATGGGTTTTGCACATCATTTTCTTGTTGGAACGAATATTCTGAAGATTTGGATTCTTACTCATCCTGAGTCATGTGCAGAACTGATGAGGGAATAGGACCAGAAAATTTGACAAGATGTCCAACATCAGAATTTAACTTCAAGAAGAAAGAAAAGAAAATTATGTTTTCATACTGAGTTTTATTCTCAGCCAGCAAAGATTGAATTCTGGTAACAGCAACATATATTTCCATTAAGTGCCAAGGCTTTTGTAGAGATGGGATTTGCAAGGATATAGCTATACACAAAGAAAAGTGTGGATTTACAAAGACCTCTGGTTTTTGCTTTAGTACTCAATGAAGGTAGGCTTAACATGAACTAAGAATAACACAAAACAAGGTAGCCCACCTTGCTTTGAAAATAGGGTAAGTGCAGAATAAATACAAAGTCTCCAGAGCTTTTATCTTGTACAGATGAACCTGCTGCAAAATCTGTGCCCTAAATTTTGTCTGCCCTCAATGTCTAAGAACACAAGGATGAGACAATGGAAAACAGGTAGTGCCTAGGGGTTACAACTTTCTTTGGCCTTGTGGATGCCTGGATCAAACTTTCCATTCCTCCAGCACAATGGCAAGAAGAAAGTCTTGTCTACATCCACCATCAGGGGCTCAAGAGACTCAAAGCCCTTGTGCTGTATCAGGCCTCTCAGGAATGAAATAGCTGGGATAGATCCATGAAAGAGCAAGTTCCTCAAGGGAACAAGCAGCTCACAAGAGCAGCCAAGTGCAAACACATCTGTATTTTCAGGTGGGTGAGTGTGTCCCATCCAGCTGTGTGCTGTGCATGCACCTTGGCTGCATGGCTCAGGTACTCCCTTGGGACTGTTTCAGGATCCCTGCCACAAGTTTCTCCACTTTTCATCCCAAGGACAGATTTTGGCAAATGTTCTGCTAGTAAGTTTAAATAATCTAAGGAATATGACTGTCTTCCCCCTGAAGGAATGAGCCCAAATGTATTTTGGTGAATAAATTCCATCTTTTCCAGATTTTCAAAACTGTATCTCTCACTGAAGGCACCCTGAAGACTGTAGCAAAATGGTCTCCCCTTTAGTAAATTTACTGCAGCTAAAAATCAGTCAAACCACCACCCCTTGTGATCAGGACATAGCCTTCGTAATATGATGGGATTACAAAACAAGAAAAGCATAGGAATTCTACCTTTCTGTACGAAATATATTCAGCATCAAGACAAATTTGCTCTTGCTCAGCCCTTGAGCATGTTTTGAAAGCTACAGGAATCTAAATACCAAAGTGTAAAACCCTCCCATAAAAGGTGGGCTGCAAGAGGCAATGCAGTCCAAGACAACATGAAATACTGAGGACAGGAAACTTGGAAGCCTTATGTTGGCAAGTGGGTGTACTGTGTTACAGCTGCCATTAACACCACTGAATCAAAGCCTTCTTCTTCTGTGACAGAAAACACAATGTGACGTGAACCCAGGGGTTCTTACAACAAGCTTGTTAACAATATTTTGACAGGAAGGTTGCTGCTCCAGAATTGTCATGTCATGGTCAGCACATGCCCTCCTGCTGTCAGTGTGAGGCCAGCTCTGGTCTGGCCAACTGGACAATCAGCTGTGCACCCAAACATTGGAATAAGAGACTCACAGATAACTTAGGGTAGAAGGGACCTTGGGATGTCCCCATCCAGTGTCTTAGCCAGTTCAATGAAATCAGAGCAGGCTGTTCAGGGTCATACCCAGGGCACAAACACCCTCTAGGATGGAAATTGTACAACTTTACTGGCAGGCTCCAGGCTGAGCACAGCCCTATCCTCTGAGCCCAAATCTCCAATAAGTTATCAACACACCTGCTGATCCAAACATCCAGGTTTGATATTCCAGGACACAAACACATTGTGAGAGATGCTGCTGTCATTACTCAAGTCTGGGTGAGTGACATCCACTGTTCTCCCCTCATCTCAAACCTGTCATTTTATCACAGAGAGCAGTCTGGTCAAGCATGGCTTGCCCTTGGTAAATCCATTTCAGCAGTGCCAAATGCCATCATCTCCTCCCAAGCACTCAGAGCAGCAGCCCCAGTGAGACACAGATCTGTCTGTACCCACTGCAGAACTGCAAGAGCAGCTCTCTGCTCAGGATCCTGAATTTGCTCGTTCCCACCCTGAGAAAGCTACCTGTCTTTTACCATTTGAAAGAAATCTGATCCCTGATTCAGGGCTGTGGAGCCTGCTGTGCAGGTTGCCTCTGGCACTGTGGGTCAGCTTGTCTCCCTGTGCTTTGGTTATTCATCCCACAGCACTTCAAACCAGCTCACAAAGACAGACCGATGCACTCTGAGCTTGATGTGGAACAATAGCAGCAACACAAGCACAGCAAAATCTTCCTTCTCCCTCTCTTCTCTGACTGTACATGAAGAAAATGGTGAAGTATTTAATTCCAAATTTAATCCATCCACTTTCTGTTATGATCCTTGTGCTCATAACTGGCTCTGCTTACCTTTGAAACTGTGTTTGTTTGCCACCTCACCCCCTACACAAGCACTGAACACTGACCTACACAAACCAGTCACTTCACACTTTCCTTTCCAATCTTTTGAATTACTAGCTGTTCTTCCACATACCTCTGGATTTTATAAATTAGGTTTGTTTTTACCGTGGACCGATCAATTCCTTAATACAGTAGCCGAAAACATTAGGTGACCTTCTGAACTAAAGGGCAAAAGATTGTTAAAACATTTTATTTAAGAAGACAGAAAACAGAACATAACATGGTAACAGTACTTACTGTCTCTGTATTTTGGATAATTCTTGAGAATTGCTAATGCATCACATTACTCAGGAAATACAAATTAAATCAAAGGTTAAAAGTGTAAGTTGTAAAATAGGGACCCAAAATGTTTGGGAATTTCACCCCAAGCACAGGATGCAGCAAAAGGCCAAATCTTAGAACTGGCAGAGGAGAAGAATGGATGTTGGAGACAGGCCAGAAAAATGCAGTCCATGTTTTTATAGGAGCTGCAGTGAACAGCAATGACACTACTCCAGAGCACAGGGATTTTAATGTTACTGTTACAGTTTAAGGCAAAATTTTATGTATAGGCATAAAAATCTCCTGCACACACAGGCACATAGTACATTGTGAAGGCCTGGAAGTAACAAACTTATAGCCAAGAAAAAAAGGCAACAAAAGATCAAATAAGCTGCTGATTCAGAGGAAGTTGGAAAAAAAAAGAGAAGGGAATATGTTGACAAGCAAACAAAAAAAAATTCCATCGTGATAGTTTAAATAAGGCATGCACTGAAAAAAATATGGCTTTTATTAAATATGGTTGTGCTTGTGCCATTTAAACAAAATTTTCTCAATTAAAAAAAAACAATAACATTTATATTCTGCCTATGAATTTGGCCTTCAGCTGTAGGAAAGACAAGAAGAGAGAAAAAAACAACAACATTTCAGAAGCACTGTTAGGAGGCTGGCCAGAGCAAGGACTTTATGATAGCAAAATTACAACCACATGTCTTTTGCAGCTAATTGTGCCATCCTATTTTTTTAATCCACTCAGGGGGCATTAAAATAAAGAGGTTGTAAAGCACTGTTTCAAAGATATTGGGAAGAAGTTACGCTCTTGCTGAGATTATGCCCTACAGCCACTGTGAATTTTAACTTGTGTTAGTTAAAGTTCTTCAGTTTTAATATTTTGAAAACTGGGAGGGGTGGGAGCCAGGAGAAATTTCACCATATCTTTTTTTTAAAGTACAGTGGAAAAATAGTAAAATTATCATGGCTCCCTTGCCTACAGAAGCACCAAGGGACATGTTTGAAAGGACAACTGGACTATCATTTCTAGCATGTGAAACAGCAAAATGTACCTCTTACATGACACAGGGGAGGTCCACAATAAATTGGCAGGTCCTCTGGCTCAGAGCAGGCAGCAGAGCCCAGCTGTCCTGAAAGGTTCAGCATACAAGATGTTCCCCACCAGAGGCAGCAATGGCAAGAGAGGGAGACCAAAGAACATAACCTCAGGGGAAAGACCAGAGAACAAAACTTTAGGGAAAGTATTGCAGAAGCTAATTTTTTGAGGCTGATTGCTCCAGATGCATAAAGTACTCAGTGAAAGGAGACTTGTCCCTCTGAGGTATTCCAGAGCACTGAAATTAGCAATTATTCTCCCAAATCATCTCCTAGAACAGGCTCCCCTGTCCAGTGACTTTTGTGAACCAAGGAAGATGAGAGTTCACAGTCTAATGCTTGAGTCTGCTGACTCCCCTTACTGGGGGCTGGCTCCCAACACAAGGCAGTTAATCACCTTCAAAAGTAAGAGTCAAGAGGTATTTCTGGCTTTTGTCTCCTTATCTTTCTGATTTTCTCTTTCCAGCTTGTCAGTCATGCTCAGTCATAATTTAACCTGACATACCTGGCAGCTGCTGGAAGCCTCTGTGAACAAATTCAGCTCAGCAGCCCAGTAGTAAAACCCACATTAGGTTTCTGCAGGTTTAGTGGGGTGAACTGGCACAGGGCAAGGTGTGACAGTGTCTCTGACATCTGGGAAGAAGGTGGTAGCACCCCATAGCCTGCAGCAGGGGAAGCCAAAGCAAGCAGAGGCAAACAGATCAGTGTAATGATTACCACCTTGTCCTTTCTCACAGTGCATTTTGGAAGCTTCTTTCCAGGTAGGGAACAATTCTGGTGTACATATATCTATTTTATAGCCAACCATGAACAGCCCTGAAAAATTCAGTGGCTTAGAGCAAGCCTTGTTTTGTATATCAATGTAGAATTATTAAGTTATTACTCAGAAGCAAGATAAGTATAACCCAGATTTTGGGATACAAATGAATTATCACCTTGCAGTCTAAAATACTATTTTCACACTTCTTTTGAGAAACAAAACCACACTTGCTGATGTGCAAAAAGCAATCAAATTCAAACAGAAAAGCACACTTTGTTCACCTTTTTTTCTTACTGATCTATGGCAAAAGTTTTCAGACTAAAATGACAGGAAATACAGATAGGTAAAAGCGAACCTTTCTCTGAGATCTCACCTATCTTTCATTTTAAGGATATGGCCTAGTCATACTTTAATACATTCATATAAAAGGAAACAGCTAAAAAACGTCATGACCCTCTTATTTTTCCATTCATCATGCTCTATCACCACAGGCACTATAAATCCAGGCTCTCAGAAAATCCTTTCCTCTGGAGAGTTATAAACTTGGGAGCAGCATTACTTGAGTCAACATGCAGAGGGAATTGGAGAGCAGCATCCTACAGCCTCCCAATTTAAATTCATCACCAAAGCCAGGAAAATAAGTGTACACAGGGCAAATTCCAAGCTCAGGTGGACACTCACCTCCTGCTATTTCCTACTCTTTAGGCTGTATACAGGACTTACAGAAAGATCACATTTTGTGTCTCTCTTAATGGGCTCTGCCTTCTCCAGCTTAGAAAATAAGAGATGCAAAAAGGCTTTTATTACTCTTCATTTTTTTAGAAGCAAAACTCATTTACTCAAAGTCTCACACAAAGCCTACAGTTGAGCAAATTACTTGAGACAGGTTCCCCCCTTCAGTGGGCAGACCGAGCTGTACAGAACTTTTCCTTCAGGCCTGAAAGGAATTTATCTCTGGCAGTTATAGTGATAGAATGCTGACTTTGTGGAAACAAGAAATGGTCTTTGATTTCTGAAGTTTTAGATAGGAGATCTTTTTACCTTCACAATTCAATATAATAATTCTATTTCTTCATCCTAAAGTTCAGCTATGACAAGTTTTATGTTTTCAAAGGCAGAAAAGACCAAAACAACAATGAGGAAATGGATGATGAAAGAATAATCCAGTATTTTCAGTGGCAGAAGTTCTTTTGCGCCAGGTATTTGGTGGATAAGATTTATTCCTGCCACGACACACAAATACAATTTTGGGACCAAAACCAGCTCAAGGACAGAGGGAGCAGGAGAATGCAAAGCATCCTGTGGCCCTACTCTTCAGGAATAATATTAAACAATAATTGGAGGGTTCAGAGCTTGAAGTTTCTGCCAAGACCTGAAGGGAATTTATAGTCTGAGATCCTATTGAAAAAACAAGAAACGTAGCAGAGAGGCAGATTTTTTCTTGTATGTGTTAGCTGCTAGCTTTATTTACACAAAGAACTAAACAGAAGGAAAAAATAGACATTGAACAGCATAAACATTTCTTGGGAAAAGAATTTGATATCTATATTACAGCCACTTACTCATTTTGTTGTAACAAATAAATAGTTTAACAAATTCTTAATGAAATCTAAATCAAACTCCTTGAAACTCTGCTTCTCTACAGGAAACAGAACAGGGAAAATAGAAGAAAACTTAACTATTTATACAACCTCCATTCTCCAGCAGTGAAAAAAAATGTGGACATTCTTTAATTTCTGGTTGATATCAAAAAGATAAGCATACTTCAAGAACGTATTATGCAATATTTTGTTTGGTCAATATCAATAGTTGGTTATATATGTGTTTGCCTTTGCCATACAAGTCCTTTTTAGAGTGAGTCCTGAAGTGCCTTGCCTCCATGCAGGCAATTTTATCTTTCTTACTGAAAAAAGAATAAATAAAAGAATACATCTAGGACATGGGACACCACCTCTGCATCCTTTTCAACCCAAATCAAGGAGAGAGGGAACAAAATTAAGATTGACTGGTCCAGCAAGCAAAATTGCTCAGCTTCTTATTCTGGTAATTTAGAATATCTAGTATGTGGGATACAAATCTGAATATAAACAACTACAGTAAAACAGAGAGACACCTAAGGTTTCAGCAAGTAATAAATTCAAATAATTCTGTTCCTTGAAACTTCTACTGTTGCCTCTAAGTGGTTCATGACTTCCTCACTTTTTCATCAAATCCTCATCCTCGAGTTTTCCATCAAATACCCAGTTTCAAATGATTTTTTAGATATCTGGTGACTGCTAAAAATGTTCACATTTTTGTTAGAATATGTTACATCTGACAACACTTGATGGAGAAATTGGAAGAGATTCTAGTTTTATTTATATTGTGATTAGAAGCATTTGGAATTTTTCTGATGAAAATATTTTACTATCACTTGCTAAAGCTGAAGTCAGCAACAAGTTTTCACACAACCACAGTCCAGAACTTCCAGGTAACCTACACAAGTCTCTACTGAGCACAGAACCTCTAAATTTCAGCTCAAGGAAGGACTGTGAAACATTCACCAAGGCACAAAGACTAATCTAGAGCTCAGCACTACCTGGACAGCACATTTGAAAGGGCTGGGAGTTCCTGAGGTAATATTCCACAGGCAGTCATGGGCACAGTGTTTGTTAAAAAACCTAACCAGCCTTCAGAGGTTTTGGCATAGGATAAAACCAATGACTGGAATCAAACTTGAACAGGGTGGCTGGCTGCTGTCCAGATGGCAACAGGAAGCTCTTGCTTGCAAAGATTTTGAGGGACTCCCTGAACCACTGCTTTCCTGAATTCTTGTAACCCATGGTCCTAGAGGATCACTCCACCCCATACTGGATCCATTGCTACAGAACACTGTAACTACAGGAAAAACCAATTTATTCTACTTGACCATGTTTGCATCTGTAAGAGTTTCTGCTGACAATTTACCTATATATGTGCCTAATTTTGCAACAGGAACCTCTGGTGGGGCCTGTGGGAGGACCAGCACGGTTGGCCACTGGGGATGTTAAAATGCATAATAATAAAAAGCACAGGAATTGACCCAGGAACAGCAGGAGCTGCCTGGAAGCACTCTTCAAATCATTCTGACTTTCTCATCTAGAGAGGAATTCTTGCACCAATTAACCAAATATTTTTCTGAAAAGGTGTCTATCTGGTCAGTCAATCACCCAGGTCCAAGTAGGTTCCTTGTGTCAAACCAGCAATTATCTCATCTGTGCTTATGAGGAGCCCCAAAGCCCTTGAGCCAGCCAAGGAGCTCATGGCTGAAGTGTGCTAGTCATGCACACAGGTACAGCATTGACATTCCACTGCACCTTTGTTATAATAAGACAAACCTTAGTTTCACACTTAAAAGTTTGATAGTTTTTGCCACAAAAAAAATTAAAATTTTCTTATGACTTTTATTAACTTTGTATTGTTTCATACTTCAATCTATACTGTATCTATGCCCTAAATGGGCTATACAGATCAAAAGGTTTTGCAACTACTTCTTCTATTAAAAAAATTAAAAAAGAAGTTTGATTCATGACTGACAATTTAACTCTACAACTCTCTAACACTCTCTTTAAATCTACAAGACCTGCATACCCAATCAATCATCTCTCCTTACTGTATTAGAATTGGCTTAAAAAGGGATTGGAGACAACAAGGGCTGGAGGACATAACAATGCATCTCAGAAATACTTTGAACTTTGCCTGGGATTCCTTTTCATGCTTGCAATAAGAAAAAAACAAATAGGAGATGAAAAATTAAGAAAAATATTAACAGCATGGAAGTACAGTAATTTCACAATTATAAGCCACACTGAGTATAAGCCGCACTTCCGGGTGCCAGCAACTTTTCGTTCTTTGTCCATACAGAAACCGCACCTGATTATAAGCCGCATGTTACAATACAGAGTGTAATAAAAGGTATCTGTTCTATCACCATCTGTTGAGGGTGGGGGCAGTGATCCTTATCTCAATGGCAGATAATCTGCTAATGGGCCATCCATTGAAACCAGGCGGGGCATTGTTCTTTATCTTTTCACAACCCATCCTTCCTCCAGCGAGTCATTTTCTGCTAATGGCCATTGAGTCCCACTGTGTGACTGATAAAATTACTGCATCCCATTGGGAGTTGCTCCAGCCAGGGGGAAGAGTCCAACATTTCTTACCAAGATAAAAACAGAGGCTTTGGGACACTAAGGGAGTCCTTTCTCCACTGGACTCCAGAGGAAAACCGGATTTCTCCACATCACCACTGGAGCTCCAGAGGGAAACTGCACCTTGTACAGGAGCACTGCTCCAACTGAATCACATCTGTCACTGCAGGAGGATGCAGCCACCATGGAATGGGACTGCTACCAACACCCTGCCTGATGGGGTGTCAGGTTGTGCTCTGACTTTGTCAGGGTTTGGAGTTTGTTTCTTTGTAGTACTGTATTTCTATTTTAATTTCCCTAGAAAAGAGCTGTTATTCCTAATTCCCATATCTTTGCCTGAAAGCCCCTTGATTTCAAAATTATAATAATTTGGAGGGAGGGGGTTTACATTCTCCATTTCAAAGAGAAGTTCCTGTCTTTCTCAGCAGACACCTGTCCTCCAAACTAAAACAGCAACTTTTTGTTCTTTGTCCATATATAAGCCGCACCTGATAATAAGCCGCACTTTGGGTTCGGACCAAACTTTTAGTCAAAATGGTGCAGCTTATAATCGTGAAATTACTGTAATTGAAATTTTGTCTCTGTCATTCATGCCCCACCAATTTATTTATTTACTACACACTAGAAACAATTTTTTCAAAGTGTATATGTACTTGCTACATTAAACTAGCTTACAACTCATCAGAAATTACACTATTTCACAAGGTAGGTTAAGGCAGTTATTTTGGATCTTTTATATTAAACATTTATTTGACTGTGACCCATATACTGAGTATAATTTGATGAATTCCTCTTCTTGGATGGCAAAAGCTACTTTGCCTCTGATGGCCCGCTGTAATATTTTCCTGTCAGTATAGGAAGCTCAGAAGCAGGTTCACATTCTTTACCTCCTGCAGAACAGAGTGGTGATGTGGAACAGTAAGATCTCAGCAGATGCTGCTCTTTCCTCCCATTTGTTCTCCTGCTGCTGGCCCAAAGCAGCCTCATGTTTGGAACTGTGTCATTTGCACAGGACTCACAAGAAGGATTAGCGGAGCTGTCAGAAGATGCGCTGTTTGGTGTGCTGACTGGGATGCTCTGAGACAGAGATCTTTGCCCAGAAAGTCCTTTGGCCTGACCCAGTGTGACCCAGTGACACAGAATTTGTGTCATTCCTTCCCAGTCCTGCTCTCCCCTGCCCATCTCTCCCTACATTCCCTCAGAAGCCAGAGCTCTGACTGAGGATTTAGTCAAGATCTGCCCAAACAGAGATTTCCTGCCTTCCAGGAGACTTCCATAAATGTTTGGGTAGAGACTCTGTGTAGTTCCCGCACAGCTGAGATTGTACTAGTAGAGAGACAGGTAATCAATTTGGATCCAAAGGAATGCCAGCTACAAGACAGTCTAAGGCAGTAAAGCAGGGAAGAGATTTGGATGGCTTCTATTCACTACTCCAGACACCAGAGAAAAAAATAATGTAATCACCAGGGTCAAAGTTCATCCTATTTTATTTCTGAAAGGAAAGGTTTGGCTTCTTTCTTGGGCCATGAATTACAAGTGGAGGCACAGATAATTCAGCTGTCTCAGGGACACAGCTCAAGACATATCCCTGCTTTTAGAATTTCCCATAGCCTGGCCAGGATGCCTCCTGTCTGTTCTGTGGCACCCAGCTACACCATCTACCACACAGGGAGTAAAAGCATCTGCTGATCTTCCCCAAATGCTAAGAGCCTCCATGAGCCCAGGGACACACTACCAAAGAGCAGCCAGCTGGAGAATTGTGCAAGACAATTCAGTCATTTGCAAGGTTTTACAGCTTTATATAAAACTCTCTTGAAACATGTACCCCATGACAAGCTGGGACATCACAGGATGACTTTTTTACAGTCCTAATTTCAGCTGTGGCCCCCAAAAGACCAGGTACTTCTGCAGGGATGTGGAGGCATTTACTTGCTCTCAGGTAGCCGTGGCAAGGCAGTCCTGCTCCAAACCACCCTGTAAATCCAGACCCTCACGTTTCAGGTAGCAACAGCTGCTGCTGGAGAAAAAGAATTGGATATTGTGTGTTTCTCAGCTCTAGGACTTTAAAGTCAGAGCTGCAGGACACAGCAAGGGAAGAGCAGTCCTGCTGCTTGTGATCAAAGAGCATTTAATCTTTTCTCCAGCTGGCTGCGTGCTCTCCCTTCTCCCCCCATCCCTTTGACTAATCTCATTCCCAAACCCAAAAGAGAATCTGAAATAGAAATATTTATGTATTTACAATGGGCATGCTCACATGGCTATCTCTCTCAAACATTTAAGGGAACATTAAAAAAAAATCCTGTCTGTTAGGAATATTCACAGCAAGAAGAAGAGAAAAGAAAGAAAACCCAACAGAACAAAAAGCAAATAGCAGTGCTAAACTTCCTGCAAAACCTCTGTCACATTGTTTATTCACCCAGCAGTCCACAGGAGATCACATACTCAAATTTATATATCACTCTCAAGTCACGGTAGCTAAATAAACATTAGTTCAGTTGGGACAGACCTTAATTTCCCACACTTTACATACATTAATAAACATTTCCAGATTGTGATGGGAGTCCCATGTAGCTGAAGATGGGCCAATATTGCATTGTCACTGCCTGCTCAGTTGCACTTCCTGCAGTATTCTGCAGTGCTCCTTGAGATAGCAAGAAATCACCAGCCACATTCAAATGAAGGCAAATTTATTAGGAGTTCTAACAGACGTTTTATTCATGTGCAAATGTCAGGATAATAGAACTGTTGTTTGACAGCTTGCTGAGAAAATTGTAGCTTTCATCATCTTAGATGATAAATTTTTCCTAAAGTAAAATGAATACTCATGGAAGAAATTGGAATTAAAGTTTAGACAGAGAAAAGAATATGACAACTATTCCACTTAAATGAATAAATTTCTGTGATCTCACAAGAGGCAAAAATACTTTGGTTCAGAACAAGCCAAATTCAGATATCACTTAGCAAGTTCAATACTTGAAGTGGCCAAAATATTTGCAGAATTTAAAAGGAAAAGCGATAAACTTACTTTCAGATTGTTAAAGTACATTATTTTACTGAAAATAAAAAAGTAATTTTAGACGTTTTTATTGTCCTCATGTTCCAGAAGTCTCACACAAATGTGATTTTTTTTTTTTTGGCAGTTTGATTGCAAAAGATAATTGAATCTGCTTAGCAACATCTGTATTTGCTACAGGATTTTGAGTCTTGGATCTGAGCAAGAATACATTTCTTTTGTAAAAAAAACTTATATAGGTGAATTTAAATATTTTAAATAGAGAGAACAAGGAAATTCCAAGAGCTCCAGAGGATTTGATAAATAAAGTGCTAATCAACATTGGGAGAACAGGTTTCTCTTTGTGCAAAGAGCATAACTGGAAAGTTCTCTTTCCATATCTCAGTCTTAGCATGGGGAATAGAAAACATAAGCATTCTTACAGCTGTCAAAAATTAATTTAAGGCTTTTCTGTTCATAGAAAAATAAAATTTAAAAAAACCCTTTAAAAATTAAAGGATTAGTTTGGCCTTAAGTAAATAATTCCATTCCAAGAAAAATGGTTATTTTGAATTTAAAATTAATAAACTGTGAAAATGATAGTTTCTGCAAGTATTCCACATCAACATCAATTCAATCTACCCAACAGTCCAATTTGCAAAGGCGAGAAAAATAAGACAGTTTCCCTAAAGTAACTCACAACAAAACAAAACAAAAACAAAAACCCAACACCAAACAAGCAAACAAGGAACCAAACTATCCATACGTTCAGGTCAACAAAATTACATTTTCCTTCCTGACTTTACCTCCAAATGCTAATCTCTGGGAAAATGCAAAATTAAGACATTTCCAAAACTTATCAGAAATCTAGAGCTTCTTTGAGACTCCTTAGGACGCTTCTGTAATTACCAAACAATCCAAAGAAGATCACTAAGTTTTGTTTTATTTTAGACTATTTTTTTTTTATCTGTAACAATTACACAACATGTGTTGATGTGTAAAATCAGTATTTCTTAAAACTTCAGGCCAAGTCTAGGACCCCCAACCCATGTTCAGTGTTGGTCTCCTCAGTTCTCCCAGGGATTACATTTTGTCTTGGACCCTGCTCTGATACGGGAACCAGGCAGAGCAGGACCCAGGGCATCACTCTAATATACCTACACAAAAATAACCTGACCCTCCAGACAGCTCAGCCGCTGCTCTTTTGCTTTAAAACACAAATAGGAGGCACTTGCTGCTACTTTCAGTAGCCTGGTGGAGTCCAAATGGCATTTAGACCTGTTCCATCTCATTGAGATGAAGTTTCCATCATTATGTTCTCCTCGTTTAACATCTGGACAAGACTCAAATGCTACCAAATGGCAGAAGTCAGCTGAAATAACACCTCTGTGAGATTTTGCATCTGTTGCTGAATTTCAAATTTTCATATTACAACAGAATTGTAAAGCTGAAATTTCAGTTTCTCACAGAACAATTCTCAGAATGCTGAATCAGAAATGATGCAGCCCTTTCTTAGTGAGTGATTTTACATCTACTTCCACTGTTTTTCTACATCAGGAAAGCAGTTAGCAATCTAGGGAAGAAAAAAATAAATTTAAATGGAGGGGGGGAGGGGGGATAAAAAAGCAAAGACAAAACAGACTTGAAGAAAAGTGTGATACTGAACATGTAAGTCATTTCAGGCACAGTGAATTGATGGGACCATTCTCACAAAAAGCAAATGTATTGTCTTTTTCCCTGTTGGCTTTGCTACCCAAAAGTGCCCCCCATTTCAAGCAATAGCTATTTCTTTAACTTCTTAATTATTTCTGACTTACAGATGGTCCATTATAGAACCAATTTCAATAACTGCTAGTGTTTAAAATCCAGTGCTATAACAGATGTTGTTCAGCATACAAAGGGACACAGTGGAATGCTGAATGTATTTGCTTATTTATTTTAAATACTAAAAACCCACCCAGCTGTCCCCAAAATCTGTCTTTAAGTTGAGGAATTTCAAATTTTAGGACATCTCAGTCACTGTTAAATCTCACTCAAGAGTGTGAGAGAGTGAACTTTCTTCTGCTTGCCTTAGACTCGAGACTCCAGTTGGAGACAGCCCTAACGAAAGCAGTGCTGCAGCTACAGATTTAACTCTGGATAACTGCTCTGTGTGCAATAAACAGCCTGGAGGTACAGGGTCAGTCCTCTCCTCCTCCTCGAGTAGGCAGGAGCCTTCACCTTGAATCAAGCTGAGAGCTGTCTGTTCTGGTGCCAGGTGACAACACAGTGCTGCCAGCAGCAGCATCACAGCAGCACTTTGAGAATGCTCAGTTTTGGAAAACAGTGAAGCAGTTTCCATCTTTGGAAGGCAAACAGTTCTAAACACCAAGGGGGAAGGCAGCAGCTGGAGGCTGTGCCTGTCCCTGGCTATAATCTAATCCAGGCACTAACTGGGCATCAGCCCAGGCAAGAGGTACTCATGTGCAGGAACAACTTCTCCAGGTGACATGGCACATCCCCCCTGAACTGCCCCCTCACATGCTGTGCTAAATCTGGATGTGGCTTTAAGAGAAGATTGGAAGTGCAAGCAACCAAACGGAGCCGTGCTCAAAAGTGTGACACGTATTTTCATTCGCCAGGGCAAATGATAAATGATCCTCAGCAGTAAATGTTATTTCAAGTAGGCCACTGTTCAAAAAACCCTATTCAAATCAACAAGACACAGCTCCAAAAATATTTAACCTCAAAAACTCATAAACAAGTTTGCTCAATTACAATTTATTTTCTCCAAACAGAAATTGGGCAAGAGTTTAGGAAAGACATATACAGATAATGCTGAAATAAAGATTGTAACCTCTTTGATTTAGCAATAGATAGAAGTATTAGATTAAGCCAAATTTCACTTTAATTTATTTTTGGTTCAAAGATAATGTTTGTCTCAGAAACATCATTAAGAACTGAAGAGAAGAAAGCATTCCATGGAGCAGCTGTGGCATTTAAAGGAGGAGGGAAGGGAGATGAAAAAATTCAGACTCATAAGTTTGAAACAGCACTTTTATAATGGAATTTAGTTTCAAAGTGAGATATGAAGCTACAACTGGTTAGGATTTTAAAAATTAATTAACTCACATGATAAGTAGCTCCATTTCAAAAAGCAGAGACATAAAGCAGAAAGAGACATTAAGCTGTTAAAAAAGTGCCTTGTGTCCTTACCAGAATATTTACTGGGACATAACAAATACCAGAAGTTGAAGAACATTATGCTTCCCTCTGACAGCCCTCTGAAGAACTATTTCCTCATAACCATGGCTGATTCATCAGGGCATTAGAAGAACCTCTCTCACTCCCAAGCTCTTTCCATGGATGCACTTATGGCCAAAGGAGGTGGTTATCTGAGTGGGCAGTTTCTGCCAGTCCAGTTCTCTCATCACAGAAAGTTGTCTTCTGGTGTAAAAAACATAGCTCCCTTTGCTTTCTAGCTACCTACAAAGGCTCCTTAAACAGAAATACCACCACAATTAAGAATGTGAAGACACAGCACTGACACAACTGCTGGATAAAATCTGGACAAAACAATAGCAGTCGTGTGAGGGAGCTGCTTGATTTGGTACTGTTCCTCAGTACAGGGCAAATTGCATTTCTTTTGATTCAAATCTCTCTGCTTTCATTCCCCTAGGAGAATGAGATATTGGGTTTGATTTCATATTGTCAAAAAATAGTGGCTGAATTTATCATATTAAATTCATTGGGGCTGACGTTTCACAGTCTTCTGTTAGGGTCCATTAAATTTAAAACAGACTTGCCTTTTGTTACTAGAGGCAATAAATATTAATATTCACTTAGAAGATAAAATTAGATTCACATTTTTATTCACCTGCCTCTAAATTAACCAGTACCTGATAATATTTTATTATACAAACTATTTTAAGTATTTTCAATTTTCATGAAACTTACTACTATATGGTTGAATTATGCAAGGTATATGAGATATGTTACAACTGAATGCATTATGACTCTCAAAAATCAATCAGTGAATACCACAGAGGTGGGTTATCCTAAAAGAGTGTTATAAGCATTCAGTACTACTTCAGTTATGATAGACCATTTCCTTATACACTTGCAGTACACCTGCAGAAAGCTGCTGTTCAGTTACGTTTATCACCCAGAAAACCTTTCATGTGGGCTAGCTCATCCAATATTCCAGCTGCATAGGTCAGGTAACTCAAAAACCCCTTGAACATTCCTGTTTTCTCTTAACAGGCCACTTATGTTGCTGTCTCATTTTTACATCTCTGTGAGTGGCTGCATTTCGCTACAGGCAAGTTCATCTGTCACTCAGTGTCACTGTGTCACTTCCCTGATGCATGAGTAGCAGCAGAAAACCAACAATGTCTGAAGTTTGCTTGCTGAGTCCCACATATGTCAAATGCTGTTTGATAAGAGTTATCAAGGAGAGGATGGAAAACAAGACAGCCATATACTTCCTTTATTTCAGACAGCAACAACCAGAGCCTTTAAAAATGTTCACAAAAGAAGGAAGGTATTTTTCCTTCTTGGTTAAACATTCACAGCCCTGGCAAACTAGAGGCATGATCCTGGAACTCACAAAGCTTGTTTTCCATTTCAGTCAGGGTTTTACTGGGCCTAAATTCCTTTCTCGTGAAAGCTGCTGCAATATCCAGGTATCAGATATATTAGCAGCCACATCCTTGTAAGATCTCTACACAAAGCCCACAAATTTCATCTAATAACTCACCTCCACTCTCCATACTTCTGGATAATGCAGAGTCTGGATATCACTTCAATCCCTAAAGGCATTAACATAAGGTCACAGTGGATATTTGTTAATGAGGGTAAGAATTGTGTCTCTGGACATAAAAACATAAAAGACAACTCTCTAGAATTTTTCTGAGCAACACTTCCAAGGCTGAATGTTCCAGATTACAGAGAGTCCCTGAGGCACAGAGCCCCCAAGCAGATGAAACTTCTGTAACTTCCTGCTGCACTGCAGGTCCATCAGGCGGAGAGCTGCTGCATCAACATTTTCAGGGCTTCCCTGCTTTGTCCTACAAAAGTTGAGGCTGATTCACCACATGGAGCATGCCCAAGACAATTCTTTAGGTAAAATTAACTTGGCTAACTCAAGTGATTAGAGGTAGGTATCCTTGGCAGTGGAAGGAATTCAGACCACCCAACTTTCTAAGCACCCAACACGCTTAGAAAGAGCATGTCTCTGGTCTTCCTCATCCTCAGATCTGGAGGCAACTCCAGAAGTCTACTGACAATGATGTGGCATGGCATGACCAACAGTGTTGCCTTACATATCCTAGGCTGGATATATTTTTCCTTTTTCTGGCTGCAGTTGATCCAGAGATCCTCCTTAGAAGCCTAAATTCATGGAAAACACCATTCAAATGTCTAAAAGCATTTTCCAGGTGTATAAAGCTAATTGTGGGCACAACTATTAAAAAAATTGGGGAGGGGAAACAGGGTAACTGGATAGAAAATTAAGTCCTGTTATGCACTAGGAACTAGTTAAAAGCCAGAGGAAAAATATCAAAAAATTTTGTCATGGGAAAATACTGCCAGTAAACATAGCTGTGAATAGACATTCAGATCAACATTGGTCTTGTTCAGTTCTGTGAAGTAAACAGTGGAGATACACGAGGCAGGGAAAAAATATACCATCCTGATGACAGAGGTCACAGCAGGGTTATGGAGACAGCCAAAATAAACATGGCAGTGAAAATTGAATACAAGGCAGTAAGGAGTGGTAAGGAGAAAAAAAAACAAGCCACATGCAGATAATTTCTGATCAACATTTCACATTTCACTTGAAGGACTTGCATGCTGTCACTCTGTGGCTCACTAAGGGAGCTTGCTTAGTGCATAGCAGTCAAAAATAGGCTTCATTAAGGGGGAAAAGAAGTGAAAATGCAATGTCATTTGCATAAAATCATGATACTCAACACTGCTTGAATATTATATTCAGTTCAGTACTTCAAGTCAAAAAAAATTATTAAAATAGGTTCTAGTGAAAGGGAGGTCTTGGCACCATGACTGGCAGGTCCAGGGTTCCTGCTGGAATACTCTCATTCACAGGAAGCCTATAATAATAACACTATATTTTCTAATAAAGTCATTCATTAGCATCCTCCACTCACCTTCTTCTTGCCTATTAAAATGTTAGGATCTTCTAAATGCAGCAGGAGTGTAGCAAGCAATGGAATCAGTTAAAACAGCAGAGTAAAACTTCTGTCTGAACTGGACATATATTTCAGAATGCTTATTCGTAAAAGAGAAAATTAAAATTGCTTTGGCTGACTTTCTAGCCATTTTCATTGCATGTTCAGGCACATCACTGTATGGATACTAATGTTTATAGAAGGAGTTATTTCAAATAATTTAAGCACTTGAAAAGGGGAAAAAAGTCACAAATATTTTGAGTTCAGAAACATGAAAAACACTTTGAGGATTCTGTCCATTTGAAAAAGGGATTAATTAAAGAGAAAAATAACTATCACTAACTGAAGATTCCTTTATCAAATATCTGGACACTAGGTGAATATTTTAGTTCTTAAATTCCTCTCCCAACAGGTTTTTTT
The DNA here is from genome assembly GCF_009819885.2 of Catharus ustulatus. NCBI lineage: Eukaryota > Metazoa > Chordata > Aves > Passeriformes > Turdidae > Catharus > Catharus ustulatus. The sequence continues at coordinate 66,768,764 of NC_046225.1, read as the reverse complement.
TTTCATAAATTACTCTCCATGTTTGGGAGAAGCAGGGGCAGAGTGGGGAAAACACTTCAGGAGCCTCACTTTACTCAGTCACATCTGGGGAGATTAAAAATAAACCTAAATACAAACAAACAAACCCACCATAGCAAAAACAACAAAAGCCAATCCTTTGTATTATACTTAAGTTTGTTTACTCTTGTAGCCACAAGATATTCTTCTGCCAGTAGGATTCTAGAATCTACTGAACAGCCCAGTTGTGCTTATTGTATCACACACTTGCTTTAATTGGTGTCTACAAACTCCTGAGCATTGCTGCTGGTGGACATGACAGAGCAAGAGCCTGCAGAAATTACCCTCCATCCCACCCCAGCTCAGGGCTATGGCATTTGATTTCTCACCGTGTTGACAGTAGGAAGAACAAGTACAAATGTTTGTATTCACCTGGCAGAAGACAGCTTGGTCTCAGCAATTGTCATTCCAGGAGCACAGGTTCATGCATCCTTCAACAGAAGATGGAACGAACTCCATGGCCAGTGACCAAGAGAAATAAAACTTGTTTCCCTCTTATTTCCTCTCTCTCCCATTTAGCATTTTTAACCTTACATAAAACAATTCTCACTTCTCAAATGGTTTAGTTTAATCCTAAGCATGAATTTCATATTTAGGAAACAGAAGGGGAAAATATCCCTAAATCAGTATTACTTGTTTTCTTTGTTTTGTCAGATTAATGGCTCAGCACAGCCCTTGTAATCACTAGCTGTTTTGTGACTCCCACTGCTGGCTTCAAACAAGCCTCGTTAACTCCTAATTAATTTCAGATAACAGAATCCCTTCCACTTTTTCCTGGATTTCATCAGGGCCCGATTGTCAGTCAAGCACCACCACCTCTGCAAAGCAAAGTCTGGATAGATGGGCTGTGTCAGGGGGCTGACACAATCCAGAACTGCTCCAAGAGCTGAGCCTGGACGTGGGGCTGGTGAAGCCCTGAGCAAGGGCAAGGGGGACTGAACTGTGACCATGAACATATCTGAGCAATGTAATAATACCCAAGGTTGTTAAACCCTTAGTATGGGAAACACTCTAGCTACTGTCCCTATTTTCTAGCTAGAAAGGAGAGTTTAAGGGAACGTGCAGATACTCCAGAGACCCTGAAGAACAGCTGGCTCTGCTCTAAAAGGAAAGCTAAGCAAATGTGTTGGCAGATTTAAAGTGACTTCCAGCTCACAAGGAAGAGCACATACACTAGGTTCTTGTCTCAGACAGTGGCTTGAGGAGGTCACTCACAGAGAAACTCTCCAGATTAATAAAGCTCTTCTTAAAGGGATAGAAGTGCTGCTGCTGCTGCTCGACTGGGAGGTGAGCAGCAGTCATTTTTTTTCTCCTTGCTGATGTGTAGAGACTCTCACTGTTTCTCTGCTTAAAAATGAGAAACAAACATGACATTTTTCAGAAATGTGGCTGTGGCACTCACTGTGTAGAGTCACTGGAAAGCCTCATCAGCTGCAGTGAGAAGCAAAGTTAGCCCATGAAAAGAACCAAATTCTCATGTCCACCTGTTTCCACATCCCCTTGACCAACTTTGTATAAACCTCCACTGGGCACAGTTATCTCTGAGCTGCTCTTAGCTCTAACCAGCCTAAAATCTTCCCTTTGACTATAAAGCAAAATGTAATTAACCAAAACAAACAATATATTTTTAATTGAAGACCTTGTATTCTCTAACACTATGGTAGCACCACAAGTGATGCATGTGTTTTCAAGCCCCAAAGGAAAAGCATACACTTTTCATTATTTTGAAAAGGATGCTGATGAAGATATTACTTCCCTGTCCCCAGTGACAGCATCCCTTACTTTGTCAACTAAACCTTGAACTGCAAGATGAGAACTATAAAACAAATGTTGAGGCTTGCTCAAGGCAAAGAGTTAAATCTCATTTCTGGTACTTAGTACCTGACCCACTGGAATAGGTAAAAAAATCCTCTAAATTGCATTTACCTCTAAAGATCTGCAAACCTGAATAGGTGAACATGTATTGGTGTGAATCTCTGCTAGATATATGAAGTCTTCAGCTCTCTTACACTAGCTACAATTTTATAATCCATTCTGATGTCGAGTTCATCTTATAACACTTTAAAAATAAAAGCAATAATATGAATGTATGTCTAATTACAGTAATTTCACGAATACAAGCCGCACCGTTTTGACCAAAATTTTTCTCCCACACCGGAAATGCAGCTTATACTCAGGAGCGGCCAATATGTGAATAATTTTCTGACATTTTCAACCCCGGGAGCGCAAACCGAGTCAGTGCAAACTGCAAAGTCGAGCTCCTGCCAGTAAAACCCTGCATTTAAGCGGTTGTTACAAATTGATACTCTGTTGCACAGCGGGTGGAGCTGCTCCGTGCAGGCAGCACAGGGGGTGGGGGGTGAGGCAGCTCCCTCCTGCTGGACCCGCGGCTCAGGGGGCTCCCGTCCCTGTGTGTTGCCGTCGCAGGAGTGGGGTGGCTCCATCCCCGCTTCCCGCCGCCCCTGCGGGTGCCGGTGGGCTCTGTGCCCCCCCTACCACCACGGGGCAGCACCGAGCTGGGCCACCCAGCCCTGTCAGCAGCCCTGAGCCCGCACAGCCGAGCCGAGCCAGTAAACCCCGCCCTGCCGCCGTTCTGTTACTAATTGGCAACTTTGTTGCATGCGGGTCCTCCCTGCGAATGACAGAGCGGCTTATACTCAGGTGCGGCTTATTTATGGACAAAGAACAAAATATTTGCCAACACCCGGAGATGCGGCTTGTACTCAGTGCGGCTTGTATTTGTGAAATTACTGTAATTGAATTTTAGCTGGTTTTGAATTATTCAGTGAAATACCTCTAGGAAAACTTATGGTAATTAACTTCCCTTTCTTCCTTTGTGCACTAGGGGCACACAAAGCTCGAGCAAAGGCTGTGTAAAATCACTGCTGTTAAATACAGCTGTTTACCTACAATAAAGCTTCAAGGCAGTGGATCATTTGTGCTGAGGACAACAGAGAGCAGCCAGATGTTCGTCCTTACTGTGATACGGTTTTTGTATCAGGTGAGAGAAACCTGACGTGCCATGCTGTAAGTAAAATTTGAGTTAGAAAAGCTGTTCAGTTTCTCCCAGAAATGACATATTTGTTTGTAGCAGGAGTTAAAGCATTCTCCTCTCTGCCACTACTACAACAATAAAAAAAGTTTGACAAAAATAGAAGAAAACTGAGCTTTCCTGTCCAGTAAAAAGATTTTTAGTTTTACAGATAAGCTACAGTCGTCTATAAAATAAGTGCCTGAGATATGGTGATATAAAGAGCCTCCCACTTCAAAATTATAAACAAAAAAAAAAAATCCCAAAGAACAAAGAATCTAGTCTCAGTGCTGTATGGCAATGTTTAAATGAATTAGGTGTAATTTCAAATAGAAATATACAGGGAAATATAGAAGGTACCTTTAAGGTAGCCTTGAAGGTTTTCCAGCCTTTCATCCATCTGAACTCCTCCCATGTCAAAATGCACAGTCTAACTACTCAACTCCTGATATCTTTGGTATGTGCTGGACTGGAATCATATAATCATGGAACAGTTTGGGTTGGAAGGGACCTGCAATGAGCAGGGAATCACAGCAGTACAAGTTATGCTCTTCAAAGGCAGAACAGATTACTCTGCAGAACTGAAACACTAAAACTTGTGATAAAACCAAAGCTATGGCACATAAGAACATCAGGCACTCACCCTCCTACTTTCTGAACCTCAATAAAAACTAGTAATAGAGTCTACAAGCAACTTCAGTGCTCCAGAAAACAGCATGAGCCAAGATCTTTTCCCAGAGACAACCCACACACACCCAGGTACTTGCAGTGGAAGTTCAGCACAGCTTTTCAGTGCAAACACCACCTAACTTACTGCTCTAAGGAATAAACAAAGGCTCATGTTCCAGTAAACAATCTCACTGGTTACTCCACAACACACACTTATGTATAACTCCTACAGACTTCAGAGGCTGGCTGTTTTTAATAAAAGCATCTTTGCCCTGAAACTGCAAAGTTGGGACTTTTCAGGAGGCTTTCAGTGTAAACTTAGCTCTGCAGATCTGTGCATTAAACTGCTCCTGTAGAGAGCAGAAATTGGTCAAAACACATAAACTAGATAGTATGTCACACAAAATATGGGACATGATGTAGCATACTGATTTCTCTCAAAAAGAATTTGATCATGCTGTGATCTGAAGGACCTGACCACAGACCTAAAAAATAGGCAGTAATGAGGTTAAATACTGCATAGGCAAATAGCAGCAGCAGGAGTGACACCACACCACAAACTATCATGAAGGTTTGTGATTCTGACATTTAAAACTGATAGACACCCACCAGGACAGCAGAGTTTGAAAGCTCCCACACTCTGCAAGCCCTTACTGGGGAACAGAGACATGGGAATTCTGCTTTAATCTCCCCAGGTTTTACTTGAGTACACGCTCATGTAGCTCTCTTCCTCTCCTAAAGCCCCTTCTATTAGTGTGGGGGTTTTTTTAACCTCTGCCTTCAGTCAGAGTCAGAATTGAAGTAGGAGAGACAAAGTTTTGTGTTTGGACTTAGTTGTTTATTAATTTTTATCTATAGTACAGTGAGTTTTACAGCACTTTTAGCTAACAAGCTGAAAGCAGAAAATATCAGTCGATTTCACTAGTTACAAGGTCTTTTAAAGGTCTTTTAAAACCAAACAGTCCAATCAAAAGCTAACATCTCTATTATTTATGCTTGTGATTCGACCAAACATCTGTAACCCACAGCGTGGCACTTTCTAACTAAAAAATACTAACTACTTAAACTAAGTACGCAGTCAGTATTTATCAATACCCATCAGTACCCCAGTACAGCACATAAACCTCAAAACTCCCAGGCTTCAAGGTTCCAACAACTCTCTTTCTTTTTTCTACCTGTTTTTAAGCTCCATGTCCTCTTTCCTACCCAATTCAGCCTGGGGTGGTTCTGTTTCTGCTCCCCAGAGAGAGCAGCCAGGGTGGGAAAACAGAGACCTTTACACAGATGGCAGAGACTTTTCAAAGTGCAGTGCTTTGTCCCTGCACATTCTGCTTTGCTACTCTCTTCCTAATAAACTCTGGCCTCTGAAGGTCTTTAGCTGCTTATTAACTGAGACAAGCTTTAAAGAGCTCTAGCTATGCACTAGGTAAAAGCTACTGAATGCTCTACACCCACTCCTCTGTTCTGGTGCCAAGTGATGGCATTAACAGAGATTAATAATTATATGCCTGCTTGCACCCCACAGTCTCAGCCTGGGCTCTGCAGCCAGGCCAGCTCAAGACAGCTGCATGGGAATGAAGAGATGTGTTCAGCTGGAGGCAGTGCCTGTAAAAGCTCCTGCTCCTCAGTGACCTGCACAAACTGTCCTGCCTGTCCCAAGCAGGGCAGGGCAGGGCAGAGTGAAGCCTGGCAACTTGGCCATGCTTCAACAGACTTTTATTGGGAAGAAAAAATGGGGTTCCTTGTTGTAGCATACCCAAAACTTTAAATTGTTCCTGCACCAAATCATGGAAGGACCATACAATCCCAAAATCAATATCAATATTTATGGGAGACCATATGAGCAGTGGGCAGCATTACAGCACACCAGACAAATAACACAGACTTAGGTAAGGGCTGGATGACCCTTTTTTGGGTGGGCTGGCTATAACCCCATTATCACACTAGTGTGGAAAAAAATCCTAACTCAGTACATAGTCCAGATATGGTTGTCCATAATCTACGTGACACTCCAGGGCAGGATGGACACGTCAGGCATGGCACATATTATCTCTTCCTCTAAAATTCGTGGTGATAGCCAACCAGGCCTGTGCTTTCAGCATAAGGAAGACATGGAAGTGTCTCTGAAGCATTCACCACCTCTTGAATATACAAGCCCGTAGAGAAAAGGTTGTGATCTCCCTGTGCAGCCTTGCCATCAGAACTGTCACCAGCCAGGGAACAGCCAAGGAAAACAGCAGCTTTATGGCAGTGGGAGTCTGAGCTGCTGACCTTCAAACCCACCTTGCAAGACGTTTGCATCACCGGTATATCCTGTATTTCCTGCAGGAATCAGCTGCTCCAAGGCCCAGGAGCTCTGTTACACTGCACAGGTGCTCCTTATTTTGCTCCTCCCAAATGTGATGCAGCTCCGTGCAGAGTCAGAGGGTGTACAATAGTTCAGTAAGATCTGGAGGCATTCTGTCAGCGTGTAAGGTGGCAAATAGCATGAGGTAGGCTGGAATGCTAGAATTTCCAACACTTTCTCCTCTTGCCTGAAATACAAGCAGGGTCTCAAACTTGGAATTCTCCCATTTCATTTGCTTCTCTCTGGCTGAAGGTTTGCTTTCCTTACCCAGATTAAAACTCAGCCAGGTAGACTTGACAGGAAATGTTACTCAATATTTTAGGCTTTTGGCCCTTATATAACCTAAACAGTGTCACAATGAAAATTGTTAGATATCCATTTCTTCATTAAACAGAAAAAACACCTGACTAAGCTCGAAGCTTCTGTGGGGTCTTCAAAGCAAAGGTACACCAGGCTCTTCCAGCAATCCATCACAGTGTTTCACACAGCTTTTCCAGTTAGCTTAAGAAAGGAAATGAAAATACACAAGGACCTTCCTTTCTGTGATTCTAAACCATTGCAGAAGTTATCATCCTGTGTGTCACAGGCTTGTTGAACAACAGATTCACAACAGCTTTTATTTAAGACCTGTTGCATTCAGCCTTCTCTTCAGTTCTAAGCCAGATTATCACTCCAGCCTTCCTTTGTCAGAAAATCACTAGGGAGCCCATATTCCTCTGGAGAGTAGGGGACATATCACTTCAACTAAGGCCCCAATAATGCTGAGCAGTCTGGGAGTACATTCTGTATTTTGCTGGTAATACAAATGTTTATTGATACAACATTTGCTTCCTTCTCATGCCAGATAAAACCAGCATTGTGCTTCTGAGTCATATAACATCTTAAGTCCCATGATTCCCCATCTCATTTTCCAAGAAGCTTTCAGAACCACTCATCACGTATTTGCTCTCAAAAGAATTTAACACCTCACCCCTCCCTCTCTATAATGCCAGGTGCTGCACCTGTGTCAGGGCAGCCCATGTATCAACACAGCTGGTGGGAGAAGGAACTGAGGGCAGCCCTGCTGAAAAGGACTTAGGCTGAAAGAGATGAGCCTGGCCCAGACACGTCACCCACAGCCCAGAAAGTCAAACCTGTCCTGGGCTGCATCCAAAGCAGTGTGGGCAGCAGGTGAGGAGGGGATTCTGACCCTCTGTTCCAGTCTGGTGGGACCCCACCTGCAGTGCTGCAACCAGCTCTGAGGAACCCAGCACCTGTTGGAATGTGCCCAGAGGAGGGCCACAAAATGACCAGAGAGCTGGACAAGAAGCACATGGCCAATGCCCCCAGGCACACGGTGTGACCCTTGTGTGGTCCTGTGCAGTGCCAGGAGCTGACCTTCCATGATCCTTGTGGGTTCCTTCCAACTCAGGATATTCGACAGTTCTATAATAGATGTAAGAAAGAATTTTTTATGACAAGGCTGGTGAGGCAGGGTCCCCAGATAAGTTGCATGTGCCTCATCTCTGGAAACACTCAAGGTCAGGTTGGATGGGGCTTTGAGCAACCTGATCTAGTTGAAGTTGTGCCTGCTTAATGCAGGAGGTTTGGACTTGATGGCTTTTAAAGGTCCCTTCCAACCCAAACCATTCTGTGATTCTGTGGTTCTAAAGCCTGTCCTTATTTCTGATTATATTCTTTATCAAGACTGGAGGAGTAGCTCAGCAGTAAAGCCAGTCTGCTTGCTTCCAGCTAGCTGTTACAATTGTAAGAAGTAGGCCAACTCCCTATTCCATTCAAAAGACCCTGTGAAAACTCATTTGTTGTTTCTATTGATATCAGATCAATTTTCTGAGCATGATTATCCAAGTCATTTGGCTTTTCACCGCGTAATTTAATTTATGTGCGTATTTGCAAAAGCGTGATGCAAGGGAGTAGCAAAAGCTCTACTAATCTCAAAATGTGACATCTAATGTGCCTCCTTTATCCACTGGCAATTACTCAGTCACAGAAGGGAACTGGGTTGAGCAAATGGACCATGTTGGCAGCTACTCAGCTCTTTGATGTTTTTCCAAGATGTTACAGATGGTTTGATTTTTTCCATTCCAGAATTTTTCTCTTAATTGTTGTTAAACTGACAAGTTAATAATTTCACAAATTCCCTTCCCTTATTACCTGCTCTTTTCTTATTCTTTTACACTCCACAAGTTTTGTACACTTGCTCAAAGACATTTAGTTACAGCTCTGAGAACAGAAACTTAGAGATCCAGCTGAAGAGTAGAAAAAACCTGAGAGAGCTGAGTAAGCCTAGACAAATTTGTTTATATTGATGAAAAGAAGGCTAAGGACCTTTGGGCTCCAAGGCCAAATAGCACAGACATTCATATCCACTGAATCAGCTGAAAGCCACTCCTGAACACAGCCATTACATCCAAGTTACAAATTGTTGGTAGCCAGCCCTGGCTCAGAACTCTGACGTGCTTTGGCCCTTATTAATCCCCACAACCCCAGTGGTGGCCACATTCCAGAAGCAGGCAGCAGGGTATGGAACCTTCCAGCACACCTTGTTCTATGCTTGCAGGCTGGAAATCTGTGCTGGGCACCAGGTGTGACAACATCCTGCTGTCTGCCATGGATAATCTCCCTATCCCAGCATTTTCTCCATATGCTTATCAGACAACTATCCATGCTTCATACAGCCCATCTGCAGTCCTGCCTCACTCCTCAGGCTGAAGCCAGGCAAGCTGTCCTCAGTTAGGGGCTCTGTGGCAGATTAATTTCTAGTGTGGGACAGCAGCAGTGCTCCTCAAATGTGCCCCTCCTGCCTGGAATTAGAGGTCATTTCTGGGAACACTCTCTATATACAGTAAAATACAAAATGTTGCTTTCCCCCTTGACCTTTGGTCATAGGCCCAGTTTCCAATGACCACCAGTGGAGTGTGTGTCCAGCTGGTTGACCACAAGGTGTTGGACACTGAGAGACATCCTAGAAATCCATACCAAGAGTGCTGCTAGTGCCATTTCCCGCTGTGCAACCCAAATGGCTGAGGAGCATCCTCGTGCCAGACGGAGGGAGCCCAGCAGGGCTCAGCCCTCAGCTCCCACTCACACTGCCTGGCCCTGCAGGCACAGATGGCCCCACACACTCGTCTGCCTCTTCTAATTTCAGAGCTGAAGGTGGCAATTTGGATAATGCATATTTCCATCAAAACCTTCACAAACACTTAGCAGCATTCACCCCCTCCCTCCCTAAATGCAGCCCCTGCTCTGCCTGTGCCTGGCAAAAGTCACCCCAGGACACCTTCCCACAGTGCTATATGCACAGAATAAATCATATGCATGCTGACAGCTCTGTTAACTCTTCCTTTTTCATGAGCCATGCTGTCCACTGCTATAACTGAGGTCTGCATTCTTATCCTCTCTTATTCATATATGAACTGCTACCACCTCTCTACTCATGCTACTCCTACACACTCACCTGGCAGCATCCCAGCAGGAATAATCTCTGCACATCCCCAGCTGAAGGGCTGTGGCTCAGCTTTTAGCAACTCCTCTTTGCAAAATAAACTTGAAGATCTATTTCATCACCACAAAGGAGGCAGAAACGAAAATGCATGTAGCTACTATTTGAATAGATGTCATCCAGTTATTCATAGGGTCAGGTAAGTAAAAAGAAGGTATTCCATCCTTCCCAGTTCCTGTTTCAGCAGCCTGGAACTTCAGTCCCACACAGTCAAGTGTATCCACACTGCCCAGCTGGGAGAGGTGCTTGTGTCTCAGGAGATGCCAACACCCCCATCCCTCACCAAAGAGCTCTGCCTCCCAGAAGAGCCAGTTCTCTCTGAGCAGGACCTGGTCACATCACTGAGGTAGTTTGTGTCAGCAGTGCTTTGTCCATGCTTCCCTGGGAGCTGTTCCAGGAATGGAGCCAGGAACTTCTTCCCTCCTGTTAATCCCTGGGGATTCTTTCAGGCAGGGACAGCAAGCACAGAAACCACATCTCCTTGTGGCTCTGCTCAGGATTCTGCTGCCATGCTAGGTGGCAGGGTCATGTCTGGTGACAGGGACAACCCTACAGAGCATTGTCTTTCTGCCTGGTCCATCTTTCAAACATTTTGGTAGGCAGTTTTGAGATCCAAAATGGTTTCCTCTGTAGAGTTCCTAGCCTCATAGAAAATGGTTATCCACACAAGTATTCTTCAGGCCAAGCAGTAGTGAACTCAATAGAAGTTGACTTGCAGAAGTCAGTAGACATAAAAGAAATCAGCAGCTATCTTCCCATGTCTCCAGGTACAGCACTGAGCTGTACACTGCACATCCTGGTCCCAAGAGGCCCACCAGTATATGCCAAGTGGGGAGGCACTGGCAGAGAAAATGACACAGACTCCAGGGTCATGAAAGCTGTAGTGCCTCAATTGCACTGTCACCATCCATTGCTCATATTTGAAACTAACAGTGAAAGAGATTTCCATGTGGAAGTTATTCTGGGCTGTTGCAGGCCCCAGAGGTTAGCAGAGATCATGCTTACAACTGGAAGCAATCCTGTGCCCTGTGTTCTGGGATGACCCAGCTTGAGCAGGGAGGATGGACCAGGTGATCCCCTGTGGTCCTTCCCAACCTGGCCCATCCTGTGATTCTGTGAATGGTGACTGATGGCTGTGATCAAATGCTCACCCTGTGTTGTGTTGTTTAACAGCACAGGCATTGCCCTTGTCTAACTTATTGCTCAACAAGACAGTACACCAAGCAATAAGGTGTCAATTAAGATGCAGACCTAATCTTTCTGGCAGAAAAGACTTCATTCCAGAAGCCATGAATTATTTCTTGTGGAAAAAACTCAAACTGAGACTTAGAAAATGCCTGTGGAATTCTAGAAATTGAACCAGATTTATTAATTTAATTAAACTGCTGCACCATTTAAGTAGGGCATGTGTATAATCATCTAAATAGAGATAATTTCCAAAGCAACACAAGATGTTTTCTTACAAAAAGAATGATAAAGCTGGAATGACTCCTACTGAAAAGCTTGAAGCCACCAAGTATATTAGACCACTAACACAAATACACAGGTAGAGTCTAATGGAAAAAAACAGCTTTTAAGACTCCATGGTGTAAGTAGAAAGAGCAAATCATGAAAATATTAACAATTAGCCTATTTTCTTGGCTTCTAATCTGACAAAATATTTTAATTCCTACACCATGGTAATAACAAAAATTAAATACCAATTTGGAAAGTCAGATTCTGAGCAGTCCTCCAAGTGTTTCCCATACACATTTGGCCCTCTGACCCCAGGTCTCTTACAGAAGAGAAAATTCTTTGCATTTTTATTCCTCACACGATGCACAATCATTGGGTAAGTAAAACCAGACAAACAGAAAAAACACCTCTGAAATCCATTACTGCAGCACAGATTCAGTGGCTCAGAGGCGGCATCTCAGAATTGACATAATTTGAATTGTCATAATTTGAGTTACAGGTAATATATAGGTGGTCTTGATTATTAATCCTGTGTCAGTAGCATGGAAATTTTACACATATCAACTGCAGATATGGGTCAGATTCAGGATTTTTTCACTTTTTCTTTACTATTATACTATTATTGCCACTGCATAAAACTACTGCCCAATACCATCCATATGGGCCTGTGTATTGTTGTTGCTGCTTCTATACTAAAATTGACTTTTCTTTCTTTTTTTTTGTCACGGAAATTTAGGACAGTATTCAAAATCAAGGAACCTTCCCACCTGGGTATCCTTTGCAAAGAATGGTAACAGCAATGATTGCCCTCCTTGGCATAATCCATCACAGAGCAGGTGTGGAATGCCCCATGTGCTGTCAGACACACAAAGTGCTGAGAGTCTCCTTTGCCAAAACTTTTATCCAATACCACCTTTAGCTCCAGGCACAGCTGATCCCACAGAATGCTGAGATGCTGTGATATCTTTGTCAACTGCTAAACGAAATAAAAACTTCTTCAGAGAGCTATTCCCACCATGGAGTGAAGCTTTTACTATCACTTCCATTAGAAACCTCATCCAAGGTGTATTCCCCTAGAGCACACCTTTCATTGAACTAGGGCTGAAACGTGGTAAGTTTTTGCCAGAAATACACACAGAAAATGTGATGTTTTAACAAATTTTAATGTGATTTTAGTGTGATGTTTGAACCCACAGCTGTACCACACAAGCTCCTGTCTCTGGTGAACAGCCTGCCCCCTGCAATGCAAGTGAAGGGGCTGGAGAGGCTGTGCCAGGGCTCACGTTCAACACCCCCCTGAGGTTTCCCCTGCTCAGGAGAGTCCCTGGATGCACTGGAGCTCTCTGCTGTGGATCACACCTCTCAGAAATGTGGCCTCTGCTGCATAAGGGCATGCCTTGAGAGCCAGAGTGCTCCAAAGCTCTCCTTAGCCTTGCTGCATGTGTGCCAGGACTGGCAGGGCAGTTTCTGTCGTTCAGCATGTGCAGAATCATGTCTGATGTGCCTCCTGTCCTGAGCCTTGTCCCAGAAGAAGAGGGAGGGGGTTTTCGGTAGGTGGATGCATGTCCTACAGTCCCTTTCAGTGTTAAATGTCCCTTTGTAGAACAAATGGACAGACTAATGCCAGACATCTGATCTTCACCAAAGCCTTTCTAATATGTTCAGGATATCTAGAACCATGTGAACTTTTTTCCCATCAGTATGTACGAGCTACATGAATACAAACTTCAAAAGAACTAAACTTCAGGAAGGGTGGATAATCCTTCTACCTTATAAGAAAAAAGGAAGTATCCCCTTCATTCTACTAGAATACTTTAACACATCTGGGTAGATGAAAAAGGTCCTCAAATATGTCTTTCAGAACTGGCTTCTGTTTCAAGTGTGATAAAGTGGTGTGGCAGGAGACAAAGGCCATTCAGGTATTTATCCATTTTGGTTACGCTTGCAATTTTCTTATTACCATAAGCCTTACAAACTTTCTCCTTCAGGAGGCCAGAGTCAGTAAAAGCCAAACACTAGAGTTAAAATAAGTTACTCATTTATCTCTTCGAAAGGGGCTTCTGATGTTTGTTATTTTAGCCCTGGGAATGATCTTAACCATTTTGAGAGAGAGAGGAGGGTAATAGACTGTTCTTTTTGTTTAGACATACCAGTCTTGCCTTGGATCAGCTTCCCAAGCACAAGTTCTAATTAAAGTTTTGCTTTACTAAAGAAAAGCTTTAGCTCCAGGTGTATTCTCTCCATAAGGGCAGTTATGCTGGATTGTCTCCCAAGACTGGTTATAACCAGAAACAGCTCCCCCTATTCCCCACAAGGCCACTTTTCCTCATCACTGAATATTTTCCTAGTTCCTTTCTGATCTACTCAAAGTTCTGATATGCTTGCAGTAGCAGCAAGACCCACTGAGTTCATGAAATACTGCTACTTTCCACTCCACAAGTTCATCTTGGCAGTATTTGTATGCTCATCCTCACCTTTTTACTTCAATTCCTAAAGTCAAGGCCCACACAGACAATTATAGTAGGAGTTTTAGAGAACATTCTTTACCTTTTGATCTGCCATTTTGTCTCCAGAGGGACACTTTTTCAGCTTAGACAATTAATGCTGAGGCATCCATAACACTTAAGTTTCACCTGATGTTGCAAAGTTTATAGACAGCATGAACAGAACTGCACTCTTGAGCAGCACTGCACCCTTTACAGTTCCCAAGGGATATGGGACATAGTCCTGTGTTTCAGGACCACTTAAGGTACAAGCAGATGGTCTCTTCCTCAGTTCCTTATGCAGTATGTAAAAAATGTGAATTCCCACTGCTAGTTTCCATCGAGGAAAGCAGCAGATTTTTAGCCTCATCCTGTAATTACTGTTCAGACTTCGATATTTCCAAGAAAAACAAAGAAAGAACTTCTGTGTAATCCAGGCACCACCCCATCTCAGACACCAACAGTGTGTCTTCTCCAAGAGAAGTGTATTATTTTTCTTCTCTTGCTTGACACTTCCAAAAACTTGTACAAGCTGGGTCAAAGAATTCCCTCCTGGAAGCCAGGTTTCTTGCACGTTTGAGAGCCACATCAGAGTGAGGTAAATAAGTTGTGAGTAAAAGTGCTTTGGTAGAAGAGGACAATACTTAGAGCAGTTTTGAAATACCTAAATATTTGAATCACTCTTATGGAAATATAAAGAAAAAGCAAACATGTAAAATTCTGTCTCTTGATAAATAATATCAATAATTTAGTCACTGAAAAGAGAAAGGACTCGAAAATTAATATTAAAAGAGGATTAAGACATGCTTTCAACGGCATTGCAGTAGTAATAGTCCATTAAATGAGGTTCAAACATTAACTGGTTTTGAGGATGATTTGAAAGATTTAAGGACAGTTGCTTGTTCTGAATGCTAATCTCTAACATTTCCTAGTAGTATTAGGACTAGAAAGGAGAGTACTTTCTTAAGTTTTATTCCAACTGACTTGAATTCCTTCAATGTTCTTTTGCACTGTGAAATTATAAATTAGTATTCCCATTTCATTAAGATGAAGAAAGACCATTCCCTGAAATAATGTGGCAGGCTGCTGTGCTCACATCCTGCTCTTCATAATTTCCAATTTAATTTCTGAGTTGTTGGAAAGCAAAGTTAAAGCAAATGAAGAAAACCCTTGGATAATGGCAAGCCATGATAGATAATTGAAATGGATTGGATTTTAAATTCTAATTCTCTGGCATTATTTTCTGCATACACCTATTTTATGTAAACTCAAGACACTTATCCTTCCTTCATTTCTTCTAGTTGCTCTTTATATTCCTCTGAACAGCTTCAGATATAGCAAATGTGCAGAGCAAGCATTTTGGAGGATCATACAGGTCAATACATTTTGACTTTTGCAATATGATGCTGAATCATAGCAACAGGCATTGGATTAAGGAAGATGTGGTGAGTTGCTCTTGCCTCTTGCATTTCGGGTTGATTTTGGATGTGTTCATTCAGATAAGTAATGAAAACCAGACAGCATTTCTTAACTTATCCACAGATGCTACAGCTGGACACTTCTTTTGCCTATTAAGTTCTTAAATCAGTTAGACTACAAGACCTAATGATCAAAGCCAACACAGAATCACACACTGCAGCTTAAACATTTATTAGCTTTGTCATTGGAGCTGTTCAGAGTTCTGACTGCTTTTCAAACAAAAACATACAATAATTGCCCACACATCATTTATATTTGAAGTGATTACCATACTGGTTAGACAGACAGGACATCAATATAAAGCCTAATTGAACAAGACAAATTGCATGTCAGACCTGCTGACCTTTTCAGAATTACCTTTGTAATCTAATGTTCCTACTGGCATTTTCATCTTCATAAATACTAAAACATCCCAAAACTAGTGAAAGAAAAATCCTGCAAACCAAGGAAATCTGCCTTCTGATCTGATGGAATTCAGTTTTGAGAGCAAACAGCATAGCATGTAAACAAATATATGAAAAGAAGAATTACTAATAATTTTGTGGTCTTACAGACCTCATTGACATCCACATCTTCATGTTTACATATCCACTTCTGGTTAATGAGCTCAAACGATTTAAGAAATCACAACAGCACAACAATGGAAACCTGTCAAGAAATCTGTGTTCAACTTCATTCCTGTAAAAAATCCAGTCTTTAATAAATCATTATGGAAAATAGCACCTAGAGGACTACATCTCTTCTCCCTCCACCCCATCTGTCTTCCAGCCAAATGAATACTCAGAGATGCCTTTTGACATAAAGTTATACTCTAATTACAAAACTAAAACAACAAATTAATTGATTTTTAGCAAGATACCAAGTACACCATCCTGGCATATACATTACCCGTCTAATTTGAAGTATTTTGTTTACCTTTCTTCCCAGATGAAAATGAAAGGGATTGGACTTCATCAGCTGTGGTTTAAGTGACCTTAAAAGTACAGAGAAAAAAAAAAGAATACAATACTACTTTCATCTGTTTTGTGGAGGATTATAAATCCCTCTACACATTCAGTCCTTTTCTTTCAAAGCCTCTTGGCCTTTACTGCAATAAATTACCAAGCAGGAAGCAGCTTAACCAGTTTTGTAGAGCAGATTCTCCTTACACAAGGGGTATCTTCTTCTCACTTTTTATTCAGACATCAAGAAAATTTATAGACACTTTCACACTGTTGTATTTTTCATACTATCCAGTCCCCTTTCACAATTTCTTCTCTCTTTTCCTTTGCCCCAAAGGTATACATTCTGCAACCTGTGCCAGAACACCTCAGTTTTTTTATTCCAGGAAAGTTAGGAAGATGCAGAAGTTCATATTATGTTTATTTCTACTGGGCCAAGCCCAGAAATCCCATTTCCATTTTTATTCAGTGATTCCATCGGCTCCTTGAGGGCTTCCACTGCAGCTCAACTTTTCTCAAAACAGTTTTGGGGTAAAAACTTCAAGAACAACTAATCTATACAAGCTCCTTGAGCTCCCAAAGACGTTTAGGAATTGGTCATTGGGGAGTGAGAGTCAGATCAACCTATTGAATTAAACACATTCTCTTCTGCTTATAAGATCCCTTGAAAAAATCAGAGCATTTTCCCCTTAGGCACACAGATACGTATTTTACATTAAAGGTTATTCTACTCCTTACCTTTAGCAGTTTGCTACACATACTCTGAAGTGTTGTTATTTCATGGAAAAAACAACAAAAATAAACAAGCAAACAAAAGAAAATCCAGTAACTGGATGACCCAAGTACTGTTTACCCTTGTAATACATTCAATTCACTAAAGCATACAATTGTTAGACACTTAAAACATAAAAGTTAAAACTGTTCTATTTCCTGGAATGATGCATTTAAAGCAACTTTTCTCAGTGTATACAGAGTTTAATGAAAGAAACCTTCTTTTCAGCTGTGGTTTTCTCTTTTGGCCTCCTATTATTCCTCTGCTAACTAAAGCCAAATGGCAATTTAGCAATTAAATCTTGAGTGAATAATCCAAATGTGAGTAAGTCTTAGTATTGCTTTGGCATTGGCTGATGGCATTCGATGCTGGTTCTATCTCTACCTGAATTGTTGTGCTGAGCCTCCTAGGAGCACCTCTCTGTAAAAGCAATCCACTGGCTGCTACCCCCCTTCTCCTCCAGAGTGCATCCTTCATGGAACAGGAGGAGTACTTTGATGAGTATGACCTGGTTTGGGGAATAAACAGGAGGCAGGACTCATTGCTCTGCGTTATTTTCAAGAGAAACAAACAGCTACTCCAACCAACGCTTATGACATCCTAGCTGGTCATTCAGTGTTTTAAAATAGAAATCTCAAGAGGCAGTAACACTGTTTGGATAGCACAGACTGTACTTGGACTAGTTTACCTGTTATTTAAATATGCAGTACTTGAGTTACTCAGATCAAGGGTCCATTGTTCTAAATATGCTCCCTTTCACCTGAAGCCACTGTTGAATGCCTAGGGAAGAGCAAGGGCACCTCATTTCCTCAGAAATTCCAGTTTCCTTCTACTTTCATTTCAACAACTTCCCAGCTTAGATATTTCTGTTCATTTATTCCACCTTTATGATTTCTTTGCTATTAACTGGGCCAATTTTCTTCCATGCCCTGAGAAAACTCCTGGCCTCTACTCCATCCTGTGGGAATGAGGTTCTGCAATGAGTCAGATAAACAGGGATGGACATCCACAGTTTGTAACACGTTCATTAGTTTCAGACATCCCTACAATCCACGTTAGACAGACTTTTTGTCATTGTCTTCATCTTCCTCAGAGGCACCAGAGATGAGCTGAAAGGGGGGGCATACCTGTGTACTCCTAGGAGTGCATCTGGTCAAAAATACCACCAAGAATGTTCATTTGCAGCAATTCAGTCCTGGCAGTGGTGTTAAAGCAAAGTCGTTTCAGTTTTCAATCTGTGAATGGAAAGCCACAGCGAAAAATAAAAAAGAAAGTAAACAAACCAAAAAACCTGCATGCTATACAGAAAAAAGGGAGTTTTAAGAAGGGAGTACATACCCTTACTGCATTACTAATGCCATGGGGACAGGAGGAAGAGCATCATGCACAGAATCCTCTGGGATTCACAAGTGCATTATTTGGATGATCACAACACAATTAGATGAAAATGAGCCAATATACTACTACATGAAAGGCAAGTGTTGTGATCATTATTTCCACAGGCATAAACTCAAATACATATGCAGTCATCTCCTCATGTCCCTGCCCACCACTCCAGGCATACTACACAAGGTTCTGACCCACAGTCTTTGCACCAAGAGCTTTTCCAGGTTCCCAGAAATGCATGTCAAAAAAGGAAGACAAAGTTACAGAACATTATTAAAGTGAGGAAGAATCCTGAAACCCTTTGATGGTGATTCAGGCACAAGGAGTAGTGATATGAAGAAAAAATGATAGAAAAAACTCAAACCACCAATCAATTTAAAAATGAAAACAAAAGACCCCCCTCCTTTGTAACAACATTTGTTTAAATATTAACTAATAAATAGAAGAAAGTCATTATCCTGCAAGAACAAAGTCTACATTTTCTTCATTTTTCTAAGAAATTTCTTGTATCTCCCAAACTATAATAAAACATGAAAGAAAAGAAAAAGAAAAAGCCACAAAAATGAGCCATCCTGGGGTTCACAACAGGCCCTCTTTTGAAATAGCATACATTCTTACGCAGCACTAATTATTGGAAAGAGCAGCACCTTTACAGAGAAGCAAACCGATATCAAATATCCAAGTTCTAATTACCTACTCATAATTTCCTCATTCATTTTCACATTTTAATTGACACGTGATACCTAAACATCTCCACAAGCCCATGTGAAGATGAGTGGAGAGCAGGAGCTGCCTCAGATGGATTTCTTAGAGTCACTGCACTGTATTTTTGGGGCACTTCTCTCCTCCCACAGTTGACTTCTGTAGCGTGGCTTCCACCTTCTGGTGGTGGCTGGCTCTTGTCATGATCATTCCCCAGTCTTCCACACACTGGGATAAGTCTTCCCAGAGAGCAAGAAGGCAGCAAGAGGAGCTGGGCAGACCTGCCTTATTTATTGCACTTTTCATTTGGGTGCAGTTGTTTGTTTTTTAAGTCACCTCTTCCCTTTACTCATGGTGTTCCTTTGCCATTGACTGAAGTGGTCTCAGGTGTTTTATTCCTTTGCTGGCAGGACTCAGCTCCTCATCTTCTGCCTGTGTGCTTCAATTAACTTGGAGGACTACCATGCACCTGGTTTTGTGTCCCTGAAAAGCTGCAATTATTATTGCAAAGAACTTAATTTCTTTTCTTCAATAGATTTTTGTTCAAAAACTCTTCCCTCCCATGTCCTTTCACCTATGTGCTATTCCACTTACTTTTCAATTCTGTTTTAGTTAATACCCGTAAAGTTTCTGCTCTCTTATCATAAACAAGTTAAAAACTAGTGTATTGTCTTCTTAGCAGCAAGTTATAGCACAACCACTTTAAATTCACAGGCAACAATAATCACAAAGACTCATCTTTACATTAAAATTTTGAAGGAGAATGCCTATGTGGTTATTTCTATGCTTTCAGAAAATTCTATTTACAAAACACCAAGAGCTGAAAATACAGGACTCAGAAGTCATCCTGCTATTCCACCACCTCAGACAACTCCTATCACAATTCTTTTTTTTCTCTGGTTTCTTACCTCACAGTAATTTTGTGGGAAGTGGCAAGGTCCTGGTATTGAAAACCCTAAAGTCCTCCAATATTTATTCCTGGCATCAGCTGAAGGTTTCAGGCACACAGAGTGACTAAACCAAGATACTCACCAGGAGGGGCTCCTCTTCAGAAAAGGAAACCAGGCAATATCACATACCCACACACAAATAAATTAAAGCCATTATACCATTGATCTCAACTACAAGTCCTTTCACAGAAGAAATTACTCTGTTATCAAGTACAGTAATTTCATGATTACAAGCCGCACCATTTTGACCAAAGTTTTGGTGGAAACCCGGAAGTGCGGCTAGTAATCCAAGGAGGCTAATAAATTAACAAAAATGTGACATCTGCCCTTACCTGCTACCGTGCCAGTTCTGTCCCGAGCAAAAATGGTTTGAAATCCATGGTTTCCCATTGTTCCTACGATGAACCAATCAGAGAACAGCTTACTGCCTGTCTGTGGATGACGGCGTTACTGAGGGGCGGGGGTTGTTATCGGGGTGAGTTCCCTTGGCGTGTTCTCTCGGCAGTTCGATAAAAGCGTGCGATATTTCTCTGTACTTTTTAAAGTGTTTTCAGTCTTGTGCGGCTGCGCAGCTGGCTGTGCTCGCACAGATGAGCGGGGGGCTGGGCTGGCGTGGATGGTGGGGGTGGCTGGGCTGGCGCGGAGGAGCGGCTCCGCTCGGAGCTCAGCTGCTCGCCCGCGTGGCTGAGCTGCTGTTTAAAGGCAACATGGATCCATTGGGAATGCTCGCAAAATGACCACACTATTGTTCCTGTCTTTTTCGGCTTGTAAATAAAACTTGCAGGGTGCGCTGCTGCAGCTATGGTCTGTGTATTTTTTCACTTGGAAATAATGTTTCCAAGGTCGGCACCTGCCAGTAAATCCCAGCGATCCCGCGACTCTGTTACTAAATGACAACTTTGTGAAAGTTCACTGAGAGCGAAAGTGCGGCTAATAATTGGGTGCGGCTTGTGTGTTGGCAAAGACATCAATGTTGCCCACACCCCAGAAATGCGGCTTGTAATCGGTGCGGCTTGTAATTGTGAAATTACTGTATGGTCATGCATTGCATGGATTTTATGTCTGGTTGCCTATTATTCATAATGGTATTTGACCTGGAATCTACCTGCAGGTCCAAGGTGGAGAATGGAACTATTTACACAGCTGGAGTATAAAGAATGAAAGAGGGGTTAAAGGAGCTAGGAAATGGAATCAGAGAAACACGGTTTCAGAACAGCTGCAGAACAACACCTCTAAACACATTGGTTCACATAAATTTCCCTCCCACACCCCGCCTCACCTCTATAGAAGGTAAGGGGTCACAAAGCTCAGTCCAGCCCATTAGGAAGATGAAAAAAGTAAAGCTCTTGGAGCTTTACTCTTCTATCAGAGATTCATCAACCAAATCAGGGAAGAAAGCCAGCAAATTAGTAAATCCTCTCATATTGATCACCGTACCTTTCCTTGCTTCCTGAACCCTGAAATGGTTCAAGCAGGCAAGACTAGACAGGGGAGAAAGGAGCTGTCTTGTGGGTAGAAGACCTGAGTTCATTCCTTCCCACAAGAGTGCTGTTTGCGCTTGGGCAAGCCAATATATACTTTGATTCCTCGACTGAAGGACAGCATTATCCCGCATCACTAAGCCCCAAGAAGGTGAGTGAACTCAACCGTGAGCTCCCCATATGTTATCAGGAAGCATTTTAGAATATTTTACAGAGTAATTTCACACACATACATTGTCTTATTTTTCCAGTCAGTCAGCAAGTCTTTGCTCCCTCTTCCTCTCCGTGGGCTGGAGGCAACGACTCAGAGCTGGCTGTGCTGGTCAATATTGCTGAACTGGGCAATACCCAAGAGAAACTGCCTAACTGGAACAGTTCTACCCTCAGCTAACAACAACAGGAGTCCAATTATACTTTCTCAGGGTTGATTTTAATGCTCACAGATACCAGCTGCTACATTTCTTTATTACCCTTGTTAGCTGGATTCTTAGAAAATAGCTAATGTGTTCCAAGTAAGAGCCTATGCAACAGATTATCCTCTTTTTACCAAGAATTGTTCTTTGTAATTCCTTCAGTTAGTCATTTGCCTTTTCTATTCTTCCCTTACAGAAAAATCCCTGGATGTAGGACTACATTGTCTCCTGTGAGAGCACATCCTGTCACACATGTAAATTCAGTCACGGGGCTCTGCACTAAAGACTTCTTAACCAGGTCTCAGAATGATACTTGGAACTGAGAGGAGAAACTGCACACAGGCACCTTGGTCCATGGGCACGTGAGAAACTTGATTATACAAAATCTGAGCTGTACAGAGATCACAGTTGTAGTTCCAGTTTGATTAAGTCCTCAAACCATGATAAAACAGCCCTTGTCAGGTCCACCCGCTGCCTTATATTTACTCAAGTGCAACCTAGCTTACTCCACACAAATGTATATATATACATTTATATCTCTGTGAAACTGCCTGTCTTAGTTTGGAGGACAAGTGTTTGCTAAGAAAGGCAGGAGCACCTCTTTGAAATGGAGAATGTAAACCCCCCTCCCTCTAAATTATTATAATTTTGAAATCAAGGGACTTTCAGGTAAAGATATGGGAATTAGGAATAACAGTTCTTTTCTAGGGAAATTAAAATAGAAATACAGTACTACAAAGAAACAAACTCCAAACCCTGACAAAGTCAGAGTACAACCTGACACCCCGTCAGGCAGGGTGTTGGTAGCAGTCCCATTCCATGGTGGCTGCATCCTCCTGCAGTGACAGATGTGGCTCAGTTGGAGCAGTGCTCCTGTACAAGGTGCAGTTTCCTTCTGAGGTCCAGTGGTGATGTGGAGAAATCCGGTTTTCCTCTGGAGTCCAGTGGAGAAAGGGGTTCCCTTAGTGTCCCAAAACCTCTGTTTTTATTTTGGTAAGAAATGTTGGGCTCTTCCCTCTGGCTGGAGCAACTCCCAATGGGATGCAGTAATTTTATCAGTCCCACAGTGGGACTCAATGGCCATTAGCAGAAAATGACTCACTGAAGGAAGGATGGGGTGTGAAAAGATAAAGAACAATGCCCTGCCTGGTTTCAATGGATGGCCCATTAGCAGAATATCTGCTGTTGAGATAAGGATCACTGCCCCCACCCTCAACAGATGGTGATAGAATAGATACCTTTTATCACACTCTGTGTTGTAACTCCAGACACAGCCTTACATGTCTCTGGTTCTCAGTATCTTCCTTGCTTCATTGAAACTGGGAAGAACTGAGAGCTGAGGACTGTAAGACCTTCCCTCTGGATATAAACATATCAGATTTATTTAAAACTGTTTGATCCATCTAATAAATCGTGGCCACAATGCTGCAATAAAGTCTAGAAGTGAGACTGTTGTTGAAAACTTGTTGTCTTGTGAACCAAGTTAGTCACTGAAAACAATTTTCCAGAGATCCCAATGTGAATGGTGAAGCTCCACATCCCCTTTTTTTAATTACCCAAAGGTAGCTGCATCAGCCGAAGAGCCTCCACTTTCAGGTTCACTACACAGTGGAAGCGCTGAGTGCCAGGGACCACCCAGTGACAATATCATCAGCAATATCCAGAAGAAAAACAAGCTGGTGATGTTGTTCTACAGAACTGCAAAAGATTCGGTAAAGTGAAACACTGCTTTTCTAGAAAGTGAGCAGCAAATAAACCCGGGGAAAATACAAAGCACCTCAAGTTCCTTGAATTAGTCAAGTGACTTTTTATTTGGAGCTGCATTTCAGCCCAAAGTATCATCTTATATCAGTTACTGCTAATTTATATCTCTAATTGCCTATTCCAAGCTCTCTGCTTACAATGAAATAACAACAGAGCCTGACTGTATTTATTTTATATTGGTCAGCATTCTTAGTTCTGCATCCTTTCAGAAACTGTTTCTCTTTCTACAAGGCATTGGTCCTGTTAAAAGCAAGTAACATAGTGTTAGTATGTAACATTAATGATAATGGAAATTTGGTTTAGGTTGTTATGCTCATTAAGACGATAATCTCAATGCTACTGTGCTGAAACACACAGGTAATCTCTGAAATTACTTATGTGTCTCCCTGAAGCAGGAAGTCTATTATTTTTTGCATGGCCTCTGGTAGAAGTCTTACCTTGAAGTGAAAAATTCATGCACAGTTGCTAGGAGGCTCAAAGGAAAAAGCATGACTCAGAAACAAGGCATCCACAGAGATTCTTGCAGGTCCTGGAAGAACTATTGACAGTCCTTCTGTCTGTACAAGGTATACAGCTGTCAAGCAATGCACTTTTTGGAGCAGGACTCAGAGAGAAGGATATCAGAATATTTGGAATAATTTCTATAAGGAGTCAAAGGGCTGGATTAGGACTGATGCAGAAAAGGAGCAACTTGCAAGGTGCCAACCACAATAAAGAGCAAACACTAGCTTCTCCCAAGGTTCCAGTAGGTCATTAAGCTGTTTTGAATCTGCAGCAACCGGTGATTCAGCTATATTTCTATTCACCAGAATGGAACAACGTCTGTCACCGCTGGACAGGCAGACACCAGTATGGTGTCAAACATTACCTATGAGCTATTTATTTCTTTTATACATCCCTCCTGTATTGGACACTGGCAATGCAAACCACACCTTCACTCCTTCCCCATGGTCCCATGTGCAGCTCCAGACCAGCTGTCCAGGATTTCAGGGACAGAAGGTGGGAAAGGAGCAGCATCACCCCCGTGTCAGAGCTCTGGCCCCATCTGCAGCTCCTCTTCACATCGAGGTGCCTCTCAAAGGACACTAAGACATCTGCAATCTGGGGAGATAATCCCCTGAAACAGCCTCCTTTTCTCATGGTGTCCTAGTTTGGAGGACAAGTGTCTGCTAAGAAAGGCAGGAGCCTCTCTTTGAAATGGAGAATGTAAACCCCTCCCTCCAAGTTATTATAATTTTGAAATCAAGGGAATTAGGAATAACAGTTCTTTTCTAGGGAAATTAAAATAGAAATACAGTACTACAAAGAAACAAACTCCAAACCCTGACAAAGTCAGAGTACAATTTGACACCCCGTCAGGCAGGGTGTTGGCAGCAGTCCCATTCCATGGTGGCTGCATCCTCCTGCAGTGACAGATGTGGCTCAGTTGGAGCAGTGCTCCTGTACAAGGTGCAGTTTCCCTCTAAAAGTCCAGTGGTGATGTGGAGAAAATCCGGTTTTCCTCTGGAGTCCAGTGGAGAAAGGGGCTCCCTTAGTGTCCCAAAACCTCTGTTTTTATCTTGGTAAGAAATGTTGGGCTCTTCCCTCTGGCTGGAGCAACTCCCAATGGGATGCAGTAATTTTATCAGTCCCACAGTGGGACTCAATGGCCATGAGCAGAAAATGACTCGCTGGAGGAAGGATGGGTTGTGAAAAGATAAAGAACAATGCCCTGCCTGGTTTCAATGGATGGCCCATTAGCAGAATATCTGCCATGGAGATAAGGATCACTGCCCCTACCCTCAACAGATGGTGATAGAATAGATACCTTTTATCACACTCTGTATTGTAACCCAAGACACATGGTCAGATGGGACCACTCAGCTCCATATCCTTTATTATTTCTGAAAGAGAAACACAAACAGAAAAGGCAAGCAGGGCTAAGTACACAGAAGTGTCACTGTCTTGAACCCTTGAGTCCTTGGCAAAAGCTGAATTACAGTGATGTTGCTCCCATGCGCCACCATTATATGTTTTCCACCCTCTCCAGGTTCTTGAATCAAATCATGTCTTGATCTTTTTAATGATGGGGAGAAAAAAGTTAGATTTTTCATTAAATAAAGGGTTTTTCACCCAAAAAGTCATGGTAGTTATGGGTGTTCTTTCTTTAAGATGGTCTTATTTTGATTGGTTCTGGGGGGCATGAATGGTTTTAGGGATTTAGGGGTGGGGTATTTTTCTTTGTTAGTTTTGTTGTTTCAGGGGGCTTTGGTTTGATTTTTTTTTTATAGTTTCTGTTGTCTCACAAAGAAGATCTCACAACAGAAATCTCTGTCATCTTGGCAGTGGATCTTGGTAGCAACGGAATCTATTAGTCACACAGAGCTGAATAGTTCAGATAGCTTTCAGCACATATTGCTGGGATTTACTCTTTAAAAGGCAGGCTTTTTAAAGATGGAATTGAGGGTTTTTTTACCCAGGGCTTGTGACATACGGTTCTAGGCAGCACTGAAATCCCATATTGAAGGGACTTCTGCAACACCAAGTCAGTCATTTTGGACATGACTCTGTGTTCTTTTGTCTACTCAGAAGAAATCCAATAATTTACTGCTTTTGCAGAGGTTCCAAGAAGCACAGTGTATTCCCAGAAGGCACAGTCATTGCACAAAAGGAAAAAAAAAAAAAAAAAAAAAGAAAAAATTAAAGAAGGGAAATAAAATCTGCTTGTTTTAACTGTGTTTGGATCAATACTCACTACACCAGGCCTGGAGGGAAGAATTTTCAGAAACAAACTAACAAACTAAGAAAATGTCATGCTGTATAAAACAACTTGAATACCATGTGCCAGATCTCTGGAAGGTGACACTATCTTCACTTGTCTGTTCCTGACATCTCCAGAATAGCAATACTGAAAAAATTTTCATTAGAGTTCTTTACCTGTAAGAAAAATCTGCCTATGTTACAAAAGCCACAGCTTGCTTAGCCTCCTTTTATTTGGTATAGCGAGGAAATAATGTCTCCAGACCTTTAACCTTACAAAGCTAAACTTGTTTCATATGGCAGTCAATGGCTTTGAAGCCAATAGCTTTACTTGTGAATAAATCTAGATACATGCTCAAGTGCTTACATGTTCAAGGCCTAAATTAAGACAAAGTACTTTGGCAGTGAACATAAGGTCTCAACTAAACTACAGTAAAGTGCAACTAATCATTTGTTTTACATTTGCTGCCACAGAGAAAGGAGAATTGAAGAATTGAAGGACATTCTCTTACTGTGAATTTAACTTCTTGCTCTTTATCCTTGACAATCTAATCAGTGGAAAACAACCTGCAACTATAATGGACAACATTTCTGACAGTCATGTAAATCCATACACAGATTTAGAGAGGAGAAAGAGAGGTACTTCAAAACATACATCTTGGTTTGTATCAGAAATTTTGTGACCAGCAGGGCCAGGGCAGTGATTGTCCCCCTGCAGCCAGCACTGGTGAGGCCAAGCCTTGAGTGTTGTGTCTTGTTTTGGGCTCCACACAACAAAAAAGACTTTGAGGGGCTGGAACAAGTCCAGAGAAGGGCAATGGAGCTGGAGAAGGGTCTGGAGCACAGGTCTGGTGAGGAGCAGCTGAGGGAGCTGGGGGTGTTCATCCTGGAGAAAGGAGGCTCAGGAGGGACCTTATGGCACTGTGCTTGAGAGGAGGCTGTAGCCAGGTGAGGCTTGGCCTCTGCTCCCAGTTAACCAGCAAGGGGATGTGAGCAAACCGTTTCAAGTTGTGCCAGAGGAGGTTGGGTGGGATATTAGAAAAAATGTTTTCACTGAAAGTGTGGTTAAGTATTGGAACAGGCTCCCCATGGAAGTGGTGAGATCACTGCCCTGGAAGAATCCAAAAACATGCACATGTGGTGCTTGGGGAGGTGGCTCAGTGGTGGACCTGGTAGTGCTGGGTTAATGGTTGGACTCAATGATCTCAAAGGTCTTTGCCAACATTAATGATTCTATGATTTTATTCTCCAAATCATCATAAGAACTGGTGGATTCACACTGGAAATCCTCCCTTTCTCCTAATTTAGGTGTGATTCTTCACTCTTTCACTGATACAGTCTCTATTTCATTGTGGTTTCCAAATAAACAGGATGTGGGTCTGCCCTTCCTTCCAAGCACTACCATAATCCCGGTAGGCTTTTACCCACACACAGTAGAGAGAAAAAGAAAAGCATTTATTCTGCCTTTATCACTGACACAGACTGATGCACCTTTAACACACAATTCCTTAGATGGGACAGAGGCATCAGGAATCATGTGGGAACTGCATCAGCAGCCAGAATTCATAGCACTAAGCCGTCTATCAAGTGAGATGTGAGTCATCACAGTCAAAAGAGATAATCAGGTTAGCAGATTTTATGCTGAATACATTTGATATAATTTTTAAGTTTCTCTTCTAAAACTTTTGTTCCCTAGAGAATGATCATTTAAGTGGTTAAGAGATATGATTAAAAACATGAAATAGTTGACATATGCTGAAACTCAAACTTTTATATTCAAGGAAAAAGAGAAAGGTACAGTAATTTCACAATTATAAGCGGCACCATTTTGACTAAAATTTTGGTCCAAACCCAAAGTCCAGTTTATAATCAGGTGCAGCTTATATATGGACAAAGAACAAAAAGTTGCTGTTTTAGTTTGGAGGACAGGTGTCTGCTGAGAAAGGCAGGAACTTCTCTTTGAAATGGAGAATGTAAACCCCCTCCCTCCAAATTATTATAATTTTGAAATCAAGGGGCTTTCAGGCAAAGATATGGGAATTAGGAATAACAGTTCTTTACTAGGGAAATTAAAATAGAAATACAGTACTACAAAGAAACAAATTCCAAACCCTGACAAAGTCAGAGTACAATCTGACACCCCATCAGGCAGGGTGTTGGTAGCAGTCCCATTCCATGGTGGCTGCATCCTCCTGCAGTGACAGATGTGGCTCAGTTGGAGCAGTGCTCCTGTACAAGGTGCAGTTTCCCTCCGGAGGTCCAGTGGTGATGTGGAGAAATCCGGTTTTCCTTTGGAGTCCAGTGGAGAAAGGGCTCCCTTAGTGTCCCAAAACCTCTGTTTTCATTTTGGTAAGAAATGTTGGGTTCTTTCCCCTGGCTGGAGCAACTTCCAATGGGATGCAGTAATTTTATCAGTCCCACAGTGGGACTCAATGGCCATTAGCAGAAAATGACTGGCTGGAGGAAGGATGGGTTGTGAAAATATAAAGAACAATGCCCTGCCTGGTTTCAATGGATGGCCCATTAGCAGAATATCTGACGCAGAGATAAGGATCACTGCCCCCACCCTCAACAGATGGTGATAGAACAGATACCTTTTATCACACTCTGTATTGTGATGTGCGGCTTATAATCAGGTGCGGCTTATATATGGACAAAGAACGAAAAGTTGCCGACACCCGGAAGTGCGGCTTATACTCAGTGCGGCTTATAATCGTGAAAGTAGTGTGTTAATATCTTTGATTCATTGTTTTAGCTCACTTCTTTCAGTGGTGCTGTCTCCCAGCTGCTCCACGATAACTGAATGCTACTAGGCATTAAAAGGTTAAATAGAAAAAGCCAAGTACCAAGCACAGGTACCTTAATAATTTACCAGTTTGTCTCCCACATCAGAAGCCAACACATTCAACAATCCCTGTATCAGACTATCCATTTTAAATGCAAAACACTTCAAATGGATAGAACACTCTTGAGGCTGAGTTTACTCATCTCAGAAACCCACAATATGAGGATCCAAGTTTGCTCCTAAAATAATGATAGAGAAAAATTAAATTACAGTTTTTACAGATACCCTGATAAAAGCCATGTCTGTTGTAAGTTAAGGTACCAAAACCTCATTAGAAAAACTTCCAGTTTCTTTGTATGCCTGTAATCCACATAAATCAGGAACCTTATGTCAAATTCCCTAATAAAATAATTGCTTTATACATTTTCCTTACCTTAATACAGCTAAAGTAAAACACATGCTCATTCAGACAAGAATTCACTTGTGCTTTTCCACTCAAGAGAACACTTTGTGCTGATCTTCCTTCATTTTAAGGGAATGGCTTTTGCTAGGTGCTGCTGCTCTTGATGATGTAACTAGGACGTTCCACCACCTCCTGGGACCTGGCTCTCCCACTCTTCAGCTAAGAAGGGCCTTTTCCTCATGTTTAGGTTTTAAATACTCCTACTTCAACAGCACTACAACTAGAGGAGCTGCTTTCCGGTGTTGTATGCAGCATTAATTAAATGCTTTGCCTTTCAACAGTCTCTGGTCTTTGCTGCTCTGGGGGTAAGGAGCTCAGCCAGCAGCTGTCACCTCTGCTGGATTTGGGTGTTGTGTAATTGCTCAGACCTGTATTTCAGAGAGCTTTGGTGGCAAAGCTGAGGCCCAAACACATCCATGCACTGTGCCTCCCAAATGCTGGCTTCCTTCATTCTGTGTTATCTAGATCTTGGGGTTTTGCCTCTTAAGGTTTCATTTAATTTATTTTCTGTTCCTATTGACTGTTTAAAGACTTGATTTCCAGGTATGTTTCTCATTATTCCTATGTTATTTAGCCAGGAATAACTTTATGGGTTGCTGTCCATTTTGTCCAGAGTTCACATTGTTTCCTTGCGTGCTAATTAGTCTAACAAAAAGCGAGGAAGGATCTCTGGGCCTGCTGAAGGATGTAGCCCTCTCCTTTAACAGTGCAGAAATAGAAACAGGAGTACAGGCTGTTAAAAAACCTTTGCCTTGTTTTCTTTTCACTTGATTCAAGCAACATAGCAAAATTCTTAGAGAAGGCTGCATTTGGAATCTATTTTATAAAATTACTTTTAGAATAAAGTAAGAATAAAACCATCTTCTATGCCTGTCATGGATTGAAGAGGGAATAATAAACCAAGCTGCACAATGTATTTCCTTGGGGATATCCTGTCAGAGTGTCTTCAGCATTTTCAACTTCACTAGAGTTTGCAACAGATTGTTAAAACTGCTGTTAACAACTGGTAAATCAGAGTAACACTCCATGGTGTGCTAGTGGTATCAGCAGGGACAAAACCGAGCAATGTGCCCGATTTGGGGTTTGTGCAGGACCACGAGAAGAAAATAAGAAATCTTCCTACATTAGTGATGTGAGCCTTTCTAAGATGCCTTTCAGGGAGTTATAACTGAAGAGATAAATATAAGTCATTAAAATGCCAAATGAAAGAACAAAAAAATCACCTTCAACAGATAGAAGCACTTAAATTTGTTGTTTTAGTCCCTCTAAGCTGTTGTTCAAATATATTTGGATCTACTATTTTCAATGTTCTGATCTTTAATTCTGTGTTACAGTCATCCAAACAATCTAATATAAAGATAGAAGCTTAAACAATAGGAATGAGTAAGCACACACCTTCAAGGAGAGGCTTTTCATTACATTAAGGTGCCTAAATAAACCCAAAATCTGCTCCTTCACTGTCTGTCTTGCAGATAGATTTGGTGAGAGAAAAGATGGGGTATAAATAATTGAGCAGAGAACTTTCCTTGTATAAATCATTCTTGTTTTAAAACATCAGTATAGTCTCCACTGTTATTTTTTGTACTTATATCTATTTTTACTTCTATCCCTTAGAGTATAACATGAGCCTCTTAAGTCTTTCTACGCTATGCATTTTCTTCTGTTCTGATAGGAAAATTCCAACTTTTTACATGAACAGGTACACTTCTCCTAAGTTATGAAAGCAGACTTCACTTTTATAGAGGCAGAGGAAAAGGGGTTAGTAGATAAATATCAAATTATTAATACAGTGTTGTCCCCAAAAAATACAATTCAGTGAAAAGGTAAACTTACCTCATTGGAAGGGCTCCTTTAGTTTGTTTTTCTCAAACAATTTCTATTATCTCAGGTAAGACAAAAACCGAAAAGCATTTTTCCAGGTATACTGGTTACATTCCTAAAACCTCCATCTACAGAAGTTTAACACCTATTAAGTATAAATTTATTTCCCTATGAAAAAACAATTCTTATTCTGTAAAATTCTTTTGAAGTGCGTATTTTGTTTGGTTTTTTTTTTC
This sequence comes from Catharus ustulatus, assembly GCF_009819885.2. NCBI lineage: Eukaryota > Metazoa > Chordata > Aves > Passeriformes > Turdidae > Catharus > Catharus ustulatus. The sequence continues at coordinate 66,737,288 of NC_046225.1, read as the reverse complement.
CCCCCATGGAAACTAGTTTTATACCTTCCACAGTGTGTCATTTCTATTTCTATTTCCCACCCCCTAGAAAATGGGTTTGGGATGTTTTGGTTAAACATGCTGTCTAATTTTGCAAAAGGATTCAAAAGTTCAAATTTTCTCCAATTTTCATTTGGGTAGACAAGTAGTTGGATAGAAGAAAACAAAACAAAGCAAAACAAAACAAAATTTAAAAAAAGAGCAAACTCAACTTTTATAATTTCTAGTGGGTGAGAGAATGCATCCGAAACTCTTCCCTCATGCACATCAAAGAAGCAGTATTTGGGGTTTTTCAGCTACAGGGAGATCTTCAATTTGAATTACATTGGATATTGAGAATCCAAGCCCAGGAACTCCAAACCGAGTTTTAGTTATTATTTTTTAATACAACTCTTGTGTAAAACATTTCCCCCTGCCCAACATAAGAGCTCAGGGACTGGCAGCCTGGGGTGTAGCCAGTGGCACAGAAATTGCAATTTAAGCAGCTGCTAAGGCTGAGCTGGGATCTCGTGTGGAGGCTGCGAGGTCTGAACAAGGAGAGGTTTCTCATTGGAGTCCAAAAAGGCTGCAAAAAATTCATATTTCTCAAAAATGAACATAAATTCAAAAAACTCCTCGCATCCTTTGTTCCAGTTTCACGAATCTCTGCTCAAAGCAGAGCAGACACTTTATCAAGCTGAAATTTCATTAAGCAGTTTAGGATGTTGGGAAGTGCTCTGCTGACTTGGAGCCTCTGTATTTCATCAGTTGATGCAACAGAACACTGAGAGCTTGCTGTGTTAACAGTGACACTTTGTAAATCACGTATTTCTCTACTAGATTTTAAAATCTAAGAAATACAATCGTTGCTCTACTTTGTTTAAGCTAATCTCTAAAATCTACGGCGCTCCTGCGATTTGCAAGGAATTTGCTGCCCTCTGTTGATGAGTTGTGTGAAATGTGGCACCTAAACCAACTATTTCAGTCTTCTAAAACTTTGCTAGGTACATTTATAGGTGTTTGGATATTTATTTCTTAAGCTCTGAACTTTAATAATGCAACCTTAAAAGGATGTAAGGGTTTTTTTCATTTCAGAAATCCTGGCTAATGATGATACAGCTACTGTCATTGTGAAAATCTGGTGATGTGCATTGTTTTCACTTGTTACCTTCTCTGTAGCAAAACAATAAAGTGGGTGAATGCATTTGGAATGATGTCTTATTTTATTCACGACGTGTGTAATATTTCACATAACAAATCTCAGTTCATGTAGGGGCTTGTGCAATTTGGAAGGTAAATTGTTTTGTTTTGAGCTCACGCTGCAGTTTAGTCGTATTGAAAGGTCTGAGTGAGTGAATGCCTTCACCAATGCACTCTGCTCTCCATGAGCTGGCAAACAAAATATAAAAAAAGAAGCATGGAGCGTTTTAGCAAAGAATTAAATAAGTAATACACTGCCTCTGGGAGCCAGAAAACCTCCTGCTGAAGTCTCAGAAACACAAACAAGAAACCTGCAGCAGCTTTGTAGCTGTCAAGGCAGAGACTTGCTTTCCTCACCCTTTCTGTGAGTGTCAGCAATCTGTCTCAAACCATACACAGGGCTAGTTGTTTACAACATTGAATTGCAAACTACTGTTTGGCAAAAATATCTTCTAGTTAAAGCCTCTGTCAAAGCAAGAATGCATCCTGGCATGGTAAAGAGCCGAACAATTAGCAAGAACTGCATTTAACAGATGGATTTTGGATTTATGTAGCTCCTGCTGGGAAACAGAGGCATAGCTGAGACTGCAGCATGTGTGAGTTACTGAAAAGAGTGGTGGTTAAAGAACTGTCTTTTTGTTTTACATAACAAGTCCTGAAATCCAGGAAGAGCTTCCTTAAACTCCCACCCACAGCTGTTCATCTCTCAAGCCAAAGGCCTTGCAGCCATTTCACAGCTAACCTGCTGAAACCTTTGGTCTTGATGGGACTGTGGATTTGTTTGTGCTGCATCTCTGGCACACATCTGTAGGGGCACAGCAGCAGGTTCTGCACTCTCATGAAGATTCCAAAGTTTTCCTTTGGCACAAGTCAGTTCTTGAGCAGAACCTGAACGGGTCTGAATGATGAAAGCTGACACCAGTTTCAATGGCAAGGTGAAAAAATACTTTTTAGGAAGTTACTCTGTGCTTATCTTTTTCCTCCCTTAAAAGAGGATTTCAGGAGTGATAATGATTGCAGTTTGATAGCAACAGCACAGGATTCAACATTCAGTCTTTAGGTGCTTATCTGCACCTTATCTTCTTGGAGATAAGGTTCTGATGCAAAGGTTGGAAATCCATGTAGACATTATTGCAGCTTTCAACATTCAAACCCTTCTTGAACTATCTAGAATGGCTTGACAGACCATGCTTGAGTAGAAATTAGGTAGCAGCAAAGTTTGTTCTTTTGCTATCAACAGGGTTGTATATTCTGCTTTCTCAAGGAAGAAGGAGAGGATCACTTACAGAGCAACTTAAGTAAACATAAAGATACTGAGTTTTCTGGCTACTGCTCATTTTACTCCCTGAACACTATGTATAATCCTTAAACAATCTCTTGGACTCTAGAATTTTTAAAGTTAATAGAGATGATCCTTAATTAAATGGAAATTCTCCTGTCTGGGCAGGTCAAATTCACCTTTTTAATTGCTCAGAAGAAATTAATTTGATTCCTGTAAAAAAAAAAAAACCAACATGTCACTAACTTAATTGCTTTCTTCACTGAAAGTGAAGTAGGTGTCAGTGAAACCTTTCCCACTCACAAGCCTGTAATTCTGCAGAGAGAAAAAGACTAGAAATTACTGGAGTTTAGCATATTCCAAACTGATTTAAAAACACGAGAGAAAAAACCAAAGAAATCTAAAACCAGTGTTAAACCAAATGCTCTGTCTGCTTATTAAGGCCATATGCATTTTCAGTAAGGAAGCTCTGAAACTCTGATTTGTCTGGGGTCAAGTTCATTTACCTGGGTCCAGCATGGATCAGTGCTTCTTAAAGAAACCATGATCCAGAGACTTCCACCAAATGCACTAAGCAAAGCATCTCTGTGCATAGCTCCCTCAGTTCTTCTTTCTCTGCACTCCCCAAGCACCTCTGTGCAGTCCTAGAAAGGACATTCCATGGGTGTCTGGGTGGCACTGTGACATTGAAGGCTCACTGATAGATGCAGAAAATGATTCCTCTGGCCTGTGGTCGCTGCTTCTTGAAGCAGGCCCTGTATGGGTGCCACTGGCCATGTGCTGCTCTGGGTGCTGCAGTGTGTGACACTGGGGAGTCACTGCCAGACACCTCAGCAGAGATTGCTCTGCTGGTACCCTGTTCATAGAACCCCAGAATGGCTTGGGTTGGAAGGAATGGCAGATTTAGTTCAACCTCCCCTGCCATGGACAGGGACACTTTCCACTAGAGCAGAGTGCTCCAAGGTGCTCCAGCCTGTCCTTGATCCTTCCAGGGATGGGCATCCACAACTGGACAAGCTGTGCCAGCGCCTCATTGCCCTCACAGTAAAGAATATCTTCTTAACATCCAATCTAAACCTCCCTCTTTCCATTTACAGCCATTCCCCATATCTGACCACCCATGCTCTTGCCAAAAGTCCCTTCCCAGCTCTCTGGAGGCCCTTTAGATACTGAAAGGCTGCTGTAAGGCATTCCCAGAATCTTTTCTTCCCTATGCTGAGCAACCTCAATTCTCTTGGCCTGTCTTCATAAGAGAGGTGCTTCAGACCCTCTGAGCATCTTTGTGTCCCTCCTCTGGACACTCAAACAGGTCCATGTCCTTCTAACACTGTAGTCTCCAGAGCTGAACACACTGCTCTTGTATTTGCCCTTGACTGAAGCTCATTAATTTATTTTTCCTTGGAATAGCCAGATTTCTTGTGTTATGTTCTCAATCTAAAAGCAGTTTACCCTTCCTTGGTCCCTCATGAAGATGCTTATGGCAGTACAGAGAGAAGAGATTATGGGTTTCATATTTTTGATTTTTATTTTTTGTATGGATCATAACTTCTTTGTCATGCCAAACTAAATGTGTTCAGAGCCATCTGCTGTTCTAAAAGTGTCATCTAGTTGAATATAGAAAAATTCGCCTCTTACCACTTTTCTTCACCTTCTGTCACAGCATTACTCCAGACAGCAGCTGAGCATCATACAGCCACTTTCTCATTCCACACCCCAGTGGGATGGGGTGGAGAATCAGAAAAAGGTGAAATTCGTGGGCTGAGATACAGTTTAATAATTGAAATTCGGTAAAAAATGATAATGATAATTATAATAATAGTATTATTTTTATACTTAATCAAAACTACAGCACTGTACCTGCTACTAGAAAGAAAATTAACTATCCCAGCTGGAATTAGCACACCTTCTTAATCACCTCTTGCTACTTCTGTTGTCAGCTGCACACTGGATTGTAATGTCAGTGGTGTTGTTAGTTTGTATAATTTAATGATAGGGCTCATTTACTTTAAAGGTCCTTTCCGACCTAAACAATTCTGTGATTCTGGAATTCCCCTTGATCAAAGTCTCACCATTTCTATGTAAAACCAGTCCTCACCAGTTCAGATAGTCACAAAGATTTTAAACAATTTTAAGTAAAAGCAATATGAGAGATTAAGTTTTTTTTGTCAGTTTCTTCTGCTTATGCATATATATGTGGATTACAGTGTTCCATACATTCAACAATAACATTTCAAAAGATTCTGTGAATTTAAACCATTTTCTGCTGGTTCATTTATACAAAGTAGACTGAACTTGCCCCATCATGTTGCTGCAGCTGCTGCAGAAGACTCCCAGCACTTTTTGCAATTCTAATGTGCACTGTCTGCCTGATGGATTAAGGTCCTTATAGTCTCCATCCATAAGTTAATTGAGCTGAGTCAGTCTGGGCTCTGAAGCCCTTTCTGATAATGAGCTCTTATTAAGGGTAAATACTCAGTAAAGTGTAAGTATAGTACAAATAACCAGAAAGTGACCTAACTAAACTCTGGAGATGGAGTTCAGGCTAGGAATACAGATAGAAATAAATAAATATCCATCTCCTTGTCATCCAGGTGTCAGGATGTGTTAGAGCAGAATCTCCACTGTGCAATATGCTAGACATATCTGCTGTTATTTTCTATCTTCTGACTGTAGTGAACTTCAGTGGGAGGACTTCATGATGTTTTTATAAAAAAAGAAAAGCAAACTTTGGCCTTGATGGAGCTTCCATGGGTAGATATGAAACTTGTCAGGAAAAATATTTGAGTAGCTCTCAGCAGCTTAGTGACAAAATGTAAGAGGTACATGCAACTTGTCTCCTGTTTGGTTCAGCAAACCTGGCTCTTACAGACGGCACAAAATTTGCAGTCCCTGAGAACGTTGGTGGCCAGGGTTAGAGCTCAGCGTGACCCCAGCAAAGCAGAGAGGGGTTGGTTGGTAAAACTGCCTGGAAAGGAATGTGTAAGATGATGATGATGCCACACAGGGCAAAGCTGATTTAACAACATCCTGCTGTATTAACACATCAAGGTGTATAAACAATCTAGCCTGAAATATCGCGAATGTTCTTCTCTGCTCCTTACTGGAATACTCTTTTTGGCTTCTGTGCTGAATGGGAACTATTTGAAAACAGACTTGGTGAGAACAGGAAGAATTCACTTAGAATCCTGAAAACAGACTCAGAAGGGCTGGAGGAATCCCAGTCAAAACCAGGACAGGAGCTGAGATTAGAAAGCCTGGAGAAAATAAAGAATGATGAAAGGAGAACTCATGACACCTGAGAAATATGAGACACATATGGAGACAAATACAGAAAAGCCTATTGAAGGAAAAAAGGGAATAACCCATTCTTTGAGTCTATGGCTGACAGGACAAGTAATAGGAAAAAAATCCTCCAGAAAATTTAAGATTGATCATATGCAAAACTGAAATAATCTATAACCCTCAGTTCTCTTTCTCAATGGATTAGTCATCCTCCAAAAGTTGCTTCCAGGTGTAGTATGTTCCACTTATACTAACAGAAATTGCAGTACCACCAGAGTATTGACTCCTTACTCTACAAGACCCCTTTTTAAATACAACAATGAGGTACAGTTGTACAGAACTGGACTAGATTACTTCAACTCTAATTTCTCTTTTGCTTCTGGCTTGTTTTGTCTGATCACTTTTTCCCTTTTTACCTCTTGTCTAAAAATAGCAAAATTTTCTACTCAAAAATATGTTGAGAAATTTTAAAATATTATCCTCATTATTTTATTAGAGAACTGGTTGAAGTTGCTGTCAATAAATTCAGGAGATGGAGAAGCACAAAATGTATAAATCTAAGAGGCAGCCTTACAGGGGAACTGGAGCACAACTTGCTCCTGGCCAGACGCCCCAGAGAACTCTACTGCTGCATATTTAATTGCTGTGGAGAGATGCTGATGCTGATTGTTTAGAATCAGCTGCACTTCCCGTCTAAAATTCCCTTTTTACTCCTTATCCAGGGACACATGATTCAAGGAACTTGCTCTGAACATTTAAGTCATGCTGAGAAGACTCAGAGCAATTCCATTTCAGCAGTTTGCAAGTTGTACATGAGCTAATGATGACAGATGATCTTAATGTTCCACTCTTTTACTTTAACACAATTTATTAGGGGGAGTACAAGAACCAGTAAAGCTTGAGAATTGTTGTCCTCCTTTGGTCATCAGTTAGGTTAGTGATCATTGCTGGGCTGGGCACATGAAATAATCCTGTCAGTCCTCCATGGTTTAAGATCAAGCAGCAGTTCTTGAATCTCTTCAAGGATCTCTGTTAAATCTATATATTAAGCTCATGTTTCCTTTTTCCTTTCTGCATATATGTGTTCTAGAAGATGTTCTAGAATAAAATGGTTTTGAATCTCATCTGTTGTTCTCAGCTTGGTCTTGAGGAATACATTCTGGCTATTCAATAGACCAGCTACCTGCAGAACAAAGCAATCCAAAATAGCTGTTTGAATCCCTATTAGTTTCAGCCCAGTCCAGGTGAAACCAAGGTTTCCTAGTTCATGGGAAGATGGGATATTCTGAAAAGTTTCTTTCATCCCAACTGAAAATTTAAAGTCCACTGTATCTGACAGGTTCTAATTTAAAAAAAGGGGGGATGGATCTCTTTCTCCTTTAGTGCTGCAACATTTAGTAATTATATAATATATAGGGTTTTTTAATTATATTGAGGTTAAAATTGAATGAAAATTGTTCACTTGCAGCCAAAGCAATATTTCCCAAGAGACCCTAATCAGGAAACCTCGAGCCAGTGTAGTTTGTGCCTTCAAGGGGTTACCCACTTTATTTTACTCCCTCTCACACTTTTATCTGTGACTTTTGTCTTACGTCCTGTGACTGTGGCAAAGATGGGGCCTGCCCAGCAAAGGGCATTGTGTCCAAGCTCAGTGTCCTTGCTGCACCTGGGATGGGGCAGATGCAGGGCAGTAAGCAAGAGGAGCCCCTGGAAGGCGGCTCCAGAGCAGCCCTTGGATCCTGGGGTGGGGTCAGCCTTGCCCTGCTCCCAGGGCTCCCCACACCTCCTGCTCCCAGGCACTGCTTCTGCTTTCATACCAGGGACATCCACATGGAGGGGTGGGGAATTGTTTCCATGGTGCCACTCAGAAAGGAGGCAGAAAGATGTTCAGATGGAACAGCAAAGATAAATTACACGAGCTCTGCTTCTAACTTTAATTCACAGTAGAAGGGCAAAGGGGTTTGGAGCAAGCCAGTGGCCCTGATACGGCCCCTCTATCTCTGCTTATCACAGCATCACACTTGAGCCACTGCCCAGCGCTGTCAGAGGCACAAGAGGGGCTTGGCAGTATCAGTAGAATAACTTTAAGTGAAGCAGACATCTCTCCTACAATTAGCTGCTCTGTTTCCCCTTCCTTTTCTCCTTTCCCTGCCTCCTTCCCCTTGGAGCTCCTACAGAAGATTTGGGAATCTCCCCAGTGAGAAATGTTTGGTTTCAGCTGAGAGCTGACAGTCCTCACTTTATTCTGTTTTTGTAGGGACCGAGTTGTTCCTCGGAAAGACAAAGTCTGATCATCAGGAGTTTGCACACTTGGTTGTGAATGAGGGGCCAGCACTGCCCTAAACTCTCTGTGTGTTGTTCCAGCTCCAGAGGTTATGAGTTTCTTTGGTATCATCAGCTTCAAAATAGAGCACACCACACGGAATTTCCCATGGGAGCTGAGGTTCTGGGAGAGTCCTTGTGGCCAGGCTGGGATGATGAAGAGCTGGGAAAGCTTTCCTCAGTCTTGGAAGGGTTGCCTGCAGTATTTGGTGGAAACAAATTTGCTCACACCCCTCTCCACCCTCCCTCCCAGGTTTTATTTGGAATTTCTGCTGTGGCTGGGTGAGAGCTGAGCTCGCCGCTAGATGTCAATAGCATTCCAGGAAAGGGGAAAGGGGAGAGGGGATCGGGGCTCGCCACCCCACAAACCCCCAGACCGGCTGGAGCCCGGAATTCAAACTTTCCTGATGCTTTTCCTCCTCGAGGCTTGGATCTGAGCAGCTGGGTGGAAACCGTGATGAAATCAGGGGAACACATGAGCGTTATAAGATTTTTTATTATTTTTATGATAATTTGGCAAATTTTCACCAAGACAAATGTAAATACGAGAGTGAAAGTAAGGAGCCAGACTTCTTTAATGGATTTGTTATTTTTTCAGCTGTTAGTCAACGTTGAACACACGGAATATTTTTAGATTGATTCCACCGTGGTTTTTATTTACATGATAACCATCATCTACTACAAGCAAGTGCAGACACACATACAAAAGTAGCACGTCATCTGTTAATTCACAAATTCTTTAAAATGTGGGTAAATCATCCATCAACAAAAAAGAGAATTTTGATTTCTCTTTTTAGAGTGGTAGTAGTGTTTTGGAATTGTATTTGTAGCAGTTATTTACAGAAAAATGTGAAAACACATATTTTCATCCCTGTGAGGGCTGACAATCAGTTGCATTTGAGTTTTAATAAATAATAACCTCTTTTTTATTTCACCTATACTAAGGCACAGAGTACAATGTGTTTCATGCCATTCCACAAGAAATACTGAGCCTGATCCCAGGGCTGCTGCTTTCCTAAGCTTTGATGAAAATAAGGCTGGTCATCAGCACTAAAATTTGTGGAAGTCTGCTTTTATAAGTGGAAATTGAAGATATTTAAAGGTCTTTTTTTCCACAAACACACACACTGACTGGCCAGGAATCCAGTTTCTGTTTCCTGGGAAATAATGCATCAGAGCAATGGCACACAGGGGAGCCTCACTGGTTTCCTCCTAAGCCCACAAAGTGCCTGGATCTGTGTGGGATAAAAACACCTTGGGATTAGGAAACTAATCCAGCATGCAATTTCTTTCTTCAAATGATTATATGACGATAAATCCAAAAATCCATAAATCTTCTACAAATTTATAGGAGTTTTCTGGCTCATCAAAACTGTAGTGTACTTCTGCTTAGGAGAATGGTGGAAACAGAGTAGATTAAATTTGTGTTTCAACATGCAAACCTGATTAAATGAGGTGCAAATAAAATCCCCATTGTAAAAAGTGTTGAAAATAAATGAGAGAGAGAGAGAGAGAGAGAGGAAAACAACCACACTGGGTTTTTTTTCCTGTAGTTTTAGTCAATAAAAATTCTGATACTATTTAGGGAAAAAAGAAATTATTCACAGGAAAAAAATATCCTGCTTCTTGAAGTATAAGAAACAAACCTAGTGTGGAGCAAATACAAGTTAAAGAGAGAGACATTTGGCAAGCATCAATTCACACTAGTCAGGAGACTGCAGATGACTCAGGAGTTCAGCTATAACAGATTGGTCACAGCTAAAAATGCCCTTAATCCACCCCTAAGAGTCCCTGGAATGCAGCAAGGTCAAGATTTATCTGAAAAAAAAAAAAAAAAAAAAAAAAAGAAGTTAATACTTTTAGGGCAAGATTTGGAAAGGAACAGACAAGCTGTCTTTCCAGGAACTTCATATCTTCTGCCTTTACTATTCCTTAGGCTAAATCAATATTGTCTGCCCTAGCCTAAAAAACTGCAGATCATGCAGTGGTGTTCCTGTCTTTACTGGTGGCTCACCACTTAAAAATCAGACTGTTCAGTTACCAATAATTAATCTTTGTTCATGTCACTGTGTATTTCTGTCTTTTTGTCTTTCTCTCTATTTTTTTTCCTGCTTACTTCCCCATTACCTGTGGAGGAGCTGAATTTTGAGCTGGTTCTGCTTGTCTAGAATTGTGCAAAAAAAATCTTCCACCTTCTTCCATAGCACACAGACTGATGCTAACACCAGTGCATGAGCAGTAGTTTCAGGAGTTTGCATACAGTCAGAAATCCAATTTCCACTAATTACTGTAAAATTTGAGGTGGCATTTCCAGTATCCTACCATGATCTGTATTTTACAGTGTGTCAAACTGAAATTAAGCCAATTTGCAAAGCAGAAAGGGCTTTTTATGAATAGCACCTGAGTCCTTTTGTTCCCCAGAATATTGCTCATGACAAAGCATTATAGAAACTCTGCCTCTGCTTTAGGAAAGGAGATGAGCAAAGATCTGCTTTTACACATGGGATTCTATGTTTTTGTGCTGCATGGAATGAAAGCCCTACTGATGTAAGCAGAGCCATCAAGACACCATTGTCCCAAATATCTAGATGGTTTTCTACACAATTACCTGTCTGCACACATCTTACAGCACAGTGGGGAATGCAGCACCAGTTCAGTTCATGGACATTTTCCTGTCTCTCTCCACAGCATACTGCCCTGGATTACCCTGCAATCTTAGCCTGAGTCAGTCTTTTCAAGCACTATTATTTTATTTTCCTTGGCAAAAATATCACATTGTCTCTTCCATTCCTCTCCTCAGCTCTTCAGGCCCTTACTGGCTTTTGTTCTTGCTTTGGATCTCTCCTATCTCTGAAAACCAGCGATCGATTCACTGCGAGGTAAATCCACCCAGCATGTGATTCATTCTGCTCAGAGAGGAAGCTGTGAAGTGTTGACACTTTGAGACTCCCCATGTTTTGTAGCAACTGTTGAGACTTCACCACATGTGTGAAGTACCAGTTAGATTCCCTCCCTTTAGGTTTTGGGATTAAGACAGGAACATGTGCAGTTATGGAGTTTGTATTTCCTCTGAGTAGGATTTATTGGATGACAATAAAAGTCCTGCTACTAGTTATAAAACTTCTCTTCCCTCTGTCAGCATCCTCACCTCACCCCCTTATGTCACCTTTCCCCACATTAAGTCATAATGCTCTGGAAATCTCCGCCTGCATGGGCTATTGTGAACTTCATGAGTTGGATGACATGAAGTAATTTTCCCCGCTTCAGTGCTCCATGGGAAAAGGTCAGTCATTCAGGCTTGGAGGGCAGAGGAAAAATCTGCAAAGGTTGTTATGAAAAATATTATATCTTAGTTCCTGAGAAAACCAAGTAGAATTTAGATGATGGTTAAATGTCAGTGGCTGCTTCTGAAAAGCTGGGTCATAATATTTGGGTATTGATATCCATTACTGTGAATATGTCCTGATTCTATATTACAAAATATAATACTGTCTTACCAGATCATTATGCTCATCATGGTTAGTAAAACTACAAAACAGTGGTAGTGAGAGACCTTGAGAGCTGTTGTTACGAGCTGCCTCTTAGATTAAGCTCTTTAAAGCATACATGTAAAGCGACACTCCAGTAAGATCAAGAGTGAAATAATACATTTGACAGCGTCACCTTTGGTGGCCTGCAACCATTTGCACACTTGCAAAATGCAGAGGTTGTCCATCTGCATTGGGGTGACAAAAGCGGAATGGTGCAGCAGGCAGGAGTGTCACTCCTCTCCAGATCCACCCTCTGCCTGGGCTGTGCATGCTGGCCACAATGCCCCAGATAAAATCGCAGGTTACTGTTCTTCTCTTTGCTTAACTTCTGTCCTGAGTGTGGAGTCTGAATATTGCTCCCTAATAAATCAAATAAAACATTTAAGGGGGAAAAAATCTTCTGCCTGAGTGCCTGGTTATACACGGACAGGAGTTATAGGAAAAGTTCATTTAAGAGATGCATGGGATTTGATTTTGGTATGTACCACGCAATAATGCAGATACTTCAAAGCTGGGATGTTCTGCTGCTTTTGTTTGCACATGCTAGTGAAGCACTGCAAATCCAAGGGTCAGATTTCAACAGGAGTCTGTCATGAAAATTCGCAGAAGTGAGTGACTGATGTGTTTCTTTTTAACAGTAAAGTTCTAGGTATGAGTTCTGTTTGAGTAGCATATTAATGATGAAAATTTCATTGTTCCATTTTCATGGACTTTACCACAACACACCCTTACAAGAATGATTTTTCTACTTAAAAAAAAATTATTTGCACTTAATAAATTCACTCCTCTTTTATTACTGTAGGTATAGAAATAAAATAGCAGATGTGCAGATACAAGTAGAGCTCCTAAATTCTACAGACTTAACATCCAAGATACTCTTAACATCCAAGTCCCTAAACATCTGAGCTTCTGTGTCCATGCTCAGTCAGACCCATCTCAGCCTTCACAGGATGTTCAGCTTATGCCAAAACTGTAAAACTGTCATTCCTCAGCCTATTCAGCTCAAAAAGGGTTTGATCTAGTAAGAATCAGCAGAACACAAGATGGAGCATATACACACACCAGTAATTAACAGGGATCAAGGCTCTCATGCTGGAAGAAAGAGAACCATATCCCTTCCTTCAACTGCTTGAGGAAATGTAAACCACATTTCTTCCCTTGCATTTGGATTCCTAACTATAAGCTGTAGGCTCTTCTCAGCACCAGAGAAAATTACTGAATGGGTCAATACAATAAATTGTGACAAATCTCCAGGATAGACAGCATTCCCCAAGAAGCCCCCAACAAATATAGATTTAAAATTTCTGTATAAGTTATTAAAATCATCCTCATGATCAGAAGAAGAGAGAGAAGTTTGTGTGACACCTGGTTTTTAAAGGATCTGTTCCATGTCTGGAGAACCAGGGATTAGCATGTCTGACTTCTGTCTCAAGCATTGGTAGAAATAGAATTGAAATGGCTTTCATAGAGAGAAGTTATGTCTCCCAGTGCAATAAAGTTCTTCAAAGCAGAAAATATGCCTGTGGATAAAGGTCACATATTTGATGTAATGTTCTTAGATTTCTAAAAATCTTTTGATGAGGTCAGTTATCAGCTTCATTTAAAGTAGATAGGATTTAATGGGATAAGAGGGAAGATCCTTCTTTGGATTAATAACTGCTCAAAAGATTTGTAACAAAAAGTAGTGATAAATGGTAGAAGGTAATTGCTGATGAAATCCTGCAGGCATCCAGATGTTCAGCATATTTGTGAATGGTCTGGAAAAAGGTGAGTAGTGAGGTAGTGGGGTTTTTTAATGCTACAAAATTGTCTGGACTAGTCAGAATTAAAACCATCTATGAATGCTTTCAGAATTATCTTTTGATGCAAAATAGACAAAAGACAGCAAACTCAAATCTGGAGAATAAAAAGCCAGATGCACATAGTCAGTAATGAAAGTCTGTTTGCATATATACATGCATAAACAAAGGAGTTATCTACATGTACACAGTGCTGGATTCTCACCCAGCTATCATCATCTGCAAAGGAACCATGAGCCACTTTCCATGAATCTTTAAAAGAATCATTTCAGTTTTCTGCTGTAGTCAAGAAGAAAAACAGGGTGTTAGGAAGGAAAAGGAACCAATGCACAGAATGATGCCATTTAATAAACCCATGGTGCACACACACTCCTTGGATACTAGCTTGTCTCAGAAAAGATTTACTCAACAAGATACATGAAAGTTCAAGACAGAGCTTTGCATATCCAGAATGACTCCCATAGGGGGACAGAATCTCCTGCTTCCTTCTTTTCACAGAGTCAAGTATACTTGCTGAGCTTAATACAAGTATATTTCAGAAAGTACCTTGGACCTACTCTAAGTAGTTCAGAAGCAGAAGATTGCAATGTCTGCTGAGACACACCCTGGGTGAGCACTGGGTGAGATGAAGACACAGCTGGAGATGGAGTACAGGATTGTTGGGTCACCCAGTTTAGAGCTCTGAGTTGCACTTTTTAGTTTAGAGACTTTGTCAGCTAGGATGGTGCTAGATTGGGAAGAATTCCTTACAGTTTCATCTGGAGTCTTTAGAGCTGCAAATTGACAGTGAGAAGGAAAACATTAGGCAATAAAATTAAGGATGTGCTTAACAATAAAGCAAAAGTACCTCTGAAAATGTGTTCAAGAGCCATGTTTCACAGACATATTATTTATTTAAGAACAAACAGAAGTTTCATATTATGATAAGACAAAACACTTAGCACATTGCAGTTTGTTTCTAGTACCTAATAATCATCTTGTGTCTTCCTTCTGCAGATTAAAATGTCAGTTTTTCCTGTACAGAGAAGTCATGGATTGCCACAGAGATCTAGGGCAGCTATAGGGGCACCTTGCAGCTAGAGCTGTCACTGCAGATGGCCAGGCTCAAACCCAAGGGCAGCAGTGTGGGATATTTACTCCTGCTCAGGAGACAAGGTAGGAGGCGTGGCATGTTCTGACTCATCAGTGGATGCTTCTGGTTGTGAGAGAGGATTATGGCAATAGTAGCAAAACTCCTAAAAATCTCTCAGTGTTATTGAAATCCCTCTTGTCAGCTGGATTCAGTTGCTGTGGCTACAGGGCAAACTGGTAGATGGAAGAAGGAACCTCAACAAATCTGGTGAAAAAAGCAAGTACGGCTCTCTAAAAACATATGGAAACAAAAATTAAAAACGGGCAAACAAGTGGATTTATCAGTTTTGCCTTATCAGTGAATACAAATTACAAGTCAAAATTTAAACAACTCTGTGTAAGTAAAATCCTATTGAACGCACAATCTGCAGAGCATAATTGCTCCCTTCCTACTCAGACACACTTATTCTCCATTTTTTTCTGCTCCACGTAAAAAAATCCCAGCAAGCGATACTGAAAGTTTCTTTTTAAAAAAGGTTCAAATTTACTTAGAACTTTTAAAAACTCTATTTGGTTTTATTTTCACAGAAAAAGAAGAGTGTTGAAAGTACCTAACACAATCAGTGCATTAAATGCATCACAGACTCAATAACCATCTGAAATTAAAAATAGAAACACACTGGGAAGGATTAAATCCTGCCCTCATAAATCAACAGGAAATTTTTATAGAACTGGAAATATTTCCTCAAATTAGGGACCTTTCTTTATTGATGTGTTTGGCCAATCTAGGTATTACTCCAAGGTTTACAGTACAATTTTCAAAGTTATCTAAAGGACTTAAGATAGACATTACATATAAATGGGATCTAAGTCCTTCTACATGTTTTGCTCCCTTACAAAACTTCAACCTACAATTACATTTTGGTGCAAAAAGAATTATTTTGTTCCTCAGGAAGTTTTCAGGATAATATTTTTGCACATTTTCTTGTCTTACCTGTTGAATGTTTTTCAGTGTGTGACAGCTCCTGACTGCTGCCAATCAGGTGCAAACCCAGGGCTCCTAGGAGGGCTGGTAGTGATAGTTTTGTAGTTATTTTTTAATTTATTCTTATGTTTGCAATTATTGTCGTTACAATCTTTTAAATATCTCTGGGAGCTGCATCACAACTGCAGGATCTGCAGAGAAGATGTAGGTACTTTGCTGCAGCAATCATTTGCAGTAATCCTCGCTTTTTATAACAATATCCAACACATTGTCTTTTCCTTGCCAAAAATATTCCTTTCCCTTTGTGTCAAGGAAGATTCAGCCCAAAGTTCTAAGCATCGGGTCACAGCGGTGTCTAAAAATGGGAAATGTCAGGCAAACTTAATCTCCATTCTGCCTGGGGTTCCTTCTTCTTACAGCATCTGCACAGCAGCCTAGGTCAGCTTCCCTTCTGCCCAGCTAGTCCCACTAACACCTAATCCTGGCCTAACGTGCTTGTGAGCGTGCCTAAACTTGACTTTGCTAAATATCAAAAGCCAAACCTGAAAACTGCCAGCCCAATTCTGTGTTTTCTCCGTGTGATATGAGCAGCGAGCCTGTTTGTGTGCTGGGGTTTTCTTCAGCCCATCCTGCTGACACTGTTGAAAGGCTCGAAGGCAAAGGGCAGTGCATGTGAAGGATGTCAAAATCCAGATTTCCATGGATTCCCTAAGCAAAAGAACAGCGCATATCGAAGCAAATTAATGTCATTTTTCTTCTGAGCAGAGCTCTGAATAGTCCTGGTGTTTCCAGGTGAAGTTGGGGCTCTGGCACCCTGCTTGGCCGAGGCAGCTGCGTGATGCTCGCTGTAGGGAGGCCTGCAAAGCGGCTGCTTCTCAGAGACTCTGAGCTGGAATTTGCTCCATGGGGGCTTGCTGGCCTCTCGGCTACTCAGTACCAGGCATAACAGCCTGAAAAATGCAGGGCAGGATCAGGCCCTGAGCAGTTATTTAATCCTATCTTATAGGTCTCAGCGAGGAAAATCCATATTATCTTGTTGCCTAATACTGTTCATGGGATACAAGAAATCAGCTTAACAAAAAAATCCTTTGTAGGATAAGTGCAAAATATCCCTTTTTCTTTTAGGTTAAAAAGAAATATCCACTGTGAGGTAAGTGGTAGAGGGAAGAAAGGAATTTCCACCTGAAAATTAATAGAATGTTATGATTTTTAGTTGGTTAGCATACTAGATCCTGATCTGTTAGAAAATTTCATGTCTGAAAGTTGGAAGTTTATTTTACATTTTTTATAACAAAGATGAATGCTCATTCTTTTATGAAAATAGTGTGCTTGGAACTATGCTATATCCTGCTGCAAGTTCATTACAAATGATTGGTACTTCTTCAGCAACAAAATCACCAGCAGAGCCTTCAGTAAAATCCTGGCTTCAGTGCAGAGTGCAGGTTTTATTGTGGCTCTCACCAGCAACATGTTACACCAGTAGCTGTGTTTTTAGCAAGCATAATGCTTTGAAGCTCATAAAGTGTTTTTTCCGCAGTGCAATGTTGTACTGTGGATGTTGGTTTTATGCTTCCCTGGATAGTCAGCATATCTGAGCTAAAACCTTTCTGGCAGCCCTAACACCAGATACACTTTACTGAGTCAGTCTGTGCAAAAATATTCCCTCTCAAAATACAAGCAAGGGACTGGGCAGAGCCCTGCAGATGTAAATGTGAGCAGTTAGAAACCAGCTCTGAACACAACCAGCTCTGGCTTAACACATGGCAGGTTACAGCTGTGGTACCTGCAGTCATCCCACTGTGTCAGCCTCTAGCTTTGGGCAGTTATTTTGATTTTTTTTTTTTTTCCCTGACCATATGAATGCAAAAAAAGAATTTTGGGGAAAAAAACCTTGAAGATGGAGGAGCAAGAGTCTGGAGCTCTGAATTTGGACTTACCTCTTCTCACATCAGTTTCTAAGTTTGGAGAGTCCTAAATAAGGCAGAAAAAGGTAAGCAACAAAATATGACCCCGCAGAGCCACAGTCAGTCTGTGCGAGCTTCATTTCTGCCTGGCTGAACCTGAGGCAAAATATTTCTCCCCATGTTCCAGCAGGGAAATGGGGTCTCAACAGAATGAGAAGCCAGACTGGCTCTACGATGAGCGTTCATTTATGAAAAGTGACTTTGGGGGGGATGATAGAGCTAAACAGCAGGGGACTGACTTGTTTAAGCCTCCCTGGGCTGGGGGGAAGTGTGGCTCTCCCAGGCATCTCAGACTGACCAGAGCCCCTCACCATATGGTGGCATGAGCAGGGCCACAATGTGTCCCTCCCAGGCTGCTGGAGACCATCCCATCAATCTGTGCATCTACCCTGTGCTCCCATTGACAGCTGTGCCTGCTTCCCTTGAATCCTTGGGAGATGTCCTCAAAGCTGAGGCTCAGAGGCGTGTGTCTCCTTCTCCTCCAGGCAGACTACGCTAAATCCACTCAATTCCCCGTGAAAACTCACTCCAGGACTGCAGGTTTGCAAGGCAGGATCCAGCACCGGGTCCTGAGCACCCCCCTGGGCTGAGAGCCTGATAAAAATGTCCTGATCCAGTTCATTGAGGTCCATGGCAAAGCGCCCGTCCATCCTGGGGAGAACAAAAGTGTTGGGCTTGGCAAATCATTTCCGTTAATGTAGGAGACAATTACTGATGCCTCTTTGCAAATTGCTTTTCTTTGACATTTTTATAACTCAGTAATTTCCAGTTGTGTTCCCATGTTTGCCTCTTTTGTGTATAGTTTTCCTATTTTTGAGTGCATGGTTCACAACATTTAAACAAACACTAACAACAAATTACCTGCTCAACTGGGTTCTGTGAAAAGGGGCCCTGAAACTTATTTACAAATTAAGCAGACTCGGGCAAGGAGGGAATAGTCATCGGGAGTGATTTGCGGTCGCTCTGCAAATCACGCGTGGTTCTCTCGCCAGAAAAGTCCTGAGTTTGGGGAGGGGTGAGAACCCGGCGGTGGAACTCTGTGTATTTCGCCCAAGACCTTCTCTAACAGGGGAAAAAAAATCCACCTGATTTTCTTCTTCTTCTTTTTTTTTTTTTTTTTTTTTTTTTGCCTGTTGATAACTCTCTGGTGAAAAGATCCTTTAGAGAAACAAATCAATACACGAACAACCCCACACCCGGCCTCACTTGTGCTCACTTATTTTCCCGTTTTAAATAAAATGCTCTGTTTTGTATTAACTTATTTAATTCTCTCCGATTGTAGTAAAATTAAGATTGCATGTTTACTTCCCAAAAAAAACACGTTTCATTTTAAACCACATTTAAAGACACAAATTTCTCCACAACTTTCTGAAAAAGGTTTTTTGACACGGAATTGATCGCTCCAAATGCAATCTCTCCTCACTTAAAGTGCATAATTGTCAAGATGGGAAGTAAATGTATACTTTGTTTTTTATTGTATTTTTAATCCTATAAATCTGCAGTATTTCGTTGCCCGGCAGTTTTATATATTTCGCCTCGGGCCGATGTTAGAACTGCATCCCAGCATCTTTGGCCAATTCTGTTCTCCCATTTCGAGAGCTTGATTTAGTTACAGTTATAAACAAAATTCAAGATGCCTTTTACACCTCATTTTATAGGGAAAAAAAACAAAAAAAAAACAGAGTATGGGCTTTTTAAAAAGCTGCATATCTCTTAAAGTGGCTGAGTACTGCCGCACTTCAAAATTCAGCTGCAGTCCATTTACGGGAGTTATTGCCATGCCAATACCCTAAAAATTATTTATGTCTCGGGTTGTCGCAGATCGAGATTTTCAGCTCTCTTCGTTGGTCTCCGCATTTTGTTTTCCTCTGATTTCCCAAAAGATAAAGAGGGACCTACCAATATTTACAGTCGGATTTTGTTGTCTCCTTTCATCGCTGTATTTCGAGATACCTTTAATGTGGTTCCGAACATCTTTCATGTTTAAAAACTCCTGTTTGAACAGAAAAAAAACCGCAGGCATTCTTACCCTGCAAGAAGGAAATTTAAATTGGAGTGGGTTTGCGCTCTTTTTGTTTGCTTGCGGTGTTTTGCTATCATTATCGTCACTTTTTGCGCTAAGAAAAATGCAATGTTTAGACTGTGTTTAAGCGCTGTCTGATTGCAGGTGGAGCGTAGGGATCGGGACCCTCTCTCCCTTCCTTTCCCCTGTGTTTTTGGGGCGGGGGGCCCGGGCAGAGCCGGGGGCTGCCCCTTCCCACCTGGGAGCGCTGCGGCGGATCCCGGGGTGCGAGACAGCGCCGGCACCGCCGCCGGAGCTCTGCGAGGGCACACACCTCCTGTGCGGGGCTTTATCGGCCCGGAAAACACCCCAGGTCCGACCTTTCCTTCCACCTCTGCATCCCATGGCCCCGCCGAGGTTTCCCCTCCTGTCGGAGGTGCGCAGAGCCGGGCCGGGCAGCGCTCCGGGCCGGGCGCGTTTCTCTGCGCGCCCCGGGGAAACTCGAGGTAAAAAGAAAAGAAAAAGGAATCCTTCTTGGTGTGGTCGGAAGAAGCGGCTCCGGGGCAGGATGGGCAGAAAGGCCCCGGGGAAGGCGGCGGGGAGCTTGCGTGACACAGGGGAGGAGGGCGGAGGGGAGCTGTCCTCGGGCGCTCGAGTTGAGCGAGCCTCTTTCATCTTTTCTGTCGCTTTGGCTTAATTTACCTCTGCCCTCCAACGCCCTGTGAGTTTAATCACATCAGATCTCCTTCAAGCCAGAGCCAAAGACTGGAAAGAACGAAAGAATGAACAAGAGGATAAAAGAGTGGAAGGAGAGAGAAAGGGAAAGAGGAAGGAAAGAGAAACAGAAAAAGGAGGGAAGAAAGAAAGAAGGAAAGTGAAAAAACCAAGGACTTGAGAGAAAGAATAAAAGTAGAAATACGAAATAAATAATCACTGTTTTTTAGGCAAAAACAGAATAGGCAGGTGGTCGCAGGGCTTCCGGTGACATTTGACTCGGCAGCAGAGATGCTGTTGCTCTTCCTTGGGCACACAAGCGCAGCCCGCAGGTCGAGCGCGGGTGGCTGAGGCTCCTCGGTGGGGCCGAGCGGGACTTGGCCAGCTCCTGCTCACATCTGTGGGTAGCACTGACATGCTAGACGAACATGCCTCCGTGAGAGCCCGCTCGTCCCTGGGCAGCTTTGAAATCTAGGTCTGATTGGGGTGTTTTGGTTTGGTTTGGGGCTAGTTTGTTTGTGGAGTTGTGGGATTTTTTGGGGGTGGGGAGATGCAGTTCTCGGGAACATTGAGAAGGTTTGATTTGCTGGTTTAGTACCAACAACGGCATGCTGTTGGCGATCTTTTATTCGCACTAGCCCTGCTGTTTGGATGTGAAAGGTGGAGCAGGACGATTCACACCGTTTCCTGGAAGCCTGGGTTAATGGGCACGGATCGATTAGTTGTCAGATCTGCGCCTTCCCCGGCAAGAACCGGGGGTTCCCGGCGGCTCCGCAGCATCCCTCGCTCCTGCATCGCTCCCAGCGCTGCGAGCGAGCCCTGGAGCCGTGACAGCTGCGGGGAGCTGGGTCCGGTCAGCATCCCCACCCGTGCCCTGCCAGCACCTCTTGTTCGCTCGCCTGTTTGTGGCCCTGTGTCCGCGGCGCTGCCCTGTCCCCTGTCCCCGCCGTGCCAGTGCCCTCCCTTCCCGGCACAGGCAGCGCAGGGCG
This sequence comes from Catharus ustulatus, assembly GCF_009819885.2. NCBI lineage: Eukaryota > Metazoa > Chordata > Aves > Passeriformes > Turdidae > Catharus > Catharus ustulatus. The sequence goes on along the minus strand of NC_046225.1, from coordinate 66,716,154 downwards.
AAGCCCGGAGCGGGAGGGAGAGGCCGGGGCTCCCTGCCCGCAGCTCCCCTGCCCGCAGCTCCGGGGCTGCTCCGCTCCTGGAGCCCTGCCGAGCCACCCCCGCCCCAGCCGGGGTCACCTGCGGGAATCCCTGGATGAACTCGGGGCTGGGGGACCCCGCCCTCCCCCCGGAGGAACAGAGGGCTTGGATCAACTGGCTGACAGACTTCTGTCACATTTGAAGCTTTTTTAATGAGCAAATGTGTTCCCTTCCAACCCCCCTTTCTGCCCCATCTACTCTGTTCAGCCTCAAGCGGGCGGCTGGAGGGAGGGATGGGGCAGAGGGGCGGCTGCTGTGGCTGCCGGGGGGAAGGGGAGCTGCTGCCCAGCCCTGCCCCTCGCAGCACTCAACGCTGCCACTCCGCAACCTGGCTAACCCAGCGTTCCCGGCTCTTTTCCAGCGATGGAACCGTGTCGTTCCCTTCTTTCTCTCGGTCACTGAAAAGGGGCCATCCCTTCGGTCAGGGCTCACCAGGAGCGCCCAGGCGACCAGCAGGCATTCAGGCCGAGCCGTGTCCCATTCCCGGGGACAGGACGAAGGAACCCGCTGGCCTTCACGGTCAGTGCCGGTCCGGACAGGCCCGCGGGGTCACCCCCAGGGATCCCTGAGCCTCCCGGAGCTCGGCGCGGAGAGTGGCTGCTGTTTGTAGGTGGGCAAAAGAGGATTTTTTTTTTTTTCGGGTCACCCCAGCCCCGACCGTGCCATAAGATGTGCAATCCTGAGAGACAGAGCCGGGTCATCCCAGCCCCGGCGGTGGCAACAAATTCCCCGCAGCGTTTCGGGAATACCACTAGGCAAAGTGTCTGAAATAAGATAAAAAGTAAAACCAAACCCACAACCACACCCATCCCAGTGAAGGCAGCGGATGAGCTAAAGGGGGACCTAGGTCAGAAAGACAATTATCGTTTGTTTATTTATTTATTGTCTTTGTGATTACTTCACTTTCTAAGTAACATTCAGGTGTACTGCTGGAAGCGGTGAGTCCCATGTCATAACCTTCCAGAAATATTTCTGCCGGTCGGTACAATTCAAACACTCGTTCTTCTTAAGAGAGAGACAAGGGGGGAAAAAAAAAGAAAAAGAGAGAGAGGTGGGGGGGGGGGGAAAGCCACCCCCAAATGCGTGCAATTAAGGCTCTACCGGGATTTACACTTCCAAATAACTATCGGGCAGCGTCCCGGCACCAAAAAGCTCCACCACAGGGAGTGCTAATTTTTCCTAAGGACACCTTTCCCCTTTTAGAGAAAGCGGGCCAGTAACTTAAGTTTGTGAAGTCACATGTAGCTTTAAATAGGCATCAACATTAACAATCAGAACCCCGCGCTAATAGCTCATAAATACCTCGCTAATAGTCCCCACGTGGAAAGAAATCCCCAAGCGTTATAAATTCAGTTTAACGACCAGAAAACCTCCTGGGCAGCGGCGAAATACATAAACTCCCTTCTCCGAGTTCCCTGTCTTTGATTTATTTTTAACTACGGGCTCATGGGAACGCGGCGCTGGAAAAATCACGTCCAGATGTACCTAAAGAGGCGCTTTCTCTGCTGAAACTCCCCTAAAGGGAGTGGGGAAAAAAACCAAAAAATCTTTGAAATAGTTCGAATTTTGTTTTTAGCTTGGATCTGATTGAAAAAGAAGGGGCAAAGCGGTGGCTACGTTCTTTGTAGAGATGCGCAGCCGGGAGGGAGCGGCTCTGAAAATGGAGCGCAAAGGAGCTGGGCTCCTCCGGGGCAGCCTTACCGGGAGGAGAGGAGGCGGCTCAGAGCTCGGGGCTGTCGGTCTCTTTTTTCCATGCTTTGGGAAGGTACCCGGGCTTTCCCGGAGCCAGGAGGGCTGTGCTCAGGGAGGTTTCTCTGTGTGTTGGGTTGTGCGCCCCAGCTCCTGCTCTTTCGGTGAAATATCGAATAATTGGTTGTAAGAGTGGGTTTGCAGGAGAAGAGAAGATAAACAGCCCTGAGAAATGAAGGGGCTTTTCCCAGGTAAGAAATATTTCGCCTAAGCCTCAACAAAGAATTTTTAGTGCCTTAAAATGTTTCAACGAACAACATCTATTTCCGATAACTTTCACAAAGTTTATTAGCTTTCTGGTTCGGTAATTTTTTTTTCTTCTGAGAATTACATCCAAAACGGAATTGGGAAAGCAAAACAAACATGGCTGTGCTTGCTGCTTGCTCTCATTTCATCTCTTCCGTCTAATATTCCATATAATGACAGCAATAATGACAGGATCGTTCATCCCCTTTCAATTGTACAATGACGAATTAGTCTGGTACAGTAATTTGGGGCTGGATGTACCTGTATAGATTTATTTTAAGATTTTGCTTCCCGATGAGAGATTAACAAATCGCCTGAGCAGCTGCCTGTATGGAGAGTACAAAGCTGTCTGTCCTCGCCTTAGTATCGGGTATTATAATTCAAATCCGATCCTTTTCACCTCGTATTATTGGAAAAGGTTGTAGGGAGCTGGCCTTTGTTGCAGGAAATCCCATTTAAAAATTGCTTTATAGGCCATTTACTGCAATCCTCGACATTGATCTCATTACAGCTCCCTCTCACTGCTGTTTATAAATCCTGGTATTTACCAGCACTTGGCAGCCATGCCTGGTGGCATTGCTTGCTGTCACTGGGAGGACAGAAATGGAGGTTAGGTGCCACTTTCTGGATGGTTTTGTCTGGAGGAAGCATTATTATTTATCGGAACAGTCAGCCAGAAGTAAGTCTTGTACTGACTCATCCTGTATAATCTCTCAAACCTCCGGGCTGTCCGTTTGCAGAGGATGGGAATTTCTGTGTTAGAGCCTTCTCACACAATGGCCTAATTCAGCCAGGAGGGGAGAAACACCCCTCTAGGTGGTGGGTAAATTGTCAGATTTAATAGTCTGGAGAAAAATGAAGAGGTAAATTAATAGAATTAATCTCAGTTCTGAACTGTTTCCAGAAACTTTGAAGGGATGTTCTTCTAGAATACATCTCTGGGTAGGACTATGTGGCTACATTGCTGGTAAGTTGCAGCATCTTCTGGTACTAGCAAGTGTACAGATAAAGGGAGGAGTTAGGCCTTAAAACTTGACTTTGTCTTGAAATGGGAAGCTGCAAAGCAAGTGTTGGGTGGAAATGAAATAAAATACAGTGATGAGTGTACTTTTTCTTTCTGTACTACCAGGTAAAGCCACAAATCAAAAACAGACTGAAAGTCCCTCTAAGAGTCCTATTTTTTTTTTAATGGCAGCTGGATCTAGAACTAAGGAAATATGTGGCTATATTTGAATTCTGAAATAGTATGAAGATTTTAATCCAATTTCTGAATCATAATAACAATAGGATTATCCCAACGGCTATGTTTAAAAGTTTCTTTTAAGTTCATGTGAGAACAGAATTGGTACTGAGAATAATGTTTTTTCCTCCCTAAGGAGTATCTGTACCTGATGCCTAAGTCCTCAGTGGGATTTGCCTGCTGCAGTACTGCCAAGTTGGTTTGAGGTTAGATGTCCTCAGAAGCACAGTCACGTTCCCAGCCAGCACACTGGAGAGAAAGAAACTCAAACAACAAATCCCCACCCCAGACTTGTGGGAAGATCAACAAAATGAGCAGGCAGATGTTTCCATCTTCTGTTCACAAGATTTCAGGAGAATGCCAGGCCTGACAACCAATACTATACAGAATATCTCTAGGAGCTCCTTCATTGTTCTATGTCTTGTCTGACACAGCTGGTTTAGTTCACTGAGTCATCACAGCTAAACCGTGCTGCTCTTAAGTTCTAAAAGATCAATTCTGTTGTTAGAATCGAAACAGAGGCACAGAGTGAGGGTCCTTGCACTCCTTGCTAACTAGGGAGTAGTCTAGGGTGAGGAATTCTCCTTAATGCTTTTCCATTTTAAGAGGCTAATTAAAGGCAGAAAACAAAACAAGACTGGAGCCAAGATCTCCTGAGTGTGAAATCTGTCATTGTGTTCCAAAGATTTTCTCTCCATTTTCAATTTGTCTGGTTTTTTGCATTTCTTCTCATGCTTGTTTATTATACTGATTTTTGGTTGGTGCTGTGAAGTTCCCTATCAGATTGATTGTTCCTGTATTACCATGAGTGTCACTGGAGGCTGTCTGGTGCACCCTCCTGCTCAAAATTGTCAGAACCAGTTGCTGAAGAGTTAAGTGGATTTTTCTGTATTTCAGTTTTTGCCCACTGTGTCCTTTCACCGGACATCACTGAGTGCAGCTCCATCTTCTCCACTCCCTTTCCTCACTGGAGCGTTGTTTGCACACATTGATGAGATTTCCTGGAGCCTTCTCCAGGCTGACCAGTTCCCAAGCTCTCAGTTTTTCAGAGATCCATCAAAGTTGGAGGAGACCTTTAAGATCATCCAGTCCAACTGCCAACCCAGCACTGCCCTGTAACCCCTAAAACACTAACCCTCATCACCCACCAGACATCTCTTAAACACCTCCAGGCTTCATGACAGCTCTTGCAGTCCCTCAATTGTTTTTGTGGCCCTTCACCGGACTCACACCAGTAAGGCCATGTCTCATCCTGGGGAGCCAGAACTGGACCCAACGCTCCAGATGTCTCCTGCCATTGTTGGGCCGAAGGGAATGATCACCTCCTTTGACCTGCTGGCAAATTCAATTTTAGGATCACACTCCTGCATGCTTGCAGTCTCTAAATTCCTCCTAGGTCATCTGTCCTGGCTTCTTTTTTAATTTCTTCATGAGCTCCTTGTTCAACCATGCATGCCTCCTGTAGCTTTTATTTAATTTTCTACACATTGGGTTGGACTGTTCTTCAGGCTGAAGGAGTCTGAAAATCAGTCAGCTCTCCTGGGAGTCTTAATTTTTATTTATTTTTCTCCTCTCTCTAGGAAAATACCCCATGGGATTCTGCCAAGAAGGTGAAAGTACCTGAAAGAACCAGAGTCTGTTGGGTTGTGATCCTGCCAGCTGTTCTTTTCCTTCCCATGAGGATCTTCAATCTCACAATTTCATGGTTGCTGCAACCAAGACTGCCTTCAGGCCACTCACCCCTGGACAGCCCTTCCTCTTCTGCAAGGAGGAGATTTCAGAAGGGTGTCTTCTCCCACCTGTCCCTTCACCAAGAGGGTGTCAAGAAGTTACCATTAATGCATCTTGAAAGCAGCCAGGATCCTTTGTGCCATGTTGTGTTGCCCTTTTGGCAGTAATTGTAGTAGTTATACCTTACTGTGAGTACTTTATAATAATGAATTATTAAATCTATTGTAAGAATAAATTATTTTTAAAAACTAAAGAGCAAAAATGTGGCTTGTACTCAAACTGATATTTGGAGTTTCCACTTGCTTACCTGAGTGTAAGTAATGAACTACTAAATGGAAATTACCATGTTTTGTGTGGTGAAAAAAACAGACCAAATTCAAAGGAAAGCTGTATCTCCTACTCTGTACCAGGGAGAAATGATACAAAATTGTTATGTTACAGAGGATTTTCCAGTTAGGAACCCAGCAGAGGGTCTGTGGTAGGTTCACCCTGCCTGCCAGGTGAGCCCTAATCCAGCTTCTTCCTCATCCCCCTCAGTAGGATGGGAGTGAGAATTGAAAGGACAAAAAGTGAGAAAGCTTACGGGTTGAGATAAAGACACTTCAATAAGTGAAATAAAAATTTTAAAAGTGAGTGCTTATATTTACATCACTAGCAGCAGACCAGTACTTTTACTGCTCACAAGCAACAGCTTATTGGGAAAAAGTTTTATTGCCAAGTGTGATATTGCATGGTGTGGAATCTCTCTTTGGGTCAACTGTCCATCTGTGTCCTCTCCCAAACCCCTGCTCACCCCCTGCCTGTCCCTTGCAGTGGCAGAATGAGAAACTGAGGAAGCCTTTATGCTGTGAATCTGATTAATGATCTGTGAATCAGATGAATGCTGTGCATGGGCCAGCAGCAGGTAAAGCACGGGTGTGAGATCTGTGCTGTTTGGGGTATAAACACAAACAGAGCATCACAGGGGCTGCTGTGAAGAAAATTATCTCCCCCTCAGCCAGACCCCAGTACAAGTCTTTATGCTGTTGTTTGGGAGAGAAGAAAAAAAAGCTGACCTGATCATCATAGCTGTTGTGAGTTTGGGGGCTTTTTTGTAAGGGATATGATGACCTTTCTGAATGGTTTATTCATAAAAAATTCAATGACAGGTGAGAGTAATAACACTTGATAGAAAGAATAACATGGCTTGACTTCAGCAGAACCTTCTGGCTAGTTGGGAACTTTGGAAGTAGGGCTCAAGGTGAGCAGAAATCATCTTCCTCCTGGCACAGGATCCCTCCATGGGCATTTGGGTGGGATGGGATGGGATGAGTCCAAGACAGGTGAGTGTGGTAAGACCTGACCTACTAATTTAAACACTTCTTTCTAGACACAGCAAGTAAGAGATTCAGGTGGCTGAATTCAAGAGTGGCTTTTGTCCCTTACTTAAAAGCTTTTTTGGTTTCATCAGCTGTCTCTAATATTTAATGCCTTGTTGTGTTTCTGGAGAGCATCCCTCTCCCTCTGAGATGCTCAGCTTTCTGTTTGCTGGTAAACTCAGAACAAATCCTCACTTTCATGCAGTCCTTCAAAGTGTCTCTATGCACATAAAGAGTCTCACAGGAGTCACACACAAAATATTTTATGAAGATACTGGCTGTGAATTCACAGCTAGCAGCTAAATAACCTCCATACAATTTAAAAACTCTGAATTAGTTTGTTTTATTTCTGTGCTGTTAGTGTTGTTTTACATCCTCTGTTATCTTAGATCACCTCTCACCATTCAGAAACTGAGTATTATTGAATTTCTGAGTCACAAGCTCAGTGGCATCACCAGTGCTTCGTCACATTATTGACATGATGGTAAAAGAGATCTGATAAATTTGTGTTTAAATGGCATGAAAATTATGCGAGTTTGCACCTTCATTTTGGAGTATATTACATGAGAATTACTTTATTGGGGGGATAAATTTTATTCAAAGGTTAAAAGTATTCTCAGACTATAAATGAAATTATATGATCATTAAAAAGTGGTGGTTTTTTGTTCGAAAATCAGCCCTTTTTGTACAAATCAAGGTATGAATACAAAGATTTGGAGAATATTTTGGTTTTTGTTTGAGTTTCTTAGAAGACAGATAGAATCCATTGACATCTTATGACAAAGAGATTAAAATGTGTTTCAAATGGCTTTTACCTTTTAATGGGGGTATTTATTAGTCTTGTTCAGTGGGATGAAGCAAGCAGGGCTAACACAATAGTTTTCATTGAAAGATACTTTGATGGGTTTTTTCATTCGGCATTTTCCGAAATACTTTAACATCTCTCCAAACACAGAATAAAAAGACACTTTATTCCCTCAACAATTCAATATTCAAATAATTCCAAAATTCTCAGCAGAACCTGAAACCCCTGTAGCCTTTCAACCTGCTGACTGGAAGGTTGGGTGTTTCAGCAGCAATGCAGCTCTGGTCCCGTGTGTGATGCCACAGGAGCCACTTCAGCTCATCAGTAAGGTCATTAATGCAAAACAGCAATATTGCCTTTGGAAGCAGTGTTACAGAAACCTCACAGAAGTGCACAATCCATAAGAGCACAGCTCAGCTGTCTGCAGCAGCTGCTGTGTCTCACCTGAACCTTTTCCTCAAACGTGTCCATCCCCTGAAGGCACTCAGTGGCCTAATGACTCAGCTGGTGGCCCTGTGGTTTGCAGAAAGAGGTCTGAAAGCTTTCCTAGTCATATTGACAGAAATACTTAATAGGTAATGTGAGCAGATTTTAGGAAGAGGGGAAACACAGTTATTCCTCTACCAAAGTAAAAATCAGGGTTTTCAGCTTCCAGGGAGTGCCTGCCACCCCTGGGCTCAGGTCAGGGGCTCTCTTGTCCCAGGCTGGCACTCAGGCACGTGTGGGCTGTGGCTCCAAGGAGGTGGCTGCTTTAGGGGCAGACACAACACCTGCCTGCAGCTGCTGATCACCTGGGAGAAGCACACCATGAGCAATGTGAGATAAAGATGCTGATGGCTGCAGGTCTTCTGCCTTCTGCTGCTGGACGTCATCTCAAGGCTGGCTGCAGCTCCCTTGTGCATGGTGAGAGCCACACAAGGCATTTCCCAAAGGCTGTGTGCTGCTTGCAGCCTCAATGCCAGAGTCTTGCTGAGCTGGATTCACACCTTTGGCTTAATTTATCTCGAGCCCCTCCAGATACTGAAAAGTTTTACCATGAGAATGGGGTTTCTTCATCAGTGCATGCACCAGGCTGCTCTCCTCATGGGCCATCCATCCTCGTGGACACCCAGCAGAGCCCTGCTCTCCCTGTAGCAGCCTGTCCTCTTTGGGAGACAAACACAATGTATTTTTCATTTACTATCCTTATTGATTAAAAAAACAGAAGAAAATTTAGAAAATACAGCTACTTCCCCCAACACGGCAGGCTTTTATTTGTGAGTGTGAAATATTGGCAATTGTGCATTTGTCCTGGACCAACTGAGCATTTGTCTGAAATCTAGGTAAAGCTGAGGATCATCTCACCTACTTTATGATGTTTCCCCAAGTACCACCTAGCAATGAGCCCCTCTTTGTGCTGGCTGGTGGCACTGCTATCCCCAAGAGATCAATGATGAAGGTTTGGAGTTGGGGTTATATCAGCCTGCCCACATCAGCTGTGAGCTCTGCCCAGGCCTAAGGGAGATGCTGCTTTGGGAGTCACCACGATCCAGCCCAGATGGGAAAACACATTTTTTAGGAAACAAGTAACCTTTAAATGCTGCATCCTTATATGTGCAATAAATGTGTGCGTGATTCACTTAGAGGGAAAAAAAAAGACCATTTTGGCAAGTTTACATACTGCATAATTAAGAACAAAAATACAGTGTTAGCAACAACAGATCAAAGAGCTAGTGCCAGTGCAAATGGTAAAGAATGTCCACTCTGAGATTTTCCAAGAATTAATACAAGAATAATACATTCAGCATTATTTCTTAAGTTCATTGACAGTACAGTATAATAAATGTAACATAGTCACTGACCTGGTAATACATGTAAGAAAAAGGGTGGGATTGTTTAACCCATCAGAGAAAGAAAAATGCCTACTTTGGTAAGCTCGTCTGTGGGCAATCCACTGAGCACTCAAGGTGCTTCTTCCTTCACTTCACATGCAGCGAAGTAATGCTCTGTTAGAGGGGCACTACTGTACAAGGATGTGAACTCAGTAATTTGGGGGGGTATTTTTTGCAGATATTTATAATTTTAACTCACTGAGTTCAGAGTTTTTGGATCATCGTGTCATTTCATGATTACTAAGCTCCTAAGAGGAGCATTGAGATAATACTCACATCTTTCTTACAGAAAGCCACCAGCACCAGGGCTGGGTAAACATGGATCCAGCCAGGGTCAGGTGAGACAAAGCGTGCAGAAATGCTGCTATACCATCCCATGCCTGGATGCCTATGAGAATTTAGCAGATAGTTTGTTTTCTACTAGCAACCTTTCTGTTGAAGAAAGATACCAAGGCAGGAAGAAAATTCTAGCCCTGGATTCAGGGATTTTTTTTTATTCCAGTGGATGCTGTTGACAGCATTCTTGGTTTTGTGTTGTGTCACCAATCTCTGTAACTTTTCTCATGAGATTTCTTGATGGCATGGTATTAAGCAAGATTCAAATAATACTTCTTAGATTTCTGTGCATAATATTTTACTTCAGTCAAAAAGGGATTTGGGGTTTTTTTTTATTTTTTCCCAACCTTGCCTCAATTTGCTGTCCAAAATGTATAGGAAAATTCAAGGGCCAGATTTGTGTCCACATTTTTCTCAAGCAGGTGGGCTCTGTGCTCCACACTAGGGAGAGCTGGGGCTTGATCAGGGACACCAGTGCAGGTGATTGCCCTGAAAGAAAACCCTCCTGTTTATCAACTGACTTATGTCAAGGAAGTGTTAAAAGGAATTTTCCAGCTGTTGCTCATGAACGCCAAAACTCACTGAGCTGAATTTATTCCTCTACCTGACTATATGTGAGAGCAAAACCGATCTGTCATGTCTGATCTCGCCTTTGCATATGATCCACACATCAGGACCATGGGTCAGGGAAAGAAAAGCCAAATGAGCAACATTTTTCTGAACCAGTTTCCCTGCTGAGAAAGTTGTGGAAGAATGATGCCTTAGGCAGGCTACCTACTTCTCTGGGTGAGCAGCTGAAAATTGCGTTTGGGGTCCCTCACCTTTGTTCTGCATTTGTTCCTTCACTGCCTCGTGCTGAGCAGGAGACCCAGGGCCTGGTGCCCTCTTTAAAATGCAGCTGATTTCTGACAAGCCCATAATGGAGCTGTCAGCTTCCTCCTGTGACCAAACTAAGTGGTTTCTCATCAGAGAAGCTTATATACTCCTGTAGTCTTCAGCTCGTGACGAATCGATGATAGGTGTTTGGGAAGTGTTTAGGAAAAATTCAAAATAAATTGAAAGCCAGCTTCAGTACTGACATAAAGCTGAAACTCAGTCTTCTTAAACTGTGCATCAAGAAAAAAACTCAAAGAGTGTTTACAAAGAAAGTACAAGGGATTGCTAAGATCAGTAGCAATATGTTTGACTATGTTATTTATCCAACAAGGCGTTCTTCCTGCAAGACAATGCAGTACTCACCTCTGGGTGAAGTGTTCAGAATCCAAAGACCAAATTCTCTCTTAAATTGGCAGCAAAATGCTTTGGCTTTAATGGGAGCAGGTGAGACTTGCTGTATTTTCCTTTTAAAGAACCCCAAATGCTACAATGGTTACTTTATGGCAACAATAAAATGAGTCACTTGTCTCAGTCTATCAATCAAGTTCCTAATGGACACGTGTCCACATATAAAAAAAAAAAATCCCAATTAGCGTTAATTGGCATCCTTGCCTGCAGTTTTTGTGGAGAATTCAGTAATAGGCATGGGAGCAGAACTCCCTCCATTTCACCCCAAGAAAGGTCTCCCCAGCAGACCAAAAGGCTCTTGGTGTTGGCACTAGGCAGCTTCGTTACCACTACAGGGGCCATGTACAGGACCTTGGCTCTTTGGGCTGGCACTGGGGTCCCATGAGAATGAAAAACCCCTTGTGCTGCTGGCTGTTCACAGGCTGGTCTTTCTAGTTGGCCCTGGAGAGCTGGGGACGTTTGGGGACAGTGCTGGAGGTAGCTGTCTGGGGCACGGCATGCCGCCCTAAAACAACCTATGGCAGGAGAAAGTGTTTCTTCCCTGAAATAGGGAGGTGAACTGCAGAACAAGAATTAGCTGGTCTGGAGATCACCTCTATCTGCCAGCCCTTCACCAGGTATTGTCCCATAGGAGTCAAAAAGACTGTATTATTGCTAAAATCACACAGTGCTTTTTTAATGTGTTTGATTGGCTGTTTGCTTCCTTTCAAAGGTGCCTGTCCTCTTGACAGGACGAGTTTAAGACCATGGTTTGCACACCAAGCAGTGCAACAGACACTGACCCAGCAGGAGAGCAGGCTCAAAGCATCTTCCTCTGGGAAAAAGGCTGTGGAGCAACAATCAGCCCATGTCCACTGCTGAAAAACCATTTTCTTGATTGTCACAGTGATTGGAGGATGCCCTTGGGTAACCTCTGAAAGTCAAGAGAAATGGTGCTCTTCCATCATTTGGATGGCTTTAGATTTTCAAAAGCTTTATAAAGTAGTAGAGCAGAGAAAACTGCTGTGGATAATTTTCCATGGAGTCAAACACCATTGCTTTTAGATACTTTCCAGGCCTGATTTAAGGCCAGGTTGGGTGGGATTCTGAGCAACCTGTTCTAGTAGCAGGTGCCCCTGTCAACAGCAGGGGCTGGGAACAAGATGATCTTTAAGGTCCCTTCCAGCCCAAACCATCCTATGATTCCTTAACCACTTTAAGCACATGATAAAGTGAAACAATGGGTGAGACCTAGAAGCAGACCCTCACACCACACCTGCTGTTCCCCCTTTGCTTTCTGGCTGCCACTTTACTCTGATCCCCCCACACTCAGAAGTCAGCAATGACACAGAAAGGGAAGTTGAAAGAAGTGATTTCCCTTCTTGGCTTTGGCTGCTTCCTGATAACAGCCATGATCTTTGCTTTTCTCTGGTCTTTTTTTTTTTTGTTGGTGGTTTTTCAGTTTGTTGGTTTTTGTTGGATTTTTTTTACTTCCAGGTGTTATATATTTTGGGTTTTTCGTTTGGTTTTTGCCTGGGTTTTTTTATATGTTGTTACCTTTCAGTCTTGTTCTCTCAGCTGTCACTGGTTCGTGTCTGCCAGTGGCACTGCTGGTGCAGTCCAGCCACACAAGATAAACTGGCACACATGTGGCAGGACTGGACTGTCCAGTCAGGTTATTGGGTTGGACTCATTTCTCCACCAGTGACTGATGAGGAAAAGATGCACTGAGAGGCAGAAACTGAAATTTTATTCAGTTTCCTCCATCTTGGTACTTGCATTTGCTTGTCTTGCAAGAAACAGAAATCTGGTTTCAGTAGCAACATAAGGTCTCAGGCAGTTTTCTTCTTCCTGCCCCTAAATTGGAGTTAATCTTGATTTAACAGGACAGCAGCAATCTGTGAAACTGGACCAAAGAGGGTGAGATTAACATAAATGTCACTTAAATTTTAAGTAATTTTTTTCCTGTTTTTTATTTGTATTTCCTGAAAAAGACCATCTTACACTGCCTTATTTGCCACAGTGAAATTTATACAGTTTTATCTGTCCTCCTGCTCTAAGAAAACAATAGTTTTGAAGTGCCAGTTAAACAGAGTTGTTGCAATGTGTTTGTAAGTACCTTGTTGTACATTGATACATTTATAGCTATATCAGAACTACTACCCAGATACACAAATTAACACATATAAAGCAATAAAACTGGAAGATATTTATAATTAATTCAGTAAAATAGAAAATGGAGTTAATTTCCCCTCACATATTCTGCCGAATAATTTACATCAGCGACTATAAAAACAAATTACTACGTTAAAATAATTTAGAAATAACCATAATTCACCTTAGTTTTCTGAACTTCTGTGACTGTGAGTCAAAGTGGGAATTCCAGCAGGCTTGTGGCTTTCCTGTCCTCTGGTTTGCAGCTGGGATGTGCTGGTGTTTCTGACAGTTTTTCCCAAAGCAATGGTTGGTAAGAGCATCACCATATCTCGACATTCTCTACTGATTTTCTTCTTGTTTGCAGGAAGCCTCTGCCCCACGGCTCTGCAAAAGAAGCAGGAAAATCCATTTGGTCCTTGGGACTATTGTGTCACATTGCCAGACTGAGGTTCAACGAGGCATTCCTCTATCTGTGGAATATGATCTTCGTAACAAAACACACATTAATGCTTTTTGTCTGAGGCCAAGAGTAGTGTCTCTGATAATCAGTGTTGTCTATGAATGTCCTGATTCATTAATTCTTATCTCTTATCTCTTATTAATTCTTTATCTCTTATCAGTGGTAAAAGTAAGATTAAATTTGGGCTCAGAAAATATTCCATTGATGCAGCTGCAATCAATGTCATAGCAATGGCAATAATAAGAAACATACAAAACACATATTTATATTAAAAATACTGAACAAGTGTTTATTTAAAATAGAATTCCAGAGGAAGAAATATGAATTTAAAAGCACAAATCTCGTCTAACTGGATCTAGTTGAAAAAGTGTTGGTAGTATTCCTTCTTATGAGGATTTTAAAGTCTCTGAAAAATTAGTTTGACCTAAATTAGAATATGTATTACATATATATTAGAATATATAATATTATATATGCAGATAATATATTAGAATATATTTTTTAACAGAAATCTTCCCAGACGAGTCTAGGTCAAAGAAAATATTTTTGAGTAGTTTAGAACGATATAATTATTAACCTTTACTATGTAAAATAAAAATTTAATATTAACTGGAATAGGAAAATAAAAATTAATACATAAGAAAACCCAAACTTTTTCAATCCTATGGAGAGAAAAATGGAGATTCTCCTGCATAATAATAATAATAAAAATTAAAAAAAGTTGAATTCATGTTTTTGACTGGTTAAGTTTTTCATTAGGTGACTTGGACAGCTTTTGGCTGAGCATTAATCCGATTAAGACATGCTAAAAATTAAAATTCTTGATTTATGGGATAGAGACTAAGTAACATGTGCTCAGATGCACTTTGAATTACTGGATTAATTCTTTGTGTGTAGATAGGCTTACAGTAACGGCCCTTCTGTCTTTAAAATTTATTGACCACATCACCTCATGTAAAATCACTTTGTACTTTCTATGCTGAATTGCAATAGATAGAAGGCTCCAGCTCCAAATCAAACACTTGAATAAATAACTGAAAGTGCTCAGAAGGTTTTATTTGTTCACAGAGGGAGCACTGAGCAATCAGGATTTCTAAGAAACTTTGGAAAATTGATAAAAGAAGCTAAATGCATTGGAACAAATGTGATAGTGCAGATTTCCCGTGGCTTACCCACAAGGGTGGAGCACCCAGGGGTAGCTCGGTGTCCTGGAACACGGTGGGTGCACTGATGTGCTGGGCTTACACCCATCAAAGTCCACTTGTCTGAAGTAAATTTTCACTATATTCCTGCAGCATCACTCTACTCTTTTTCCTTGGTTTCCTCTCAGGCTTTATCTCCACTATTATTTCCCAGATCTTCTCATTTTTTGATTGTTTCGAGGCTCGTGTCCTTCTCTTTTGTTTTCTAGTTGAGGCACACACCAGCATTTACTGAGATTTTAAGTGTTGCAGTCCCTGTATCTGGGAAAAAGAGAGAAGAAATACATAATGTTCAGCAACAAAAGAGGAGACAGCATTTATCTCCCTCAGTTTTCTCACCAGTGCACAACATCTAGATTTTTCAAGGTTATGTCGGTTTTGGGGCATATATTAATACTGCCCACATGAATTATTTTTCCCACATTCTGGAGTTTAAACAGATCTAAACAGTTTTACATTCACCTCAGCTGATTCAAGAGCCACAAATAGTCTCTTCCACAAAAGCAGATCCTCTTTTTCCATTTTCCTTCCTGAAATTCTCTTCCCCTGTGTGTCCTTCCTCTCGGCATTTTGTGATTTCTTTTCCTTATCTTTTCTGACTTTGAAATTCCAATCCCCACTGACAAACTTGCCTTTTGCTAGTGAGGAACACCACGATCCACAAATGCTCCTCCTTGTGTGTGATTAGCAGTCCTCTGCTGCTCCTGG
The DNA here is from genome assembly GCF_009819885.2 of Catharus ustulatus. NCBI lineage: Eukaryota > Metazoa > Chordata > Aves > Passeriformes > Turdidae > Catharus > Catharus ustulatus. The sequence goes on along the minus strand of NC_046225.1, from coordinate 66,700,949 downwards.
TCACAGACATATGCAGTATGGGTCTGCCAGCATCTGCTGGGTCTCAGTTATGCAGGAGTGTTATGAGTACTCGTAATAAAGCAGATCCAGAAATTCTCTGAATTCATAAATCAGACATTGATTACTTAAATTTTAGAGTCATCTTTTTTTCCTTGGGAAGCAGTACATAGAAGTTTGTCTTGGATTCTAATCATGAGAAAAAGGAAAAAAAAAAAAGGAATTTACGAGTTTAAAAGTTCTAATGTTGTACCAGATGGTCCTGGAGGTCCCTTTTAATCTGGTGTTCTATAACTTCTTTTTCTTCAACTAATTGCCATTGTATCAAAATTCCTCAAAGCAAATTCTTCCCTTTTTCCTTCCTGAAGCATGGGGAAGTCTTCTCTAGGACTTGAAATATCCAGTGTCAGACTTGATAAACTACCATAATGATAGGGGAGGTTATATATAATATTTCTTCCTCTGCTGGCGTCCCCTTATAGTCCTTACAAAACAGGGTAGAATCTCACTCTCTCCAGCGTGTCTCTTGAGGTTTTTCTTTCATTTACAGCCTAAAAAACATGAAAGTGTTTTCTAACTGGAAATCAGGAAAAGGAGTGGGACATATTGTCAGGAAATTTTGTCTCATAAAGTGTTGTAGAATTGCAGAGTGTTCCTGACCCCACATAGTGCCAGGCATAGAAATAAAATTTGCACTGACTTCGCCTGCTGTTAACTAGACCAAAACTTCTCCAGTGGAAACATGCACATAATTCATGAAAATATTGTTTGTCTTTGCTCTGTTGTATAGCCATGCTCATGTTCTTTTCTTTTTCAGGGATATCAGAGATGACAGATGCAAACAAACTGACAGTGCTCTGCAATTCTCTGCTGGCTTCACGGTCTCCAATTCGGGCACATTCAACACAGAAGTAGAGGTAACAAACGTATGGGCAACCACTGTATGGGTCACAGTGCAGTAAAAAATATAAGATTGTGTTTTCTGCTACTGTCATTTCAGTCTGAGAGATGAACTACAGGTTGGTGAGAAACTAGTCACATTTTCTAAAAAGCAGTGGTGGCTATGTTACAATCTAAATCCTACTCAAACTCATGAGAGAGGTATTATCCCCTCTCACCAACGAGCAGGGAATAAAAATCAATGTGTGTTTTGTATCTGAACATAGGGTGCTGAAATTTGTGTTCAGAATTGGATTTTACACTATAAAGGTTTTTGAAAAGGAGGCAGTAGGAAACAGAGGAATTGAAAAAGAATGTGAAAAGAATAATTTACAGGCGGGGATGGGGTGGGGGGGGGAAGGCAACAGAGAATTAAGCCAGACAAACCCAAATTGCAAAGAAAACAGGTTTTAACCACCATGGTTACTCAGCAGGGGAATGTCCTACCAAAGTCAGCCGTGTGAGGTCCATCGTTTTTGTCCTGATGGAAGCCAGCCTGCTTTTCGACAGGAAGCAATTCTGCCCCACAGAAATGGTGCCTCAGCCCAGCTCCAGCCGGTCAGTTCAGCAGCACAGAAAGCAAACAAGTGCATTTGCAGAGGTATGCCAGACCAAGCAGAGCCCCTGACCCAAACCTCCTCATATTTCTGCTTTTAAAAGCTAATAGAAACCACCACCCACCTCCAACTGGAAAAAAAATAAATCACAGTTATCCTTGGCTGTTGGTCACTGTTGGCAAATGGGGCAGATTTCCCTGTACAGAAATTCCAGTCTCTGCTGGTTTCATCCAAGAGTTTTCCTGTTCTGGCAGAATAACGTGTCTTACTTTGAATGAGTTTTTGCCACTTAGATCAACAGAGAATAGTCTTTGGATCTTAAGGCAAGGAAGGAAAAAAAAAAAAAAAAGAAAAATAAACAGTTCTTTTTATTCATGGAAACCAAGGAGCAAAGTTGCCCTTGTAAAACGGAGGACCAGAGACTGCAATAACTGTGTATTTTTCAAGAGCATTTGGCAGGTTAGCTGGTGCTGAATAGTGATGACAAAATGTTCAACAAACCAAAAATATTCCATCTGTTCACTAAAAGATGGGATTCTGTGAAGCAAGACAAATAACAGGAAATCCAGAATTCTCTCCCTCCTCAAGACATTTCGACACTAGCATCCCAACCCATTCACTTAACTAGCATTAAAAAGCATTAAACCCGGCCTTTGAGAGCAATCACACGTAGCCCCATCTCGGCAGAGAGGGGAGGGGAGCCCGGAGCCCCAGGCCGGGTTTTGGAGGAGCAGCGCGGTGCGAAGGGCGGGCGGGTCCCGGAGGATGCGGGGCTGGTCCCAGCGCTGCCGCGGGGCATCTGCGCTCCCGGGAGCCCAGGGAGCTGCTCCTGGGGACAAACCCAAGCTGTTGGAGCTCCGAGCTGGCTGTGTGGGCTCTGCCGAGCTTTTCCTCCCCGCGCTGGCTCAGCCGGAGCTGTGCGGAGGGACAGTGTGCGACAGCGCAGGAAATGGGCTGTTTACTCAACAATGCCATTTCAGGGCTGCTTTTGACAGCAACACTTGCAAAAGCTGTGAAAAATTCTCTCCAGGGAATCAATCTGGGACTCCCTTGGAGAAAAGTTGGGTAAAGCAGACCTTTCTGAGATGCCTGTCACCTCCAGCCCTGTGAGCTCCCGACATGTCAAAACTGGGGACAAGTGTTAGCTGTCTTTCTGGCAGAAATGCCCAGACTTTGAGCTGTTTGTGCTGCTAGATTATTTTACCAGGCAAATGTTTCACAAGCCTAGTTTGGGTAAATTAAGTGACTGTCTTTGGAGTACATTTCCTTTGGAGCACAATGTGTGCCTCTGAGGAAAAGGGCCACGGACTCCAGTTAATGTTTCTGTCCCACCACTCTTTTTTTTTTTTTCTTTCTTTTTTTTTAACCCCCTCAGGTAGGCCTTACTTTGGCTGTTTTCTCATCTTCAAGCCCTTCAGCTGCTCCTGGAGCAGACACACAAACACCTTTCTGCTTTATCCTTACTCTGCCTCTCCCTGTATGGGTATTTGGACAAGACTTTAGGCTATTTCAAAGTAAAGCTGATGAGGATTATCTTCTCTAAGCAGTGCAAGAGAGCACTGCTTCATATCACTACATCTGCATATTCATTACAAATACATATAAAATTTGCACTGTTTGATAAGAATTCCTGTAAGTCTAATTTGAAAATTGTTTTATAGAAATAGAACATCAGGAAACAGTCTTCCCTGCTTTGATTTCACATCTCTGCTTGTGTTTCTGCTCCTCTGGTAGTAAAGCATGCACATCCAAATGCACATCTTCCAAAACCTCCCTTGCCTCTAGCCCTGATCCCGTCTCATACTGCTTCTCAGCAAAGACAGTTCCAATTTATACCCGTTTCCAACCATTTCAAACTGACACTTTTAATTCATCTCACTCTAGTTACCATGGGCTTAGCACAGAGCAAAGAAAAAAGGAAGTAAAGGAGATACTGCAGTCTCCAAATTATCTGTATCTCATGACTGCTTTGAGCTGTGTAACCCCACCGTGGCACTGTTTGTATTTCTAGGTAAAACGATTTCCTTTCTCCCAAAAAGTCTGAAGATTCATTTTCTGCAGTACTTGAGGATTTATTCGATTGTAGTAACCAGCTTGCAGCCCATTTTCAGTGGCAGCAGAGGGGACCCAACCAAGGAAGCAGAGCCACAGCAGTTCCTGGTGTCCAGGTTTTCTGATGGTGGGATCAGCTGTCTCCTGACACTGAATACTACACAGCTGCACACAGCAAAGCTGGCAGCTCACTGAAAAAAAAACAAGTTCAGACATTAAGGCTTTGAAAGATGTACAGAGATGTTAAAATTGAGTGGCTTTACGGTAATGATTTTAAGGATAAAATTTTAATTGTAACAATTGACCCTATCCCTCTGGTAGGTAGTTTTTCCTTGGGGTGGGACACCAAATGTCTCCTGAGCCATTTCCACCCAGCTTCAGGACCCCGAAAACTTGTGCCTAAGTAGGACATCATCTCCCAGGTGCTGCATCAGCCCTCAGCAGGATGTGATGATGTCAGATTTATACCCTGTTAGCCAGAGCTCTCCAGGTAGCAAGAGCTGGTTCGAAATCACAACAGGGCTCCTTTCTCTTTATCATTTTTTTTTTCTGTTTCCTTTTAGATTCAGAAAGGAGTGCCAGAAAAGGAAATTGTGGGGGAAACTCAGCCTCTCTCTGAATGGAAATTAAACTGAAGTTTATGAGAAATCATTAGAAGATAATTCTATGATGTTTCCAATTATTTGTTCACATTGTGAATCACTCAGAAAAATACACTGAGATGCTGCATGCAAACAAAACCGGAATTCTAGCAAGAATAAATGCATTTTTCTCAATGAAACCATGCTATTTTTTTTCTTGACAAAGCATAATGTATTTTTAAGGAGAGGTTATTGTTTAAGCAGAGTACTTTCCCCTAACATCTGCAGAGAGGTGTCTTTTTTGGGATAAGATCTTGTTTATAAATGGGGCAGGCATTCTTAGCAGTCAGGAACAAAGAAAAGCGTTTTTATTAGCAGCAGGAACCACATGAACAGCTTTGACCTCAATTTAGGATTTAGCTTATCATTTCACACAGAGGCTTGCATCAAGAATTTGACACTGGTGCCCTTTTCTAATTTGTAAAGCAAACTAAAGGGAAAATAATGGAGTACGGATAAGTGCTGTTCATGAACCACTGAGCAGGCTCTATTCCATTCTGTCCGAATTACTCCACAATCAGTCAGAAATCTCACGACAGACTAGGTTGTCTTTTTGTTGTTTTTATTCCTCTAGGAAAAAAAAAAAAAAAAAAAAAAAAAAAAGAAAAGGCAAATTAAAGCGCCAGGGCTGTCTGTCCCTATCCTGCTGGCGATGAGGAGTATTGTGGATTCGGCATTCCTTGCACTCATTGCTGCATTCGCGGAGGGAAGCGCTGCCGGGGCGCGGGGACAATGTCCTGCCAACACTGGAGCCGTGGTCGTGTGATCGCAGAGCAGCCCAGGGTTAGGTCTTAAGCGTGGTAAAGCCCTGACAGCTTTGCTCCAATTGGCTCCATGACATTCCCTGCTCGCCCGTGATCCTAATGGCTTGAGACTGCCTGAATTCTTCTAACCCCAGCAATTAGTTTTCATATTCTAGAACTCGGCTCACTTGAAGTGTTATTCTTTGCATGCAGAGGGCGTGTTGGAGCTGGGGCTTAACCAGCCTGTTGTGTGAATTGTCTCTCAGCAAAGCCACAGTGCCCGACGCCCCCCGTGCTGACTCAGCCGGGTTTTTGTCCCTGACGGCAACACAAAAAGGCTTCACAAATTTCATTAGGTTTTCCTGATCAAAAGAGCTGTGTAATAACAAAATCGTACGAATTATCTTAGCAGATATGTCATGTGTTGGCATTTCAGCCAGAGAGAATTTCAGTCTTTCTCTTCTCTTCATCTGAAACACAGCACAAGGCAAGCTCTGTGTTATCTGATTCCCCCACCCAGAGATTATACCAGCAAGATCCCATTCCTATGTGCCAGAGCACCATCACAAAAAAAAATTTCTTTCCAGTTACATTTACATGGGCAGCCCTTCCCCAGTCCTGTACTCTTCTGGCACTGGAAGCTGAAATGAGGATGATTTTTCTAAACACAGACATACATCTGCATTGCTCAAAATAATATATAGATACATAAAATATGGGAACTGCTGAGTGGCTTTTCCTCACACTACTGAGAAGCACGTATTTCCTCCATATATTTCATAACACCAGGCATATGGCCCCAATCCAGTGAGTTATAGAAGGTTTTGCTATGTGTGATTTTATGGAGAACAGCAGGAATAAAGACTCCTCAGGAGCTTTGCTTTCAGTCTGTGTTTCCCTGGTAGGAGGGAAGAGCAAAGGGTGCACAACGCATCTCTTTGAATCAATTTGTGTATGTATGAAAAACACATGAAAACACACAAACCACCATCTGTTGACATTGTTTTGTATCATCCCTGAGAAGAGGAAGCATAAGGACAGAGGTTTAGGCTGAGACTCTTATTAGGGAAAGCTGGATATAGGACAGAAGGAGAAAGTCAAGATGAAGAAAAAAGCCAAAGCAGAGTAGGGCACAGACCTAGAAGAGAGAGAAATATAATTGAGCTAATAAAGAGAAAAATTAATGTATCACTGTTTCTTGGCTGTCTCTGCCTCTCTGTTTCCTGTCAAGCTCTGTTGGGCTACTTGGTGCTCAACACCCTTGTAGATCTTAAACTTCCCTGTCCCACTGTCTTGGAAAGGATCTGGAAACATGAGTGCAACAGACCCTTCATGCTCCGCCTCATCACTCGCCTGCCTCCAAGCAGGATATGCAGGGTATGTTGCCTGTGATAACTGATCATAAACACTGCTTTTGAAAGGTGCTTTGGAGCACAAGGAGAATAAGGTTCTGACCAAGCTGAAATGAAGCTACTGGCAACAGCTTAAAGCACCTTTTGAAGGTAAAGCAATACATTCTAAATTAAGTTACATAGTGTTAAAACTAGCCCTTGTCCTTGGCTGAACATTAGCATTAGGAAGGTTTGCTCTGGGAATTCTTCACAAGCTAGAGATCACTGATTCAGGAGAATAAGGAATCATTTGCAGGGAATCCTTAGCTCACAGACAGCAGCCACGAGTGCAGAAACAGAAGCTATGATTGGACAGTGACCAAAACTTGACAATTTCAAAAAGCTCTCTTCCTAATTTAGTAGGTAAACAGCACACAGGCAAATAGATAAAATAAACATGGTTTTCACAGGTACAGCATCCATGTCCTGAGTGTGGCTGAGGAATGCTGTGTAATGGGAATCCGGGACGATGGGAAAAGCTGAGTCCTTGGCCAGCCAGGCAGGTCTCAGAGCAGTGAGTATTTGCATGGTGTGGTGCTGCAGGGCTGTGATAAGAAGTTGTGGCTGCAGTGAAACGTGACCCGTGTGGTTCCAACCTCAGCAGTAGCTGAAACACCATTTGTGTTTCCAGGCCCTTTCACAGCCCTTCTCCAAGGTTAGCTTAAACACACTCAGCAAAGATAACTCATCCTGCAGTTAGAGAGGGGAAGGATCAGAAAATGCTCCCAGCCATTTTGGTGTGTCCGTGAAATGACCCTCTTGATCTGATTGCTCTTGACTCATCGCTTTCCTGCTATCGTCTCTGTCGACAAAATCCAGGAGACAGGACTGAGTCTCACTGCAGAAAAACAGGCAAAAAACCATGGCTCAGCAAGTTTGGTCTGGAACGGTAAAATCAAGTTATAATTTAATTCACTGCAAGCAGTGCAAGTCTGTGCTTAGCAAATTGCCCCTTTCTGAAGCCAGAAAACTCCTGGTGCCTCTGCTTTCTTCTCCACCAGTACTGTGGATGGAGAGGTGATTCTCCTGTGGTGATAGATCTTTCCCAATGACTCCCCAGATTTAACCTCCTTTCTGCAGCAGGTAAAAGTTAATTTTACAATTGGGCAAGACAGTAAAAACAATAGAGGTTATTTTTTTAATATCCTTATTGGGAATGGAGGAGTGGGGAATCAGATGTGTTTGCAGCCTGTGGCCAGGACAGGGAAATTTGGAGAGTAGAGAGCCATATGCTCACAGCTCACCTGGGGCATGATGTCAAGGGGATACATCTTGTAGGCTGTAGAATCAGGCATTTCCAGAGGATAACTGGAGTACCACTGCCTGTAGGGTCTTAAATCTTGCTGTCTACCCATGGGGAGAATTACTTCCAACACAGAAACCTAAATACAAAACCCAGACATAGCATGAATACCCCTCTTTATCACCCTTGGATTTGAGTGGTTTTAAATGGAAAACAAACCAAAACAATCTCATTTTTATTTTTGTAAATACACAGTGTTTTATTTGTATTGCTCTGAGGTGAGATAGCTACCCAAATGTTCCCAAAAGAACATCTGTTGGGAAAAATGCAGCAATATCCTGGCAAAATGGAGGGTATAAGCAGTTATCTTTTTAAAATAGGTAAATATCTTTCTTACTTTTTTCCTGTGCAATCCCACTGTTGAATTGCTGGTGCAGTTGAAAATAACAGTGGTTCTCTAAATCCTTATTCCTGTCACATCAAAAGAAATTATAAAAAAAATTTTGCTGAGACAATTCAGGACTGTGTGAGACTAGGAGTGATTCTTCATAGAGGGCACCTCTCATTCCACTCTGACCTTGATAGGCTACAGAAACACCTGAGTAGCATCTTTTCTGGCTCAGCACATTTTTAAAAAAACATCAGCTGTGCTTTCTTTTAAAAATCTGCATTAGCTTTAAAAACCTTACTGGATGGCCTAGTTTCCTGTCGAATTATAAAAAAACCAAAATTGCGCCTTGGGCAGAATGACCTCATTCTTTGCATTCTTATTCCCTGCAGCTCTTCCTTATGCTTTTTACTGCTGGGATGTGTTGGATTGTGCTGTGCATCCGTCAGTGGATAAAGTAAGGCACTGAGTGTGAAAGCAGTAGCCATGTGAGACTGTAAAGCTTCCTAAGACACAAGCCCCCATCAGTGGGCACATGGTCTGTGCCACCCATCACACTTGGTCTGTTTGGCTTTCTCAGCTTGAGCAGAAGCAGGAGTTTGTGCCCTGGCAGCTGCAGTCTGCTGGGACGTGCAGGTTCTGTCTGACTCTTCTCCTCCCCAGGTGACTGCTTTAAATTGTTAGGCAAATACATCAAAGGTGGCCTTCAACACCATCACCTGTTAAATAAAATCTGTAGGGGGGTGCGTGTTATGGATGGGAAAGGTGAGAAGACAGAACTCACCCCCCACCATCTCAGACTCTGCTAGAGGACAGCATCCAGTCAGCACTGTGCCCTCTCCCACACACTGAGGACTTTTGTCCTTGAGAGTCAAACTCTGGTGGAAAAAAGAAGGACCATGGAGCTACAGAGTTTTTGTGCTTGTATTTCTCTCCCACCCATTGGAGCTGCTTCACTTTGAATAGGCAATTAAATATTCATTGGGCCAGGGAGAGAAGAGCAAGAGATTGAGTCTATTGCCCAGTTGTTCTGGTGCTCACCTGGGATGAGAGAGATGCAGGGTCAAGTCCTTCTCCAAAGATGATTTAATTATTCATACAAAGTGGAACAGCTCCAGCAAGAAGGACGTACATGCCAGCAAGACTGACAGCCCTCTCCTGCGCTGCATAAAACATCTTCCCTTTTAACTCTGGGGTGGTTTCATGCATGTTTTCTTCTTGCCAAGAAAATGTTTCCTGTTTTCATTGTAATTTGATAATTTATTGACCCTGCTCCCCAAAGCAGGGCTGGCTTGGGCACCGTGCTCCATGGCAGGATTCACAATTGAGGCACAGCCCCTTGCCCACCAGTGACTCATTTGTCATTGGGGTCAAGAATCAACCTTTTGCTGTGCCTTACTCCCTGGAACCTCACCTATCTTCCACATCTGTGCTGAGAAGGAGACCCCAGCAGCTGCAGTGAGGGCCAAGCTCTGAGAGGGAGCAGGAAACGTGAATTTCTGCAGGGTTTTCCAGGGCTCACAGGAGCTGCTGTGAGCAGGGGGCAGTGAAAATAAGGAGCTCCTCTACAAGAAGGAAACCTGTAACCTCTCATCCTGTTTGTTTCTCCTGAAATGTTTCAATGTGTATATTTTACACCTCCTAGGTCAGTGCCACTACAGTTTTTTTTTTCTCCCATTTTCTAAAATTCACTGAGACGGAAAACTAATGTTTGCTCCTACAAGGGCAAATGGATATGGTCTGTGTTGTGTTATCCTCAACACACAAGCAGTCTTAATTTCAGTAGCATCTCACAAACTTTAAAAGTATCAGGATTAAGGCAGAAATTAAATATCTTAGTGTGCTTTACAGGAAGGATCTTTATTTAATCACTTGGCCACTAATAGCTAGATTTCATTGGACCTCTAAACTGAGCATGCCATCCTCAGCACACTGAGTTGTATCTGTTGCAGTGAATGTCATTAGGCAAAAACACAAAATACCAGTGTGGTGTTCAAATTTACACACACAGTTGTAACAGAAATGTGAAGTTATCCAGTTCCTCATTTCATACATTTAGTTTGTTCTGTTATTTGTTCAGTATTCACAAAAGAAAAGTTACAGAGCACAATAAAACACAATTCTGTACAACTATTATTTCTTTTAAAATCGAAGCCAAACAAAACAAGACTTAAAAAATAGCTGTTATAAAATATTTTGTGCTTATACTTGCTATCAAAATCTGGTTCTGTTGATTTTGACTAATGGCTTACACACTCAACAGAGATGGCATTGTTTACTTTCTTACCCAAGTTTACATTTATTATTACTGCTAAGTTTTGTGTTAGCACATGCTGTTTTAAATTAAATGAATATCCAAATTCTGTTTTGAAGTTGCTAATGGCACCATATGTACTGCATTTTCTTGCATGCTATTTAAAGAAAAACTCCTAATTGTACTACCATCGCCTGAGGATGTTTTTGTGGTAAGCAATTAAGATTCATTTTCCTGTTCATGAAGAAAATCACTTCATGAAAACACTGGAATATAATAACTTTTGTCCAATTTATGCATTCTTGCTTTGATAATTTGTATTAAGGGAAAAGAGAACTATTGTTTAAAATCGGAGAATCTCAATAAGCTTTTAACTCTTATTTCCAACTGAACAGTTCCTTCCCTATCCATAAAACAAGCATTGTAACAAAATTAAAATATTTACTTCTCAACTTAACCAGAGAGTCAATTTGTCCTCTGGTTTCACTGCAGAGAGGTCCCCAAAAAGTGTAAAACAAGCAATAGAAACCCAAAAGTTGCTCAAAGGATTTAACATCAGGAAAAAGATGAACAATCCCCTAAGTTCATCCAATATTCAGAAAAAGCTGGAGGCAAGAAGCCGTGCTGTTAGCAGGGAGGTGAGAAGCAGGCTGGCCTGGCAGTGTCACATCTGTGTCCCCAGCACAGACACCCTCCTCTGCTGGGGTCAGCACTGGCAGCTGCTGCTCACAGGGCTGCGGGAGGCAGAGCAGGGTCCTGGCTGCTCACAGGGCTGCAGGAGGCAGAGCAGGGTCCTGGCTGCTCACAGGGGGGCTGCAGGAGGCAGAGCAGGGTCCTGGCTGCTCACAGGGCTGCAGGAGGCAGAGCAGGGTCCTGGCTGCTCACAGGGGGGCTGCAGGAGGCAGAGCAGGTTCCTGGCTGCTCACAGGGCTGCGGGAGGCAGAGCAGGGTCCTGGCTGCTCACAGGGCGGCTGCGGGAGGCAGAGCAGGTTCCTGGCTGCTCACAGGGCTGCGGGAGGCAGAGCAGGGTCCTGGCTGCTCACAGGGGGCTGCAGGAGGCAGAGCAGGGTCCTGGCTGCTCACAGGGGGGCTGCAGGAGGCAGAGCAGGGTCCTGGCTGCTCACAGGGGGGCTGCAGGAGGCAGAGCAGGGTCCTGGCTGCTCACAGGGCTGCAGGAGGCAGAGCAGGGTCCTGGCTGCTCACAGGGGGGCTGCGGGAGGCAGAGCAGGGTCCTGGCTGCTCACAGGGGAGCTGCAGGAGGCAGAGCAGGGTCCTGGCTGCTCACAGAGGGGCTGCAGGAGGCAGAGCAGGGTCCTGGCTGCTCACAGGGCTGTGGGAAGCAGAGCAGGGTCCTGGCTGCTCACAGGGCTGCGCTCAGCCCCAGCTCTGCAGAGGAAGAGCTGCGAGCAACTCCGTCAGTCCCACACTTCAACTTTGTTTCGGAGTGATTTGTTCTTCATGACAGGGTCAAGCTGCTGTGAAAAGGTTAAACAAACGGGCTTTGTAAGCTCCTTTTAGGGGAAAGCTGGTCAGAAGGCCCCTTTAATCAGCGATCCCCTTTAGCCCTGGGAAAAGGCACCAGCCAGACTCACTCGCACGGCTGGGGGAGCCGGGGCGGGCATGGGCTGAGGCTCCTTCCCTCCTGCAGCTGCAGAAACAGGGATCCTGCCAGGGAAGGTGATGGACTGGAAGGGCTGCCGTGCCTCCCCCTGCGCTGAGATGCTGCCGCAGAGGAGGAGGAGGAGAAGGAGGTGGAGGAGGAGGAGGAGGACATTCCTCTGGGGCCAGTGTCTAGCCCAGCATCCCTAATGCTGTCTGCACCCATCCTGTCAGGAGGGTAATGAGGGGAAGTTCCCAGACTGAAATTAAAAGCACCTCGGTCTGTAATAGCAGCCTGCAGCTCCCCTCTGCTGTGTCTGCTGGGAGAGGATCCCTCGTGGGTTAATCCCTGCAGATGGGCAGGTTTCAGTTCAGTTTTTCCTGACCCATTTTGAAGTGGGTACCCAGTGCAGTACACATGCGAACTGCAACTTCTTGGAGATGCCCAAGGGCAGGGATGGTTCCTCCTGACGCTTTATTCAAAGGGCAGATTAATAATAGTCCTGGCTCTGCCACCCTCCCAGGGAGAGCAGCAGCCGAGGGTGGCTCTGTTTCTGCTGTTGTGAGTGGTGGAGGCAGGAGGAGGTGGCACCGAGGCTCCTCGGCCCCATGTGTGACATGGAAAGGGTGGGACGATGCGTGGCAAGGGCTGAGCGGGGCAGGAAGGGTCCTGTGGCACTGCTCTCTCTGTCCTCAGGCTCCCCTGCCCTTCACAGCTGAGCCATTTGTTAACCTGGGCCCTTGTCTCCTTCTGCTTATCCCCATTAAGCGTGCTCCTTGCCCACCCTCCATCCCCAAGGCTCAGCTCTGAAGTGCCCAAAATCCACACACAGACCTGGGCTGTGACTCCTGGAGCAACATTTGCAGGGAAGCCCAGGGGCTGCTATGAGCAAACCCTGCCAATTCCTGGGCTAGTTCCAGCCTTGCCCCTGCCAGTCCATGTCTCTGCCTGCTTCCTCTCTTGCTTAGATCCTTCATCCCTCACCTTGTTGTTTTCAGCTACTTTCTACTTACCACAAGATAATACAGTACCAATTTTCTACAATGACTCCAAGCTTGTTTGATTCCTGCACTTCATCCTGCCATTGTTTTGTCCTTCTCTCCTTATTACAATCTACCATCCTAATTTTCTTTTCCTCTCTCTGTCTCACTATCCGCCCCTTCCACCATCTTCTGCAGAAAAAGTTCCCACCTCCCTCCTGTTTATTGGCATGCCCCATCAGAGGTGCCGTAATTGCCTGCATGAGCACCCCTAATCCATTGCAAAACATAATAAAACAAATAAATACAGTCAAATAGTGAAGCTGATCCCCTCACTCTATTTCTACGAAAAGGATCTCTGTGACCAGAATTTAGAAAAACAGTACTGGGCTTCCGACTTTGAGTTCTTTTCCCAGTAATTATGTTGATTGAAAAGAACCCTAAGGACTCCTTCTTATTTGTTGGTTCATTTTACATCCTTTTTTCGCCACTGAGACCATTTCTTGGGCAGTAATTTCAATATCCAAAACCTGGGTAACAATTACTCAAATGAAACAACAAAGGGGAGAATAAAAAGCGTAATACTTTTATTTATTAACCTAGTGAACTTAATATCCTAATCACTTTCTGTGCCACTCTGCTCTCTGACTACCATACAGCTCATACTGAAATAGCCATAATAGAGGTGGAATGGATTTGGTAAGAGGCCAATCTTGTGATACTTCTTCAAAACACAGCAAAATGGACAAGTTGGTGCCTGCCAGATAAGAGCTTGGTACTGAGCTACTGAAGCCAGCAGTGGTTTGGGTGTGAATTAAGAGCCTGAATTCCACATGAATCAACATATTTCTACCACCGTAGTCAATCTTGAGCTGAGTTTAATCTCCATCCTGCATCAGCTGTCAGCCAGCTGAAGAGTTGCCTTGCCTCCGGGGGTGAGAGAGCTTTGTAGCAATGAAGCACTGAAAGAGAAGCCAAGAAGTCACCCAGTCACCCGGGCCACTCTCCCACCATTCCACCCTCCACATCAAAGTTAAACAAATCACTTTAGATATTCTCTTGTAGCCTTTTTTTCTGATTTGTGTTTCTGTAGCAAAAGTCCTGGGATTTCTATCAAACGCTTTCCTTGGATACCCTCTTAAAAAACATACTCTGTTTCAAATATTTATCCTAGTTTCCTTTGCTTCAAATTTAATTGATTTCTCATTCTTTTTCAGTTGCTCATAAGTGATTAGTTTGTAGCCACATTTTATATACAGGACACTGCTGTCCCCTGTCTTCCTACTTTTCTTTTCTTTTCTTTTCTTTTCTTTTCTTTTCTTTTCTTTTCTTTTCTTTTCTTTTCTTTTCTTTTCTTTTCTTTTCTTTTCTTTTCTTTTCTTTTCTTTTCTTTTCTTTTCTTTTTTCTTTTCTTTTCTTTTTTCTTTTCTTTTTTCTTTTCTTTGTTTAAACAAAGGCACATCTTTCACCCCTCATGTTTTCCAGATTTCCTTTATCCTGTAGACTCTTTCCTGTTGATCATTGTGAGGGCAGCCAAGCTTCCCAACTCTGCAAGCAGCATGTCCAAATGCCATCAGGCTGGGGGCTGTGAGGCACGTACCTTGGAAAGATGAGCAGGGAGGGAAATGAGATGCAGCACTAAAGGATGTGGCTCCTGTGAACAACGCTCATGAAGAAAAAATGGAATCTCTACAAAAATCTGAAAATCTGGGGCAGCTATTCCCCAGAGTGACTCAGTGAGTGTGATCACACCACAGCTCAAGACACCTTGTTTTCTTTGTATTGGAAATTTGGATTATTCAGCAGCCCCCGGGCAAGTAAAGACTGATGTGATATGGCCACGGGAGGAGAGAGGCACTTGGACCCTGCTGAGCATCTGCATGCCAAATCTCTTAAAAGAGGGAGAAAGTCTCTTAAAAGACAGAGAAATTACTTCATTACCAGAAATTATGTTGCCACACACATCATGCATATACTTTCAAACAGATGAGTGATACAAATGTTTTTGCATTATATTTAATTTTCTTTTCCTCCTCAAAAAGATTCAGACACCACAAACATACAGCTCTACTAGTGGGGCATGGAATTGGTCCTGTAAATTATCCATAACTGCGTGTAGGATCAGATCTGAATTAACTCAGCTTGATGTTCAGACCTAGACCCCAAAGACATGTGGTTTGTGTTTTGGAGAACCAAAGTCTGGGCAATGACTTTCAGTATTCTCTAATTTTTTCATGTGTTCTTAATACTAATTGCTTGTAGGTCTGACTTTCCCAAAACATGATCATAGAGAACAAATTTGCAAAGTTAGTTCCAGCATTTTCTCATGCTGAAGAACGAAGGTAAAATTTCACAGTGATATTAATGAGTTTCCAAGCAACCAAAATTGATTTCAGAGACTTGAATATCTTACAGAACTGGAAAAGCTCTGAAAAGGAAAACCTCCAAGATGTTCAGTGTATGAACAGATTTGCATCTCCCCAGTATTAAGGTCCATTAACAACCAACCACACTGCCAGGAAACAACCAGAGGTTACAGGCTACCTGAAAAGTGACCCTTGGTATGTATCTCACAAAGTTGCACAGGTACTAACAATGTCTTTGACAATAATGATATTCTAGATTTGGCACAGAAGAAACAGATTAGCATCTCTGTTGCTGCAGAAATTATAGTTAGGTGCTTGTTTTTTATGAAGCAGGAAATTCTATCAGCAATATACTGATATTCTGTCTGATCAAAGTCAACTCATAATTACATCTTACCGACTTCAGAAAACTCCAAAAGGGGCAAAAGACACCCTACCTTCAAGAATGGAAGGATCTGATGTGTATTTTATTCTGGTTATCCTTTATCTATTTTATTTGAACCTGTCTCTTTTAAAAAATATTGTTTCTGTTGGCAATACTATGTGAAAGAGCAGAGCTCAGGCACAGACACCATCACTGCTGGGTATGAAGAAAACAAAAATTCAGAGTGATTTGAAGGGCAGTAATAGCAAAGTAAGTAAGGTAAGTCCAAAATATGGATAGTAACAAATATGCTTAGCTGGAGAAGTGCTCCCCAGAGTCCCATTGATGAGGAAAAGAGAAGGAATGTGTAAGTGCAGAAGTGAGAGGAGAAAACCTCCTGCAAACGGTGTCAGCTGTGACTGGCATTTATGGAGAGTTCAGTGCCCAGGCTCAGGTGCTGTCTCATGGCTCACAGGGAGCTCCTCTGTGGGGTTTTTCTCAGAGAAATATACTTGTTCTGCTATTGATTTTTGGCACAACAATAACAAAAGCAGATAGAAGTTTCTTTGATCTGAGCAAGGCTCTAGAACATAGAAATGACAGAGGATATACATGTTAGAGAAGGATCAAAATTTACTTTAAAATACCTTCACCTGTGTAAAGACAAACCTGGAAAAGAGTAGGGAACACATGGATGCAAGGCCTTCCTACGTGACACCTCTGCAACTAGGAATTTATCTTTCATCTTGGATAGCCACCTATTTTTTATGACTTAATTTAAAACCATTCCATGTTTGGTCCTGTCCCAGGGAATGTTAGAAAAAAAAAAAAAATTGAACAAAATTATTTGAATACTGTGGAATTTTTCTGAACAGCCACTGAAGACAGAGACACCTCTAAAAATAACTTCAAAGAAAAAATAGGTGAGCAAACAAACAAATAAACAAACAAAACCCCTCTCCTGTGGGATAAAGCTAAAGGAGGGAAGAAGAAAAAATTTTCCTGAAGAAAAATTATTCCTTCCTTCAGGAGGGCTCTGTGAGGATGCCCTCACCCCGCATCTGTGTTCTCCTGTAGGAATGATCATTTTCCTGGGCCGAGGGGAAGCGATGGAATGCAGAGCCCCGAGCTCCGGCTCCGCACCCGCGGGCTCTGGGACCGCCGGGCCGAGGGCGCTGGGACTGATCCAATTCACCCCCCAGCTGGGAAGGGAAGCTGCTTTTGGGTGGAGGAAAATTCAGCCCCAGGTTTTCCATCCCTCCTGCCCCTCCGCTGAGCTCCCGGCTGCGCTGGCCCCGTTTGGTGAAGCAGGCGAGCCGGGCTCTGCTCGCGAAGTGTCGGGAGAGGAGCGAACACTCACTGCGCTCACTGCTGCTTCCCAAGGCAGGCCTGGAGCCTCGGATCCCGGCCGAGACCGTCCGGCAAAACGAAATGAACTCGGAAAACGAGTTTATCTCAAAAAGTAAAATATTCAGAGTAAAAAAGAGACAAAACCAGACGAAAAAATGAGCTAAAATAAAGAAGGGAAAAGAAAGGAAAGAAAATGAGAAAGAGAAAGAAAAAAAAGGAAAAAGAGAAAAAGGGAAAAAATAAAATGGGAGAGAGGAGAGGAGAGGAGAGGAGAGGAGAGGAGAGGAGAGGAGAGGAGAGGAGAGGAGAGGAGAGGAGAGGAGAGGAGAGGAGAGGAGAGGAGAGGAGAGGAGAGGAGAGGAGAGGAGAGGAGAGGAGAGGAGAGGAGAGGAGAGGAGAGGAGAGGAGAGGAGAGGAGAGGAGAGGAGAGGAGAGGAGAGGAGAGGAGAGGAGAGGAGAGGAGAGGAGAGGAGAGGAGAGGAGAGGAGAGGAGAGGAGAGGAGAGGAGAGGAGAGGAGAGGAGAGGAGAGGAGAGGAGAGGAGAAAAAAAAAGATAAAAAGAAAAAAAAGGGAAAAGAAAGGAAAGGAAAGGAAAGGAAAGGAAAGGAAAGGAAAGGAAAGGAAAGGAAAGGAAAGGAAAGGAAAGGAAAGGAAAGGAAAGGAAAGGAAAGGAAAGGAAAGGAAAGGAAAGGAAAGGAAAGGAAAGGAAAGGAAAGGAAAGGAAAGGAAAGGAAAGGAAAGGAAAGGAAAGGAAAGGAAAGGAAAGGAAAGGAAAGGAAAGGAAAGGAAAGGAAAGGAAAGGAAAGGAAAGGAAAGGAAAGGAAAGGAAAGGAAAGGAAAGGAAAGGAAAGGAAAGGAAAGGAAAGGAAAGGAAAGGAAAGGAAAGGAAAGGAAAGGAAAGGAAAGGGAAAAAGGAAAGGAAATCCTGTGTCCATGTTTATTCTCAGGGGTGGAAAGGGCCGCCGGGAGAAGCCCCCCAAGCCCCGGTGCCATTGGAGGAGCGAGGAGGAGTCACAGGCACTCTGGGACCTGTTAGAGGACCCCACTGCCAGGGGGACCTTGGGGACCTGCCCTGCCCTCCCGGGCCCAGGGAAGGGCTCCCCCCGTGGGGGAAAGACCCGACACGTCGGGTTGCAGCCCTGGGGATCCCTGCTCTCCCCCGGAGTGAGCCCAGGCCTGCGGACGGGACTGCAGGAGCAGCCGAACGGGCCGGACACACAGCCCCGCCTGTGGCCTCTGGGCACGGCTGAGCATCAGCCCGGGGCCGTGCGGGTCCCTGCTTGTCCCCCTGCCCTCGGCCGGCCCCTCCAGCGTGGCCTTGGTCCTTTCCCACCCTTCCCCTTCCTCACGGCCAGTACCACCATCTCCTTAAATTAACCCACAGAGGCGATCTGTCGCCCAGAAGTGGGACACAAGAATTTTGTTGTAAGACATCGCAAAGTATCTTTATTATGGACAGCCGAGTTCCTATCCAGGGTGGGGCCAAGTTTCATCCCTCCGCTCAGCCCTTTGCCCAGGCTCGCCCCGGGGCCGAGGGACTGAGACTCGGCGGTACCCTGCCTTCCAGGGATGGCTCAGCCAGCTCTGAGGGACAGACTCGGCGGTACCCTGCCTTCCTGGGATGGCTCAGCCAGCCCCGAGGGACAGGCTCGGCGGTACCCTGCCTTCCTGGGATGGCTCAGCCAACCCTGAGGGACAGACTCGGCGGTACCCTGCCTTCCTGGGATGGCTCAGCCAACCCTGAGGGACAGACTCGGCGGTACCCTGCCTTCCTGGGATGGCTCAGCCAGCCCCGAGGGGCCGAGACCCTTCCCCTTCTCCCTCCCGCTTCCCCGGGGAGAGCAGCGCCCGCCCGAGCCCCGTGTGCCCGTCCCGGCTCTGGGCTCGGGAGCGGCTCTGCGGGCAGGGGAGGCCGAGCAGGGGTGAGGAACAGCCCCTGTTTCTCCAGAGAAATGCAGTGTCTGGAGAGCTGCACACCCAATCCAATCCAATCCAATCCAATCCAATCCAATCCAATCCAATCCAATCCAATCCAATCCAATCCAATCCAATCCAATCCAATCCATGCAATGTCCGGATCACACACCCGCCGCTTACGGACCCCGGGACAGCCCCGACACATCTGCTCTCTCCTTTCACTGAACCTGGCGATGCTGCCGCTGCAGCATTTCCTGTTCACCGTAATTACCGCGTGAAAACTTCGACAAAATTATCTCTCGCAGTGAAACTGAAAATCGGCAAATCCAGCAGTTTTAATACTGAGGAATTTTCTTTCCCAAGTAAAGACTAACGAAAACCTCGTGTCACAGCGTTGTTGGTCTCTATCTAATAAAGCAAAGGCAGGAGAACCTGTGCTTTCTCTATCAGCGCTGCAAGACAATACCCGCATTGGAGAGATCCCAGGGAAGCTCAGGGGAGGCAGTGCTGGATGAGAACACCCTCCTTGAAGTTAAACACGATCCTCGTCTTCGCAAGGAGAGGGCAGGAAGGAGGGACAGCATCTCCCCATGGTTTGCTAGCTGTCAAGGAAAGGGCAGGAGCAGTTACTGCTTAGTTACTGCTTTTCTTAGAGGCCAAACATTGCCATGAAGAACTACATCAGTCTCTGCGATCCGCCTTGCACTGAGACCGTGGGTGGGCACAGGGATGGAGGGGATGAGGCTCTGTCTCTGCTTCATCTTCCAACAGCTCCAGAAAACTGCACAGTACTGAACACAGACCTACTGTGTCGATTTTTTTTTCTGTTTGTTTGCCTTTGGACTATTAAAAAAAATCGAGGAATAAACAAACCATGAAAATGACATTTTGTTGGGGGAAATAACAGTAGGTGGTTACCATGGCATTATAGCTGTACTGAGTATTTCTCGTTGCATGTTCCTGTGGTTTTAATACTCACCAAACTGAGATTTGCTTTGTTTATATATGAAATAAACGTAATTGCCAGAGACTAATAACTCATGGATTTTTTTTTTACTTAACTAGATTTTACTTGTGTTAAAAATATATGTTCAAGATAAGTAGATAACAAAACAGAGCTAATCTGGAAATCTCTTTGTCTCTTTCAAGGGTGCAAACAGAAAGTGGAAATATGTTGTTTGAACATACCAATGAAAATAGATTTGTTCTTTCCAAGGAGGAGATTGGGGGGGGGGGAATCACAGTAAATGATAGAAATAAACAGCATGAAACAGGCATGATGGTGAAATTCTTTAAAGAAAATTTAAGTGTCCATCTGAGAAAAGTTTCCATCATACAGACAAAATGGGTGCAACTGGAAGGGGGCTGGCAGCTGCATCTTGGGGTGATAGAATAATTTTGACAAGTGTCAAGACTTAAAGATGGGGCCCAGGGAAAAGCCAGGAGGAGGAAATGTGCAATTTCAGCACCAGAAAAAGAGCATTCCCAGTACGAGGAACAGCTAGGTCAGTGCTGGGTAATGGATAGGTTTTAAATGTGCCTGAAGATGGTGCTGTTTAGATGGCAGAAGGAAGGACTCGGACAGTTGCAGAAAAGAAACACACTGTGAAACTAATTAAATAATAAATGGTTCACCTAAATTTCTGTAACTCTCCAGATTATCCCAGCAATAATTCCAAAATCTAAGTTGGAGAGATTAATTGAGAAAAGACTTAACAGCCAACATAGATCTTGAATAATTTCACTGTGATAAAACAGTTTCTGGTGAGTGAAATTTCAGTCCCTGATGCCTATAAGCAGATGCCACTCTCTCACTCCAACACAGCCAAGGTTCTTCTGCTCCCCTTCCAACACCCCACCCTGAGTACAGCCTTTAAAAACTTGTGTCTGTGCACTGATCATTCTAAGGAAAGGAGAAATGGAAGGGAAATGGTCATGGCTGACTTGTCAGCAACAGATGGTGAAGGAATTTAAAGTGGAATTTCCCACCACGTAAAAGCTTTAATGTTATTAAACTTGATTTTAATGTGACTGCAAAGTGATCTGCTACAGTTTATGACAGTCAATTCTACTGTCTTTGCCAGACTGGAAACCAGATTTTTTTCTGATGGTTTTTATAAGGTGATTTTTTAAAATGCACCAGGATCTGGACTAGCAGATTCAAAAAGAAACTCACTGACACATGTAAGACACTTCCCTGCAATTAGCAATAAATAATCAGAAGGGAAGGCAAGTTTTCTGGCAAAATGCAGCTCTAGCAAAATTTATGCTTTCCCTCCAATTGCACAACTTTTTTTAACACCATATGCCAATCTGGGAATCTCAAGCCCAGTAATTAGCTCCGAGTTTTTGGAACACTTTGTAAAGCCTGGATTAATCCCAACTGTATTATCTGGTGTCAGTTACTCTGAGTTGGAGGCACAGCATAGGAGTCACCAGCCAGTGAATTGTGCAATAATGAGCAGATGCCATATGCTATTCCTGTATGATATTTTACCTATAACCCTATAGTAACCCAACCTATCACTGGTGTTAGATCCAGTTAAGGTGCAGGGCAGAGTAAGCTGCATTTTTGCATAAAACTGTTTCCCATTTGTCAAGGTTTAAGTCAATCCCATGCTGAGCCATTATACTGAAATACATGTTGCTTTAAAAAAATTTAAATTTACTTCTTTCCAACAAAAATATTCTAGAACTATCTAATGACCTTAACAGCTTGCAAGATCAAAGTCTTGAGTGGAAGCACAACCTTGGCATGGATTAAGGCATAGGAAGCTCTTCCTTGTGCTCTCTCTACAGCAGCTTCACCTTTGTCCCTCCCATCAGAGTGTCTGGTCTGTGCTGCCTTGCATGAGGAGATCCCCAGAGCTGGGTCAGCAGTCTGCATTACTCTTGCAGCGAAATCTCCATTTCAGAGGTGTCAAGAGCACCCCAGTGTCTTCTGCTAATGTCATTATCTTTTTCACTTGTGCCCCAAAAGCAAGTTGAAGGCAGCCTAAGCATCACTGGAGGAACAGTGAATGCAGCTGAGTTGCTCTATGATAGTTGTCTTTTCCTTGCTCCATAGCTGGAGAATTAGCTCTCCTCCAAGGGATCTTCTGACCACAGGGCTTACATCCAGCAGGCCAAATCAAATCCAGTGGGAACAATTGCCCATGGTTTGGCAAGTCACTTTGCTTTTTTAGTGTGTCCTCTGGGGAAAAAACCAAAACAACACAAGAAACCCACAGACCTAGACACTAAGAATGCCATTTGTGTCACGGTCTTTGCAGGTGGGAATCAGTTGCCAGAGAGATGTCTGGTATCACTCAACCCATGTTGCATTAAATGTTCCTGCTCCAGCACCTTGTCTCCCAAAAGTCCTGGGTCATAACTGAAGTCCTGTGTAAATATCTTGGATGACTTTGGGAATATCAAAACACACTGAGCAGATACCTTTAAACAACCTGACAATGTCCTGGACATGCCATGAAGTGTCCTCACAGTTATTAGAATCTATTAGGGCACAGTGCTTCTGGTAAATGTGTCCTGTGGATGAGACAGTGTGCTATATTCATAAGTTTCTGCGCACATTAGGGTGTCTGGGTTAGCTGTAAGTTACTAAATTATAGATTATTTCCACCAGAAATAACCCAGGTTCTCTTTTTCTGTTTTATGCAACAATGAAAGTGGAAGTGATGCTGGTGGACCCAGAACATCTGTGTGTCTCATTTTCCAAAAGCTTCACAGATTGTGGTTGGGAAGAAGAAAATAGCTTTTCCAAAAAAGTCATGAGAAAGCTTCCTAGGAATGAGATGGTATTTCTAAGGCATAAAATTGGGGGGGGGGAAGAAAAAAAAAACAGAAAAAAACCCACCACCAAACCTTAAGGAACAACACAAATTCTTTCAAAAAAAGAACCTTGACAAGCCTGTGTTTATAGACCAGCTTGTTCTGTATTGTGTGGGGTTCTATTTCAGTCCCAAGGCTAAATACCCGGCAAGACCATATCAGAAAGATGGGGACCTAAATTAAGACAGTAGTAAAAGAGGAAAACATATGAGGCTCGGTTTTCAGGCAGTGAAGGAACAAGGCAAGCCAAATATTTATTAGTGCCAGGTCAGAGGTTGTCTTAAGTAGGATCAGAATTGATCACAGGATTGCCCTGTGCTGTTCTGATTTTACAAATTACTTGTCTCATCTTTGTAGAGACACACGGACTTGGCAATTTACTGTGTGGTGTATTTTTTCAGCTAGATGTGAAATTTGAGGCAAGCTTTAAGGGTAATTCTGTAAGGTTTTGCTTGTTTGTTTGGGATTCTTTTTGTTAGGGTTCTTTTTACTTTTTTTCCTCTACTTTTTCTTCTCTTTTCTTTTTTTTCTTTTTTTTTTAATAAGTAGACAAAAGGTCTATGTGACTCATGAAAAAAATTCAACACTTGGAAACTGCTCTTTGAGCTTAGTTATTGACTGCTAAATGATTTTCAAAGAAGGTCTGCTTCCTATTTTTTCCATTTCCAAATATAAATGTGTCACTATTTTGTCTCGTGTGTTAAGACGTTAGATCAATATCTGAATAATTAAATGCAGCAGGACAATGAACAGTTTAATTAGCCTTGAGGTTTTCAGAGTATTAGCTATTAAAACTAAGTAGGAAAATTGGCTTGCTCTGAAGCCTTTTATTTATAAATTGCAACTTGGCAGAAGTACAGATCTGAGTTTGGTATACATTTGGATTGTGCAATACAGAACTGCTAGAAGAAAATCTTAATCCACCTGGACCTCAGCAGTGGTTTTGGTCTCAGATGTGTTACCTGCACTGTGCTCTACAACACCTGTGGGCATCCCAAGGGTCCTGCAGCACCAGAACTGTTCTGGAGTTGTTTTACACCATGGATATCACCTGGGCTTCACTTTGAATAAACCTCTGGTGAGAAATGAGAAGAGCACACCTGCCAGGCTGTGTTGAGAGCACTTTGCACAGGTCTGTGCTTGGTCAGGGGAGGGATGTAACCTCCAGGTGCACTGTGAAAAATTCCATTTTGTCTCCAGTTACAGCAAAACCTGCCCTGGTGTTTAAGCAATTAAAAGGCAACTACACATCATGTCTCCAGCCAAGGATTAACAAAGATGTTCCTCTGTGTTATCTTATTTTCATCTATGTTTTGCTTACATTAATTGAAGCTTCAAGTAAATACAGGCACAAGTTTTGAAAAAAGATTAGAAGAGGAAGCTAAAGCAGTGGGGAGAGAAATATTTTAAATGCTTTTTAAAATTAGTGCAGAATGACCAGACACTTTTCTTACTGACTTAATTTACACAAGGAAAAGATGCAAAATGCTGGTTCCCACTAGCAAATAATCTTTCCCATGCCTTGCCTCACAAGTGTAGTGTTTCATACCAAGGAAGGCTGGCTAAATGTGCACATGGAAAATACATCAGATAAGACTGCAGAATAGAAATTAGTCCAAAACAAAGAACATGTGGCCTATGGTCAAAATCACTGCCCTGAAATAGGTCAGATCCAGAAGATTCCAGCTGAAGGAAAGGCACAGTTTTATAATTTCTTTCCTCAGATTTCATTCAGATCCAAACTATTCTTGTTAAATGGAAGCCATGAAAACTTACATACCAGCTAAAAATGTCCCCATGATATGTTGTGAAAGACAACCTCGAGATTTTTATTATTCTTTTCTTAAACGTGCTGCTTGTGGTAGAATTTTAAATAATCTGCATCTACACATCCTGATTAATATCTGATTAGGTACAAATAAATTGGTAGTAGCAAATTAATCTGGACTATTAATCTGAATTTTAATTTAAACTAAAAAATCTGGAAGTCCTTTTTAAGTGTCAGGAGGGTTCCCAAAGCTCTCTAAATACTGAATGTTAGTTAGAATCAGAAAGATGCAAGTACTGCTAAAATTCTCATTAATCCTTCCCATCCATCACTAGATTTGGTCCTTACGGAAAGAAGAAGTTCAGATTCCTCAGACTCATATTTCTAAAGGATAAACTGCACTTTAATTTATACTTTATAAGGCTAAGGTATCTCTTCTTTGAGTCAGATCTCAGTAGATTTGGGGTTTTTGTTTTGTTTTGTTTTTAAACTGGCATTAGTAGATATATGAAAAGGGAAAACCTGTTTGTAGGAACACTTGGAATTTCAGCACAGGATATAAAGCAACAATCCAGCATCAGGCAAAAAGGTTTGCTCTTTTTGACTCTGAATCATGGTCTCTTTTTAATTCTCTGTTGATCTCAGAGGTGGGTGCCCACAAGACTTCTTGGATCAACACAAAAAAAGTCCAAGGAAATATTTCATTGTCACACCATTTTTTTCTGAATTGAACACATAACCAAATAGAGTTAAGTCAGAATAGTATAGTTGTTGCACTTAATAAAACAATTTAAATTATGGTGGGAATGAAGAGTTCCAGATGAATCAATTGGTTTTATCCCTGTGGACTAAAAGAACAGCAAATCTAAGCAAATTTAGTCTAAACTGTGTTTTATATCTAACTCTGTTTTTTATCCTCAGCTGAACTTCACTTTGACTTCACTGTACCATGTAATAATTTGGTCAAAATCACACAAAACTTGCCTTTTATGCAAGGGAATGGCTGCCATGCAGCTTTGTGGCATAGTTTTGAGGCTATGTGCATACATTTTTAAGTATGAGTTAAAGGTGGTGTGATGAGTCAGGTCCTTGGTCTGCTTCTGCTGTTCTTCACACTAAAAGGCACAAATGGAAGAAGGGGAAAGGGCTATTCTGGCCAAACAAGACAAAAAAAAACCCCAGAAAATTAAGAAATAAAGGTGGGCTTCTTTTCAAGCTGATCAAACAGCTAGAATTTAGGTGTTTGGTTTAAGTCAATGTCCTGTACAGCGATTTTGGCAGCACTTGCAAGAGCCATCAGCCCTGCCAAGCAGGGATGCACAGAGAGGGGAAATAGATGGCCCTCTACAGGTCTCCCTCTTGCCTTTCTGCACAGTAAAACCAAGATAGTCCATCATACCTGACATCTGATTTCTGTCTGGCTCCTGCCCCAAGGCACTGCAGTGATGTGCTTGCTGCTGTGGAGAGCCACCTCCTTCAACACACACATCCTCCATCCCAGGAACCCTGTGGAAACCTGGAGTGGAGACCTGGAGGTGTTCAGGCTTTGGACTGACAAGATCTCTCTAAGTCTGACTGTCATGACTGTCACTGTTCCACTGTGGAACCAAAATCTGTGCTCAGTGTCTTAGCAATTGCAAGCAGCTGGTGGGTTTTTTTCCCTCTTGCTAAATGTAAGAGGACAGCTCCTCAGGCCTGACCAAACCTGGGTGACCCATTTTGGCTGCCAAGGGGATTGAATCTGCCTCAGCCTAAGCAAGAGCAAGGCAGGGTCAGGGGAGCTCTGCCAAAGGTGGAGACAGAGTACATGGGGTTTCAGCAGCTCTGAGAAACACAGAGTGTTTTACCTGCTGACAGCTCCACAGAAGATGGATGCAGAAAGACCCCAAGCTCCTGCTGCCAAAAGCCCCAAGTGCTGGCATCGCTCCAGCTGCTTCCCCTCTGCTCCTTTCCCTGCTGATCTGTGCAGGCAGTGAGAAGGTGCATGGGAATGAGGGGGAGACTCCTCAGCTCATCTGCTTCCCCCTATGACAAGGCAGAGGTATTCCACACATTTTCTGCATGGGGTCATTCAGATCTGTGAGGAAGAACCGTTTGAGATCACCTGGTACAAGCTTCTGGAAAGTTCCTCTTGTGTCCCTCAAAAGCACAGTTGCTGTGAACCTGAAAAGTGGATATTTTTAAAAAGTGGCCCTGGGATAGAGGGGATGTAAATGTCAACCCTTCAACCCCAACTTGTCAAATGTTGTTCTCCTTTACTGCATGGAAGCCCCACTTAAGTACAAGCTTGTTTGCTTATTTATTAAGTACATATGTTTTATGGAGTCTATGATCTGCAGAAAACATTCCAGCTTTTGGACCCAAGGGCAAAATCCTTCTTTCCAATCTGTACAGACGATCTTTATGCTGATATTTTGCTCTTCCTAAGGGATTTCCTTGTATTGAGGGAAAGAGAAATATCAGAGCTCAAATCCACCAGGTGTGTCTGAAAGGAAAAACCTGCTTTGTTGTCCTCCTCATTGCTTCCCTCGGCAAAAGGGGAAATGCAAAATGGAAAATGCAGTGGAAAATATGATGATTGATAGTGCTAATATTTAATAAACTGGCTGTTCTTTACGGAATCTGGTGGCTTTTTGCAACAAAATTATAGTTCTATTAGCATTAACAGGACTTCATAGCTCAACAAAGGAATGGAGATACTTCTCAAACACTTATCTTAGGCATTTTCTGTGAGAAAGCAACATTTGAAAAGGTTTCATTTCCACTCTTTAGATGTGTGTGATCTTGGATCACCCCTCTAGTTTCTCTTCCTTTTTTTTTCACCAAGTGTAGTCATTTCCAATAAGGTTCATGAAGGGTTTCTGCTTTTGAAGGTCCCAAATGGCTTAAATCACTCCTAGCACAAATGCACTCTCTATTGTGGAAACTGAAACCTGCCACACCAGAAGGTGATCTGTATATTAGAACCAGATATCCCTCCACATCTGTATTTCCAAGCAGCAAAGCAGTATGTTTTGAGTTAACCTACTTTTAGAGTGGCTCATCAGATAGAGATATAGCTATAAATACTGCTAAAGGGCTGGTGTTTGCCAGACTTTTGCAAGGATGCTGGCAGGGGAGAGGATAAAGTGTAGGCAAGGAGTACTCTCCTTTGCAAAGTACTTATCCTCTACAAACCACCACACCTGCACACCCTGATAAAAGGAACCTCTTCTTCCCTCTAAGGAAACTGTGGTCCCTTGCCTGATGCACAGCAGGGGTTTGGGGGCTGCAGGTTGGAGCCCTGCTGGCTCCATCCTCTGTGGTGGGACATGGCTTGGCTCTTGCCCACCAAAACGGGTTGGTCTAATCCACCAGGAGCAGTCTATGGAGTTCATTATCCTCTAAATGCCCTGACATGGACTGAAAGGGGACTGATAAACCTGCAGGGAGTAAGTTTACAGTGAAGGCTGTGAACAAACATATACCCAAACTTGTGCCATGATCCTTTTTAACCTGCCCATGCACACTCAGACAAGAAAGCCAAGCCATATGGAGCATTGGGGCAGAACGAGGCAAGACCAAGACACATGTGCCCAGGAGTGGAGAGGCCACACCATCACAGTGTGCTGGCTACAGAGAGCAGTCCCACCTCCAGCTGAGTCCTGTCAGGAAATTCAGCTGACTGCATCTTCTCTGCAGAGCTGCCCTTCGTGCCTCTGCACCGTGGTATCTGTCATGGAGCACCAAGAAATCTTCCCCCAGAGAGACTGCTGGAAGGGACCAGGCAAAGAGATTCACCTGACTTTTCCTGTGTGATGATCTCCCCTAAACATGTGGAAAATGTTGGGTAGATATGCTTTGTATTTAAGAAGAACACAGGATAAAAAGGTTAAACACAGAAATCTCCGCTTAGTTTGATTAGCCCCCTCCAGCAGATGTGGGGGGACAATTTTGCATGGGAGGAGGACATAAAAAAGACATTGGCACCTCTTCCCACTTAGTATGGCAGACAACTAAGCAGCACCTTCAGCTCTCCTCACTCACTTCTCCAGTACTGTCTTCATTGAAATAGAGCTTTAGCTTCCTCTGGGCAAGA
This sequence comes from Catharus ustulatus, assembly GCF_009819885.2. Taxonomy (NCBI): domain Eukaryota; kingdom Metazoa; phylum Chordata; class Aves; order Passeriformes; family Turdidae; genus Catharus; species Catharus ustulatus. Next base: position 66,672,490 of record NC_046225.1, on the reverse strand, counting down.
CATGCATTTACAAAGCCTAATATGGAAATTTTCCTGCAGCAAGGCCACTTATTGCTCCAATTACAGTTAACTGCAGTGTAGATTTTATTATTCATAGCCAGAGGCTTGTGCAAATTTCTGGGTTGACTTCTCATGTCCTGGCAAGGGCAGAATGTGAGCTGAGGTGCTCAGGTTTCATCAGGAATTACTGTGGGAACTGGCTCGCACCATCCCAACACAACTCAAGGAGTTTGGGAAGTCAAAGGGGAATCTCATGAGAAGGAGCTGATATGGTTGGGTTTCCTGGCGAGCCCCACTGAGATCCTGGGGAAGATAGCACAAACAGAGCTTTACCACCGAGTTCACTCTGTGCTTGACCCAGCCTTCCTACTGCTTCAGGGTTTTCCAGGACTAATCAGAATTGATAACAAAATAATTCAGAACAAGAAAGTGAATGCATTTGGGGTTTCCATGGATTTACATTAGGATCTGACTTCATTACAATATTAATTTTGACTAGGTTCAATCCTTTCTGAAAGCATTTCAACACTATTTTCATGCTGTATGAAAATGTAATTTTTGTATACCATAATAAATACATTCATATGTATGTAACTGAATATATCTCCAGATATGTATCTCCACACATGCTGGAGCATTGCAAAACCATTTATAATCTATTACAGAACCATTTGAAAATTACATTCATCCCCAGATTTTAATAACTCACATAAACTCTAACTACTCATGGATTTCAATCAAGATTATTTCTGGACTTACTCAAAAACTTATGGCTTTACATTTGCATATATATCATTGGTGAAAGAGTTTTTGTTTGGAGGGGCAATATGTGTGCTTTACTAAGATATGATTTAGAGAAGTATAATTTTCACATGACAAGGGAAAACGCTTTCCTTGATCTAATGACAGCTTTAAAGGTTGAATAGTTGTCCTTCCATCTGATGAATGACTCAAGAGTCAGTGGAAAGGAGATGCTTTCTGTTTTCTATCCATGCAAAGCACACTTGCATCTCATTTATATAAATCATAAATATATGTGATTTTTAAATATCATAAAGTTTAATGTAATTTTCACAAGTTTTCTTGAACATTAGAATATCCCCATAGTATATACACGGTTTGAAATATTTTACTCTCAAAGTGGAAAAGCTAGTAGGATTTTTACTCCAATATTAATAATATTTGGGGGCTAACTTTGATCCATGCTTCAGTTTTCCTTTTACACAACTGTAAAAGTACAAAGGGTGTTTTGTACTGTAAGTTCTTAATACTTTCTTTGATTGAAATTGGCTCTGTCCTGGAATTAATCTAAAACTCCTGAGTCAATCAGATTTAAGAAGGTATGAGTTTTTACAAAATTCACTAAGCTCCAATGGTTTTTGAAGTTTGATCTAAGAATCCAATCTATCAACACATGTGGACGTTCATTACAGTCCTTGACAAAGTTTAGTGCTCTGCTTAAATAATTCAAGACTGGATAAAGGAAGAGGAACAGCATTTTCATTTTTATTTTAGAATCCTCAGCTTCAAGTTTTGGCAGAAAATCTTCAGATTCAAACAGTGGATACATACAAACTAAAGCCTACCTTGTTATTCAAAAAATAATTTGATTTCTTCTTTGGCATTATACAAAAATCGAATGTTAAACATTATTTCAAATTGAGAGTTATATTCTCTTGTGATGGTGCAAGATTTATTTTTTAGTTCCCTAGCTCTTTTGATTTAGGTAAAATAATGAGTTGTGTGCTTCATTTCAGCAAACCTTAATTTTCTAGAGGAAAATAATTCCAAAAATCTTACTTGATAATAGGTTGATGTTCTGAAAAGCTTTGAAAAGTCAGGGCTTTTTTTTTTTTTTTTTTTTTTACAGTGTCTCTGTATTTTCCAACGTGATTGTTAACAGAACAAAATATCCATGGTTAGGTCTGGTAAGGATCTCTTTCCATAATGCTCTTTTGTCTGTATAACAATAATAAAAGCTTTATTGGCACCTATTTCACATGACCTCCATAATTCTCCTGCGGCTGACCCTAACCAGTACCAATAAAACCATGCATTTTCTCACTGTACATTAACGAAAAAAAAAAAATTAAAAAACGAAAGAAAAAGAAAAAAAAAAGTTAAAATTGTATAAGGAACTCCATGCCAAAGACCTTTCTAGAAAAACCACTTTAAAACTGGATTGTATTATAATTGTTATCTCATTTTCTGCTGGGACTACTTTTTTATTTTAAGATCTTGTATAATTTGCTGGTGGTTTGTTTTCTCCCTCTCTCCAGTTAAACAATTAAATATTTCTAAAAGGAACCCGGAATTTTAACACAAGGGAATAGATAGACCCTAAAATCATTCTCAAACTCTTTTCTTAGTTTATATATTCAGGTACCCAAGGACATTCTCCAGTTTGATAATTTATCATGGGTTAAAATAGCCCTCACTTAGCAAGAAGCCAGCTCTTAAGCGATGCTATTCATGCTGCGAGTTGTATGGCATCTCTAACGAGCAATAAATAGGCATCGCGGACAGTCAGGACATGCCACAGGCTGGAAGTTTCCATCCAAAGCACTTAGTGACTATCTGTGAATAATGAACACATTCATGGACGCAGCATGGGTTGTGCAGCGCCCTTGAAAGGGGAAAAGTTCTCTTCCAGTATCACTGATGGTGAAGAATTCAGCTGGGCTGGGTTTATAAAGATAATACACTGGAAAGAAAAATCTGTTTTTTCTCTGTTTCCCTATCTTCAGGGACCCGTTAAAATTTACTGCAAATTCAAGAAGGAATCCTCAGAGTGATGCTGTACTCAATTACTATTTAACTCGCATTTAAGGGGCTTTAGGGTTTTCTACCTGCAAGAAAAAGTTTCCCAGTGCCATGTCCTTGGTTCTTTTCGTGTTCCCTGTCGCAGAGGCCACCCAAAAAAGGTTATCCCCATGAGATGCACATGGAACCTCCATCCGAGTCTAGGGGCTGGTAGGGACACCCCCCTGAAAAGTCCCCTCTGCTTGTCCCTGCGAGCCTCAGCGGGGCATAACCCACCAGCCCTGGGTCCTGCTGCACACCTGCCGCTTTTTGAGGACAGAGCCGGAGCAGGGACCCGGCAAACTCTAGAGGGACGAGAGATGCCCGGGCGGGGAAGTTTGGGTGACTCCCCGTGAAGGTGAGCGGGTCCCCCTCTCCAAAAGAGGAGCAGGAGAGGAAGGTGTTACACAGGGGTTTACAGGGGGTGCAGTCATCTTCTGGTTGATCATTGTTTTATGGGCGTTGTTTGTTTGTTATTGTTTTCTTGTTTTCTTATTGCTTCTAAGTAGGTATCTCAACCATCCCACCACCTCTGCTCCTCTGAAGGAGTTTTGGACACGAAAAAGCAACACTGCTTTCTAGGAACTGTATTTGCGTTTTGGTGGCTCTGAAGATGCTAATACAGCCTTTATTTGTTTTATTTTTATTCCTAAACACCTGAACAGAAGGGGGCTGAAACACTCTTTTTAAGCACACGTACACACACACACACACATATATATATATACACATATACGCCGGTTTATGTGTATAGTTATAAATTATAAATATGTCTAATATATCTGTATATAAACATCAACCAGAAGCAGATATTGGCCAAGAATTCCCTTACCCCCAACGACGCCGTCTGATCTCTTAGGAAGGTGTAAAGAACTGAGCGATCTGTTCAGCCCCGCTTTTTGTGACGCGGAGAAGGGAGCGCGATGCCCCTGCCCAAAGCCCCTCTGCCCGCAGCGCCGGGGGTCAGCAATCCCCCGCAAAGATCCGGGCTCCAAACACCGCGGCCCTTTAAAGCAAAGAGGAGCAGAGGTTAGGGGTGCGAGCGATAAAGCCTGCCTTTCATTTCGCTTCTACTTTACGACACATCGAGGCAGTGAAGGGAGAGCGAGGGGAGACATCAAACACCGGGGGATAATTGCATTCACATTGCAGGAAGCCGCTCCGCTCCGTGCGGGAGCACCGTGACTCTGTGCACACTTGTCACACTCACACACGGGTTTTCGGCCCCAAATAAAGCTCCCTGTCTGCTGATTCCCCACGGAGCCCGGCCCCAAATCCCCACTTCTCTCAGCGCGGCGGCCGCTGTCGAGCAAACCCTGAGAGAGGCTCAGGAGCCGTCGGAGATGGTGACGGGGGAATATCCCACGGGCATCCCACGGGCATCCCAGGCCAGAGGTGGGACGAACTGGAAGCCAGGACTGTTCAGCCGAAGAGACCCCGCAGCCCGCGGCCGTCCCGCACCTCGCGGAGCTGCACTGGACCTGGACACCCCGGAGAAAAACGTACCTGGGAAAGAAACAGAGCCAAGGATGGAAAACAATCAGAGCCCCCATCACCTCTAGTCTAAACCCGCACAAACATGTGGTTTTTTTCTCCCTCCTGACCCACGGGAGGCATCAGGACCTGCCCAGGGAAAGTCTCTCCATTCTCCCGCCTGCAAAAAAATAAAGATTTACCGTGCCGCAATGAGATGGCCGTGGAAGAGAAGGCAGTGGGGGAAGGAGAGGCTTCGCTTCACCGCGGTCACACTGAACCCCGGACAGGCGGCCCGGGAGCTGCGGCACGGCCCCGCCTGGTGCGGGAGCCCGGGGCGATGGCAAAGCCCTCGGCTCACGGGGACCCTCCGGCCAGGTGGCTGCGAAGGGCGTAAGGGCAGCACCAAGGATGCCTTTCTGACGTTAAATTAAGAATATCCCGTCATTGGGTGCTTTTCCTGCTTCCCACCCTGATGGATGCTGCAGGAGACTCACGCCTTTTTTTATTCCCGTTATCATATTAAGCACTAAGTATAGGAAGCCTGAAATGTTAATAATGTCACAATAGCAATGCAAAAAGTGTGTAAACATAACTACGAGCTTTAAAAAAACCCAATAACCACGGACATGCATGTACAAGTATTTGCAGGTATAGAATTATGCTCATCCTGATTTTGTGTTTCAGGAATACATCTGACTATACATGATTTTCTCAAGCATATTTCAGCATTATTGCGCACCAAACAGTTATACTAAAGAAATATTGGGGGGTGTGGGGGGGAGGTGGAGAAAGCAGGAGAAAATTTAACCGTGGTGATTTTGTTAAACTATTTATAAGTGGAAAGCAGAAAATATTCCATAAATTGCATGATCACACTGTAGGGACACTTTATAAAATACGGGTATGGGACACAAGCATGTCTTTTATAGATATGCAGATTGTATATGTGATGGATAGAAGCAATCACGGGCCTTTTTTTCCTCTTTATTCCGGAAAACACACATACATTTTCTGAGTCTGGCAGTGAAATAGAGCTGACCGTTTATGAATGCATAAGAACTATCAGCCAAACTCATATTTCCTATGCAAGAACAAGCCAAATGTGCAGAGCATAAAAGTCATATTTGTTAACGTCACTTCTGTGCAACAAGTGACAAACGCTCTGTCGCCCAGTTTACAATTCACTAGACTGCCCACAGTCTCTGCCCAAGTTAAGAGAGAAATCTGAATGTGCCACCGCATATTCCCACTTTTCCAGAGCCCATTTCAGAGCTGCGGCTCTCTGCATCTTTCTGGAGCCGTTGGAAGTAGAATTACTCCCTTAATTTTTTTTTCTTTTTTTTTTCTTTTTTTTTTTTTTTTTTTTGTGTTCTTTCGAAAATAGGCCCTGACCTCAAACGTCCCCACTGCCACTCCGGGAAAGGGAGCGAGGCCACTCGGTGGGGGCAGGCCGGCTCGTTCGCGGCTGTCCCCGGACACTCCCGCGGGGCAGCACCCGGTGTCCCCGTCCCACAGCGGGAGGGGAGGCGGGGCCTGGGGAAGGGATACTCGTCCAGGAGTACCGCAAAGGGGAACGGGGAGGGATCCTCCGGCAGTGGAGGAGGAGAGGCTTGACCAGCATATGAGCATCGCAGGGACATCTCTGTACTCACCCAAACCTCCACGGGTCTCCGACGTGCACACCGGACCGAGCTGCCCCGCTACAAACCTGGCTGGCCTGGTCCCAAGGGAAAAGGCAGAGGGTAACCCTGCTCCTCCGGTGCCCCCCAGCGAGGGGGACTTTCGTGGAGTTCCCGGGGTCCATGTCCCAAGGCTGGCTCCAGAGGCTCGGAAAAAGGGGGCACGACTCGGAAAAAGGGAGGACGACTTTAGAGCTTCCCACGAAATGGTATTACAGTAGGATAATGATAAAAAGGAAGAGCTGAAGAGGGATAACGCCAGGGTCGGGCCGGGTCCTGGAAGGGGCAGCTCATCCCCTCTGCCTCCCCGCCTGGGGCGGCGGGAGAGAGTCCCGATGAGCGGGGCTGTGTGTCCTTCCAAATAAACTACACAGACACCGCATGTGCATCTATACAGTATGTCTGTATAGGTATATACACATGTATAAGGTAAACAAAACGGACCTCTGGAGATCCCTTAGAGGACAGTCCTCTCCCCTTCCCCAGCAGGCACCCTCCCCTCCCCCGGCAGGACAGCCACTGCCTGCTCACGGGAGCAGCCGCCCCTCCGCCACTCTCCCAAAACCGATTCCAGCGCCCCAACCAGGGGGCTCCGGGCTGAGGAGAACCTCACCGCTCCGCCGACAGCCCGCGGCGCCGGAGCCGGCTCTCCGGGCGGCGGAGGGCGCATCTCCTCCGTCCATCGCCGCCGCCGCCACATGAAAGCGCTCGGCGGGGGGTGAGCGGGGGCTGATTATTATTAATGATATTAATGATATTAATATAAGCGCGATGTCCGCGGCGCCGATTGGCTGCCGGGGCTGCCCGCTGAGCCCGCTGCAGCCAATGGAAGGCCCGGGACGTGGAGCGGCCAAGCCCCCCCGGCTGCGGCCCGTGTGCCGGGGCCGCCGCCGCCGCCCCCCCGCACCGGGATTTGCTCCCTAATTGACCTAAATAAGGAGCTCGTGAACGGCGGCCCCGGGGCGGCGCGCACACACACACGGACACACAGACACACACACGGACACACAGACACACACATACACACACACACAGAGCCGGCAGCGCCCGGCGCCCGCCGCTCTCCCCGCGCAGATCCCATTGGCGCGGCGCTCCGCCCACCGCAGGATCCCCCGCTCCTGCCCGCCGTTTAACTCGCATGACATTTTTATTTCGTTATTAGCGTTTTCGCGCAGAATCTGGCGCCTCCGATGGGTTGTCGGGCTGGCTTTTTTTTTTTTTCCTTCCCCGTTCCCTTCTTCTCCTCCTCCTCCCCCCTCCCCTCCTAGCTTGCAGGAAATGATGGCAAACCGCGATCTGAAATGATTACTCCGGAAAAAAACGCTTTTATACCAGGAGAGCATCCACGGGGCTAGGCAGAGGCGAGAGGCGGCCGCGGGGCAGCGGGGAGCCGAGGAGCCAGCCGCCGGCGGAGCCGGGACCCCCTCCCGCAGTTCTCTCCGACGATGCCGGACGAAGCCACGGAAAACGCCGGCTCCACCTCCGCCCGCGTCTCGTCCTTCTTCATCGAGGACCTGCTGGGCACCGAGGGCACGGCGGGCGGCGGGGCGCGGCGGGCGGCGGCGGCGGGCGGCGGGCGCGGAGTTCCGCGCTGCGGGCCGCGCTCCCCGCTGCGCATCGGCGCTCCGGGCTGCCCGCTCCGCGACGCCGCCGTCGGCTGGTACCGCCGGGCGCACGCCGCCTTCCTGGGCTGCCCCAGCCCCGACAGTAAGTGGCCTTTCCCTCCGCACCCTTCACCGCCGGGCCCGGCCGGGGCTGGGGGTGCTCCTGCTCCTGCTCCCCCCGGGGTGGGGGGGTCCGGGTCCCGCCGCGGCGCCCCGGAGCAGGCCGGAGGGGGATGCACGAAGTGCCCCCGCAGCCCCCGCCCTGCCACCCCGTTTTCGGCCGCTCGGGGCAAATCTCCGGAAATGCTCCCTATGTGTCAGGCACCTGGAGCCTCCGCCCCGCCGCCCAAAGTGTAAACAGGGATTCTTGGCTTGCTTGAGGATTTTTTTTTTCTTTCCTTTCTACCCCCTCCCCCATCTCTTTTTTTTCCTCTATTTTTTCTCTCCTTTTATTTTTAATTTTTCTTTAAGAGGCAGGTCCAGTTTTATTTTTTCATTTTTCATTTTTCTTTTTTTTTTTTTTTTTTTATTTTGACTCCCCATCAAGCCTGAAAGCTGGGACAAACGGTCCCTAGCAGAGCAGTAGAGAGTTTGGGAAGCCGGGGAAGCAGCTGGGCTCGGTCCCAGCTGCCCCGGCCGCCGCTTCCTGCAGAGCCAGCCCCGCTGCCCTCTGCCCGCAGCGCGGCCTCTCGCTGCAGGGACCCCATGGAGAGGGTGCTGGAGCAGAAGCCGGGGTTCGGGGCAGAAATTAGCATATGATAGAGTGAATGTGCTGCCATCAGTGGTTATTTTCCATCTACTGATAGAAAAAAACATCGTGCCTCGGCGCACCTCTGTGACCCTATACGAGCCTGCAGAGATCTCACGACTGCTTAACAAGGAAAAGAGGCATGATTTGTAATCCAAATAGTTTCTTTTTGCAGTAACAGGTTTATTCATATTTTTAATTTCTCTCAAAAGTATATATAGAAACAGCAAAGTACTGCAGAAACAACTGAGTTCTTTTTCCTTTATTTTTCTTTTTTCATTTTTTTCTTTTTATTTTCTGGTTTTCTTCTATTCTATAAAGAGTAGGAAATATTTTTTTCCCTTTAAAATTGTAATTGAAATGCACGGTGTTGGAGACTCCATGGAGATATGTCCCGATACCAGAATAATTGTCCCCATCCATTAGCTTTTTGAAGTCCAGAATAATGTGGATTATTTTTTTTTTTGCCTCTCTTTATATACACACGGGTGCACTATTATGCTTATTCCTATGACACAATATACTTACTCACAAATGTACTTTTATGTATGTATGAGTGTGTAAATACAGACATGTATATAAATAAGCGGTCACACGTATTCCTGTGTGTACATACACATATAAAAAGTACATGCATACTTCTGTGTGTACAGTGGTACATTTTATGATTTGAAAACAGCCCGTGTGTGCGTTATATGTGTGCGCACACACGCAGATCCACGAGCATGGCCAGAGATCGGTGTATTTATATACATAAAATGCAGGGCTTGTGTTTCCATGTCAGCGTGTGTGCATGTGTGTGTATACGCTGAGAATTCGGGAGTTTAGCGGAGCAGGCAGAGAACAGGCAGGAGCTTTGCTCGGGCCCCTCGCTCCCCGGCCTTGCTTCTCCCCGCGCTGCTTTCCCCTCGCGGCGGGCGGGCGCTGTCCCCGTTCCCTGGATCCCTGCAGCAGCCTCTGCCTCTCTTTGCAGCCAGCGACCGCGACTCGCCCGAGCTGCCCGAGGAGCCGGCGGAGCGGGCTGGCGGCGGGCGGGCGGCGGCCAGAGGCCCGGCGGGAGGGCGGCCGGGGCCGGGCGGCCGCGACGAGGAGGAGGAGCGCGGCGAGGAGCCGGGCGAGCCGGAGCAGCGCGCCGCCGGCCGCAAGAAGAAGACGCGCACGGTGTTCAGCCGCAGCCAGGTGTTCCAGCTGGAGTCCACCTTCGATGTGAAGCGCTACCTGAGCAGCTCCGAGCGGGCCGGGCTGGCCGCCTCGCTGCACCTCACCGAGACCCAGGTGAAGATCTGGTTCCAGAACCGCCGCAACAAGTGGAAGCGGCAGCTGGCCGCAGACCTGGAAGCGGCCAACCTCTCCCACGCCGCCCAAAGGATAGTGCGGGTCCCTATTTTGTACCACGAGAACTCGCCGGCGAGCGCCTTGGGCTTCACCCTGCCGCACATGTCACCCCCCTTGGTGGGCTTCTCCAGCGGCGTCAGCTACCCCCTGGGCACCTTCCCCGCCGCCTCCCTCCCTTTCCTACGGTCGCAGATGACAGGACTCGTCTGAGCGCCCACCTCGGCCGGGACCGTGGCCCCTTCGCCCCCTCCCTCGGCTTGCAGCTCCACCCCCCTTCCTCCACGGACTTTTTATTTTCAACTTACACGTTTCTTGATTTTCTGCTTTTTTGACTTTTTAATTTTTTTTTTTTAAAACGTGCAATAAACTAACTCTTGGGGTTAACTCGGAGCGACGTGCGGCAGCCGGGGGGAGCCGAAAGGACTTGAAAGACCCCAGCCATGCACCGGGATCAGGGTGGCGGGGCTCCCACTGCCGCGCATCCAAAGAAAATCCAGCCCCGTGGCAGCGGCAAACCCCTCACGGCAGCTCCGGCCCCAGGGTGACACAGACCGGCGTTTTCCGGGGGGAACAGACTCCCCCGACCCCTCCTCCTGCAGCCCGCGGAGCTGCCGAGCGAGACACGAATGTACGGACCTGCCGGCGCTTCCCGGCCGCGCCGCCCCCGCCCCACGGGCGGCCGAGCCTCGGGGCCACCGAGAGACCTTCCCCGGCACCTCCGGTGCTCCGGGCCAGCGCTCCTACCGGGGAAACCTTCGCGTGTCCCCGCTGCCCCAGCAGCTTTCCGTGCAGAGCGGGGGACCCTGCTGATCCCGGCCTCCAGCAGCTTATCCAGGGCCCTTTGTTTTAGCCACTTAATCCGTACATATCCCCCTCCCATCGTTACTCTCATTTCCATACTACCGATATCCAAGCATGTGCTGGTGCCCCCTGGTCCTTCTCGATGCAGAAGTTTTGATTTGAAACAACTTGAAGGCAAATTGTTGGAAAGAATTCGCCCTGCTGAAATCCGAGCTGTGAGGGTTTGGTTTCTTTGTTTTCGTTTTGTTTCCCTGGCAAATTATCGGCTAAAATACACGGGTTTATATATACACATATATATGTAATTCTACATACTGTATTTTGCAAGTGGATTTGCCACTTTTTTTTCGGTCTCCTGAATATGTTGAGGAAAGCTCACCTCGACTTGTCCGTCTCTTACGGGATTGGTTTGTGTAATCGATTAATAATTCACTGGCAATTAAAAAGGAAGGAAAGAAAAATAATCAGATGGGAACAGAGTGGGGAGCTGTATGGCTGGTTATGCAAGCGAACCTGTAACGTGATATTATATGAAGTATTATGCATGCCAAGTTATTGTTTTTCTTTAATAACTGTTTTGTTTTCCCCCTCCTGCCCACTCCTAAAATGAATTTCTGGACTATCATTATTTCTAAAAGTTTGAATTTCTTTTTCCTAATATTAAGGGGGAAATGACCATATAAAACTCGGCCTTGGTGGAAAGTCCAGCTTTGATCGTACATTCTAGGGCATAATCAACTGAACCAACCAGCTCGGAGCACTCGGTGTCCCTGCAGGGAAGGCCAGGTCCTGGATCTGTTGGGGAATGTGCATGCGGACCTGGCTCCTGCGAAGGAAGGGCGATCTAATTCTTACTCTTTCCTACGCTTTGCATTATAATTGGAGCAATCATACTTTTTCTGGTTATGAAATCGATCAGCGAGATGTGGTGGAGCTTCAGCTTTGATACAAAACCCGGAGGTCAGGGCTGGATTATAACCTCGACACAATTTTGGGCTTTCCTCTCCTATATTTTTTTCTTTTTTTTCCTCTCCTTTTTTTTTTTTTTTTTTAACTTATTTTTTTCCTCTGCTTTGGCCTGAAATATGGCTCTGAGCACCAGCCTGCGCAGTTGAAGTCAGGACGTTGCAAGCCTCAAAAACACTCGAAAATTGAGTTTATATGTATACATATATATCAATATATATTTATAGGTTCCTGAGAAAAGTGCTAAATTGCCGGGATACTGTTTTTTCTGGAAGCTATTGTTTGTTGAAGTTTCTTTTTCTTTTTATTTTTCTTTTTTATTTTCTTTTTTTAAATTTTTTTTTTTAGTTTTTTTTTTTTTTTCTCCAACTGCTGCTGATCTCCCCCGAAATCTCCAGACATATTCGCCGGCCGTTTTCTTGGCATATCCGTCAAACACCCGAACTTGAGATAAAACCTTTCAGAGCCTGGTCCCCGAGCGGTGTAAGAAGGACCAGGAAGAGGCGAAGCTGGGGCTGTGGGTGCCCCGGACGGGACTCGCCGGCCTCGGGAAAGCGGCTGGGCTGGGCTTCAGCCTTTTCGTGCCAGAGGAGGTGACTTGGGGCGATGTTTCTTCCTCAGGGCGCAAGCACTTGATTTTGATGCCGTTCAAAGCCTGGCTGTCCCTGGAAGAGAGCGGCTAGACCGTTTTTCTCGTCATATCCAGCTCCCCAGATCTGCCAGTGTTACCTACTGGAGTAAAATCCTGACTCACTGCAGTCATATCAGAGTAGATTGTAATCGAACGAGAAATTTAACACGCCTGCCACTCTCCACATGCCTTTTCTTTGGAGTAACATATGAGATTATTATACTTCTGATTCTACTAAGTATTCTTTCCTTGAAGTTAAGGAACTGGCAGGGCTAAATGATCAATCGGATTTTTAAAATGTGTTTTGACATTAGTATGTTTGTTTTTTAAAGATGTGCTGATTATATCAATAAACAGATTTTTTTCATACACTGTATTTGTAACTTATGATCATGGTAAAATATTAAAAGGTGCAAGACGTGAAATCATCTAAGAAAAAGTGCTTACTTATGCCTTATTCTGTACTTGCAGAAAATGATTTATAGTGGCTTATTAAAAGTATGAAAGTAGGAACATATACACCTTAGGTTTCTTTACCTCGAACTTTTGAAACGATACTTTTCCCTATATCTGATGGCAAGAAATTTTTGCAGAATGCAGAGAAACATCTAGCACCAGATGACAGTCCCTGAGGTATGTGCATTGACTATTTCAAAATAGATAAAATCCCCCAGACCGGAACACCCAAGCCCATCCCTCAAATCAGGACAGCAAATTCCTCACAGTTTTCTTCCTTGTGTGTATATTTTATTAAACAAATAAAAAAGTTAAGATTCACACACTTTGTGCTGCTCCTGCAAACAGAAATCTTTAAGAGAAATGTTGATGGACTGTAAAGCTCAAAGTACTTTTGCCAAGGCTGTTTATGACATATAGAGACATACGTTGCTGCTTTATAGATCAAAGCAACCTCAGAATAGCTTTAAAATAAATCCAGTTATACTACAGCTGTAATATTATTATGCAGCATAAATCCTTGTCTGTTGACATTTATTTAATGAATGTTGCTACAACAGCTTAGCTAGATGGCACTCCAGAGGCGAGGCAAAGGAGAACCTTGCCAGATTACTCACAAAGACAACTTGTGTTTATTGGACGCTAATAAAATAATCAGTGAAAAGATTTTTTTTTTTCAGCAGAGCAAGCGACAATCAAAATAGAGTCTGAACTGCCCTTTTTGAAATAAATTCGTAGTGTAGCTGCAGTAAGACATTATTAATTACACTTTAAATGAAAATGATCGATATGCTGGAAAGCACCTTGTTAAATGGCTGCTTTGCAAATGGTACATTGCTCACCAGTTTAGGATGGCCCATAACTTTTCTCGGAGGCACGAGTCTAAAATATTCATGCAAATCAATACTTGATAAATCTCATAGGTGCGTGCTGGCTCCACTGTCCAACAATATATTTAGATCGATTCTTTTTTTTTTTTCCTTTTCCACTGCATTATCTTGGAATAGTCTGTCTGTGCCCCCTGCCAATGCGTCCTGCGCCCACCATCGATCGGAGAGAGGCTCGCTCCAGACTCCAGCCGACTCGCAGGGCTCAGTGCTGTCAACCTCAAATTAGATCCAGGCAATATTCTTGTATTTCCCTTCCCATTCCAGATGAATGTAACTTTAAGGTGGATGTCTTAATGCTTCCTTTAACTATCCTGAGTTTCTCGACTCTGCTTACGATGTAATTTCTGTGTAGTGAGATACATGAAGGTCAATTCAAAAAGATATAAACGAGAATTTAGATGTACACCTAAAATTTAAAGCCTTTCCTTTCCTTTCCTTTCCTTTCCTTTCCTTTCCTTTCCTTTCCTTTCCTTTCCTTTCCTTTCCTTTCCTTTCCTTTCCTTTCCTTTCCTTTCCTTTCCTTTCCTTTCCTTTCCTTTCCTTTCCTTTCCTTTCCTTTCCTTTCCTTTCCTTTCCTTTCCCTTTCCCTTTCCCTTTCCCTTTCCCTTTCCCTTTCCCTTTCCCTTTCCCTTTCCCTTTCCTTTCCCTTTCCCTTTCCCTTTCCCTTTCCCAGTTGGATATTATGGGCTTTATTCGGAATTCCCCTCCAGATTTTTCCACAAGTATCAGGCACAGTGTCTGGAGGAAGGAGATTTAGCAGAGGACTCTGAATTGACCTAAGAGAGAAGCAGAATTTCGGAAAGGGATGCTCTGTCCCGGGGCACAGCTCGGCCCGACCTGCCCGTGTCCCGGCACCTCTGGGGCCGGAGCATTCCTCTGAGCGTGCCCGGCTCCCCAGGAAAGCCTGTGGCTGTGTGACGCCTTTCTGGGCACCTCCGGGGAGAGGTGCTTTCCCTCTAGTGATAGATACGGTTTTCTCTGCCCTACCTGCCCCGCCCGCTCCCCGGGAGGGGGGAGGATGTCCCCGCTGCCCCGAACCTCTGCCTGCTCCAGGGGGAGGCAGCGGGGCCGTGCCGGGGTGATGGAAAATCTCAACAGCAACCGGTAATTCATGTCCAGCCACGGCTGAGCAGCTAAAGCCAGTTTTATTCAGGGACCAGCAGCACCAAAGTCCCGAACCCGCCTAGCGATTTTAATGAGCTTTTTCGGGCAGCGCTTCTGTTCAAGATCCCCGCGCCGGGCTGTGTCCCGGGAGAGCATCGGAGATGGTTTAAAGCGTTCTGCGAGGTGCTGCTGTGTCCGCAATCACCAGGGACTTACTTGCAAGGGGATGTGAAATCCAGGGAGGGACTTTTACCCTCGAGTACCTCGGGGGATAAATCAAGCTCGATTCCGTAAAACAAGCAAAACCAGACTCTTTGGCGTTTCTGTACCATCTAATCAGATTTCATTTCCATCAGGTTTAGAGCAAGAGACTTCTTGTGCTCTGAGCTAAAATGGAAATACAGATATGTATGACGAGCGATTTCTGGTAAAAAGCTTTCCCAGGTGAAAGGTTTCCACTCTGCACGATGTTAGCTTCTCCTACAGGGTAATATCATTAAAATGAAAAGGTTGGCTCTTCCTGCCCTGCCGCTGTGCGGTACCTGCCTCGGTGTCCTCACACGTCCCAGACAACGAGGTTCTTCACAAATAAAATGCAAATGAAGCGTGGGCTGAAAGAGTACCAGCGTCAGAAAATCGCTGCCTATTGCAGGAAAAGCTGTCGCTCGTAACCCACAGCCCTCCGGAGCCCGGGAGGGACCCGCGGTGCTGAGGAGCGGTGCTGAGGTGGGACAGCCGTGAGGGATCCCCTCTCTGGTCTCTCTGACCCCAGAACCTCTTGGCTGCCTCTGGTTCTCTCGAAATTCGCCGCTGCCCACGGCGGCTGCCACAGGAATCTCTTCCCCGGGCTGCTCCACGTGTCTCGGGAACCTTTCACTGCAAAACGCTTCTGAATTTTGGGAAGGACACTCGTCCCTCCGCCCGGTCGGACACTGTTCCCCTAACTGTGTCAAGTGCGGGGCAGGGCTCGGACTGTGTTGCTGGGGGTCTGCAGGGGACCCGGGGGTTCTGCTGCCTTCCCCCGCCGCAGCCCCGCTCCCTCTCCAGGAGAACTCTTCGCTGCTGGTTGTTCGGTCTGTGCAGGACACGCTCTACCTGTTGGTCTTTATTTTCCTGAAGGTAAGAGTGACCTAGCAGAGGGCATGAGGAGCCCGGTGTGGACCTGCCTTGTAGAACTCGCTGAAGGGGGATCCCGGACCCCCCGGGCCCCTCACATCCTCTTGTGGCCAGTGAATCGTTTCCAACTTGTCCCAGGGGCTGAAGAGACCCAGCTCTGTAGACTGCTCCCTCTGCACCAAGTTTGTCGGGGAAAAGAAACCAATACCAAAACCAAACCAAACCAAACCAAACCAAACCAAACCAAACCAAACCAAACCAAATCAACAAAAACAAAAAAACAAACAAACAAACAAAAAAACCCCACAAAAAACCCCAAAAAACCACCCAAACCAACAAACAAAGCCCCCCTCACTTCCAAAAAAAAACCCCCAAAAAACCAAACCCAAAAAACAAACAAAAAACCCCCCACCCGGTTTTGAAAATTGTCCAAATGGGGCTGGGAAAGGATGACAGATCTTTCCCAGAATGGTTTTACCGGACCTCATCTCCCCGGGCAGGGCTTGGACTGCTCCGGGGGATGGAAAGGGCTGCGCTGAAAAAAAGATTGGTTGGTAAAACTTATGTCTCCTTCTTCACTTAACTTCTTTTTTCTCTTTTTCAACTTATCCCTTTTCTTTCAAGAAAATGTCTTCTAGGAAAATACACTGCTTCAAGGCGTTCACCATGTAGGATTTTTTTTTTCCCTTTTTGGAGCTAGAAGGGAAATGGTTTGCAGCAAGAACAGATGTGAGCACCTGGGACGTGCCTCACCCACAGACAGCGTGAAGGGAGGCCGAGACAGGAGTGCAAAGAGCGACCCGACCTGGCATTCAAGTCTCCCATGCTCCTAATTTTACCATCTCAGACCAAATTTCTCAAATTATGCTTTCAGCTGCTTCTTCGCATATTGTAACTCTTACCCGGGTCCTTGCCTTGGCCCTTCCTTAGCTTTCTCTTAAATGGATATTTTGCTCTGATAAAACTCACAGTTCGTATAAGAGACTGCAAGACAAATGCAACAAGTTTGAGTATTTGACTAATAATCGTGTTGATGGAAATGGGTATATTTATTTTTTTCCGGCTGGTGGAAAATGTGCAGCTCTCCAGCAGAAGCCTTGAGTTAAAATTTGAGCGTGTTCAAAAAGTGAAAAAAAAATCATGAAAAAGAGCTGAAACCCGCTCTTTCAGGTACCACTACGTTAAAGACTAACGCAGTCCAAAGCCTTAAGAAGCCCCTGATTTTAGCTCCTGGAATCTCTAGCATAACAATATTTTAAAGCCTGTTGGGACGTCTATTATCAACTCTTTTTCAAGGACTTATCGCTTTCCCTCTACAGTTTTCGTGGTGGAAACCTCGAGACTCGCACTAAAAGCCTTCCTAAAAGCCGGTTGGAAATCGCAGAGAGGGAGAGGTTTCTCTGTGATGCACAACGGGTGACGGCTCTAAAATCGCTGGACGTCCTGCCTCGAGTAGTGCAAACGGGTTTTAAAACGCTGCAGTGCTGGGAGGTGTGGGAAGCAAAAGTTCTCAAGATAGTAGAGAAGCACATCGATCCTTCTCCAAGTTCCACAGCTCAGGTGAACGTTTCCCCATCTCCCAAAGGCACTCCCAGCGCAGCGGGTCAGCGCTTTCTCATTTGAAAGCTACAGAAGAGCTCTGCCGACCCGCGGGGACCAGCAGGGGATGTAGAGGGGGTGGTGAAGTGTGGGGGGAATGTGTGGCAGTTATGTGTGGATTTTGGGGTGGCCTGACACCATGGGGCTCCTTGGGAGGAATAAAGGGTCCCCTTTGTCCCATGAGTATTCAGTCTCAGTCTGCAGGTGAAAGGACCACAGAGAAGAGACTCTGTATGAATTACTCTTCTGAACAGCAGCGTGGACAATCTGCAGCGAATGCCCTCCGCAGACTGCCTGGGGTCGTGCCAGGTGCTGTACAAACACAGGGAAGGGGTCCCAGCTTCCCCCTTCCTTCCTTCCTTCCTTCCCTCTCTGCCATCCCTGCTTTTCCTCGCCGGACTCCGCCTCATTCCCCCGATTTTATTTCCAGTCTTATCTGACCATTCTTCTCCTTCAATCCAGAGATCTCCGTTCTGCCATCCCACCTCCTCTTCGCCTTTGTCGTGGGCTCGGGCTCTGCCTTCCCTCCGCCCACTTACAGAGAAGGGCCCAGGCAGGAGGGCAGCCAGCCCTGCCCTGCCGCTGTGCCCAGGGCACCTTTCGGGACACCTCGGCGGGCTCCCCGCCCCTCCTTTCCTCCCCGCTTCCCTCCAGTCCCCGCTCCTTTTCCTTCTCCCTCTCCTCTCTGCAGCCTTCCCTCCCCTGCCCTGCTCCCCCCGTCCTCAGTCCTTTGGCTCCCTCTAGCTCCATCCCCTCCCTCCGTCACCCCGACCCCTCCTCCTACGCGGACCCATCCTTCCCTCCGCCCCGGCTGCCGCCGCCGCCCTCCCGCCGCCTCCGCCAGTCCCGCGGCTCGGCTCGGCCCCGCACGGTTCGGCCCGGACACGCTCGGCTCGCCGCGCCATGGTTCAGCTCGGGGGCGGCCGCCGAGCCCCTCCGGCCCCGGCCGCGCCGCCGGCCTTCAGCATCGACAGCATCCTGCAGCCCGGCCCCCGCCGGCCGGCCACGGAGCCGGGCACAGCCCGCTGCGCGCTGCCGGAGGAAGAGGAGGAGGAGGAAGAGGAGGGAGAGGAGCCCGAGGAGCAAGAACCCAGTAAAGGCTCCAGCGACTCGGGTACGGAGCCAGCAGCAGCCTCGGGCTGTCCCGCACGTCGGGTCGCGGTCCGGCCCCCACCCAGGCGGTACCTGGGCATCCCCAGCGCCGCCGGGCCGGGCCGGGCCCGCGGACACACAGACACAGACAGACACACAGGCACAGACACAGACAGACACAGACACAGACAGACACACAGACACAGACACAGACAGACACACAGACACAGACACAGACAGACACACAGACAGACACACAGACACAGACACAGACAGACACAGACACAGACATAGACACAGACACAGACACAGAAACACACACAGACACACAGGCACAGACACACACAGACACACGCACACACAAATACCGACACATGCGAACGCAGTCACAGACACACAGATACGGAGACACGCTCACACAGACACAGACAGACAGACAGGAGGATCAGACACGCACATACAGACACAGACAGACAGGAGGATCAGACACGCACACACAGACACAGACAGACAGACAGGAGGGCACAGACACGCACACACAGACACAGTCAGACAGGAGGATCAGACGCACACTCGCGGACACAGACGCGCACACGCAGGAGGAGGGGAGGCTCCGCGGGAGGACGCGGGGGGATGCCGCACACGCACCAACCTGCTTCCAGGGTGTTGTGCCCGTCTCCCGTCCTCCTGGGGCTGTCTGTCCCGTGCCCAGGAGCCCCTCGCTTTCCTGCCGTACAGCTGGCAGAGGGATTACCTTGGATCCTTACGGAAGCGCCTCACCCTTCTCCCCTCTGGAGGCTGTGGGACCGCGGCCAGCCCTCGGCAGCCCCCTCCCCATCCTGTCCCCCACCCTCTCCCTGCGCTCCGCCGGGCCGTGCGTGCATGCGGGGCGGGGGCGCGGGCTGCGGCGGGGACTGATGCTGTGCTCTGCCCTTGCAGGCAGCGAGCCCCGCCGGCTCGGGGCAGGAGGGACGAGCCGCGGCCTCCGCTCCGAGGGCGGCGATGCGGGGTCCCCGCTCCCCGCGGAGGGGCTGCGCGGTCCCCGGCAGCCGCCGCGAGAGGCCGGGGGCTCGGAGAACGGCAGATCATCGGCGGCGGGCGGCAGGAAGAAGACGCGGACCATCTTCTCCAAGAGCCAGGTGTTCCAGCTGGAGTCCACCTTCGATGTGAAGCGCTACCTGAGCAGCTCCGAGCGGGCTGGGCTGGCCGCCGCGCTGCACCTCACCGAGACCCAGGTGAAGATCTGGTTCCAGAACCGCCGCAACAAGCTCAAGAGACAAATGTCATCCGAGCCCGAGGGCCAGGGCCCGGGGCCGGCCGAGCCCCCCGGGGAGCCGCAGCCCCTTGCTGCCTCCTCGGCTCTCTCCTTCCCGTCCCTCTACAAGGACAGCCCCGTGCTCAGCCGCTGCCTGCTGCCGCTGCCTTTCCCCCTGCTCTGCCCGGGCAGCGCCATCCCCTACCTCTGCTTCCCCGGGCCGGGCAAACACTTCAGCCTGCTGGACGGGGACGTATAGCTCTCCCCTGGCCCCCGACCTTCCCTTGCCGGGGGCCGTCCCGGTTTTATTTATGACCCCGCTGTGCCGGTGGAGTGTCCTTCTTTGCCACAGCCGCCACCCGGCCCGCGGAGGGGCCGCCCGGGCTCCCCCCATGGTGCCCGTGGGCTGCCCGCACGTCGCTAAAGCTCGGCAGGGCGCTGCCAGCCCGCTCTCCCTCTGGCAGCGCTCTTTCTGCGCTCAGGACGGAGGAATTAACACGGAGTCACCAAAGAAACGGGGACGTGCTCTGCCTGCCTCCCTTCCAAATTTCCCCGTCCCGGTGTCACAGGAGCGCCGATGCTGTGCTCCATGGGGACCGTGTCCCCGCGTCTGTCCCGAGTGCCGTGGTGGCCGCTTTACCGTGAACCGAGTCACGTTTCGTACAGATCGGTAATGGCCAAGGCCGCTCTGTGCTTCTCTAGCTCAAACTCTCCAGCTCTAATATCCCTCAGAGCAGCTTCTCCCCATCTTTTACATTATCAAAATTTAGATACCTTTCCTCAGATCTGGTTTTTAAACTGTGACTTTTCTACTTTTTTCCCCCTTCACGGGAAACACCCCAAGATCTCTCTTACATGTTTTGTGCTAACTGATTCTCAGACTAGGGCTCATGTGTTGTTTTTACAGAACAAGACAAGCTGTCTCTTGTGCTAATCCCGCCCCCGAAATCTCGTGGGACGTTTTACCTGCTGTCCTAGGGCAAAGAACTGGGGTTTAATTTTTTTTATATTTATCTACATATAAATTTGCAAACACTTTTGTCGTCCTTTGGTTTCTAAGTTCACATGCTTTATATCCCGAGGTTGGAAATAAACTTTTTCAGAAAGTTGAAACTACTGCCTTTTCAATAGTCACTACTAGGTAGTATCAAAGGAAAGATATTTCCTAGAGTGCATCGATGGTTTTTATTTTACAAATAAAGACTACAACTTTAAAATAAAAACACAGTCGTGGCATTAAAAAATTCACCCTTTCATGTGCGAACGGCAACTCATCGATTTTTCCCCGTGGGGAAAAAAGCGCGATAGTTGTTCCGGCTAGATAAGAAGGGGTTTTCTTTCCTTTTCCCACTCCTCCGTTTGATTTCCGTGGGATGGGCAAGGATCCCCCAGCCCAGCGAGGGGACCCCGGTGAATCCCCGCGGCTCAGGGCGCTGCTGGCATCGCTCCCGGCCGGGGCTCAGCCGCTCCAGCCCAACTCGGGGAAACGCTTTCCCCGGCTCTCTCAAGTTTTCTCTCCGCTGCGGTGATCCAGGAGTGTTGTTTGACCTCTCCTCTCGCTTTTTAATCCGTTTCGAATCAGTGTCAAGTAGCAAGAGGTGTCTCACAGGGTCCCCTTGCTGTGAAAAGAAAACCCAAAAAAACCTCGCGGCTGTGGTGAGGGTGGTGTAAGCAAGTGGACAGGCTCGAGGGGTCCTGCCGGGTGCACTTCAGAGCTCAGGTTCCCCCAGACTGCAGGACTCACGCTTTTTTTCTCTTCTGAATTTATAATGACAGTTAAAGAAATTAAAATCCTCTGAGTCTGCGAGTTGCTCTGCGGCTAAAAAACATATTTCCCAGAGTGATGGTCTATGGTTCCTGTTTGTCTCTATTTAATAACTGATGATCTGCATCGGAACCTACCTTTGGTTGGTTGTTCTAACATTTTCCATATCCATACCCCCTTACTTGAGTACTGTCACCGGGCTAATTAACACCAGTAGGAGCAAACCCACTTTTTTCTAAATCCCTACCAATGGAAGTTTAATCAGATGCAACAGCAATACGCTAGGGTCCCTTCCTTTAGCTCTTTAATATGGAACTAAACTTTATTTAAACACACCGTCCTTCCACACAACTGCAGCCTCGGATGTCTCCGTGTTGAAAAATAACCATATAAGAAATCGTTATTCTGCAATTAATCTACTTTTCACTACATTTATCAAACGATTTTCAGTCTTGTCCCCGTTCTATCATTTTTCCTTTCAAATTGTTGCTGGAGTTATAGAAGCAACTGAAGGAAAATACGAACCCACGAAAACGGGGGGAGGTTTTTTTTCAATAAAAACAACGGGAACAGTAGTTCTGCAAGGCAAGAGTAGTTAGCACGAGGTCAGGTTTCACAGCTTGCTGCCGGCGGACCCCAAAGCTGCGATCACTAGGAGTCAATGAACAACGAACGCACGGAGCGCCCGTGTGGCTCGGCGAAGTAAACAACTACCCCAAAATATTCGTTTCCCATCAAGGTAAAATTAGGGGTTCTGAGAGTATTAGCCATAAGTATCATCCAAACTGTTGCTACACAGGGAACACGGCCAGTGGCAGGGGGATTTCTCTGAACAAAACCAAGTTCAGGATGCATCGGGATTCCCAGCGGAGCAGCCAGTGCTGATCACACTGAATATTACTGACTCTTCTTTTACAGCCCAAAACAATTGTGTTTGCAACTGTGAATTGCTCCTTGCTACAACAGCAGGTTGCTACAAGCCGCTCTACAGCTAACCTGTTGATGGGAGACTTCAAGGAATGAAACAGAGCACAATGGACTAAACAGGAAAACAGGCAAACAAACCCCAAACAACCCCTCCTCCCTCCAAACCAACCAATCAACCAAAAAACTCCAAACCTCAACAAAAAAAAAAAAAAAAACAACTCAAAACCAAAAAACCAAATTAAAACAACAAAAAAACCCCCAACCCTCCAAACCTCCAAATCCCAAAAATCTCTGACAGAGTTAGCAAGCAGTTTGAGAGGAAAAAGAAAAAAAATCCAACAACCAACCAGCCAAACCAAGCCAAATAACCAATCCCAACTCCAAGCAGTGTTAGAGCTGATTAGCTGCTGAAACTGAGATTTAAAAACATGCTGTAAAGGTTTCATGCAATGAAAAAAGGTACTTGAGAACTGTGTGGAAGAGAGTGTTCATCCATATTGTCTATCCAAAGCTCATATAAAGTGATTTTTTAAAAAAATTATTTTCAGAATAACTAGAAACCCTGCCTGTGCTGGGACACCCCCTGTGTTAGGCATAGCACACATGTACCAACAGGCTCCCTTGGAATTCTCTATAAACTGAATAGGAAAGAGGATATGGGTAAGAC
Source organism: Catharus ustulatus (assembly GCF_009819885.2). Classification (NCBI taxonomy): domain Eukaryota; kingdom Metazoa; phylum Chordata; class Aves; order Passeriformes; family Turdidae; genus Catharus; species Catharus ustulatus. The sequence goes on along the minus strand of NC_046225.1, from coordinate 66,649,577 downwards.
CTGGTGCTTGGATCTTCCAAAAAAAGATGATAATTAAATATGACATTTATCAACAGGAAAATATATTTTAAAAGCTCTTGGATACATACACAAATACTTTGCATACAAACATAAATACATTGCTCATTGAAAGAGTACAATAAAAGGGCTTTAAAAATCCATTCAATCTCTCTCTCCTCCACCTCTTCATAAAAGCCCCACAAGGCTCATTCAAAGTGCACCACTCCAGAAAATTTGATTTTCATATCACCTCCTATGCTGTAAAATTTCTGGAGTTTATGACAAACAATCACATCACTTTTCTTGTACGAAATTGTGCTGAGAATTAAGAAATTCAAATTTTTCTGCTGGAGAGTAAGCCTTCTCACTTCTCTGCTCTGTTGAAAGGTTTTGGAAAACTCCCCTAGGACTGGTTTCCACTGAAGTCTCCCAGTCAGGAGGCTGGACCAGGTGCTTGTTATAATTTATTCTGTTTTGTTTTGTTTTATTGTTCTCTAATCATCACATACATATACACCTTGATGGAGCAGCACCAGTACACTGTGCCAGCCTTGTCAATCCTCCTGCTGTTTGGATTTCTGCTCCTGGCCAGGCTGGGGCTCGCCTGCACGAGGTGAGTCAGGGTGTGCTACAAACTAGAGAGAGAAAAGTTACTCAGCCTAGCTCTACGGCCTGACTAGGTGTTGATCTGCAATATGAAAACTCTTCTGTTTTTTCTTCCCTTTTCATGGATTCATGTTTTTTTCTTTCTTTTTCTTTTTTTTTTGGTTGGGTTTTTTTTTTTGTTTGTTTAGGGGTTTTTTTGTTTGTTTGTTTTTTGTTTTTTTGCTAACTTGAAATGATAACTTGTCTTTTCTTCTTTTTTTAAAGTAGAGGATTGAACTTACTACACATTCTATATGTCCCTAAAGAAGGGTTTCTTCTGCCAAGAGGAAGGCTTGCAGTGTTACCCCAAAAAGTAGAAATGTTTCATGTTCTGCAAGAATGCCACCAATGACTGACACTAGAGGAATTAGACAAAGAAATAGGAGTCATAGCTTTATCTCCCAGGGAAGACTCATTTGAATCTAGGCAAGATTAATAAAACTTAAAGATAAGAATTCATTGCAGAATCTCAGAAGAAGAACAGCATGGGTGATCCAAAATCATTATGAACAAGAAGAAATAATTTTGGAGACATGCACAGTAAAAATGATCTTAGTGGAGGTCTAACTGCACAATTTTTTGGGAAGCCAGTAGTTTATTTCCTTTTTCTTTTCGTGTGAACGTATGCAGTGGGCTCCTTTTGCAGGTTAAACTTGGGCTTGGCCTGATTTAGCTTTTCCTTACAAACACATGGTGAGAAGGCAAGGATGAGACCTCTAGGATATGTCAGACTCAGAGCAGATTTTTTCAGATTGAGTCCTTAAGATCTTTTTCTTTTTGAAGAATCTGAAGTTATAATATCCTCATAGCTGCAATGTGAAATAGCAACCATATTGAAAAAAATCAGTTATGGATTTACTGGAGAGGCTTGGAAATGCCTCAAACGAAATGTGCATTTACATTTGTCTCAACAATGATGTTGAACATGTTCTTGCATCCTGAGATGTGATTGTCAACCATATCTGTCACTTTCAAGTAGAGATTATATAAATAGCTCAAAACAAAAACCTGTAAAATGTTTATTACCAACAATAGGGTCCATTAAAGAGCATAATTTCAGGAATATTTATTTTTTGTCCCATTCTTTGTTGCATTACCTGGGAAGTGTTCTGTTCCTAAAAGGAGAAAGCCTTTTATTCCAGAGGAGAGTTTAACTCTAGAGAAAAGCACTGAGTTCTGGAATGGGAAATGGTGATTGCAATGTAATCAGTGCACAGAGGGGACAATCATATCTGCCTCTTCTCTGCTCTCCCCACATTAATTACATTGGTCCTGGTCTTTATATAAAATCCAGAGGTGATCCGAAAACACTACCAGACATTCTAGTAAAAAAAAAAAAGAACAAAAAATCCCCCCAAAAATAAAGGAATGTCCAGTGTGAACACAGCATAGCATTCCCAGCTGTATCATCAAAATCCAGTTATTTAGCACAATAAACAATTGAGACTGTACAAGCAGAGAACATCTGCAAGATCAGAAAATCTGCAGTTAATTAAAAGGAGCAGGAGAGGAAGACATGGACATGCCTGAAGGTGGCTCCAAGCAGGGCAGAAGCCCAGCAGCAGGTAAGAGATTCTCATGCAGAATTTTGTTGTGCTCAGCTGTGAGACTTTTAGGTCCTAGTGGGCAATGGAGGCTGCTATTATGAGCAACTCTGTGATCAGAGTATCCAGAGCTGTATCTGGAGTCAGGAACCCAATAAGGCAGTTGAAAATCATGAGTCTATCAGGACAATTGGGTATTGTGCCAGACCAGAAATGATGGGGGACTTTGAGGACAAATGTGGTGCAGAACACTCTGTAAAACCTCCTTTGAATTTTGGTTCCTCAGTCTGCTGCAGTCATGTGTGTCCTTTGGGACAGGGATTTCTGAGGTGTTCTGGTTGGAGCAGAGGCCACCCTGGTCTGCTCAAAGGTTTTTCATCAGTTTGTGAATTGTTATACAGAAAGAAGTGGCACTTTGGTAAACAACAGATCCTCTCCCACAGTTTTGATTTTTTCATTACTTTTACACTTAGATATAGAGAACAGAAGTATAACCTTTATAGAGGATGCATCATATGAGAAACCAGCTGGGGAAGATACTTTTCATGCCTGTCTCCTATTTAGAATTAAATTATTGAACCAGAGTTGCTCTTATCAAGTGGGGATATCATTTAATAATTGATGAAGATTAGCACTTGATTGAATCTGGATTAGCTTTCATCCTGGCTGTTCTCCCCAAATCTGCCAGATCCAGCTCCTCATTTCTTTTAACAACTGTCTACAGGGCAGCTCCAAGAACCTCTGTTCTGCCTTTAGATTTTATCTGGGAACACTCAAAGTTTATTTTGTGACCACTAATGAGAAAAGCAGAGTTACACACAGTGCCAACAAGACGGTGAGATTGGTGTAAACTCTGAGTTCTTTCTAAAAGTCATGAAGAAAAATATTTTACTAAAAATAATCACTATATGCAGTTATTATATCTTTCTAAATTCTCAAATCAGAAAGGAGATTTGTCTGCCAGTTAATCAGAATGTTGTCTGCATTCCAGTCCTCTGGGAGATGTAGATCAGCCTACACATGTATAGACTATACTCACTGTGAGATTTATGCACTTCCTTAAACTACTCCTGACAACGTAAATATTCCCTTTTCCTCATTTTTGTAAATAAATGACAGGTTTAGATCTATTTTGCAAATAAATAACTGGGACCCATGGATAAATATCTTTCACTCTTTCCTTGTAATGGTTGCAATGTCTACTGAATCTGTCACTGTCTTACTGAGTTTTAGTGAATCCTTTGTGTGAACTGATAAAGAGCTGAACATCCCCACATTCTTTCATGCAAACAGATTTATATCTTTACCCTGATCCCAGTTATCAGCTGGGTAAATACCTGGTGCTCCTGTATTTTCAGGTATGTTTGTATGTGGTTTAGCATATAATAAAACACTGAAAAACTCTGCATGTAAAGTTTTGTTTTAAGCAGTCTCCCATGTTTTGTACGTGTAGGATTGTTTGATGACTTCTGTGTCCCATACAGTGGCAGAGCTCTGCCTCTTTGTGCAGCACAAGGGAAGCAGTCTGGAGCTGTTATGGTATATTACTGTGTAATTTCAATGTTTGCTTAGAGAGACATTAATGTGAAATTATAAATGCAAAGAACCCTAATTACTCTGTAGGAAATGTTATGTGGTAGGATGTACATGTGTTTTTAAAACACTCTGCAATTTGTGGATTTGTAACTAAATATCTGCATTCAATTTCCATTATTAAATAATCGCTTCACATATGTGTTTGCTTCCCTAGACTACCAAACCTGACATTTAAGTGGGTAAGGAAAATGCAATAGTTTGTATATCCTTGTGTTAACAAGCTTTTAATAACCATGTGGTAAAACTGTAAAATTAGGATGAAGGCAAAAATAAATGAAAAGATAACAGCTAAATTAAAAAAGAAGTATGCTTAGCCTTTTAGACTTACAGATTGCAACATAAAACCTGTGAAAACTTATCAGGAAAATTCAATTATATTTTCATATTAAGAACTAAAAATATATCAAGCAACAGGTTGTTTTCCTGGTGTTATTTTGTGTTGTAGAATATTGCAATAAAATAACAGCTTTTTTGAAAAGAAATCTGATTTAGAAATGCAAAATATTCTGAAAATAGGTATTAAAACCAGCAACTCATTAAGACAAATGTCACCTTTAATGGACCTCAATCTCTCAGTCATTTGCCTGTCTCAAGGGAGACAGGGTGTCTATAAGCATTGCTATCAGAAATAGCAGATGACTGATACAGTTAAGGCATCAGTCCCCTTTGTCATGTCACTGGACTCTGATCTAAATCAATGGGGAAATGTCCCCTAATATGCCTACTTGTCCCTTTATTGAAAAATCTTTTGCCTTGGGTCAGATGCCAGGATCAATGAATCCTGATGTTTCTGTTGAATTCTCTGAGTTCACGTGTGGAAGGGGTTACTCAGGATGGTGACAGCAGTGGCAGGGGACAGCCCTTGAACTGAAAGCACCTTCCACAGGAAACAAACCCAGAAACATTTTGAGTGAAAGCAATTTGGGGAGCGACTCTGGCAACTTCTGAAAGGCATGCATACATGTGGCTCTTCACTCCACAGCTGTGTTTTGAAGAAGTGCTATTGTCAGGCTAGACTTGATTACTCTGACCCTCACAGATCTGCTTGGGGGCTGAGTAACACATCTTGCAAACTCATTAGGGTATTGATACCAAAGTAAGACAAGTGGCTTCAAATGACTGGTTTATTTTTATTTTTATTTTTTTCCCCTGAAAATAATATGAGTCCTTCTCTCAATAAAAATGCTGAGAAACCCATGGCTTAATTTCCTGTGCACAGGACCTGAGATGTTTGGTACACCATGCTCTTAGAAATGGGTGAAGAAAAAGAGAAGCTCTTGCATCTTGTGAAAAGCTGTGTGATAATTTTCCAGTGCTGTTTCTGCTTTCTGCTACAAGGATCTGAGGAATACATGGTTTATCTTTTCAGACTGTTTTATATACTCAGATTACTCCAAACCATCTTTCATAAATATAAAAAACTACAACGAAATGTCAGATTCACAAATCAAACATAACACACTTTCTACATGAATGAAATGAGATGAAGGAGCAGAGACATCTTCAACAGACTTTGCAGGTCAAATTTTTCTCAGTGTCACACAGCACCAGCTTTGCAAAAATTAAAATTAACATAATAATGTATGCATCTGTGAAACAGGGTTGAATTTCATTCCTAAATAGATTATATATGGCTTTTGGCTATGTTTGAGAGCATGTACATTCCAGTTTAGTTTTTAATAAAATTAATGCTTGCACCTGGCACCACTCTTTTCTAGTGGCGGTGGAACAGATCTATAATTGCAATTATTCTCCTCCTGGGTGATTTAGTTCAAGTCCCTGTGCCATGCAGGATATCCCCCTACAATATTTCTACTACTTATCTAATCTATTATTGAATAGTTCTGGTGATGGTGCCTCAATTACCTCCATTACCTCTCTCCCAGCGCTTAACGCTCTGTCTGATATGATTCCCTCCTGCCCCACAATGAGCAGCTGGGATTGTGTGACATAGTTTTAGGCTATATTTGTTGGTTTGATCCCTTTCACATTCCTAGAATCCCCCAATTTGAGAAGGTTTACAGTGTCATCAGGACTTGTGTAGTTCCTTCCATCCTCAGGCTTATGAGCTGGGATCCTGTCCAATCCTTCTACCATTGATGTGGCTTTTCTTTACCTGAAGCATTTCCTGTGTGTGTTCTGCCTTGTTGTCTTCCCAAATGCACAGACAGAAATGCTCATACTGCAGTGAAGTAGTACCTAAGCTGGTGATGCACAAAGTTTAATAAAAGTTTTCTATATCCCCTTTTCTTCATATTCCAGTGACACAATGCACTGCAAAATGTTGATAACACCATTATTTTTGTTCAAATCTGTGTTTTGCCATGTTGCTTTGATTTATTTACAGAGCAGAATAGAATAGAATAGATCTTTTTATCAACCCACCTACTCCCCTATCTCTACACCTATCCACCTCTTGTCTCCCTCAATATATCTCTCACTCTCACTCCTGCTGTGCAGTCTCTGCACAGCAGATTGATATCTCCATGGATTTTGCTCACAGAAGCAGATCTATGGCTCCAACCCTTAATTTCAAGTAAGCAGCACTTCTCTCAAGAGCATCTCCCAGTGATGCCACTGTCCTAAATATTATGTCCAAGGGAAAATGCTGAAGAAGAATTATGGTTTATTATGTATTTAGCAAAGCAAAATGGGACCCATTTTGTGACAAACACAAATGTATCACACATCAGTGGTGGTGCTGATGGTGTGGTTAGGGATCTTCTGCTGGGAAAGCATGAAGTAACTTGAAGACTATTCCAGTTTTCTCACCGTGTGTGCTGGAGAGCAAAGCCCAGTTAGGAGGTCCTGGATGTCACCACACACAGATGTGCAAACCAAAACCTTCTTCTATCCATGAAGATTCCCAAGATTTCCATGGTTACATAGGTAATCTCTATCACATCTGCATGCAAAACACATTTTGCTGTGCTTCTTGATTACCTGGGAGCAGATGAGAATGAAAGGAAGAGCAGCATAATTCCTTGGGGCAGAAGGTTGAAGATAGATGTGAGGGAAGCACTCACACCATTAGGGCTGGTTGATCTCTAGGAGGGGTGAAGTGTGGACTCAGATTTGTGTCACTGCTGTGGGAGAAAAGGGGTGTCAAATCTAAGGTGCATAACCTGCTCACCACTCAGGGCTGGTGCCCTCCCACTGCTTCTGCCCAGCAGATCTAACTCTGCCAGGGTGTCAGGGCACTTGAGGGGTTAATATCATATAGCATTTATAATATGAATCATATAATATATACTGCCTTGCCATGCATTTAGTTGGCAGTATTTAACCAGGGTTGAAAAAACAGAGAGGGGAGAATTAAAGAAGAGAAATAACTTGCCAAGCTGCTCAGGGTTATGTGGGAAATCTATGACAGAGTGAAGATGAGATCCCAGACCTACAGAAATTTGATATCCTGAAAGGTGGAAGACAATGTCTGGAATATCAAATTTCATGTTTTCTTTTTATTATTTCTCCTCAGGAAAGGAATACTGGCTATGGATCTGGTGAGAATTCTTTCAGCAAAATATTTCTTTAAATGTAAATGTTGATTAGTCTGAAATCTATCATGGGAAAGGAAGTATTTGGCTGAAATTATTGGCTCTTGGTCATTCTGGAAACACTGCAAAATCATCAGTGTTTTTAGATGCAAGATTTTCAAAATGACAGGTGTTAATTTTGGGATTTGAAACAAGGCTCTTTTTTTTTTTTTTTTTTTTTTTTTTTTCTGAAACAGGAAAGATAATTACTGAATGAAACTTTAAATTTCTGAAGTAGAAACAAAATGTTGACAGATTTGAGAAACTAGTTTTCAAATATTTGTGATTATTTTTCCATTTTTGACAGATGTATTTGGAAGGCAAATATTCTAAAGATCGCTATTTTTGTGCACATGTAAAATGTCTTCATTAACAGATTAAATAAATCAGTAAGGATTAAAGAGGAGCAAAATTCAGATCCTTCTGAGCATTCTTCTCTAATTTCACCATTCAAAACTGTGTTTGTCCTTGGATTTAAGGCTGTATTGTCTTGTTAGGGGCTAACCCAACCCAAAGTCATGCTTTGGGCTCTCAAGTTATCTAGTTACCCACAAAACCCAGACCCCAGAGCCACATTTTACTGCACAAGTAAATGCATGAAGACTGTTCCAGCAGTATTTCCAGTGGTAGCGTGGTGAAATCAATGTTGATTTTAATTATGCTTTGGAAGTACTCCATGGATTAGCTCACAAGAAAAAAATTGAGGAGGAGTTCAACATTATGTGTACAAGTGTAAGAAATGGAGTCTGACACAACCAGCAAGAAATAGCTCTGCACAGCCCAGCTTTGTGCACTTTGAAAGAACTCCATGACCACCCTCTGGAGCATGAAATAAAGGTCTTAAGTGTGACTGCAGCTCTGCTAAGAGTGTTCATGTTTCACCATACTTTGGTTATTGTTCCCTGAAGAGAGTGAGAAATCATGCCCCTTCTCCATGGCTTAAGCAACCCTGCTGAAGAAGCAGCACACACTCACATTTTTAATGAAAGTTGAAATAATGTAAACCCAAGAGAGCTCTGAATGCAGAACCTGAACAGAGCAGTTTTCATGCTCCTGGGGAGGAGACTGAAACCTGTTTTGAAATATTTTAAAATCTATAAATATCAGATTTAGTGTCATCAAAATTCAAATCGTAGATCCCGAGAGGACAGCAAGTTGTCATAGGAAACTATATTCCTTTAATAGTTAAGGGCTCAGTTCTGCAAGCCCTCCAGATGGAAAAAACTCCTGTTGGAGTAATTCTGAGAAAAATCTTACAGAATTGGGACTCTACTTGCCTGTAAAGCAAAATGAGTACCAATGGCATGAAAATTAACAACTAATAGTGAAGTATTATGCCAGGAACCAAATAAATGAGTTCTGAAAGAAAAAGTCAGTAATTCACAGTTTTAATTGGCTCTGTATGAATGGAAAGAGAACTCAAAAGGAGGGAAGGGAACAGCACATTCTTACAACATTTGGAGAAAGGTTCAGTGAAAGTTACCAGTCTGCATAACTACCAGTGACACTTCTTTCCTGATAGATTAAAATGTGTTTTATTTACATTATAACTTATATATTGGATATTATGAAGATATTCTGGTTTTAAATTAATGTGGTCAAAATGAGTTCAATAAACCACCCTCAAAATAGATGTTTGTATAGAAAATACAGAGAAGTCACACTGGCTGAAAATGTGTGATGTGGATTGGAGCTGATCTCAGAGTAGTGGATGGCCACTCATGACCAGGTGCAAGGATTTAAAGCTGTGGTAACTTTAGTTAAGCAATGTGTCTGTTCCTGAGTTATGACAGAGGATTCACACCACAGTCTGGAGCTGCAGAGGATTCAAACTTCATTTCTTCAGGCTCCATGAACAAATGACAGAGTTATGAACTAGATCCTATGTAAATAATTAAGCTTAAGTGATTAGAACATTTGTGACATTAGTTATAGATAATTTAGCGTCTATAATCTAATCTGATTTACTAATGAACTCTTGATTTAACATCTCTTGTTATCTGACACGCCTGGCTGAGTATTTTTAAGATTTCTGCTGAAGGAGGGACCAATAAAATTCATACAGTTGTTCATACTCGTGCTTGTTTCACAGACTAATGATTGATATAATCAGCCACTATACTCAGATCTTTTTTTTTCCTGTGGAGAAGAGACCTGAAAGATAATTTCACTGTCTGTCTGAAGACTTTCTGGTGAAAGATGTAGTGTGACTTTGCCCTTCAACATGCTCCACCTGTTTGAAGTCTGAACTCAATAGTAAATCTTGAGGCTTCTTTAAGTAACAGCACTGCAGAACTGGTCCTTGGTCACATCTTGACTTAGTGAGGACACAAGATTGACTAACAAAGGTTCTGTACAGGACATGTCCAAAAATCTAGTTCTGTGAAAATATATCTAGTAAGATTTCTAGCTGAACATAGCATTTGCCCAAATTATTCATAAATCAACCAAGGAATCCACATATTCTTCCAATCCATCCTTATAAAAGTGTTCAGTAAGTACTTACAGGGAAGAAAACCCTGCTGAGCTGGTTAATCATTATTTTGAGAGCAAAGAAAAAGGAGAGCTAAACTATAATTATAACCTTGGTGATAATGTATGTAGGAATCTTTCTTAATCCAGGCTAATCTTGTTCCATGTTCTTGCCTACTATAAAAATCTGAACGATTTTTGACAAGATCCAAAGTTTTGTCAGTTGTTAAGAATTAATTGAAAAAATTACTAGAGCACAGCAGCCATTTCAAAGGGACTGACCCAGAACCAATTAGAATTTTGTAACAATTGACCATTCACCACAAAACAGTTATCATGAGCTTTGGCCTCTGAAGTGTGGTGTTGGGGGTGGGGGAGAATCAGATTAAAGAAACTTTAATTTTTCCCCCTCTAACTAAAATATCGTTAGCAGCAGCTTTCTCAACACAACTATCAATCAACTTATCTGGGTTTTAAAGGCTGTGCTCAGCTTGCAGGAACAGCAGTACAGAGTATAATGGATGCTTATCCCCTGGCTTTAGATGATACACAATATAGGTTACTATCTTGAAAAAACAGGTCAGACATAGGAACATTCTTTATCAAATTGCTGTTGACAGCCCAAACAAGAGATTGAAGAACACCACAAAAAGGTTCTTTCATCTAAAGACAACAGAGTTTATAATTGGTCATTCTTTCGTCCTTCATCCTCTCCTCAGCAGGAAAAAGAAAATTCCTAGTGCAGTTTCTTGAACATGGTCAGCACGAGGGTAGGCTGGTGTACACTGAGAAATAGGTTCAGTGTTCAGTCTTTTCTCTTCATGTTCCAGCTACTGACTGGGCAGGAAAAGCCAACAGTGGTCTTAAATTTTAAAAAGGAATGAGAACAAGCTACAACTTTGCACAGGATAATCAATATTTTGGGACAACAAATTTGTGGTTGCTTTGGAAAAAGAAATAAAAGCAAAGGCATAAGTATTTGCCAGATTATTCTATAGTATGTGTAATATTCTGTTTCCTGCCTTCAGTCCAAAAGAAATATATGTAGTAGGCATACAACATAGAAATACCTTGTATACATGGACAGAAATTAAATACATGGAAATATGTGTGTGATCACATAATGCATTTTACTATATACATCATATCTGTACATATATGAGTAAAACATAAAAATATTAGATTCAAAAGGATGTGAGAGTCAAATGTTCAGTGTTGAAATTTTTTCCAGAGGATTCCACTACACTTACGATGAGAAAGAAACCTTTATTCTGATTTTCTGCCTGTTTCAGTCTGTTAAATTTTACCCAGTTAACTCTCATTAAAGTTACCTTGAACTGATGATACATATTTCCAGGAGATGTTTGCAAACTTCAGTTGAAAATACCAGAGACTGAAACTTCTCTGTCCCCTTTGGTGTTTCCCTCTAGCAGTCAATCCTTTATGAAGAACAGCTATAAAAACATGAGATCAGAGCAATTAAATCACTGTCCTACAAACACTTACACTTTTGCTTACCCTGACACATGTGAGTAGCTCCACTGAACTCAATATAAAGAGAAATCAATAGAACTGGTCACGTGTAACAAGTTAAATATATGAATAAGTGGGTTTAGATTTAAAGCCTGAAATCAGCATGGAAAAGTCTACAATAATATTTTTACGTATTTTATAAGTGAAATTCATCCTTAAGGATATTCATCCAAGAGACTCATAGAGTGCATGAATAGATCCAACCATTACCCTATGAAAAATCCCAGCTCTGACCATGTTTCTTTAGCTCTGGATCAGTGTTCTGACTGGCAATAACAAAAAAAGCCCAAACTGCACAAGATAAAACCCATAGGGATGTGTAAACACACTTCCCAAAAGGAGCAGTAACCATAATGGCTGAATGGCAGCTAGAAAAGCAAAGCCCCTCCACTTGGTTGCACACCTACATAAAATACCTGTCCAGGAACTGAGTTTCATTTGCAGCAGCCATAGAATAAAAACACTTATTAAGAGATTTAGAGAGAGAGGAAAAGGCTGTTGTGTGCTTTTTAAGAATATATAAAGACCTTTGCTGACAGGGGGACCTCTGTAGGGAAACTTCCTGGGTTGGAAGCCCAGGACTGCACAGCCTCTTCTGGTAAGCAAACCAAGTCCTGGATGATGGGAAGTTTGCTGATGGAGAGTCCTTTTAAAGACGACTTATATTATATTATGAGGTCTTCCCATCTTTCAGCTGGAGGATGATATTGATAGTTGCTACATGGGAATAGCTAAAGAGAGAAAGTTTGTGACAAACCAAGGAGTCTAAAGGTGCTTTACTTGTTTGGGTTTCTTGCATACAACTTGGAAAATTTGCATAATCTCTTCAATACTGCTTTACTGTACATGGCTTTGAGTAAAACCATTGTAAGACAGTAATGAATCCTGTAATCTCCTTCCTATGAAATTCAGGGTGTTTAAAGGCAGGAGAGGGGATGAAATTTCATTGGAAGTAAAGCTTTGACTGTTCTTACTGGAACAGCACTGCCCAAACACCCTGATGGAGCAGGGGAAAAGGAGATCTGCAGAACAAGGACCTCTTGGCTTCCTGGCTTATGCAAAGAAACAATGTGGGAGTCTCAGTCGAGCTTGCTTTCTAGATGAGCACAATTCCAGACACTTCAGTGGATTTCTTTCCAATCCATTTAACGTCATTGTGAAAAGAAACAGACACAAAGTTTGCTTTGGCTCTGCACATTGTGTTGCGTCACTGTCTAGCAAGCTTCCCATTGCACGTTTTTTCAGAAGGATGCATCTGCCAGCCCAATACAAACAAAAATAACTTGCATGTGTCTTATGTTAAAGCTGAATGAGAAACATGATGCCACATCAGTGTTGTCCATTCAGGACTTAAAGCCCTGTTGCCTCATAAAAGATATCAGAGACACTGTATGAATATTATTCCCTTTCCATATTAAACCATAAAGTTTGGGATCAAGTCCTAAAAATCTTTCATTCAGATAATTTTTATTTTTGCCTGGCATCGAGATCCTTTTGTGCCATTTTGCCATACTCCTCTGCATAGCATAATCAATCATTTCTGACCTTATTTTAATGGTCATAACTTGTTGGTAGTTTATTAGACAAATCCTGGAAATCTGGGTTTGCATGCAGCCTGGAAAATCTGTGATGCTGCAAAGGTTGTGCAGACTCCCTATAGATCTTCTATGACTTAAATGTATATTTCTTTTTCTTTCTATTTGATCTGCTTAACACATCTATCCACTAAGTCTTTGGGTTTGCATTGCTCTACTCATTCTTAAGTCTTAAAGCCTTTGGATGCTTTCAATCAAGCTTTCTAGAAAAAGTTCTATTTTATGCCTGTGCTGGGAGCAGAGTGCAGTTTGCAGGATTCCCTGATTTTGCTCTCAGACTGTTCAGTGCTGCTGTGTTAGTCCTGCCTTGAGCTCACCCTCCCTCTGTGTGAACTGGACTGTGAGCTCTGAGACAGGCCAGTAGCTGCTTCCATGCAAGTGTTTCAACTGGAAAATTGATTCAAAACTCAACCTGCCACAACAAAGTGTGTTTTGTTTGGCTAATTTGTCATCTGTGACGATATCAATGAAGTGATAGCTTGGTGGCATTCTAAAACAGATTTTGCTGTTCATCACCAAACTGTTGATCTGAATAAGCGAGACAAATAGTGTGTTTTCCTTCATGTGTGAAGAGATGGAGAACAAACCAAATTTCTATCAAAACTAAGAGCTGAAACAAGCTCAGTAAATAAGTTCAGTCTTAATTCCCAGCCCACTCTCACCCTTACAACTCTCACTTGTAGGTAACTTGTTGCTTTTCATGACTGCAGGAATAGACTCCTAATTTTGATTCCCATCTGGCCTTATGTCCCTTTTTCTGTGATTTATTATTCATCAGAAAGCTGAGACGCTGTGAGGATTCATGACAAGTTGCTGCTGTTGTGACTTCATGTCAGAGTCCAGATAAGAACATGAGGAAACATGGAACAAACAAACAAACAAACAAACAAACAAACACCACCAAAGAAACCCCCCCAAAACAAAAACACCTCCCCAAACCATGAAACAATTTATTCACTACTCAAAAGTTACAGTCTATATTTTATACTATGATTTCCTTATCCTCCTAGCAGCTTTTCTTAGTGCTAGTTTTTTCTCATGTTTGCTAGCCAAAATTGATGTTTTACAGCTTTCATCAGCTTCTTTCAATGACCTCCTGTCTGTAATTCTGACTGTAATGGCCATAGTAGCAGTGAGTGAAACATATATTCCTTATTCTGTTATTCTAAGGAAGGGATAAAATAGACAGGCTGTGAGGGTTGATGCAAGTTGTAGCTGCCATTGTTGTATTTCCTCTTTTCCTTTTATTGTGTTTAATACCAAGTTTATATTATTTAGCACTGCGTGATAGAATTTTTTTCCCATCTGACTGTTTCTGCAGGTTTGAATTATGGGATGGAGTTGTAATGTACATTTACCACAATGTCTTCTTTATGTACCTCCAGTTGTAGCAGAGAGCAACTCACAAATAGCTCATAAGAGTTTGCCATCTCTTTTCTATAAGAGCAAAGTCTAGGAAGAGACCATGATTGTCCCAATATTCATTGAGAGAAATCAGGTATTCCCATGTAAATAAACAGCGTTTGGAAGTTTTCAGTTCATGCATCGTGTTCAGCCCACATGCACACAGAACTCTCCACACAAGAACTCTCCACACAAGAATTCTCCATGGGAGTTGCTGATCAGTGGAAATTGCTCAGGTAAATAATGTATTATTGAGTTCCTGGCTGTGTATGCCAGTGAAGATTTATGAATGCAAACAGGGAATGTGGCTCTTGTGAGCACTCATGGTGAGTCTCAGCATTTGTTTTTTTCCGGAGTGTCTCTGCTTATGAAACATGAGTACATAGTTAAATCCTGAAATACCTGGATATAAACACATATGAATTTCCTGCAGCACAAGTAAATCAGTGCAGTGACTGGAGCAATGTAGCTTCACCTTGGATGGTCAGCTGCAGGGTAAACATTGCTGCTGGAGAGATGATAACTAGATGAAAATCTTGTGGTCATACTCTGGACTTAAGGCTTGCTCAGAACCAAAGGAAACAGCAGTAGAAAGCAGAAAGGAAGCTAACATCAACACACTCTTACCCAGAATATAAAACATTCTGCAAATAACTGTAAAGCTGTGGTGTGAAGAATGAATGCTGCTAAGAATAATTAGAAATATCTAAAGGTGGAAATTAAAAATGAGATTTTTAAAATTTTGCAGCATGCTAAGACCCCTGCCAAGGTGCTGAGCACTCTTAGCTCTTAACTTGACTTACTCAAGTTGTCCTAGGGGTATTTGCAGCTTCACTGCCTCAGATTCCCACAATGCCCATACTCAGCTCATTGTCAGGCCTGCAGTAGAGGTGTAGACAGCAGAACAAACAGCAAGTTTGGATGTAAGGGGCTTTCCTTCCAGTTGACTTTTTTATCCATGCTAAATACAAACACAGAATACTCTGAAGATTTTCTCTGCCACTGGGAAGAAAGGTGTGACTTGGCAGATGTCAGAGAGCTCTGCAGGTAGGAGGCTGGAGAAAGATCTGTTTTTGCTGCTGACTCTGCCTGCTATGGGGAAAGAGGATGAGCTGCTCAGGTCCTCACCTGGCTGTCCACAGCTGAGCAGGCTCCCCATGGCAGCTCTCTGAAGCACCTCTCTGACACTGAGGACAAGCTTTCCAAAGAACTTGGACCTCTGCCCATCCTACCTTCCTGACTTCAGAATGAATGCCTGGTGTAAAATACCCCTCACATGCATTATGGCTGGACTACAATTGCACAGATGTGTCAAAAAAGTAAATGTTTGCCTCAAACTGCCTTTAATCCAAATTTAAATTGGGGGCCATGATGGCAAACAGATTAGAGAGATGAACCAAAAGGCAGCTTTGAACAGTTAAGATAGAGCAAATATCACATATTTTGGTTGCTTGGAGCAAAAACAGCAGCAGACTGTTTGTCCCTGAGTGCAGGATGAGGTAACATTCACCCCAGAGCTCAGCTGTGTCTCCATGGCCACCCACACAAACACATTCAGCACGTGGGGTGCAGTTACGGAGCTGCGTGGGACAAGAAAAGGCAGGAGCACATGTGGGCAACCTGGAGGTTAGAAAGTGAGGTCACAGTGTTGAATGGAGAAGATAGAAATAGATTCCCTTCAATGACACAGTGCTTTCCAGGTGAAAATAGCAGACAGTTTGAAACTGTTGTTCCTTGTATTTTCCCCACAAAAAAGGTGAAATTTCTATCAGAAGCGAATTATTTATCAGAAGATAGATCTGTTACTCCTTTTTAATTTTGATCCAAATAAAGTGAGGAAGTTTGGGTTGAATATGAACAAGAAAAGTATTTTTCCATTCAGTCTGGATATCTGCAGAAAGCAAATTTAAATAAAATAGCACTTTGTTTTCCCCTGAAAATGTTTCAGTCAAAATAATTGAGATAAAAAATTTGGTGCATCACTGACATAAGCCAAGAAATGTTTGTCTTAGAAACCCAGAAGATGACTCAGCTGTATTTTCCTCATCCAAATTAAAATCTGTTGCACTGGGTTTCTTCCTTTACTTGGCACAAAAGGCATAGTTGTAAGCACTTTGACAATATAAATGAAATGAATTATGGATTTGTCATGTCAGAGTGAGGAAATCTACTTATAGGTACACTTGGGTCACCTGGCATCAAGTCTGGGCTGAAGGGTTTGATGAGAATTAGGAGGCTCTTTAAAAGGTTCAGTCACCTTGCATGATGCATCAGTTAAAGCAAGTAAAACTCTTTGTCAATACGTAAGGAAAAAAAATAAAGAAGTTGATCCTTCAGCAATTATTTTTTTGCATAAAGGAGTAAAGAATACTTGTGTAGCTGCAGTTCAGCCTGTCCTTGGGCAGCTCCCTGGTGGGATGTGGTGGTGGGAACACCTTTCACACCCCTTGTTTCAAGAAGAGCAGGTGAAACAAACTTGCTGGGTGTCTGCCTTGCACTCAAATGATGGACAATTATAAATATCTTTGATGTGCTTCTATGAGTCCTTTGGATCTTGTGTCATTCTGGAAGCTCACACGACCCTGTCCCTGGAGCTGCACCAGCACTGAAAGGGCCAGGACTCTGCTCCAGAGGAGTGCCCATTGCTGCTCTGCGTCTTTCAACAGCTCTAGAAACCTGCCATTGGGGTGCTCTGGGATTAAAGAAGTCTTTTTCACTGTACTGCAGCTAGTTTCTCTGGTTTCTCCTTCAACAGGAATATGTTAAAAGGCATTCATGGAGAACAACTTGGAAAAAGCCCTTGAAGAAACACAACTGCCTGTTAGGAACATTTTTACAGAACGTGAACTTGTACATTTTTGAGTAGTCTGGTCAGCACATGGATGGCAAAAAATGCAGACTTGCTCCCATATTTTCTCACTGTGTCTTGACCAGGCAACATAATTTACTCAAATGAAGTTTCCCATCCTTTCCCAGCTCTGATTTATCTGCTGGTGTTTCCTTTTACACATTTTTTTTCTGTTTAGCTGGTATATGGTCAAGCTGGATGTGCTCAAACACAGGAGAAGGCAATGCAAAGCACCCAGTTATATGGTTGCATGATATTACCAGTTTCTAGATTTCTTGAATGTGTAAGAGCTGTGAAGGGTTTGAACCCTAAAACTGCCCTGCCAGTGGGTACCAGATGAGAGGGCTTCAATAAAAAATGCCCCCCTTCTATACTGTGGTTTGAACTAACATCCCTATACACTGGATTATAATTGTTTTCTAAATAAAACAGTTAAAATCCAAGAAATTTTAATGTAAACTTTAAAAAATTAAAAATTCAGATACATTTTTCATGTGGATGAAATATTTGGGTTCTTCATGTTAGGAAAATAGCAGATTAAGTTTACTTCCCCTTTTACCTTAATTAGCACAAAAAGTCATCTGATACTTGAATCTGCCAACTTTGGCTGTTATTTACTTTTCTGGTGGAATTAGTGAGCACCTCAGAGATCTGAGAAAGGATTCAGTGAAATCAGCAGAATTAAATATCCTCTGGTATTTTAATCTAGCTCTGGTGACCACTCTGTGGATTTCAAACTCCATATTCTGCTTCTTGGAGGCGACTGAGTTAAGTACCTCTTGTCTGAACCAGGGGGAGAATGAGGTCCTGGTGCACTCTCACCTTTCAAAGAGAATCCTTCCCATCAGCTTCACTCCTGCTCAAAGCTTGCAAAGCAGGTGAGTATTCATGACCTATTTCTTATCTTCCTGCTGTTCCCAAAGGAAAGAGGAAAAGAGCTCTGGATGTGCTTTATTTTCTTATCTTCTTGCTTTCTGAAGCCCTGAACCATCAGGCTTCCCTGTATTTTCCAGGGAAACACTCTCCATAAAGCTGCACAGGCTGTGAGCCCAGAGCAACGCTCGGAGGTGAAGGGAGACAAAAATGGTGCCTTTCCTAATGAGCTTCCATTAATGGATAATTTATAGTGTGGATAATGAAAATATTAATTTGGGCTCTTTAACTTTGAAATATTACGTTTAGCTTGAGGCAATAGTGAAGTTAGCTTGTTTGCTATAGTGAGGATAATGACACTGTGGAAGCAGCAATGCTTTCTGTCATCTATGGGTTTCCACACAAAATAGGTAAAAAGTATTTTCAAAAGTCATGAAGTTCTGAAGGGCAAGGGATTGATTTTTATAGGAGAGAAATGATGATATTTCTAGCAAAATCCCTTACTCAATGACATTTAAGAATAGGAATGGTGTGTCAAAGGCAGGGCAGCCCCAAGCATCAAGGCCATAGGTGGTGGTACAGATATCCTCTGGTGGAGGCTGGCCTCTCATTTGGAAGAATCATTTCCATTTGTAGAGATCCTGATTTGGAAATGAGTGTTAGGAACTGAGGAATCTCCAGAGTCTCAGCCTTGTGCCTACAAGCTGACAGATGGCTTTGCCAGGCACTTCACTGTCTGACTGTACAAAAATGGGGTGTGCCATAAGCTCAAATGCAGGCTGTTGTCCTTGGAAAAGTGGATCCTTCTGCTTCTGTTTGCCAAAGAGCTGAGATTGTGTCTCTCATTTATCTCAAAAGGCTGCTGGGGAAGAGCATCCAGTGGTGTTTGTAAAATGATATTACTGAAGCAGCTACAGTTTGCATTGAAGAGAAATGCTTCTATGAATCTTACTGATATTTTCAGAAGAGGAATCTAAGTTCTCAGTATTCTCTCTACATGGCATATAACTTACTGATCAGTCTTTTCCTGCATTCAACAGCTTGTAATGGCCTGTGAAGTGCTGCAGCATTTGACACTGCTATGGTCCCACACTGGTGCAGAGTGCTGAAGCAGACTGTACACTGATAGAAAAAGTGGTGGCTATTAAATGGGAATGGCTAGGTCTATTCCCATCATTCAGTCTCCTAAAGTTTTGACAGCTTGATCAAACTAATGAACACAAAAGTGACAGACTTATTGGTTCACTAATATTAGGTTACCAATCTTTGCCTTAAACCCCCATTAATGCTTCTTCCCTTGCCTGCTAATGCGAGGATAACAGATAGCAGCCAGACTTTCTGGCTCTACCCATGTGCAAAACTTCCAAACATTGGGCCATTTTTGTCTCCCACTGCACTTTGCTATAAAACCACAAGGTTAACACGACCTTCTGGCCCGTTCCACTTTGTGTCTTGTTTCGAGTCGAGCTTTGTTAGGGACAAAAATCTATGTTATATTCCATCTGATCAAAGTGCTTCATGCCATCTGTGTTCATTTAGCAATATCTAAGACCAGAGAGCATTACAGTGGTATTTTGTACATAGTATTGATTGCCTTCATTTGTAGCTCTTACAGACACCAGACACTATTCAGTTTTAAAGTTGAGCGTCAGATTTCCCATCTGCAATCTCCAGGTGCTTTCTTTCCCACCCTCCTTCTTACACAGAAGCTTTCAAAGACTCCGTTTGAACTATCTCCCTTTAAAATGATTGCATATTGTACATTGCAGTTACCTTTTCATAATTTCATCTGTTGTTGGTTAGTTTCCTAATGTCCACAGTGAAGAAATGTGTTTAAATCTATGATTTTGTTCATGTCTCCAGATGTACCTCTTTGTGCCTGGTTGCTATTTTTAGCAGTAGCTGTACATTTTGCACCACTGGAGAGTGTTATGAAGGAGATCTCTATCAGTTTAGCTCTGTGTTTTTGTTCTGCTTGTGTTCAGCTCATGCTTCAGAGCTGGCAGCATGGTCACAGACCTGTCTAGTTGTATCTTGGTATGAGTAGGTGCTCAAAGCCAGCCTAACTGACAAGTAATTAGATGAGTTCTGGCCATGGAAATACATGTCAGTGGTAAAGGAAAAGATTACTGAAGCATGGAGTATTTTCAGCAAACATGGATTTTGCACTTCAGGGTATCAGGTGAAAATGGAAAGTGTTTTCCTGGTTAAGCCTACGAAGATGAAACCAACTGGTTTTGTTAGCAATAGTTCAAAAGGAAAAAAATGTAATATCATTGAAAAGATATCAATTAGCGTTATTGCTTCTGCCTGGTACTGTTTAGCAGAAACTTCTGCAAGAGTTAATCAGATTGTGGCTCAGCAAAGCATTTAAGCACAAAATCAGGTTTAGACCTGCAGATAGATACATTTATCTTCTGAAAAGCAGACCATCACTCACACCAAGAGAAAACATGTTTGATCCATTAATATCAGTCTAAAGTTACAAAATATCCTGATAAATCCATCATGAAAGATTGGAATGGCAGCATCCACAGACACATTGACAGGAGTTCTATCACTGACGCTGGGGGTGATTTTCTGAGCCAGCAAAGACTTGGAAAGTGCTACTGTGAGAGCTACTCTACAAAACCAGGGGAAAACAAACAATTCCCAATAGGAATAGGAGCAAGTGGATGTCCTCAAAGTGCTTCAGATTATTAACAGCTCTGTTCTTCCAAACCTATGAAAGGAAAACACTTTGGGGTAACGGCTTTTTATTCATAAAATTGTATCATAGAACCATAGAAAGACCTGGGTTAGAAGGAACACTAAGGATTGTGAAGTCCTAATGCCCTGCCATGGACAGGATACCATCCTCTAGAACAGTTTGCTCAAGGCTCCATCCTACCTGGCCTTGAACACTTCCAGGGATGGAGAACCCACAACTTTTCTGGGAAATGTGTTTGAGAGCCTCACCATGCTCTGAATAAAGAATTTCTTTCTGACATCTAATACAAACCTCTCCTCTTTTAATTGTAAACCATAGTCTCTTGTAGTGCTGGTGTACCTGCATGCACCTTGCAAGCTGCTCTATCTCTGGGGTGAGAGCAGAAATGGAAGGTGCCTGTTGTTGTCTCCATGTGTTTGGCAGATGTGAGAGGGTAACCATGTCTGTAAATCTGCTGCCTCTAATGTGACTCTGGGGAGTCTCCTCTGGAGCATCTGCAGAAGACCCCATCCAAAAATGAACCGTGGATGTTGTGCAGAGTCTGCTCCTATCCCTGGCTCCTCACTGCCATTCATGGCTGATTAAAAACCTGCTGGAGTAAGAAGCAGAAATGGCTAGATCTCTATTTTTAATGTCTTGAATGAACTTCAGACTTAAACAGCATAATTTTCAGAAAAAGATGAAAAATCAACTGAAAGATTTAGTGAAGATTTGATTTATTAATTATCAGACACCTGGCCTGTAAAATGAAATGTAATGCAGGCAGCACTCAGCTGGATGAGCTGTTTGGGTAAAAGCTATATCTGGATAATAGCAGATTTGTTTTCTTTGCTGCTCTTTAAAATATTTTGGATGGTAGAAGAGCAACTTTGCATCAATAAGTCATTGCTACCAGTATTATGTGTTTTAATAACCTTTAATATAATAATGACAAATGCAAGGAATAGATCTTCGAATGCCAGTGAAAGATTGATTATTTCCATAGGGGTGTTGGATCATTCTGTAAAGGCTAAAAATGCATAGGAAAGATTTGGAAGAGACTATTCCCTGCAAACAGACAAAATTTATCAAGGAATGTCTAATGATAATCAAGCAACTATTTTGATATAATTGATTCCAATAAAATGTAAGTCATTGCAGAAATGTAAATGCCTTCCCTTTTATTCCCTGTTTCTTCCTGAATAAATGA
Source organism: Catharus ustulatus (assembly GCF_009819885.2). Taxonomy (NCBI): domain Eukaryota; kingdom Metazoa; phylum Chordata; class Aves; order Passeriformes; family Turdidae; genus Catharus; species Catharus ustulatus. The sequence goes on along the minus strand of NC_046225.1, from coordinate 66,627,632 downwards.
GTGCACATTTCCCTAATAAAATCCTTCACAACCACAGTTTCCATATGTAGGGCAGTACTGAAATAGTGATATGATTGCTCATCACTTGGATTGCTCACACTTCCCCTCTGCTGAACACCAGGAATAGACTACTCTAAAAAGCATTAAAAACAAATGGCTGCCCCAATTCTAGGGCAGGTTCATTCAGTGAAAGAGAGGCATTGAACATGTTTAGAAAGTTATCTTTAAAGAAAAAATTCTCTAAACCATCTCACAAGTGTTGCTGCTTTGCTGAACATAAGTCTTTGGCTTAGAATCATCATCCCTGGAAGTGTTCAAGAAATGACTGGATGTGGCAATTAGTGCTATGGTCTAGTTGACAAGGGGGATGATCAGCCAAAAGATGGACTGATCACCCCTAATGATTCTGTGACATTGCAGCAGAATTGCTCAGTTTTATCTTAAGAAGGGTGCACTGGTTGGCTCATCCATGAGAAGCAAAATCTGGGCAGGGTCATGGGGCAAGAGAATGAAAGGAAACCTCAGTGCTGCAAGTGAGACAGCAAAACAAAGTGTCTATGCTCATCTGCCAACTTCCACAATACCAGGTTGTCTGTTAAAGGACTTTGTGACTGCTGGAAAACATGAAAGATAACATTACAAAACTTTTTTGTTTTGTTTTGGTTTTTTAACATGGAAGTATTAAGGTGAAAATTACGAAGCAGCTTGTGAACAACTTGCAAAATGTTCAAAATACAGACATTACATGGAAAAGCTTCCTGTGGAACAATTTGTATGCAATTCTAGGTAGTTAGGACCCTGGGATAGAACAAAGTGCAGTTTGTGGTCAGGAGTGAAGAAATGTGTCTCCGTGCCAGGGAATTTTGGAGGACGAACACATGCCTTGGTCTGCAGCTTTAAGCAGCAGATTTGCTCAGTACTTTTGCATTCCTCAAACCTCATATTGAAAGGGATAACTGAGATCAAGAATTTCTCATCAAGGAACTTTCCAGAGGTCTTCTAGTGTAGTGTCACAGTAGTTTAAATGTCCAGAAGAGATGTTTGAAATGTGGAGCCAAGTTCAAGACATCTCCAGACATGGGATGAGCATTTGCAAGGCTTCAAGCACAGGGAACTGGCCATGGCAATACTTTCCACAGTGTAATAAAATGTCAAAAAAATAATGGCTGAAGTAGATATATTGTCTATGTTGTGACTATAAAATACGTGATCTAAAAAAAAAGCACCTGAAAGAATTAGGATTAGAGGAAAAGTGCCATAAATTGTGTAGCTATATTAAAATCTAGAGCTATTCTATACAATTCCATAATTCTGCCACTATCAGCTGAGGGTCTTGGCCTTGGAGTCAGGGCCAAGTCTCCTGGTCCTTGATAGCAAAACCTAATAGCCCAGTTTACACTGAATTTTTCATTGGTCTTAACAGGGACAGAATTGTGCCACCAGTGCCTCATTTATCATGGTAGTTATATTGTTATGGTGAGATGGGGTTTTTTGTTTTTCTGCAGTGTGAGGTGTGTGTGAGCAGATATCAAAAGTGCCAGAAAAATGGCAAAGCTCTGCTTCCTGTATGCTTGTGTAAAACATTTGTGGACAGTGTGAGGGACAATGCAGCACAGACCCTGAACTTTTAGGAGTTTATCACCTCTCAGAACAGAAAAAACAATGGGGAAGGGCAGTTTTTGTCTTACATTCCTTGATTCTGAGTCTTATATTCATCTTTGTCTAGTTCCCACAGCACAACTTCAGTGCTATGATTAAAATCACTCCACATTGACATTAATGTCAAATTAGGGAGGAATTCTTTGTGGTGTGCCCAGAACTGAACATCATGATTGCATGCTTGATCATCCAGACTATGGGAGGGAGTGGCACATTTAAAAATACAGACAGAAAAAATGGTTGGAAGTGGCAGTAACTCTGGCAAGGAAATGGGGGTGCAGGTTAAAGGTACCCTCTGAATTAAACAAGTTGGTTCCATGCTGTTGACCTACATGTAAGTGTAATTGTTCCAAGCATAAGAGAAACAAAAGAAACCACCAAAGAAAATAGCATTCATCTGCCATCTAATACTTTTTAGGACATGGAAAGAGGTCATCTGCTTTCACTTCACTATTATTTGTTTGTAATCATTGAGGGATTTTTAAGGATCTGGCTGAGAGCCAGTTTTCCAACAAAATGAGAAATGAGGGCAATTAAAAAATGGAAGCAGATGATTGCCTGTGTATTAAAAATCAAAGGAAATTGAGAACCTTGTCTTTGAACAACAAGAAATATTTTGGCCCAGAGTGTGGTATTTAGCTTGGTGGAGACAAAAAGCCACTTCATCAATATTAGCTCAGTGCAGTGCTTTTGGCAAAGACCTAATGAGTTATCAGCTGTTATCCTCTGTGGAGCTGGGGGGAAGGAGACATTTCTCTCAGGATACAAATTCATTCCTACATTGCCATAATACAAGTCCTCTGTTTCTGATCTGTTTTCCATCGTTTCTCCTATTGACTGGTTAGAAATTGAGATGTGTGTAATAGGATAAAACATGGCATTGAACTTCAGGCCTTTTCACCAGTTGCTTCAACTATTTGGATTCTAAGACTGGTTCTTAGAGGCACATTTTTGTGCTGACACATGTATATAAATGACCCTTAGCACTGGAGGGAAGGGGGTTGCAAACAGCGCTCTTTAAAAATCTGGCCAGACACTCATTATATTCACTGCACTTGGCATCATGTCACTTGTGATCTAGTGGGCTCCATTCAACTTTCATCCTAAGGCCTCTGCATAAAGAGTCACTGTGATTGTTTTTAATGCTGTGGCAGGAACAGATGGCAAACATATTTTAAAGTGCTAAAAATATGGAAGGGCAGTAGAAATCTACATGGCAGACATCTATTAAGCACCCACAGCTGTGACCAATCTAAAAAAAAAAATAATAATAGATAAAATATATGCTAGCCCAGACCCTAAAAGGAAAATCTCCCTTGAAATCAATTGGCATTTTGGATTTGCCTGGGTTACAGCAAAGGACAGGATAAACTTCCACTTGTAGTTTCCAGTTTGTCTCAGTCATGCTAATGAAAAGGAACAAGTGAGTGTGGAGAGGGACAGCTGAACCCCGAGCCACTGTGGCAGAGCAGCATGCAGAGGGCAGCCCCTATAGATCACTGTCTCACAGGCACTGCGTTTCATCACTCTCCTATCACAGGATTTTTATAGCCCTTGCAGATGGCTCCAGCTTCTGTCTGTCTATCGCACTCTGGGAGGATGATTTCTCTGGGAAGATGCCCTGTGGCTCAAGCAGCAATCTGTACACGTAGCTGTCAGGCTGAAAAGGCTAACGCCCATCCTCTCTGTCACAGGCTGTCATCTTACAAGTGCCAAGACAGAAACACACAGAAAAAATGAAGGATGCTTCTTAATGAGTTGCTCGTCATGGCCTAATGACAAAGCTGAAGGAGGAGCCTCAAGGCCAGAGATTGGTTCTTAAATTTTGCTGAGGAGCTATTTTCTAGGAGCCTAAGGAGGGACATCAAGAAAGTGGAGCACTGTGCCAGTGAGAGAAAGGTTATTCTCAGCAAAGAGAGTGTAGGGGGTGCCACTCCTGTTCTCCCCAGTGCTGCAGCTGGTGGCTGGTGACTCATTTCTGAGTGGCATCATCACCCAGGCCAGCCCATCTACTCTCTTGGTGTGTTCTGCCCTGGAAGTGACAGCCTTTCTGCCCAGGGCAGTGGTGCTGGTGCCAAAGCAGAGCAGCCTGGGACAGGGGGCAGGTCAGCCAGCCCACAGGGCTGTGGGATAGGCAGGCTGCTTCCCACAGGGTGTAGGAGGCAGGCATTGTCTCTTAAAAATCTTAATCCTGGTGAGATGTGAGCTCTCACTGCTCCATAGCACACACAGTGCTCTGCTCGGCTGGCTCAGCCCTTCAAAGTCCTCCCAGAGCAATATTCCCACAGCAATGCCTACTCCTGGTTGTGTGGCAGGCAACATCAAGAGGAGATCTGGCCAAGGATTTCTACTGGCAGCTCATAGTACTCAGGTTATTTGGGGGTTTGAGGAATGGCTGCATCCAAATTCTGTCCTCCCAAAGCAGGAAAGAGGGTTTTGTACCCAAATTCTGTCCTCCCAGTGCAGCTCCCTGGGAAATTCCAGTGAAGGAGGAGTAACACCTCTGTAAGTTTACAGGGTCTATTGCATGAAGGGTTTGATGCAGTTCTAATATGGTCCAATGCATCTCTGTCCTCAGAGAGGCCTGTGCTGGAAAAGGTTTGGGAAATGATCCTGTGGACACCTTTGATTTGATGTGTGCTGTCACCCAGGTCAGCCCCACACTGCCTGAAGGCAGTGACTGCCCCACAAGAGTTGATGCTTAAAACCCCACTGAGCTGAAGGCATCACCTGGGGAAGGGGTGGAAGATGTGGATCCCACCTGTGCTCCCCCAGGGGTACTCAGGACTCTGCTGCAGGCTGCATCACCTGCCCCAGATGTGCCATGGCTGCCTGAGAGTTTGGACCCTTCTAAAGTAAACCCCTTTGTTTTTTATGGGGCAATACTGGATGTGTTTGTGTTAGTACTCTTAAAAAGAGAGGCATAAAAAACTTTTGAAATTCTGGCCTTTTTGGTCTTTAATGTCACATTCAGAGTTTCCCCCACATTTTAACTAATTTTCCCTGTAGGAAATCGTCAGCAATACTTATTTTTGATTTTTTTTTTTTTTTCTGTGCAAGAAGTAAAGAGGACAGGACAAAAAGAGGAGGAGACATTTCAAGGGCAAAATGATCTGAGCTTGGTGTGCCAGACTGGAGCTTTCAGCTGCAGCTGCCTGTTGCTCACACACACACACATACACTCACATATGGCTCAGGTTTGATTTAGTTTGGCTCAGCCAGTAGATCCCATCATGTACTTGAGGAACCCTCCCCAAACAAAAACATGCTCTTATCAAAGCAGAAAGCAGAACGCCTGGCCCTGGAAAACTGTACAGCTATTAACAAGTTATTTATAAGCAGCCTGAGCTAACAGCTAACATGTGGCTGGCTTTGGCCCAGGGATGCTTGCTGGTCTTGGGCAAGGAATAGCATGAGCTAGACCTCATCATCCTCTGTGTCTGGAGGCTCAGTGTGCCTGGTGGCACAGTGGGTGATGTGGGCAGGACAGGCTGACTGCTGGAGTTCCGGGTGGGATGGCTGCAAGGTCGATGGAAGCTGCAGGGCTGTGACTCCCAGCAGGGCCAGCATCAGCCATGCTCAGGAGCACAGAGCAGTGAAGTGATATCATTGATAGGTATGCTACCCTAAATCTCCAAGCATAATTATTATGGGTGCTAGTCTAAGTTTTCAGTGGTATAATGTTAAAATGAAAAAGTAATGATAATAGAGATGCACTAATCTAGCCAAAGGCAAAATATAAACAATTTATGCTACAGCTATTTCCAGTACAAGATTTTCTTCTACCTTTAGGCTCTGTTCTGCAAACACTTGACATAAGTATTTAATTTTGCATAGATGTATAGTTCCACTGAATTTGGGGAGGTGTTTAAAATGAGCAAGTAAGACACTGACTACACTAAGAATGCCTTGCTGTACAGGAAAATAAAATCTTGGGCAGGCAATGCTCTTTTTCTGCTGATACAATTGTGGTGGAATAAACCATTTAGCATCAAAATACCAATAGAGTAAATATACTCCCAAAAGCCAGACAAGCTCAGTCACAAAGGCAACTATTGCTGGCAGAAGTTTATCCAAGCTACAGAGAAAGTCCTAGATATTCTGGTACCCATTGTCTTGTCCTTTTGCTTCAAAATTTAAAGGCAGAAAGATGGGGATATTATCCACTTCTTCTCTTGCCCCCTTGCTATGGCCCTTGCTAAGATATTTCATTGCTGCTCCTCACAGCTCTGACCATACAGCAAAGCAGTCTGGAGTCTGAAATCTTGGCTTTGTAGACATACAGAAGATCCCTTCATCTCACTACACAAAGAAAATAAAAGAATGTGCAGACAATTTTATCTGTATAGCCTTTACTGAAATCTGAGATAGTCACTCTCTGAGTTCAGTTTATCTTTATCACAGATTTTTAGGATGGAAACTTTTGCATCTGATTCTGATCTGTGTAATTCACAGTGTGATGAGCGTTGTAGTTTTCTGCTATGCAGTCACACCAAGACTTTTTACATTTAGAGAGCTATGAAACCCTCATGTAGCATCTTAACATGAGCTTGGTTCCAGTGCCGATGGATTGCGTGCCACTTATCGCTTCAACAATGAAATGGTTTCTGCATCTTAGAAATTTCATAACTGAACTCAGACATATTCTTCAGATTGTGATACTGCCTCTTCTTCAGCTGCAATATTCAGCATTTACATAGTGTTGTTTTTTTTCCTGCCAGTGAACCCATTGGGAACAGCATGTGGGTAGCGTAGCCAAGACAGCGCTCAGAGACTTTAAACAGCATGGCTGAGGTCCAGGCCTGCTGAAGAAATGGCAGCACTCCCACTGACTTCAGCAGAATCAGGATTTCACGGCTATTGTGTGAAAAAGTTTTCCCAACACCCAGTATCTACAGATTTAATTTATGGTACAGTTTGAAAAAAGGCATAAAAATACTGGGATCCTGTGAGTCTTGGCTCAGACAAGGTGCTTAAAAATAAACTTAATTGAAGACAAGATGAATCTCGCTTGTCTCTTCATTCAGGGTCAAAAGGCATGAATTTCATTCACTAAATTATCAACACTTAAAACTTTTTCTGCATGATTAGACTATTACTAAGAGTCAGGACAGCAGAGATCCTCCCACTGCATTGACCTGTGAACTTTGTTAAATCTTTTGACAGGGGTCATTGTCTATACCATGATAGTGAATGACTTTCCAAAATGGAGCCATTCTTTCAGTTGTAACATGAAGCTGGTGCTCTTTTCTTATGGTTTGAAAATGTTAATTTACATTGATGACATTTCTTGTCAATTTATGTGCCATCTGAATTTGCTGATTAGTCACAAATGATGATGTGCTGCTTGCAGACTGTTGTTATTGCACCTTCACAAAAAACTTCAGATGCTTCAAATACTTTCAGAATTAGAAATAACTCATTTTCTTCTGCAAAATCTGTCTGAGATTTTAATCAGAAACTAAAGAATGTGTTTACCAAAAGAATTCTCTGCAGGGTCTGAGTAAGCCAGAAGTAAGTGGTAAGTAAGTTCTAGGAAGAACCTGTTTATACCTTTCCTCAGCAGAGGTTCTCCACATTTATAAATGTCTTGCTACAGCTTACATCTGTTGCATACTTCCTTAATGGACACTTAGTTCTTCAGAATTCCCATGTTATAGTCTCCAAGCCCTCTAATCTGAGCTGACAATTTTAAAGACATGTCCTCATCCTCAAAGTCTTTCCCCACTCGCAGTTTCCTTTCTCCTGTGGTATATGTTTCTAATTTCCTGAAAGCGTCTTGCAACTCTGAGGGCAGTCAAACTTGGAATTGAACTTCTTTGGGATTCAAGAGTCCTTCAGGAAATTTGCCCAGTTACTCTCCTCCACATCAAACTTCCCTTTTGAAGATTTTTCCAGTGGTGCATAGGAGAGAAAAACTGGCATTGATTGGGTGACTGATATGCTGTGGGCCATTTCTTCCCATGATTTTTCATGGTGGTCTCAGTGGTCTCTTTTGTCACTTGTGCCTTGAAGATACTCGTGTTCTTCAAGCATAAGTATAAAACCAATGTGCTTTTAGCACTCATCTTACCTCTCTGATGATTTAAAAGTGTTGCTCTTAAAAGCTGAAAGTTTAAGGCAATCTTAGAAAGCCAAATTCTGCCTTTATATATATAAATATATAAAAAAATATATAAAAATATATATAAATATATATATAAAAATATATACAGTAGTTTCACGAATACAAGCCGCACGGATTATAAGCCGCACCCCCGGTGCCTCGACAATGTTGCTGTCTTTGTCAATAGATAAGCCGCACCCCGAATATTAGCCGCACTTTCGTTCGCAGCGAGAATCCGTGCACAGCTTTCACAAATTGGCCAATTAGTAACAGGATCGCGGCATAGCGGGCTTTACTGGCTCGGGGCAGAGCCAGGCAGGCTCGGCCCGCTCATGGTTGCCGACGGGGCCGGGTGGCCCAGCTCAGCGCCACGGCTCGGCGGGGCTGGCCGGGTGGTGCTGCCGCCGCCGCCGGGCTCGCTGGTCCCCCTCTCCCGTCAGCACCGCCCCGCGCCGCGTTCGCTCGCCCCGCGCCGCGTTCGCCCCGCGCCGCGTTCGCCCCGCGCCGCGTTCGCTCGCGCCGCTTTCGCTCGCGCCGCTTTCGCTCGCGCCACACCTCGCTCGCCCTGCGCCGCGTTCGCTCGCGCCGCTTTCGCTCGCGCCGCTTTCGCTCGCGCCACACCTCGCTCGCCCTGCGCCGCGTTCGCTCGCGCCGCTTTCGCTCGCGCCGCGTTCGCTCACGCCACGTTCGCTCGTGCCGCTTTCGCTCGCGCCGCTTTCGCTCGCCCCGCCGGCAGGGCTGACGCCGCCGCCACCAGGCTCGCCGGCCGCCCCCTCCCGTCTGCACCGCCGCCGCGTTTCCTCGCCCTGGCCGGCACTGCAGGCCCCCGCACCGCCGGGCTCCCCCACGCTGCTGGCCCCGATTCTGCTGGGCTTCCCCCGCTGCCAGGCAGCCCCACCCGCCGGGCTTCCTGCTTCTGCCATGCTCCCCTGCACTGCTAGCCCCAGTTCTCCCGGGCTCCCCCGCCCTGCTGGCCCGGGCTCTGCCGCCCTCCCTGCCCCGCCCTGCTGGCTCAGGCTCTGCCGCCCGCCCCCCACACTGCTGGCCCCGCCTCTGCCAGGCTTTCCCACCTCTGCCGGGGCCGGCCGGGCTCCAGCTTGGCTTGGGGCTGCCGCGGGTTCTCACTTCCGTGTTGGCAGCTTTTAGAATTTTGTTAATGTATTAGCCGCCCCGGAATATTGGCCGCACTTCCGGGTTTCCACCAAAATTTTGGTCAAATTGGTGCGGCTTGTATTCGTGAAATTACTGTATATGTGTGTGTGTGTGTGTGTGTGTGTGTGTGTGTGTGTGTGTGTGTGTGTGTGTGTGTGTGTATATGTATGGCTGAAATGTGAGAAACTTTACAGCTTTCCAAGGTGTGAAGGCTGTTCTAGAGTACTAGCAACTCTCCCCTCAAACAAAAGGATGGGTTACAGCCAACCATGCTTTTTGGATAATTTAGTGAATGTTCATGCTGGTCACTTATCCAGAGACTCCTGGCAGATTTGTAATGAATTACTATGGTCTCTTTCTTTGACAGTTATACAGGACTTACCAGTACTATTTTGTAGATAGCCTAATTTAAATTATGAATGATTGTTATGTATTATTGAAGACTTCTCTGTCTTATGTTGCTATTGCTGACACAAGTAATAACTGAGAATTTTTCTGATTAATGACATCAGGGAAAAGAGGTTGTGGCTGGACTGCACATGGCCTGCTAACAGTTTGCAACAACTTATTTGCCAGAATATATAAAGTGACCCAAACTAAATCAGCCTGGGAGCCTGAGGGTTTGCTCCTGCTCTCCAAGTCTTCACACCTTTGTGGAAATAAGGACTGGGGAGGTAGAAATTTCTTCCTCCTGGTGCACACAGAGACCCAGCATGACCAGAGGGTACTGCTAACACAGCATTGCTGGATAACTCATATCCCTGATAAGGCTGCCAGGCAACACAGCAGTGCCTCAGCCCAGCTACACCCTGTGGTGACAATCGGTCTGCCCTGGATCTCTAACCTATGGGGTGTGTGTTTTATGAAAATATGAACAGTTTTGTGATAGGGTCAAGAAGTTTTTTCCTTGGGGAATAAGAACCTGTGGAGATAAAGTGTGTTAATAAAGCCAAACAAGGGGAAAATCTTCCCTCAGATACCCTGTAAAAGAGGTTCATGCTTGTGAAGCATTATGGAGTTTTAACATTAGTAATCCTATGGATTATAAAATAATGGTCCTGTGCCTTAGCTGTATTTAGCCAAAGCTAGTAAATTTAGGCATGCCCTGGGATGGGCATCTGGGCTCCAAAATGCACATTTTGGTTAGTGAGTAGTTAAAATGGTCCATTCCACTCCTTGGGGGCATACTCTCAGTGCCAGTGTACACATAAGTGTACATTTTTAATTAGGATGATTCCTCAGCTTTCAGCCCTGGGTACAGGACACTGAGGTGTAGGAGAGAGCCTCAAATTTCTCATCAACATTTCCTATATCCTTTTGGGAGTGCTGGGTTACCCTGCACATCCAGCTCCAAGTCCTTTAGCTGTGACTCTGAGTAGTGGATAGGGATTTTTCCCTTCCTGTAGGCACCTGTTCTTCCCAGCTCTGCTTAAATTGGTATCTTGTCATAGAATGACGTGATACCTCAAAACTAAGGGTAATTTATTTGTCCCTGGTGAGGCCAGCAGTGAGCTTGTAGGGCACAAGAGCAGGCACCTGTATGACTCACAAAGTGAAGGGAACAGTCAGTTCACAATTACCTGAGAACCAATGGGACTGTGGCTGAAGCATTTGGGTTCAAGGCCAGAAGTGGGCAAGCAGAAAACAAGAGGATCTTGGCTGAAAGTGATGGAAATTACACCTCCTAGGGAACACATCCTCCACCAATCTGTACTGAACAATCTTTCAAATCTTGATGGTTTTGGATGTGGTTAATAAACTTAGTGCCAAAATCAAAACTGATGAAATCCAGACAAATCTGATGTTAGTTCCCCTTTCTTTTCAATTTTCTCTGTTGTTTCTTAAGTTCCTTTTCAGACTTTTGGACTCAAATAAAACTCCCAAATATGTTTCTTAGTTAAAATTCTCTAGTTTCTGTAGGAGGCTTCTGGGAATGAAAAATTTAAACATGGCTTTAATGTACAATAATTAGTCAGATTAACTTCATTCAGAGTTGAACTGATCATTGTCCAAATTTTCATATGGATATCAGTAACATTTCTGGCAAAGTTGTCCTGAAAATTAGACAAATATTATTTCTCAGAATTTAACAAAGATAATGCTAGGCAGGAGTGACAAGTTGATGCATAACTAGGAATGGAGGAATAGATGTGGAGATTATTGTATTTCACCTATGAAAACAATCTCAGTAAATACACATCAGTAAAAACAATTTCCATTTCAGAATATAGAGGGGACTGGAATATTAAATAACAGATCCAGTAATAGGGATACTAAATTAATCTATCAAGGGGATAACAGGAATACACAAAAAAGTTTAAAAAAGTCAATTTTTGTGTGATTTTGGGAGGTATTTTGAAGACCTGCAGAAGAAGAGGGAAGCCAAATGGAAGGTCATTGAGATGTAACATGAGTTTTCAAATTAGTTGGGTAAATTGACAGGTAACTTAATTTTTAGACAAGATTATATCCATCTACTTAAAATAATGCAATGATTATACATGAAATGATGCAAATTGGAGGCAAACTGACCCTAAAAATAGAAAGAGAAAAACTCCCAAATTTTTTGAAACAGCTGTTTAGAGATAGTCCTATTTAGGTCATAGTTTTCCTTAAACAGTGGTCTTCAAGCAGTCCTTTAATTTAGTTTATTTACTTAAACTAATTAAATTAACTACATGAAAAATTGTTTGCAATTATAGTTTTGGAGTTCTTACCAAAACCAAAGGAGACCAGAATGAATGGAACAAGAATTGTAGCAATAAAAATGAGATTCAATATAATAGCACAAATTATGTAGTCTTAAGCATTTATGAAATTGATTTCTCTATCAGACAGGCACGTACCAGCTGAAAATAGAAGACATGGAGGAAGATTTTTCTCCATTAGCTGATTAGAGAGTGACCTACCAGCTAGGGAGAGGACAAATGTGATCTCAGGGAAGGTGTTTCTAGCAGAAACAAGGGCATTTTACAACATTATTGCAAAGTTTTGTTTGAATACTCCATCTGTCCTGGTGTGCAGTTACCTCTTCCTTCTTTTCCTTCTCATCACATTCACAGAGGGATCCCCAAGGTGCTCGTGGGAGGGACCCCAGGTTTTTCCTCTCGTGGAGCAAAGGCTGACAGAGGATGTGCTTGTTCTGAGCAGAGACAGACAAAGAGGGGCAGAGGAAAAACTGCAGAACAGCCTTGGCACCAGAAGAAATGGGTATAAAATGACTGTGAGTGAGTTCTAGTTGGAAATAGGAGAGGGTTTCGAAGGCCTGGAGGGGTGTGCTGCAGGGCTGCTCTCCAGGAGAAGAGCTGCAGCCAAGACTGATTCATTTCAGTGCAGAACTTCTTGCATCTATTATCTGTACTGTGTAATTTCCTTTAGCAGCAGGGATGAAATTAATGGTGCAGGGTGCTTTTTTTTAGTACAGTAATTTCATGATTATAAGCTGCACCATTTTGACTAAAATTTTGGTCCAAACCCAAAGTGTGGCTTACAAGCAGGTGCGGCTTATATATGGACAAAGAACAAAAAGTTGCTGTTTTAGTTTGGAGGACAGGTGTCTGCTGAGAAAGGCAGGAGCTTCTCTTTGAAATGGAGAATGTAAACCCCCTCCCTCCAAATTATTATAATTTTGAAATCAAGGGGCTCTCAGGCAAAGATATGGGAATTAGAAATAACAGTTCTTTTCTAGGGAAATTAAAATAGAAATACAGTACTACAAAGAAACAAACTACAAAGAAGCAAACTCCAAACCCTGACAAAGTCAGAGTACAACCTGGCACCCTGTCAGGCAGGGTGTTGGTAGCAGTCCCATTCCATGGTGGCTGCATCCTCCTGCAGTGACAGATGTGGCTCAGTTGGAGCAGTGCTCCTGCAGAAGGTGCAGTTTCCCTCCGGAGGTCCAGTGGTGATGTGGAGAAATCCGGTTTTCCTCTGGAGTCCAGTGGAGAAAGGGGCTCCCTTAGTGTCCCAAAACCCTCTGTTTTTTATCTTGGTAAGAAATGTTGGGCCCTTCCCCCTGGCTGGAGCAACTTCCAATGGGATGCAGTAATTTTATCAGTCCCACAGTGGGACTCAATGGCCATTAGCAGAAAATGACTCGCTGGAGGAAGGATGGGTTGTGAAAAGATAAAGAGCAATGCCCTGCCTGGTTTCAATGGATGGCCCATTAGCAGAATATCTGCCGTTGAGATAAGGATCACTGCCCCCACCCTCAACAGATGGTGATAGAATAGATACCTTTTATCACACTCTGTATTCTAACCCAAGACAGTTGCCAACACCTGGACATGAAGCTTATAAACAGGTGCGGCTTATAATTGTGAAATTACTGTATTCTTTCTACACTAAGAGTATACGAGATGTCTCTATTAGAGTATTATTTTAGTCTAAAATTTACTTAAATTCTAATTATTTAAAATACTGTCATTTGACAAAAGGATCAAATTCTGATATTTGGAAAAAGATAATTTTAGCACATATACATTTAGCTCCCAATTCTAATTATCATGTTCCAAAAGAGGTGTTAGATCTCTTCAAAGACGAGGTCATTCAAATATTTTGAAGTAGGACAAATGCTCATTTTGCTGATACCTCTTTTCCCTTAGTCTTCTTACAGACATCCTTACAGATATCTGCTTTGGTTACTTTTTTTTTCCTCAAAATTTTCAGGTTTCTTATGACATCTGACATGGGAAATATTTGCTTTAGGCATTGAAACCTGCTCAAGACATAAAGAAATAAAACCAAACTTGGAATAGGTGATATTAATCATATATGTTATTTCCAAATCCTTCTTCTAATGCACTTACCTATGGCTATGGATATAACTGATGATATTTTTAGAGATATTCTTTATATAAAAATACCAAGAATCCTTGACCAGTGTTCACATAAAGAGAAACACATTAACTACAGGAATGTTGCTTCAGAATTGGAAAGTTATAAAACCACTTTATACCCTAAAACTACTAAGAAGACTTTATAAAGGAATGAGAGTTCACTGGATGATAGATTTTCTTTAGAAATAGCTATATTTAAATAATAGAACATATCCAGGATTTACTTTTAAAAGACCAAAAACTCCAAAAAAACCACCCCAAAAACTCAAAAAAAACCAACAAAAAAAAAGAGTCTTTTTGTCTTGCTCAGATTTTTTTTTTCCAGATCAATATATTCATTGGTTATGTCTGTACTGCGTCCAGGAATTTACAAAAATGTTGGCAAAACATGGTGTTGTACAAACTTCAAAGCTCATGTGAGACCTCATAAGCAAGCAGAGCATGTGAGAAAACTACTATCGATTTCCCAGTGACTAAACTCAAAGTGAACTGGGGAAAATTAAATATAGAGACCATTCTTTCTCTGAAGTGTACAAATAACACAACATTAATTTGAAAACATGAAGTTCTTCGTGCTCTATTTTTCATTATCTTCCTATCCTAGAATTTATTTATGAAGCAGCAACAATAGCATGTGTCTCCTGGATAATCCTAGCTATGGATGTTGGAACATATGGGGCAGGTTAGCTGTCCAAAGGATGAAAAATAGGGCAAATGGAGGAGACCTTTCCTTCTAAATGCATAATCTTTAAAGTTCAGATTTTGCATGGAAACCCTTTAGTAAAGGTCTAGAAGATGTCCTACTTTAGACAATGCTTTAACACTTGCGAAGAGCTGCACTGTCTGATCAGCTCTGTTGTTAAAACGAACAGTTTGACTTTTGAAACCTCAGAAATATTGTTTTAACTTCAGCTTAGATGTGGATACTCATTTGTGTGAAGTGGTTGTTTCCCTGGTGCTGTGTTACCTCACTGGAGGACCTAGAATATTGTTTTTCATCTCATAAAGTTGTTACCACAGATAATATGGCATTATTTTAAATGTATTTTAAAGAGAATGGCATTAGGCAAGTTTTACTTTCAATGTTTGCTTTTTGCCTTGTAGGTAAGGAATAGATTTTTGAGCACAGCCTCTCACAGAGACACGTACCCAGATTCTTAAGTGACCTCATTACTAATAACTTCTAAAGTGGTATATGAAGCCCATTTTGATGCTAAGCAGTAAGCAAAATGTTTACCTTACTCTTGCTCAATATAGAAAAAGAAATTGATAAATTTATTTTATTCTTGTACACCTTTAAACAATAGTAACTGTAAAAGGTCTCTGTAATGTATTTAGTCCTTTGGTGTCATGTATTTTTATTAAATTATTATTAGAATTATTAGAATTATATTGAAATACATTAACTACTGTACAACATAGAGGAAAATGTTTCATATTATGTGAGTAAGTCCAACAAAGCATCAGGTTGCTTAGTTGGCATGTGGGACATTCTGCCTAGATTTCAGAGATACCAAAGCATTTAAACAAAAGTTGTCCCCAAATTCCTTTATCATTTTCTGTGTATATGTGCTCTTAACTAGTGAAGCCAGATGAAGAATGAAAATATTTAATTAGATAAATAAATTCAAAACCAACTCATTATACTTAATTTAATTAGCATAAAAATACTTTTCTTGTCTTGACTGTAATTAGGATTTTATTTAATTGCCACTTGTAAGTTGTCTAGGAAATTATCCGAGGTCTTGCTTTTGCTGTGACTCTGGTTCAAATGTCTTAATGGTTGCATCTTCTGTACAGGTGGAATAGATGCTTTACCAATATAGCTGATGTGACAGTGGTGGAGTGATTTTGTGGGATGAGGTGACTGGCAGCTGGGGAGGATTGGTTCAAGTCCTGATTGACAGCTTTCCTGTGTGACTGAATAAATCATTTACTATGGTCCCCCCACTTGTGCTATTAGTCAGTAATAGCTCTCATCACACTCTGTATGTCCATCAGACCTACTGAGAACACGTATTCCTATTTAGGAAAGGAATAAAAGGCATCCTCATTTCTGGGGCCTCCAAATGAAATCCCAAAGCATGAGATTAAAGGAATCATTAAGGTATGCATAAGAACAATCTCATAAATTCAGGTGAGAAATCATTACACAGACAAAAAATCTGCTGAAAATAATGGGCATGTATAGATTAATTTAATTTTATAGCTCAGTTTTCTATAGTTAAGCTGCTCAGGTGAGTAAGGATTTTTCACATAGATAACCATCTGCCTCCCAGTCCCTCAGTTATACCCCCAGCACAATAATGATATAAAGACAACCCTTCCAGGATGTGTGAATGCCTCCTGTCAAATGAATCTTAAACACCATAATGATGCCCCTTATCTGGAAATGAAAACTAATAATAAATAGCAGAGAGTATTTCAAGAATGCACATTCCACATTACAACTTTGTTTCAATGAAACTTTAGGAGAAAGTTTTACCAACAGTAAAACATGGAAAAGCACACAGACTAGATTTACCCTTACCTGTGCCAAAAATAACAATTTAAAAGTTAATTAGGAAAAGCATTGAACCTTATTCATTAGAAATAACACAATTCTTAAACATGATTAGGAGATCAGTTGATAACTTTTAGTAGAAATAACTCAAAGCAGCTATTTTATGAAAAGTTAATCAATTCCAAACGTTCATATGTGGTCTATGAAAATATGACCATGGCCATCTTTATTCCAAAATGAAGTTTCTATGTCTCATTATTGTATCTGACAAGTTTTGGAAACACATCTTGTGCATTCTCTCACATTTAATGTAAAACAATCACTGCCCTATTTTTCTGTCAGATTCCTTTTTTCATTCCTAATAGCTCATGCACTTATGGGCTCTTCTGACAGCTATTTTTTTCAGTAGAGCTGCTCTCTCCTCTGACCACTGACATTAATTAATCAATTGATCAATAAGTCATTTGAACCCCTCTTGGGAATGCTGAAGTAGCCGTTGTCCCTCTCAGATTGCTGAACTAAATGATTGTGTTGTTGTTGTGTTGTAGTGGGGAGTGTTATGGAGCTCTCCTTACAATCAGAGTAGGAAATCCAAAGCACACTGGAGGGCTATCAGTCGCTTTCCTACTGATGCAGAGCAGGTGATTTGTTCTTGAGAAACTGCTCCTTCTTGCAAATGCATCTGTATGAGCTTAACTTTAGCAAACCAACTGCTCAAGAAACCTCAGACGGTGTGGCACTCACCTGTGGAGGTGTAGGCGCATGAAAATTGCTTTTAAGACTGGCCCCAGAATGAAGCTATGAATTGATTCTATTTCTCCTGGTCCAACTTTTATGATGTAAAAATCCACAAAAGGGCTGCTCAAGAAAAAACAATTTGGGCTGTTTTTTAGTTTGAAGTTTTGGTATGGGCGGCTATTGTGTATAAATTGATTTAACTTCACTGCGGTTCTTGCTTGTCCTGCAATGAATAATTTTGCCCTCATACTTTCTGAAATACAATGTATATTCATTTTCCATTTAAGCAAAAATTCTTCTTCCTATACAGAGAAAACATAATTGCTATTTTCCTGTAAGAAGTGGTGGATGAGAGATAAATTCATATTGTAAAGACCAAAACATAGCCAAGGATATATTTGTGGTAGAAGCTCCAACAGGGACACAGAAACTTTGGAGATTCCAGATGAGAAATTAAATTCAAGCATTATTTGGAATGGTGCTGAGCTACTCTTATGCTTTGAAATATGGTGAGATTAATTTTTTTACTTTTTCCTCCTAAGAACAAACTGTTAGATCTCCAAGCAGGCACAGAACAGGAGAACAGCTCTATCTGGTTTTCTTTGGAAATCTGGTGTAGATTATGAATAGAGAAAAGGCACATTTGAGAGTCTCTGTTTTGTTCCTGGGGAACTTCAGAAATTCATGATATTGTGGCATTGTGCCACCAAGTGCCACCACTGACTTTGGCAGTACCATAAAGAGCAGAACACTGAATACAGAGGGTCTGGAATATCAACAGATTCAGAGAAGACTGATCTTGCACTCAATGACAGCTTCCTGCTGCTTTTAAAGGGAATAGGGATGGAACTGCAGGAAATTTAAAGAAACATTTTCCCATCGACCTACAGATGAAACTGGGCCATGGATAGAAGTGCTCAGGTGGATTAGAGAACCCACTTGTCCTTGGGTAGCTGGTCCCCAGTTAAGTCCCTCCCATCTGTAAATAACAAGTGATTAAGCAACAGCAACTCTAGAAGGAGGGAAAATGAGCATTACAAAAAAAGTAGGAGGAAGAAACCAGCAGTAGGCAGTCCTTAAGGAGATCTGGAGTCTTCCAAGTAGCAAATCTGACCCAGGTAACACCACAAAAAATGTGACACTATTTACTCCCTCTGAATGGCAGAGGTCTCTTGAAGTTGAGATACTAAATATTGGGAGAAATTCCTTCTCTGCCCACTAGAAAGATCTTAGACAGAAAGGTTGTATATCAGGAACAATAAACAATAACATATTGTACCAAAAGGGTAAAAAAATGAGCAAAAGGAGGTGAAGGTTTTTTCACTTTCAGAGAACTTGGTTTTGAATCCTCCCTCCAGGGAACAGTGCAACTACAGCATTGGTGTTTCAGTCACAGGTAAAATCCACCTCTACTGCCTGGTTTCCATCTGACTGAAAAGAAAGAAAAAGAAAAAAGAGTGGGCAGGGTTTATCTTAGTCATGCAAAAGCTCCAATTTTTGTTGTTTTGTCTGTTTGCTTTAAACATAAAGTATGTGCAGGTCTGTGAGGGCTGAAACTCAGACTCTTGCTTTGCTTTCACTGATTTCTGTGTGCCAATTAAGAGTGTTCTGTGTTCCCACAAAGCACAGGAAGCTGAGATGTATGGCAATGACCTCAGGAGAAGCTCAGCCTGAAGAAAAATATTCCTGGACTTGCGGTGCCTCTATTTAGACACATTTTGTAAACAAAACCCCAAAAATGACCCCTTAAAAATTGAGACTTCAAGGACATCTAGTGATCCTTCAGTTTTGATAAGTACTACTTCCACTTGCACAAAATTATCTTTGCCAGGATAGATAATAAATATCATCAGGAACCAATGTCTGGACCTCTTGTAGACATCACATTTGTGTCCTCTGCTGACCTTTGCAAATACATGTGCGCAAATTGACTGTATGTATTCTTTAAAATCAATAGTACTAACTGATAATACAGAAATGTGAGACTAATGGATGAAGAATTAAAATGCCAAACCAAAGGGTTAAAATTCATATTAATATGGACAGCTAAGGCCAAGTCATACTGCAGAACTGGGGGCAGCAGGTCACTTTGACAGCTTGTCCATACTTAATGGAAGTTTATTGACCCAACTGTGTGAAACCACAGTGAATATTGCATACCACTTTGTCACGTGCAAAAGCCGCATTTATGGATTTCTGTGTCATCAGCAGGAGTGAAAAATGTTTTTTCCATCCCTTCTTTTTCATTTTTTCAGATGAACATGGTCCCTTCATAAATTTCTACTGCAAGCATATCAGTTTATTTTCTAGTCTTAGATATCTGGAGTTTTTATCATTTTAAAGAGGCCCAGATCATGAGATCCTCTCTGCAGGACCTTGCAGAAATAAAATCAGCAAGGGGTTGAGTCAGTGCAATACAAGATGTTGCTCCAAGCACTGTCCAGGTAAACTTTCCATTGTCCTATTTCACACCACCAATATATTATTTGGCTGCATTTACTGCTTATACACATAGTAATTTATAATTTTTTTGTGCATTAGCACCCCTGTGCTTGGTGATGCACTAAACACTAATGGTGGTTCATCTCTGCTGGTGAATTTTTATTGTAAATTGAGAACAGGAGCAGATGACATACAGTGGTTTTATATAAATATCACAATCAGCTTCTATAGTTAGTACATGGTGTCCATAGTTTCATATGTTGCATGAATGCAGCATAGGAAAAATTCTTTGGTATCAATAATTATGAAAAAACAGACAGGATTACTTTGACTTTCTGTACAATTTGGATCAAGATTAGTCTATTTTGCACTTTATTACAGAATCAGTCTGAAGTATGGGAACTTATATTTTAACTCTACCAACTTACCTCCTGATTCACGGAAAACTGTTGAAAATCTGGAATTACTGATGTGATCTTCTTTGAACATTTTCAGCTATTAGACCAGCCAAACTAAAAAAAATTCAACAGCTGTAAGGTCTTTTTAAATCTCAAGAGAATGAGTGAAGATTCTTAAATGTTGCATTTAAGTTTTACAGCCCACAAGTTTAGTTTAAATTATTTTGAAATATCTATTTAGAGTAACTTATTAATTTTTGATATATTATAATTCTGAAAGAAAATGAAATGCTTCCACTTTTCTCTGTTTAAAATTGGATTGCATTCCTGAAAATAAAGTCAAAGCAAAGCACTTATTTTTGGTAAAGAACTCTCCCACAGAACATTTTTGCCTCTCTTTATTTGCAAGTTTTATAAAATGCTCTGAATTCCCAGGTTTGGTCGGCAAAGGCTGCACATGTGTGGGGGTGCATGGAACAGAAGCAGTTTTTAATTTGGGGGAATTAGCCTCAGTAGGACAAGGCTCTGCTCACTTTGACAGCTGCAAATACTGGCACACACTGAGGTAAACATGTTTAAATTACATAATTTCCAGACCACTGATTTTTTTGCAACTAACTCCAGGGCAGTTCCCTTGAAAGAAAAAAACTCAAGGACAGATTTGTGATGCAACATTATTGTATCCATTAAAAAATTCCAGAAACATTCTGCTCTGGCTCTGTGTTAAACATATTGTCCTAATATGTGATTCATGCAAGTCTTCTGCTCCCTCCAACTGGACCGAACGGCAGCAGGCACTAATAGCCTGCACTAACAATAGATGCATTTTCTTTGAATTTCACATGTTTGTTTGTGCCTTTTTTTGTCTACCAGAAATTATCTGATCTTTTCTGGGTGGTTTATTTCTCTTTCATTTTCTGGCCTGACACGGAATAAAACCATGAGTCAGTGCAGAAGCCATTAATCTGCTGTATTAACAAGCTCACAAAGTGGCAAAGAAGTTAAAGATTTTTATCAACTTAAAAATAGAGTCAAATCCTGACATTTCCTTGTCTTAAAAGCTGTGCTGATCTACACACGTGCTCTGCTTGCTTCCTTCCCAGCTGTCTCCTCAAAATGGGTGAAGCAGCTGATGAACAAAGGAGGATTATCTCAGGGCCAGCTCCCAGCAGTCTCAGTTTTCTTGGAAGGCTCTTCCTTTTGGGTAGTCCTACAGAAACAAGTCATGTTGATTGAAGAGGAAGCAATATCCTAATTGAGTGAAGGTGTTGGGCTGGTGAGGTATTTGCAAGGAATGCTTCTCAGCTAATTGTTTAGAGTAGCCAATGTAGAAGAAATGTTGGTGGTCAGTGAGGTGGAAAACAGGATAGGAAAGGACAAAAGGATTTTTAAATTCAAAATTTAGGCAGTACAGAAAGACACATTCTCAGGTTGATAGCTGACATTATTATTTCCATTGTACCATACGTTTCTTAAAAAAACAAAGCAGAAATCTAGCACAGAAGCCTCTTCCAACACCACTGTGACCCCTGCCCCAGAAGGTGTTCATAGATAAAATGGGAATTGTGGATATGTTTGTGTTTGATTACCTGTGATATCTTGAAGTTTAAGTGATAGCTCTGCATGTAAAAGACATATATTGATGTGCCAATAAAATGTCAGATCAAAGGGAGGAGAAACACATTAGATTTCCTTAGGTGGTTAAATCTACTTCCAAGTTCAAGTATGGAAACCCAAACAATTTTGGAGTTCATTTCACCTGGAGCATTTTCAGAACATGGCATAGTTGCTTTATTCTCCTTCCAAAGTATTCCACTTTGCCATGGAATGCCATGCACTCATCTTTTAAAAGCATGGATCAGTTGCAGCCTCCTGATTGAAAGAGGAGTAACAGAGGCTGGTGTTGGTGCTAGGCTTGGCAGTGAACATCCAGAAATGAGAGGGACCCCTCCCTCCTGTGCTAGGCCACTGAACAATCTCCTCATGAAAGACATTTTAGGAGGCAGTGAGGCAGGAGTATTTTTGGGGCAGGAACAAGAATCCAGGGCTCTGTTTGTCCTCCATAACTTGTTGAGTTGTGAATGGAGTCAGCATTAGCTCAAGCTGATACAAGGTTAAGAGGTTTGATAGAGCAGTTAATTCTCTAATATGTAGAGAAGGCATTCTTTTGTGACTCACCAGTGCTTTAGTGCAGCAGAAACATCCATGAGATAACAAAAAAGAATTGAAGGAATTGCACCTCTTGCCCTCTAAGAAATTATTCTCATCTGCCAGGAGATCATATTTGCTTCAGAAAGTGAGTACCATAATGAACTTACACTGAGTGACACATTATGGGACTCCTTAAAAAACAGCTTCTCCTTTAAATAACTTCTAATCTCACACTTCTGGTGTTTTACCAATGATTATCTTATTTAAAGACAGATTTAGCAAAAAACTCAGGTGGCATGCTCAGGGCCAAAGAAGAAACGGGGAATAATGGAAAATTTTTTGAGTCCTAAATAAAATGAAACACTAATTCCAGTACTTTTTTCCCCCCTATCATCTCTGTTACTGCTGAAGAGGAAAACACCAATGGCAATAGTTAGACAAAAGCTGCCCTTGTGGAGGCTTATGTTGTCTAATGTTTCTTGCCAAGAGGACATTTCCAGGCCCATTTTCAGTTTGTAGAGCCTGTCAAAACAGTCTGAATAATTCCCCAAAGTCTCATCATTTCCCTGTAAGTGTCATGACAGCTTTGATAGATGCCTTCATTTCCATATAATAGTCAAAAAGGCAAGAACACTTTTTATTTCTTCTCAATAAGATTTTCAAAAGTCTTTGGTGTTCTGAAACTGTTCCAATTAAATTCAATATGTTTTCTGACTAGCTTAAAAGGGAAGAAGAAGTTAGGGCCATGTAGAGTACTTCAGAAAATCCTACACTTCTTTTTCATGTATTATTCAATCCCTTTATGTGCTTATGCAAGCTCAAAGGGTGCAATACAAAATGCTCATATCCGCACCCTTGTCAAAGAGTACTTAACAGCTAACAACCCTCTGCCAAAAAAATCTGAACTATGCCTTAATTTAAGAAGCATTCAATTTTGTCATATTTCCTTATGGTAATTTTTAACAAAAGTGAATCACTACTGACAAACACCCCTTTAACAATGGTATATTAATCGAATTAAGATGGAGAATAAAGGAGGCATTACAGGCAGTTAAGTGTGAGAAAGCATGTTCTACACTGAATAATTAATTTTCATTCCAAGATAAAAATGTTGCCCATTGATTTACAACCCCTTCTGGCTATAAAGCCTTTTGGTGGAAACCTGATTCTTAATTATTGTCACAGGAATGCTAAGCTTGTCAAAAAGCTATTTCCATCATGATGATCAGCCTTAACTGCTTGGAGCAATTTTTGTGCCATACTTAACAGCTGCTTCATCATTTGTTATCTTTTCAATTAAGCACTCTACTCCTGCACAGCTCATAATCTCCACAGAAGAAAGAAACACACATGCAAACACACACGTGCTTACATACAAATACATGCCCTCCTAAGCACAAACCCTCAACAACAGCCTGTCTCTGCTTTTCTTCATTAAGCAAAGAGTTCAAACATTTCTATGAGATGCTAGTGGGATATTTGGACTGTGCACAGATACTCTCAAAATAACACAGAAATCTTCAAAGCATCACATCAGCATTTTCAGTTTACATAGTTCTATTTTCCACTCTATTTTTTGTCTGCTAAATTTACTCCTTTCAGTGACAGAACATGAAAATAGACTGATTACTCCGCTTAAAAAGCAAGCAGAAACATGCCTTTCTTTAAAAACACCATAGTCATGTATTTATTATACTGAAACTAGATGTTAATAAATTAATGTCCCTTCCTTGATACAGATTTTATATTCCTTAAGTAGTTATTTTATGTGGAGATTTTGTAAGATTTAAAGCTTTTAACCTGGATGAGTTTAGCTGAAAGTAAAGAGGGAGGGATGTCAGGTGCTTCTTCCTCCTACAAAATGGGAAGGGAAAACAAATGAGGAAATTGGTCTTCCTCATGCAGTGACCCTAATTGCCAGTATGACAGTATCTCCTGTAAGTATTTTAGTTCTGCACACGGAAACGCACACAAGAAAATTTGCTGGTTCATTGGTTTACGATGTAAATCAATTCAAACTTAATTTGAGATACTTCATTTAGGCTCCTTGTTTGAACCAGTGGTCTGTGGCAAATCTTGTTTGTGCAAAAGCAGAAACACAAGTTAATAGATATAGAGTGCCAAATTATGTTGCCAGACCAACCACTTGAACGAAGTTTTTACCTGCAGGTAAACAAGAATATTTGTAGAAAGTTATCTTGACGTGGTATGTAAATATTATTTGCTGTCAAGTGAAAACATGAATATGTCTTTGTAAATTTGCTTAAGTATGAGTTGGTGCATTTGTGAAATAACTGCTATCCAAGTGCAATTTGGAAGCTTTTCAGGGGATATTTATTTATTACCAGTAGAAAATGGCATTTTATGATAAGATAACATAAACAACTGTTTTTCATTAGAAACCTGATCTATCAATGAAACACATGCTTGGCTCTATTGCTGGAATTATTCAGTTATGTGTTGGTTTGGAATTTAAATAGCTTTTTAGGGAGGATTTTATATTGTACACATACCTTTTAAGGTTAAAATGCAGTCATCAGATTTATTTGGGTAGGGCAAGAGGGAACGGAACAGGAAAATTCAAGTGCTTTTGCATATATTATATATCTGAAGCTCCTTCTTTAGTGTTATAATGATGATAGACTAACCACAAAAGCATTGGTATTGTATTTTTACGTTTTTAGAGCTACAAATGGAAAAATGAGCCTTTTGAGATAGGCAGTTTAAAAACACAGAGCTTCACCAAAATCTGAACTCTACGTCTAACCATGTAGGCACCCTTGTTAATTTTTACTTTGACATCATCAGCCTGTACACAGAAAGAAACATATTTTCTCCAGCCCTTCTGATGATTTACTGTACAGGGATACCAGCTGTGCCTAAAAGCTCTGAGTTTCTCCACTACAAATTCAAACCAGACATATCTAAAGAATTTTCCTTCAGCTTACTTAACCTAAATAATTTATCAGGGAGCACTCTGACTCTGGGACAAGCTAACCAGGTTCCTCTCCCAAATTTTATCTGGGCATATTCTCAGTTCTGCCCTGCCAGCTTGCTGCTCTTCAGACATGCTCTTCTGCTTGCTATACAGAAGAACTTTCCTCATTCTTTAGGATTACTGACAAGAGGTATCTCAAACTGTGGTCTTGCTACTCTGGTCAGAAGAAAATTTTTCCACTGTGACTCCTTTTTTGATGATTTTATATTGATCTCCAGGTCTGAAACTGATTGCTATGATCACCTGTAGTCCTGACCTCAACTTTCAATCTGTTTTTGATTCTTTAAGTACTGGTTTCTTCTTTAAAGAGTTTAGTGTTACTATCCTGCAAAAGATAGCAAGTTGCATGCAAATTACAGTAATTTCACGATTATAAGCCGCACTGAGTATAAGCCGCACTTCCGGGTGTCGGCAACTTTTCATTCTTTGTCCATACATAAGCCCCACCTGATTATAAACCACACGTTACAATACAGAGTGTCATAAAAGGTATCTATTCTATCACCATCTGTTGAGGGTGGGGACACTGATCCTTATCTCAATGGCAGATATTCTGCTAATGGGCCGTCCATTGAAACCAGGCAGGGCATTGTTCTTTATCTTTTCACAACCCATCCTTCCTCCAGCGAGTCATTTTCTGCTAATGGCCCATTGAGTCCCACTGTGGGACTGATAAAATTACTGCATCCCATTGGGAGTTGCTCCAGCCAGGGGGAAGAGCCCAACATTTCTTACCAAGATAAAAACAGAGGTTTTGGGACACTAAGGGAGCCCCTTTCTCCACTGGACTCCAGAGGAAAACCGGATTTCTCCACATCACCACTGGAGCTCCAGAGGGAAACTGCACCTTCTACAGGAGCACTGCTCCAACTGAATCACATCTGTCACTGCAGGAGGATGCAGCCACCATTTAATGGGACTGCTGCCAACACCCTGCCTGATGGGGTGTCAGGTTGTACTCTGACTGTGTCAGGGTTTGGAGTTTGTTTCTTTGTAATACTGTATTTCTATTTTAATTTCCCTAGTAAAGAACTGTTATTTCTAATTCCCATATCTTTGCCTGAGAGCCCCTTGATTTCAAAATTATAATAATTTGGAGGGAGGGGGTTTACATTCTCCATTTCAAAGAGAAGCTCCTGCCTTTCTCAGCAGACACGTGTCCTCCAAACTAAAACAGCAACTTTTTGTTCTTTGTCCATATATAAGCCGCACCTGATTATAAGCCGCACTTTGGGTTCGGACCAAAATTTTAGTCAAAATGGTGCGGCTTATAATTGTGAAATTACTGAATGGGACATAGGGATAAAAAACATTCTTACTGATTTTTTTCAAAGATTAATCTATTCATATTTGGGCCACAGAGGACTCAATCATATAAAGTATTTGTACGTGTGACATGGGCTGCTGTAAGCAATTAAAAAAAAAAAGAAAAGAAAAGATTTTGTTTAGAGGGCTCATCTGACTTAAAGTGTTTCTGTCATCCTTTAAAATGCTGAACCTGAGGCTCATGTGCTGAGTCCAGCTGAGGGTCTGACCCATCATTTGGCATCTGTGGGAGGGAACAGGAAAAGCAGTGAGTGAGAGTCTCCAGCTCTGGAGTGCCCCTGGTCAGACACTGCTGTCAGCTGTTCCACATGTAGCATACTGAAATACATGGATTTACTTGCTAGCCCCAGAGAAGGATAGAGGCATTCAAGTGTCACTGCAGACAGGCAAAATGCACAGCCCACACTCTTAGATACGTGTGTAACCACAGGAATGTGCTCTCTGCTTTTCTCCACAATGCACAGGAAAGTATTTTTCACTTGATATGAAAGTAAAATATAAAATAAAATTTTAGAATATAAATAATTTCTACCCAATGCCATATGAAAAAAAGCTCAAAACAGATTCTTTCTTGAGCAATGTTTCCCTCCTTATTATTTCACAATATCTGAAAAATGAGATTAAGAGCACAAAAAAATTTTAAAAACCATCAAGGAAATCAAACATGAAGTTCTGCAGTGTCAGAACAACAGATGTGCTAAAATAATCTATATCTGTGGAATGATCATGTAAAGGAATTTACCTTGTCTTAAGATATTTGGCATAAAAAGTATTGGATAAAACATATTACCTGGTAGATTACTTTCTGTCAACATAAATGCACATATGTACATGGGGCCAGTGGTAGAGGCAGAGCTAGAGGGTAAGTAGGTGTGACCTCTCTTTATTAGGATTCCTAACAAGATACCAAACAAAAAGTTCAGGAGGATGGGGCTCTTTAAATATCTCTCAGATTCATCCCAAATAGGAAGAAGGTAGAAAGAAAGGTTTTAAACTGTCTAGATGTCTGTCAGGAGAATAATGGAATAATGTGTCAGGATGAATTGAACATCTGCCAGGTTCTTGGAAATCATTTTGCCAATATTTTGATAAGGCAACCAGAGATATGTGAGGAAGAGAGACAAGGCTAATGAGAAGGGAGAAACTTTAAAATGACAAAGATAGCAAGCTGTAGTAAAGGAATATAGCATCAAAAAAATAGAAAAAATAGTGTTAAAGGTGGGAAATGTCAGTGTCACAGAGAATTGGAAGGCTGGCAAAAAGGAAAATAATAATCAAAATATGGAAAACATTTTTGAGAAGACGAATGCAAATCATCTCCTAGCAGAGGAAAAGCAATGAATTTAGTGAGAGGAAGAATGCATTAACATGCTGCCTATGAGATAAAAGTTTAGGCTTTATTGAGGGATATCCCTAAGGAAAACATCTCAGCTCTGTAGGGAGTAAGAAAACTGAAACAATTTCTGAGACTTTTAAAGGTAGAATGCAGTGCTCCTTGTCTAGTCTCTAATCCTGGAAAATAAATAATTGAAGTAAAATCTTAGATTATATAATAGGAAAACTTTTGGCTGAAGGTTATGGCTTTTCCTCGTAGAGCTGCTTGTCTTGACTGACCCAAGCTGACGTTGCCCTTGACATCAAAGACTATTACTTACTGCATCACTTTCAGATCTGTCCCCAGAACACCTTCTTTATCTGATTTCCTCTAATACAAATACAGAACCCCTTAGTTCTGCCCTGGAATGTGTTAGAAGCAGAGAAGTCCCATCTGGAAAGGCATTTTATGTCTATCTAAGGCTGGAGATGCCTGTGAGCAGCCATCCTGCTGTGTCACCTCCACGAAGGCAGCCTGGGCTGGAAAGGGCTGGCTTTACCATGGAGGAACACAAGACTGAGACCTGCAGCAGAATTTTGTCACTGCACCTGGTCATTCCTTTCTTTCTGCTGGAAATATGAGGCAGCAATTTTCTAAAGTTTACCAAACTGAACATTAAAGTGTGCATGTTTTCTCCTTGAGCACAGAATGATGAGGTAGCTGAAGCACTCATAAAAATATTGGTTCACTATCTAATATGCTCCTGGAAGGTGCTTGTATACTGCAGCAAAGAAGAAAGCAGAATTTCTGTTTCTTAGGACTGTATCACATCCTTACTTATTAATTCTTATTTTGGCCTTTTATCAAAGCTTAGTTTGTCTCCCCTTTTTTCCCCCCTCAGAATCTGTTGTCTCTCATTTTCTGTTCTAATTGTTAAGATCTTCATGCAGCTGAGCTATTTCTTTAGAGAGCCTTTGATGTAATGCAACCTGAGAGCTCAGCCACCATGTTCAGGAGTAAGGAATTTTATGCAGCAAAGGTGCCAAGCCATTGCTTCTTTTGGATTTCTCCCTTTCTTTTCTTTATTTAATTGCAGGGTGAAGGACCATACTTGCAGAAATGTAAATAAAAGACTCCCCATTGTACATGGCTTGATTATGTGTCTTTCTCTGCTCTAGAGAGTGTGTCATCTGCTAATACAAAGGGTGATTTTGCCTCAGTAAAAGGAATGTAATTTCTGGGATCTGAACTCAGTTTACTGCTGTCTTTTGGCTCCCATCCAGGGAAGCATTAAGGGATATGCTTAATTGTAATCATGTGAACAAATGAGAAGTCCTATTGATTTGCTTATGGTTTGAGTTGTGCCTAAGAGCTGTGTTTGGACAGTGCTTCAATTCCACTCTTAAAAGGGACAGCTTCTCCTTTCTGCCAGGTAGTAGACACAACTGAGAAAATCCTCAGGACAAAACAAACATTTTTTTTGCCAGGACAGCCATGGAGAGAGTTGATGGGTGCTGAACTGGTCTGGCAGGAAGAACTACAGAGATGGAATGGAGAAAATGATGGAAAAATACAGTGAAGAGCAACAGGGAGTTAGGGAGGTGAGGGAGATGGAGTGATGAACATTCACCTGCTGCCTTACTCTGCACAAACACTCCATCAGCTCTCATTGCAGGGGAATTAAAGAGCAGTGATCACGTATGGCCTGCAAGCCCCTGTGAGCAAGAGCAATAGAAAAGCATTGGCATCCTTTGGAAATGATTTTTTAATGTTTTTAATGTTCACCTTTTCTGCCACAAGGCTGCCTTAAGTACCAGATGGTGGAAGAATTACTTGTGTTCATTATTACATTAAAAACCCTGATAATTTGAGGAGGTTGGGATAAAAGGCCTACAACAAGTATGATTTCACAACATATTTGAACATATTTGAACATATTTTGGGGTCTTAAAGGGGGTTTCCTATACCAGAAGGAGGGAAAGAAGCCTCTGAACAGGCAGTGATGAGCCATCCATACCATGCAGTCCCTGCAGCTCTGCCCAGCTCTGTTCCTCAAAGGGATTGGAGACATTTTGAGAAGATAAATCCAGAGCATCCAAACCAACAGTGAATGCTCATAACTACTGTGTTCTAACTTGGATTGTTCCTCACAAAGCTGATTTAGCTAAGGTTTGGGTGCACAATGTTATTATGGACTACACAGAATAAGCTATTTTGTATGATTGCATTGTGCCTTTAGATAAGTGAAACAGTGTGTAAAGTTGATAGGCATGTTAAAATGGAATAAATAGAGAATTAGAACCAAACCAAGTAATTTTCATATACAAACTTCACAGGAAATTTCCTCTCCATGTCTCACTTCCATTTCATTCTACAAGTCAAACTCAGTTACTCCAACTTTTCAAAGAGTAATGAAATCTTGCAATATTCCAAGGCTTTTCCCCTGCCCCAAAACAAATTATCTTGATCACTGCTGGGTATTTAGTAGCATTTAGTAGCATTCAACATTAGTCTCAGGGAAAACAGTGAAAATGCTGATATGAAATATGATCAATTAATGAATAAGGGAAAGAAGCATTCTGACTTCTGTGGAAATAGGTCCTGAGAGATGTACCATTTTGTCACATTTATATATGTGGGATCAACATCTGTTAAAATGTGTATAATTTTTAAACGTATTTGCTTGTCTGATTCAAGACCAATACTCTACAGAAATTATGAAGTATGACCTAAATGTTCTGTGAAATAACAGGTAACAAAAAAAAAAAAAAAAAAAGTCAATTGAAAACAAGAAACAAGAAGACCAAGTCTCTAAAGCTGGAAGAAAATTTGACTTGGTCTGACATTTCTTCAGGGTAAATATAGATATACAATGATGTTTGAAAATTTTTGTGGGTCATGAAAGGCTTGAAAAAATGGAAGACAAATTAATTAGGGCAGAGAAATATTGCCTGGTAATTTGCCCTGCACTATTTGGCAAAATGTTTCATACAAAAAACCTTCAAATAAAGTGAACAGAACTGGAATGGAAAAGACAGAACAAGAGACTATATCCTAGAAAGGCAGCACTATTTAAATTAGGGGGAAAAGTTAGTCTGAATCAAGAGGTAAGATCCAAAAGTATTGAGCTGTGTGATTCCAGTATGACTACTTCTAGTGAAATACCACATCTTACTCCATGATCTTCACTTTAAAGAAGACACTGAAAAATTTGGGTATAATTATTCTTTAAAAAATTAATATAAAAATTATTCTAGAGCTGAGAAGATTGTTACAATGAAAAGCTTACAAAGTATTGTCAAAATTAAAATTTGGCAGTGATCTCTCTGCAATTTCCAAGAAGTGACATGAATTGATATTGCTTGTTAAGAGATTTTCTTATTTGGTAGCAAGATCAGAAGTAGAGAAAAGTAAGGAATTATTTTTAATACTAAAGGAAAACAATTTTGTAAACTGATAATGGAAAGCAATGACTGTAGCAAAAAGATGGAATGCACAGCTCTGAGTATTCAGGTGGAGATCTGTCTGAAAATGCTCTGTTCTTTAATCAGATGCAAATAATTGGGTACAAATCAAAAATTAGGTAACTAAATGCAAAAAATTGCAGTGAATCGAGCGGTTTATTGGTCACACATGGTCCAAAAGATGTCCTTTTATTGGCTTTGACCTCTGCACTCAGTCCTAGTGCAATGGTGCTGTTTTACTGGAATGTGACCATAGATGTCACTTAAATTCAAAAAGGTAGTAGATTTAGAAGGGAATTTAGAAAAATACTATTTTCCATTTTCAGTGAAATTGAAGCCACTTTGGAACATTTGTGAAATATCCTATTTCAGTATTTATTCTTAACATCAACTTTTCAACCCTTCTATTAGCTGACATTGATAATGTCATTGATATTTATGCTATTTCATTTATGGTTGGGCACTTTAGGCTTTGCATCCAGATTCTTTTGGGTAATATTGCTTTAAGAAGAAATACTTTATTGCTTTAAGAACTACTTTCTCTAGCAGTGACTTCCTTTCAACAGAGCAATCTCTTAAGCAGAGAGACAGACCCCTTTTAAATTGGAGCATCTGCTTTGCAGGGTGAAGTTCCTGTTGTCTGTAGAAGATATGGCAAGTAATCAGTACCTCTATAACTGGCCTGGAGATAGAGCTAATACAATCATTTGCCTTTCTTTGGGCTTTTAAATGATACCTTAATGCTAGCACAGGCACCACAAACACATCCTCTGGGCTTGTGAATACTAGAGGAGTTTTAAAAACCAGATATTTTTCATTCTGAAGAGCTATCAAAGTCTGTTTGCCCAGCTGAAGATTTTGCTTCTTTTATCAGAAGGATAAATCTTGTGTCAGTGTAATGGACTGTGTCAAATATGGTCTGGCACACACTAAGTAAGGAATAATACTCTCCAGGGTTTGCCTCCAGCACCTGAGAAATAGGATATATTGTAGGAAGCATACCCTGAAGTATAGTATTTTAATCACAGACAAAAAATAAATTTTTTGGATGAAAATAAAGGTGAATGAAATGGTTCAGTGTTTTTTAAAATCCTTCCTTGGGATAAATGAAACACCTTTTATCCTTTTCATGAGAGAGGTATATTCGGTTAAGACTCAGTTTAACTTCCCTTAAATCAGTAAGACTACTGGTTTTCACCAATGATATCCTTGATTGCCTTTTTCTTTCATTAAATTTGGTTTCACTTAGGAACGAAGACAAACTGGTTACAGAAACTGGGTTAAGAGGTTCATGAGACATTGGAACAGGTTATCCAGAGAAGAGGCTGTGGATAATCCAAGCCTGGAGGTCATTTTGAGCAAGGCTTTGAGCAATCTGATCTAATGGAAGGTGTCCCTGCCCATGGCATGGGGACTAGATTATCTTTAAGGTCCCTTCCAACCCAAAATATTCTAGGATTCTATGAAAAGAGTACATATCAAAACACACTCACTTAGCATTTTTCATTTGTATGTTGTTTACCATTTTAAATCAAAATTTAAAAGTGCAATTTAACAGCTAGGGGCTGAGAATATATCTTTAGGGTAGAAAGCTTTAACTGTACTTTAAGACTTAGATGGGCACTGAGGGCTCATGAGATCTGGCCACTTATCCATGCTTAACTACAAGTCTTCATCGTAGAAAAAAAGTGTTAAATAATTTTATGCTTAGTTAGGAAATGGCAAGCTGGTTGGAATCACAACTCACCTCACCTGCAGAATACAGGTGAAGGAATAACAGTTTAAAGTTTCAATATCACATATTGCTAAAGAACCTTTTCTCTGATACCCTCAACTACTAATTTTGATTGTAACCTTCCCCATAAAATATAAACATGCTTTTTTCTTTTCTAGGCATAATAGGAAATAAATGTTTTTCTTCCTATATAACTTCCTGCTTCATAGCTAATAGCCATTCAAATTAAATCAGCCAATGACTATTGTACTTTGGTGTTAATTTACATGGGGGTATATCTGGTTACAGCTATTAGCACAAATGAGCATCATGCTGCGTGTGCTTTCCTTGGAGATGCCTTTGATGACGCTGGGAATTGCAGGTTTGGGTGTGAAGTCAGATTTTCTCTGAGAGATATTGATTTGTTTGCTGTAAAACCTTTTAAAATACTAAGTGCCCATAGACACTGAGCCACAAGTAACCTTAACTTCTTATCTGTTGATATGGTCATAGTTGCTCCTATGAACTTGAAGTTCTCCACAGCTGGTGGTCATTGCCCTCACTGAGAAGGGGTAGGTATGGTGTCACTTGGAGAGAAGTTGTTGGTGGTCATTGCCCTCACTGAGAAGGGGTAGGTGTGGTGTCACTTGGAGAGAAGTTGCTCCCTTGCACAGCAGAAAAGATGTGGCCACCCAGAGGGAGTAGCACAAACCATTCAGGATTCCAGTTCCCAGGGCAGGGAGTGCCAGAGCCTGGCACTGCTCTCAGATGGCATCAGGGACAACAACTCTGTAGGATCAGGCCAATGATCTGCTCAGCCTGGTGGGAGATGGAGAAAGGCTGGGAAGTATTAGGGACTCCCACCAGCAGGCAGAAAATGTGGGAGGGGAGGGGAAAGGGATTCTGTTTGGGTGGCAGGAGAATCTACTCCCAACCTATCCCACCTCCCCAGGTGCCCTTATACAGCAGGCATGAGGCCCTGGAATCCAAGGCCCAAGGAAAGGAGGATGAGGGAAATGAGAATGTGGATGGAGGTTCTTTTGGGATGGAGGTGTTGTCTAGGCCGGGGCAGCCTATCCACTGCATCATGACTTCCTCAGCTAAATAAAACATCCATATTAGGTGCACAGCCAGTACAGGAAGAGCCAGTTTGGGAGATAATAAGGCCCTTTCCATCTAGGTTTTTCCTCAGATGGTGTTATAAACTTTCCACACGAATTTAAAAAATGCTCCCACAAATGATATCATAAAGAATTCAAAATGAGCTGTATGTATCATATGCATTCAGGAAAATCTTTAGTGAAAATTGCCTACAGCTTTCTCTCTCTTTGAGCAGCACACTGACATGATCCAAAAGGAGTGTCTTAATTATGGTAATTACAGGATTTAAAATTCATTAAATAAAATATTGAGGCTATTCAAACTCAGATTTTTGAAGGATTATAGTGTTTGACAACACTATGAAAGGTTTAAGTGCGTAGTTTAACTGCCAGAATTGGTTTGTGTTTAGCCCTTATTACTCAGCACGAAAAACATGTTTTAAGTGGAATCTGCAGCCCACTTTCAACTGTCAGTCTAAATATGTCTATTCACAAGCTGAGAAATTAGCACAGTGCATGATGCTCTGGTGACACCCATCAAGCAAGAATAACTCATCGTTTCACTCCATCTCACATCCAAGTCATGAATTTCTACACTTTGTTTAAAAAAAAAAAAAAATGAAAAAAGGGTTGACAGAGGCTTAAAATGGCTAAAGTCTGAAGTAAAAGATAATTCACGTCTTTCAGAGTCTGCCTTCGTGGACATTTTGTTACAGTGGAGTGGGGCTGGTAGGAGGCAGGTATGACTTTTCTTCTCCTATACCCTCATAGCCTCTAGCCAGTACAATGGCATTGTATTTGCACAGCTCCCTGTGCTAGGCAAAACTGAGGGAAAGACAGAAAAGCAAAAATGCTTCTGTGGTGAAGTAATTTCCCAGAACTGTCTCTGTTCATGGAGGGCAAATCCCTCAGAGGTGGGTCCTATGCTGCCAGAGGGCCAGCCCAATACTGAGGATTGATTTATCCTCAATGCCACAGGTGTCCATTCAGTGCTCTGCTCTCCTGACTCCCCTGCACAGCAAAGCAGCTCTGTTCATGCCTTGTACCAACTAACTACATGCTTCTGTCTTTAATGTTTCAGCATCTTCCCTCCAATCAGTGCTGCTCTTTCTTGCCTTGGCTCTGACTTGCTGTAAAATGACCATGGTCACCTTGCGAAGGGAAAGTGTGACCCTGCTGGCACTGGTATTCAATGCCTAAGGAACTTTTCAATTATTCCTGCTACTCTGTGCCATGTTGTGTGTCCACCTACAGGGACAAGTCCATTATGTAAATGAAACCACACTGGTATAAAAGACAGCTCCAATTCAGAAGAGTGTCTTAAAATGTCTTGTGCCCACCCATCAAAATGTCTTCATTTAAGACTTAGCCTCAGTCCTGGCCCTCCAGGAGCCCTAGGTCTGAGCTCAGGACTGGAGGATTTTGCGTGCTACATGGCTATAAAAAGTATCAGGTTTGAAATCTGCAGCAAAACCTCTTCTGATGACAGCATCCCCATGAAAGCCACCCCTGGGAACCAAACAGATGTAAACAGTGAATGGCAGTGGTTGCATGGGTGTGGCACAACTGTGCACACACAAACTGAGCATGCATGGAAAATGCAAGTTCTCACAAGAACAAGTGTGGCATGTTGACAGAGTCGAAGCAGGGCATTGGCTAGAAAACAAGGAAGAGAAGGCATTCTTGAATGTTTTTACAGATTTTTAGCTAAGTATACTATCAAACTTATTGAACAATAAATGATTTCTTCTAGAAAATCCAAGAGAACAATGAATTTGAATAGGGATGTGCAGAAACAGTTCTTCAAAGTGAAAGTTGCTTTACCATTTTGGTAGGTTGATGAGCTTTCCTTGAATCATCTGTCAGGTATATAGTGCTGTGCTCATTTCTGTGGAAAGAAGTTTCTTATTGGGCTCTTATCTCAGCAATTTTCCAAAGGTGAGTCCACACAGGGAAGAAAACAGAGGTTCTGTCCATTGTGGTCTGTGCCTGTAGTGCTCCCACAGGTGGTGTGAGAGCATGAGCTCACATGTGGAGCTCTGTGTGGCTCGGTCCCTCTTTGTCCATCCACTCTGTTGGTGGCATTTGGGTTCCCTTCCCTGCTGCTGAGTGTGGTTGTGAGGCAGATTTACTCCCACCCTGATCCAGGGGCTAGCCAGCATGAAGGTGAAGTGAGGGTTCAGGGAGTGGGACAGTGGTGTGAGCTCAGCCTCGGAGATGCCACAAGAACCAGGAGACATGGAAGAACTGGGAAATAATTTTCTCCAACCAGGAGAGGGCAGAAACTTCATTGTACAGTAGTATGAAACCACTTCCACAGGCAAAAGTCATCCCTGATTTCCTGAAACACTTAATATTTACTGCATGTGTAAGAAATGGAGGACCCTTTTTCTGGTAATCCTCATGGCCAATGGAACACTTTCCTGAAAGACTGCAACCAGAGATTCATTCTCTGCTCTTCATTTTCACATCTATTCCGTGCCAGGTACCTTTTATAATCCATCTGCTTCTCACCAGATCAGTAATTTTGTTTTCTTTTCTGGCAGACAGGTCCTCAGAAGCCTTGCCAAAAATATCCTAAGTCCAAAGTTATTTTTAAAAGGTGCGAAAGTCAAGAAAAATCCAAGTGAATCCAAGGTAAGTAGTTTGTATTCCTTTCTACTTTCAAATTCTGTAAGAGCTAATAGTAGGGTAAAAATATGGAAACCTAATGAGATTTCAGAGCAGACATTTTCCATTTGAAAAGAAATAGAAGAAAGAAACTTTGAAATTGTCTCACTTCAGGAAAGATCTGAAGACCAAGCTTCATTCCAAAATATCAAGGACAGTCCTTCACTGTAATGGCATCTTGAAAATAGAGTGTATGAGCTTTTGTAACTGGTTTTGAAACACTTGTTTTGGTTTAAAGTTGCCATGCTGAACTCAAACCCAGCTGAATTGCTGCTAATGGGTGAACTGACAGTCTCTTCAGTTTGCAGTAGACAGATGTCAACACTGCAGCTGGAACTAATCATGAGTTGTCATCATGACTGGAAGTAACTGAAACTTTTCTTGAATGTAGATAGCTAGGACTGAACAGACATGAACACTAATTCATCCTCTCACACATAATATCTCATTGCTTCAAGCAAAGGACAGAGGGGGCAGAAGTTCCATTTCACAGGACATTGGGCAATTTTGACATTTGTCTTCATGTGGATTACAAACAGATCTTGAAAATGTCAACATTTTTGGTGTAAACAAAATAATTCTTTTACTCTCAATTGAAATGCTTTATTTTGACAAAAACTAAACATTCAGATTATTCACTCCTTCTCAGTTATGCAGGACAGGCATTGGGATGCAGTATCATTCATATGTTTCATCCCAATGATGAAAGCCAGAACTGTTTCCTTCTAAGGGTACGGAAAAATGAAATTTCTTTCCCTTGCTGCCCCTTCAAATAAATCTCTGCTGGGGTTAATGCAGCTTCAGGGGGTGTTTGGACTTAACCAAGTAGAATTCTCTTGTTAGAGAGAATGCCTCCCTCAATATTTTCCAGACTGGAGCTCACCTCTGAGGGACTTTAGCAGTGCTCCATGGGCAGGTATGTAAGGATGTAATTTATAGGACCATTTAGATGACTTTGAGACGTGTGGGTAGATCACCACTTTGGTTCCCAGACCTCATCAATGAAAGGACAACTCAAACACATGAAAGAATCCTTCTGAAAAATCATAGTTTTGGACCCACCCAAAAATCCAATGTGGTGATTTATTTTGAATTTTGTTTACCTTTAACATGCCTGGAGTACTTTGGGCAGATGGTGCACCCTTCATGCTCTACCTGCTCACCTTATTCAGGCATGGACTGTGCTCCTGCCTTTCAGGTTTTTTTACTGTTAAAGCTTCCCCCTGGAAAAAATGAAAGCTTTAGAAAACAATTAAAGCTTTTTGCTCACACTGGAAAAGAAAGCAAATTTTATGAGTATTGAAAACATTGGACATGCAAATAATAAAACTCTGAATCAAATTACACTCGAGCTGTCTTTAAGACCTGGTCAAGCAGCATCAAGTAGACAGAGTGATTCTTATCCAATTATCTATTTAGTGGTCACAAAATCAAACATGATCACATGATTTTGGTGGTGTATCTATTAGGGGTCATATCATAAGGACACGTTTTAGCCATGGTGCCCCAAAGATATTAATAAGAAAAATTACTTAGGAAAAATCAGATTTTCATTACTCTATTTGCTGTTGTGGGGAAAAGGCTTTTTGGAACTGAAGGAGGGAGCAGCTACTCAGATGAAAATGAGAGCACATTTTGATTTAAGGAATTATTTTTGATGGTGATCATTATGAACCTTATATCACCCTTGGCACCAATGAATATGACCTCCTTTTTTGAAAGCACACTTCAGAATAAAAAGTTCGTGAGGAATTTTTTTTTTGTCTTCTGTGTGTCTCTTGTTCTGTGCTGTAGCTTGGGGATCTCTGCAGAAAAATCACAAATGAAAGTTTGATTTTATCAGAGAATGGGAGATTTGTGACATACCTCCCTGAGGATAACATGCCATCTTATTTAAAAAGTAATGAAATATTTTTTTCTGTGAAATAAATATTTTTTTTCTTGGAACTTTTAAAAACTACTTTTACCTACTCAAGTTTCATTTCAGACAACATTAATATAAGTCTAAATGTTGTCTAGAGTCTTCAAATTTAAGTTCTTCAATGTGTCCTCGCTCAATGGAATGCCTTTCAATATATGGCATTTCTACCCCCTTGCCAAGCTGACCAATGTGGAGAGGGTCTACAGACACATATAAATATTGTGAACTTGCCAGGTAGCTTGATTTTGTTATTTTTAGGGACACAGTACATCCCTATTTAAATGCCTGGGAGTAGCTAGTGTGGAAAAATGCAATTCATTTTGGTAATGATGTCAGGATTTGGCCTGGAATCTGCTCAGGGACTACACACACAGTGCTTTCACTGGTGTGGGCTTTTTCTTTCAGTCTCACACCAATTCTTTGTATCTCTTTCAATGACAAGGAAAAAGGCAGAAATGTCAGAGAGCTCTCTATGAGTGGTTTTCTGTGATTTCCACAGCCTCAGTCTCTTCTCCCTCCATATGAAAAAAGTTAAATATGGAATTTAAAAGCAAAAAAGGAGCACTTACAAATGCTCTGTTGAGGTTCAGTCTAGTTTTTCTCCTCTCTCTCATCTGCCTTTCCCAGAATGATTCCTGAGGGGGAAAAAGCACTTAAAATACACTCTTGATCCTGACCCAAGTCCCACTGCTTCCTTATTCCTCTGATGATAAGTCAAAAACCACTTAAATGGGCTCTTTGGGACAATTCACACATCTCCTTTCTCTCATCTACCTTTATGCTCCAGGAGGTAAAGGTGCTTGAAAATAAAGGTTTTGTTGATATTCAGCTCAGTTTCCCTCTCTCTGCCCTGCTTGTGTTTTCAGCTCATTGGGTTTCTCAAGTCTCCTCCTCCCTGACAAAGTAAATCTCACAGCATATGATATCATGGTAAAGATCTTGAACTGAATGTTACCGTATGGCTCCCATTGCATTAACGATTGCTGCATGGGGGAGATATGGATTTTGCAATGACCCAGTAAAATAGCTGGCATGTCGTTTTCTGTTTCCTCTTTAGAGCAAAGATATATCAAGATATTAAAAATATTTACATTTGTTTTTTGCTATGTGCTGAACCATTGGCCAGGAGCAAATTAAGATTTCTGGAACCATATTAAAGTCACAATTTTATAAGCTCAGCTGTAGTGATGGTGAAAGGTGAGGCAAACAGCACAATGCAGAGGCTGATCACAGGGCTCTGGGGCTTCCTTCAGTTGCTGAAGCAAAGGCATCTGCTACTGATGAAGTGCCTTCAGGTATTTTTCATCCCCTCCAGCTGCCAGTCCAACAGAGTCCAGGGCCCTGCAGGTCTGCATCCCATCTGCTGGCACATTGCGTGTCCCAGATACTCTTGGGGCATTTAGGGGCGTAAGATGTTTGGGCAGCCTCACTGAGCTCTCCTGTTTCCATCTCTTTTTGCAAAGGAGAGCTCAAACAATTATGGCTAAAAAGGAAGAAGAAATCTCACATTCTCCTGCTTAGAGTTCCATATGACAAAGAGGAGAAGAAATTAGGGAATATCACCATAATGATATATTTTTTTTTGTTAAATTGGATTGTCAGCCATTGAGGGCAGAATGAGGACTAAAAGAAAATATGTTATCAGTTTTGTCCTTTTCAGCACATTATTTTAAGCAAAACTCTTTTTATACTTAAAAATCAGTTGCAGACAATTTCCAAACTTATAAAAATTAGAATCAATGTAATGAAATCTAATTAATAAATACATGTTCCACATCACATTCAAGGCCTGAAAACTCTATTTTATCAGAGTTTTCACTGAAAACAATGCTGCAGAACCAACTGAACCAAAGACAGCATGTCCATGACAGCAACATGACTCACTGGAAGGAGCCAGAGCTGAAGGAAACTGTGAAAGGAACATCTCCATGGAAGGGAGAGAGTAGGCAGCACAGAACAATGCTGTGGAGTGAGACTTCAAGAGTTGTGAGTCCTTTCCTTGATGTGTTCAGTGTGCCACTGTCATCAGCACAGGGCCAGGGTTCCACATTTACCTGTCCTCCCTTACGGCTTCAGTTAAGGCACTAACAACTGTTTCTGGGTGAAGGGTAGGAATTTATTCTCAGTGTAGAGAAGCTCCAATAGAAGAACACAGGACAGCCTGCTAGAGCCCCACAGTGATGTGCTCTTGTTTTTTATTGGTCCCCAGAGTAACCTTTGGGACATATGTGCAGGTAAAAGTATGTTCACAGCACAGTTACTGCATCCCAGTTTTCTCTTGCTGTGACAGGCAGAACAAAACAGCTCCCACTGGTTTTAACAGAGCCATTTGGGATCCTAATGAGTGCAGCTAACACAGCAGCTCTGGCTCTCTACCAGCAACGTGAATGTTAAAAATTATGCATATGTGAAGGAGGATAGTTTGTCATATATTTCTGGAAAGTAGTTTAAAAACTTGGCTTTAATAATGGGCATGTTGACAGCAACTGGGCTTTGATGGCCAAGTCCCTCGGATATCAACCACTCTAGCATCAGAACTATTTTGACGTCAAAACAAAACAGGCTATTTACTTTTTGAAGTTAAATTAAATCCAGAGAGTATGATGCTGTTACAGAGCTGGAGTCCTAGGCCATTTCATCCAAATGAGCTGAGCAAGGTATAACTTATGAACAACTCCATAAAACACAGGGGCCAGGTTTCATTCCAGCAATATCAGTTAAAAACGTGTATCAGGCCAGGCTGGAGAGGAGCAGCACTAGTGAATTTCCAATGCATAATCCATTTCAAACTTACTCTCTTCTCACTGCCTATCATTGCTAATGGGATGGTTGGCAAATTATTGATTCTTCTGATATTGGTGAATAATAAAAGATGATCTTTACAGTGAATTAGATCAGTTAAATAAAGTTTATCCGAGTTTAGGTGGGGAGACTTTCCTGTCCTATAGTGGGCTCAGAAGTTTCTTTGGGGATCCCAAAGTAATCCTGTGAATAGAAAATGCCCTGGAGAAGAAGAGCCATGGCTGATACCTTACTGCTTCTGTTTCCCTTCCCAGAACCATTTCCTCTTTGCCACCTTTGGTACCTGTCCCTACACTGTTTGCCTGTTCTCCATGCAGTTGTTCTCTCCACTTGCTCTGGGGAAGATTGTTGCTTGTATCCTTAAGTGCTGCCACATCCCCTGGTTCATGGATGTTTGCTGGACTGCCAGACAGGGCCCTAGGCTTCCCTGAGGTCTGTTCTTACTGGAAAAACACCCATGACCTCCACAGGGTCATTGTTGGGCAGGCTGATCCTCCTACTTGTCATAGGCAGGTGGTGTGCAGTGGCTGATCACATCAACTGACCACATCTACTCCAGGGGCCCATGGGGCTGGAGCCAGAGTTCTGGACCCCAGCTGGCTCCAGGAGTGTGTCTTTTGTTCCATTGCTACTCCACATAGACAGAGGCAATCCCCTCAAACAGCTCCTGGGATCAGCTTCTCATCCT
Organism: Catharus ustulatus; assembly: GCF_009819885.2. Taxonomy (NCBI): domain Eukaryota; kingdom Metazoa; phylum Chordata; class Aves; order Passeriformes; family Turdidae; genus Catharus; species Catharus ustulatus. The sequence continues at coordinate 66,585,647 of NC_046225.1, read as the reverse complement.
TCCTATGGGCAGAAATTTCTCAGCTGAACCTGCTCCCTCTTGAGATGGGAAAAACTTCCTCAGAGGGCTCTGAGAGCCCATCTTATATCAGCTGCCCTGGGAAACAGAGCTCTTTTTCCTTGGTGGAGATGGAGGAAGAGCATCAGCCTGCCAGTGAGGAAGGAGCGCCCTGGTGTCCCCACAACACTGGGCAGACACAGTCAGTGGGGGTTTATTGTCCTGGCTTTGACTGCCCAGAATGTGTCTGCAAAGCTGATTCTAACACAGATCATTTGGGAATTAATATATGCTGAATAGCTATCAACTTAGACAATAGAAAAGGCTGGTTATGGCCTCAAAGAACTAAATTTAGGATAAATTATAATCTTTATGCCCTTCAGAAAGATGAAATAAGCAATTTTGCAATTGCTATAAATGAATATTGGTGTCTTTTCTTTTAGCTCTACAGAGCCACTACAATTCCCAGTGTTAGATTCCTTTACATAGAGCATGCTTGTGTCAGCTGATTACAAAAACTACAGGGGGAAAGTGGTGAAATTAGCAGGTGGAGCAAACCCAGACAGCATGCTCTGTGCCACCAAAGATTCACATTGCAACAGCTGTTGGAAAAACCTTCTTACATCTCCAGATTTCCTGAGGCCCTTGTGGTCCCTCCAACAAGGTACAGACCTGAACCTGAAGTAATTTTTGCTTTTTTGATCGCAAGCTTGGCTACTGTAGCACAAGCAAGATTTTGGGAGAAGCACTGCTCAGACAGACTGAGAAATTCTCATGTGGAGTTGTCCTAACTCAGAAGGATTCATGACTTCAAGACTCCCTCCAGATCAAAATATTGTCTCCATAGTAGTATGCATAGGCAGTTTGGGACATTTTTACTTATAGAGGAGTTTCTTTCTTTTCTGCTAAAGTAATGGAATTCAATCAGCCGAGAAACCAAAAATAATTGTATATTCAGCCAAAGATAGTTTAAAGGAGTCTCCTCAGAACTGAAAACACAAGAATAAATCTTCCTAAATAGGTGCTTTTGGAAAGAGACAAAAAGAGCATGTGAGGGAAAGTAAAGAAGTTGCCCTGACTTCACAGAAGTGCTTATGCACCATCCAGCCCCAAGCAGTGTGAGCACTGGCTTTATGTATTTCATGTAGTGTTTGCATCACTGTGGTGGCCACAGGGGAGCTGCTGCACAGTGAGAGGTAAATGACATGCAGTATGTCTGGAATCTGTGACAAATGCCAGCAGGGTGAGGATGCAGGACAGAACTGCAGTGTCTCCACTTTGGGGTGGCTACCATGGCCTCTTGCAGGGCTACTGCTACCCCATCTGCTCTGTGCAGAATGAGGATTCTCAGACTTGCTTCATGTTTCTGCCCTGAAATTGCCAGTCTTACCTGGTATACTAGTAATACATGGACATTTACAGTAATAAAGTCCTGATTTCTTTAAGACATGGGCATGGCTGCCTGCAAGCACAGATCTGGTGGAACCAGTTGTGGATATAAAAGCTCTTGGCTGGTAACTGAAGCAAGCGTAGGTCCTGTGGATTTTTCATTAGTCCTCTCATCTACTCTGTTCCAGTGACCTTTATGTGTTGTATTTTTCAAACTTTCAGAGGGTTTCAACTTAAGGAATCCCAGACTCTTATTCTTGTGATAAATAAATGCTCATTCTCTCTGTAAACACAAGAGAAAACTGCACATGCCAGTATTTTTTAAACATGCCATGAAAAGCTCTTTGTAGCTTAGAACAGAGAAGTTAAATTTCACAATATTCAGTTCCAATTCCAGAATAACAAAAGATGATAGTTGAACAAAAATGCTATTGTATCACTGGGAAGCAATTAGGCTGGTGATGGCAGGTCTCGAGTGAGAATACAGCTCCTCAGTGAGCTATGAGTACCTGCTATTTGCCAAAACTGCCATTATTATAAGAACATTGTCATGATTGAAAACCCTAATTACCTGGGATTTGGAGGTTTGTGGAAACTGTTGTGCTTTTAAAGGGCTAACTGCACTATTAATACAGGTTTTAAATTGGAACTAGGCTGAAACATCCCACAAGTTTTATACAATGTTGTACTACCATTGCTTAAGATGTGAAGTGTTGTGGTTTTTTTTATCAAGTCTTGATCATAATGGAATAATTTTTCTGGCTGAATTGGACACACATTTCACTGTTTTCTTTCTCTTCTCTTCCAAGGGCCGTATGCTTTCACACTGAGAACAAATTTCTCCCTTTATATGGGACTGATCATAAATAAAAATGAAGTGTTGGAGAAAGAAAAAGAAATGTGGCTATGATTATACCATGTTTATGTCCACAGTGGACAGATGAAAGCAATAACACAAAGCTGTTATTTTAGTAATTATAAAACCAGAATTTATAATGATTTAAAGGCTAACTTAATAAGAAATATAAGGGCAACGTGCTCTGGAAAAGGTTTCAATGAAAGGATTGAAAACTGAGATTGACATTCAGTTTCTTGGAATTTTTTGCAAGGAGGCTTTTATTTTGTGACATTCTGAAACCTAGAACTGTGGTTAATGTGAATAGTTGTCACACTCACAGCTCTGGCACTTGAATACTCAGCTTGTAAGTATTGAATTCAACTCCCTGTGAAGCCTTGGTGAAGGAAATTGTTGTGTTATTTACACGCTTAGGGATGGAGGATGATTCATAGGATTCAAGGGTGCTAAACGGTCCTAAATATAAAATAAATAATGTATCCATAACTGGTTATAGTGTTATGTTAAAACTGCCTAACAGGCAGTTAGGCAGGCACAGTAAAAAAATAGGTCTGAAGAGGTGAATGGTATGTTTCAAAAAGTATCAAAAACTTTTAGCAGCTCTTTACCAGTTTTAGTACAAAGAAAAGAGGTAATTTATGTAAGCAAAGAAACATCTTTCTTCTTAAGTGGCTTATAAAAATACATTTTTTCTTTATTTGAGAATCCTTATAAGGGGTGAAAATGTAGTTTTTTAGAATAAGTTCCTTGTTTCTTAACTTACCAACCATGACAGAAAATTAGTGTACAAATCCTTGTTGTGAAAGTTGTCCTTGGGATCTCTACAGGTTGCTTGAAATTTAAGCAAGGTTGAGTAGAGAGGAGATACAGGAAGTGGAATGTGTGGGAATTGAGGGAAATGAGAAGAAAGTCAGCTAAAGAAACGATGGCAATATTGTGGATGGATTTGCGAGAGATTATGCAGTGAGAAGCAGAGGAGGAGGAGGAGCAGGAGGAGGAGGAGGAGGAGGCTGAAACCACTTGAATGGACTCAGACTCTTCTCTGTTGTCCTAGGATCTCAATGCATTTGTACTCCTGAAATTCAATTGGAGACAAAACTAGACTCTTTGAAGTGGGGGTTTGATAATCACTGGCACAGTTTTATCAGGTTCATGGTGAAATCCTCACTAGCAGATATTTCTTAAATAAAACTTAATGCCTTTTTAAAAATGAGCCTTTGGTTTGTTGAGGTGTTCCTGGGTTCTGTGCATGGTTCAGCAGATGGGATGCCATTGTCTGTGTTTTGGAAAAGACTGGACTGGATTATCACAGACTTTCCTTCTGGCTTTACATTTCCAGTGCTGAATGTGAGAAATATGCCAGCTCCTGTGTCTGAAGTTCTCTATTTGTATGTTCACAGAATTTGCAATCAATAAAAATACAAACTGAAGAGCTGAAAAAGTAAATACAGTAATTTCACGACTATAAGGTGCACCAGATTATGAGGCGCACCTCTGGGTGTCGGCATATTTCCGAACTTTGTCCATATATAAGGCACACTGGACTATAAGGCGCACTTTTTTTTGCGGCGAGGATCCATGCACAACAAAGTAACGAATTAGTAACGGAATCGTGCGATTGCGGGGTTTACTGGCAGGTGCTCAATTTGCAAACATTTTTCACAGATTGGTGTAGCCTTTAAATGCAGTCCCAAGCACCCTCCTCATGCCACAGGCCCCAGCACTCCCCCCCGCCCCCAGTGCTGGCTGGCATGGCTTGTGGCTTGGCTCGTGGCTCGCACTTCCGGCTTGGCAAATTTCCAAACTTTGTCCATATGTAAGGTGCACCGGACTATAAGGCGCACTTCCCGGTTTCCATCAAAATTTTAGTCAAAAGGGTGCGCCTTATAGTCATGAAATGACTGAAATAAGAATTCAAAATGAAATTATTCTAGGATTTTGACTTTTGTATCCCTTCACAGTGGTACTCAGGAAATATATATCTTCTGATAAAATTAATTAACAATCATCTCCACCACCAGACAGCACTCTGAAAATCTCTAACATTAGTTACCAGAAAGTACATAATCAAACAATCACTACAAGAAAGTATATAATCAGTTTTCTCCTGCAGATTTATGTCTGTGTAGCTTGAAAATGCAGTTTGGTCCATATTCGTTTCTAAACCTATAGGTGGAAGATCAAAACTCTTTTAATAATTTACACTAAACCACTTCCTCAGCCATCAGCTTTACCTCCTAATTTTAGTAATTAATTGTTCATTAATAACACATTATAATCATATTAACTTTTTATTGTGTTGCTTAGTAGTTGAATAATTAAAGATTGATATCCTTATTCAAGATTTTATTTATTAAATTTTAATTAGTATTTAAAAAATATTTTTGAGTGCAGGTAGGAATAAGGTTTCCTTGGGCTGAACGCTCTAAAGGTCTCTTGAACTTCTCCTGGGCTCCAGTAACCAAAAGAATCACCTTTTCTGCCTTGGGAAGAAATGTCTTTTCTGTGGCAGTTAGATTAGATTAGATTAGATTAGATTAGATTAGATTAGATTAGATTAGATTAGACTAGACTGGGGAAATTTTTGGGGGGAATGACTGGACACGTGGTTAGGTATATACGTGTACAAAATTGGGTCTTTTGTGAGCAGCACAGAGGAGAACACTGAGTTTTAGATCTGTCAGTTGAAACCTTCACAGGTGAAGATTGTAAAAATTGAAAATTTGACTATTTTTATGCTAGTCAGCAGAAGGCACGAAAGGAAAACAGAACTACTGAGCAGAGGACTCATATTTTCTTCCTACAAAATAAAGTCTTGCTTCCTAGGAAGGATCATTATTTTTTAAGATGGTGTGGCCCTGAAAAGAAAATTTAATGATAGACTAGTGTACAAAGAACAGTATATGTCAATAATTTTAAACTTAGAAAAGAGAACATTTATTTTCATATCAGAAAGCAGAAAGAAATGGCCATTATTTCGTAAAGGACAGTGTATTTTTCTCCTGCATGTTCCCTTTTGCACTCCACTTTGAACTTCTGCCACCTTGGCACTGTGAACCCACTGAGCTCTGTGGGGAGCACGGGTGTCAGAAGCACAGCTCTGAAGCATCTTTTTGTGGTACCAAAAAGTGCCCCCAGAACCCAAGCAGATAGCTCTCAGGGAAATTTTTTCTGTGCTGTCTTGACTCACTGGATACCTTTGCTGTGTTGCCTGCTGTGCTGGTGGTCACTATCAAGACAGAACACCAAAATGTGTTTTAGTGGGTTCAGAAGGGTTCAGCAGAGATGTGCCCCACTGCTGCCAAGATAAAGCAAATTTCTCTTCTTCTCTAGCCATCAGTAAAACTGATTCCTGACAGAATGCCTGGCAGAATGGTGGAGAAAGTATCAAAATTCCTGGTCAGAACTGGCTCAGAGCATAACAGCGTATGGCAGTTCAAACATGGGCTTCAAATGCAGAAAAAGGATCTGTATTGGGAGCATCTGGCCCACCTTAGGCAGGTCTCCAAAGGGTATTTTCACACCTGGGAGAGTTGGAAATGTTTGCAGTGATAAAAACGTGATTGTCCAGAGGTCACTGGTCCCAAAATCCCACCTAGCAGCCAGTCCCTTTGGCTTCTGCTGAGCTGGGCTAAGGAATTTTTCACAAAGGCACATACTCTGAATTGTAAGGAAGTCATGGAAGTAGCCATGATCAGGGAAAAAAGATTTCATTTTAGACAATAGTGTTATTTCAATAAGACCATGAATGTGCTCTCTTTTTTTTGTAATTTTACTTTTCTCTTAGCTAACAACTTCCATATAACAAACACTGCCATAGAAATGAAATTAAATGGAGTCATGACGAAAAAGAATGAGGGATTTCCTGAACCAAGCAGAAACAGGCTAAAATGATGCCAAATGTGTTTTCTTAGGAATTTTTCACTGTGTGATGCTGAGAACTGTCTACAAGTAATGTCAAGTGAGCTGTTTTCCTGGCAAGTAATATGCTGGACTGGAACCATGGGTTTGATAATTGCTTGCACCTCTTGATGATGAAATATCTTGGCTTTCTTTGGGAAGAAATGTGTCTTTCTGCTGTGTGGAGACAAAAGAGGTTCCTGAACTTCAGTGTCTGGGCAGAAACCTTGGAATATTAAGAACTTGTCTGAGAGCCTCAGTCACTCCTGATTGTCTCCCATTTGTGCCCAGAGGAGAGTGGCAGCTGGGAGAGACCAGGGAACAAACTGCTGGAAAATATCTTACAAGTGCCAGGGATGGAGAAAAGAAAGATGAGGAAATGACTGATCACTGTGGTCAAAAGGAGCCAAGCAGAGTTCTACAAGGTGGTGTAACTGAGGCATTACACAACTGACACTCTGGCAGTCCCAGAAGGACTCTACCCTTTGGCTTGTGGTTGGCACTTTGATGTTTGATGTGGTGAAGTCTTGGAAGGTGGTACTTGGACAATACTAAAGAAAAAAAATATAACAACAAATATTCTTATTAGCTTAAAAAATAAGAGTAAATCCCATTTTCATTCATTTTAGGATAAAGTGGTTGTAACTAGTCAAATTTGACCAAATTGATAAAAGTGCTAATAACACTTGGAATGTTAACCAGCCTTTGAAGGAGCAGCACAATTTTCACAGTAAGTCTCTGTTCAGTGACTGTGTTCACTACATGTGGCCCAGCAACATGGTGAGGGTCTATTAACCAGTGCTTAACTAATGCTAAATAACAATGACATTCACAGGACTACATCATGAATTTATAATGATATGGGCTATTACAGAGAATACAAAATGAAACAGTAATGAAGGGACATATAACCCTTTATTCTAATTTTTTTACATGCATAAATATTTTTTCTGGAGATCAGCTTCTGCATGGCAGAACAATGTGTTGGCTGGCTGAATCTCTGTTAAAAGAACCCTTGAAAAACAGATGACAAGCAATTGTCCCCTGAGCAGTGCACACATTTATGTTTGAGTTTCAGAAACAAGCTGAGGGATTTTCTTAGTTTCTGCTTATAAATGACAGATGCATGCAGAACGGTCCAGGCAGCATGATGAGTTTATATAATGTCCTGGAAATGCAAGATCTCTATGATTGCATCACACAGGGAATTTGGTGGTTTCTATTTTAAAAGCTAAAAAAACACCAGCGTGATGTAGGGTGAGATCTGCATCTCACAAGAGTCATGTGCTCCCTTTCTATCCACACAAGGAACTTCAGACTAGACCAGTTATACAGATGTGAAAAGTGAGATCCAAAGGGGCAGCTTTGGGATTGCAATACTTGGCAGTAGGTGTCCAGCTCTAGTTAGATTATTATGCACATGGGTCCCTCACAGAGCAGAGCCTGGCCTGGGACCTTCTGACAAGCTGGGCTGACACAGCAGGAGCCAGCTCAGTGTGAGCAGAACAGATGTGCTTTCTGTTGTGGCTTCCCCTGGCACCACACAGGAGAGTCATGGATGAGAAGGAGAAAAGAAGAAGCTTAAGTGAAATAATGGGAAATTTCACACCCTTGCTTCATTCAGAGCCCAGTGACGTAGAAGAAAAGAAATAGGGAGAAATTTCAGGATCTGGATGCATGCAGATGTGCTCCACTCCATTCTGAGGAGATGCAGAGGTGGTATGGGACTATCTGAAATTTCTTGTGCATTCAGTATTTTTAATTAAAGACAAAACAGTCTCCAAGTTTGTTCAACTTCTCAGTTGCTTAAAAAAAGAAATGAAATCCCAAACCAAAACACAAAGAGTAGAGTTACAGTAAGTAGAGTTAACTGTCCTTTATTCCATTTGTCTTGTCAGCTAATTGAAAAGACAAAGGTAGCAGAAATAGATAAGCTTAAAGGCATAATACTTTGCCCAAATTGCAGCTGTATGACAACTGACAGAGAAAAGTGAAAGCCTCTGAGAGCAAGAGGAGCAAAATTCTCCTCAGGCTAGAGTAAATGGGAGATGAGAAAAGTATCAGTGCAACAAAACTTCAGATCTGCTGAAGGTGATACTTAGAAAGACAAAGGAAATCATTAAAATAAGAAACATATTTGATAACTAAAGAACAGATGTGGTCATCATCTTCAAAGACCATAAAATTCTAGGAAAAAAAAAGAAGAAGGAAGAATTTGAATTCGGAATTAATGTATAAAAGACGACAGGCATGTTATGTGGGATGGATGAAGGAAGGTTAGCAATGAATGGAGAGATGGAAATAAAAACAATATGAATATCTATAAATATTTCTTTCCCAGTTCATCCATCACGGCTGTCAGTGATCACCCTGCCTTGACAGGCAACAGATTTGGCTCTGCTACAGGAGGAGGAGAAGAAAATCCTTTAGTTAAATGCTCTTCTTGCCGCTACTATTGCTACAGACCCATTTATGCTAACTCAGAAAATGTTATGTCTTCTAGACAAGAATGAAAATACACTCCTGTGATCCAATTACTGGGAACTTCAGGGTGATCAGCCCCCCAAGAATATACGCTGGAGCAGACCATTAAAATGTCAGGTGATCCTTGAGTTAGGTACCATGAAACAAATACACAATACGCCTCATTTGGTCTTTGAAATTTGCTCTCCAAGTACAGTCCTAGGAGGAAAACTCACTAAATGCACACTTCAAGCAACAGGGACACACAGCCACCAAGCAGATTTCCAGAGCCAAACACAGCAACTTCTTGTGTCCAAGTAGCAGCGGAAAAAGGGCTCCTTGAGCCCTTGCTCACTGGACACCAGGTGCTGCTGCATTTCTTACAAAAGCCTCACATTGGAAATATGTGCAACAAATGGGAGAGGAAGGACCAGATGCAGGTGCCTAGGGATTTACAGGTGCCCAGAACTGCTGAGTTAAGCCTCTGGTAAATGCCAGTCATTTACCTGACCAGCACAGATAGGACAGTATGCATTCATATCCTACTTGGTAATGTGTGGATTGTCCTATTGAATAGACCTGATAGGGTAAGAACACTGCAGTAAGCTTTTTTTTCATTAATACACAGCACAAACACAAAACCTATTTTTTTTCTCACATCCCCTTGAAACAAAAGACAGGAATTGGTGGCTGCTTAGGTGAATAATAAAATGGCAGGAATAGAAGGCTTGCAAAGTGCTATGACATTTCCTGACCGCTTTATTAATTCCAAGTTAAGCACACGCTTAAGTGCTTCACAGAAGTGGGGTCAATGGCACTGACAATTTGCAACACTGAACCCTGTGGCAGTGATGCAGAAAGGTTGAGGCACAAGAATTTTTTCCCCCTTAAGCTGCATGCTGGCAGTGCTTTCCTCCTGGCAGTCCTTCCTCCCTCAGTGTTTCTGCTTAGTGGTAAGGATCAATGTTCTGTAGGATGTGTTGTTTTTTGGATTACTTGCAAAACAGAGGTCATGACCATGTCTGGTCATTAAGAATCCCCAGGCACTCTTTCCTAGCAGAGCGACAACTTTAGTACCCTGGCCGAAGACCAAGAAAGGATATAAATTCTACCTAGTCTACCTTAAATCCCTCTAGTATTTCTGTGAGACACTCTACTCCTCGCTTCTCAGCTCAGAACGAGATTTAGAATTGCTGTTACAAAATGGCTACACCAGAAATGTCTCCTCTGTGGCTCCAGGCTTTGCAGAGCCTTCTGGGGTAACTGCATTGCACAGCCAGCAGGCACTGCTGAATTAATTGATTATTTGGCTTATTGCTGCATGCTCATTTTCTTCACTCTTCACACTTTCTGGTGGATGTTGAGTAATTTCCCTTGTTTGTTTCTGAGGGTTTTGTTAAAATACACTGAAAAATATGCCACCAAGGAGAGAGGGAGGGAAGAGATCCTCCCCAGCTATAAGCTATTCTGACTGGTACCAATGTAGCATATAATTGAATGTTATTTCCGTACAGTCCAGCCAAATGTAACCATCTACAAGAAATAAGAGCGTCTCTTAAGACTTAAGATTTTTCTTGAATGTAAAAGAATTTATTTCTCATAGATAGTTTTCAAACTGGGAGCAATATTATTTCTAAATTATATTTTAATAGCTAGTTTGTTGTTTCTGTTTCTGAAGCCATCATAAAGCATCCATAAAGTGGTATTTCTCTTGCATTTTACATGACTCCAGGGCTTGCTGTTCTCGCCTGTCAGGTCTTTTCAAATCACTTAACGTTTACTGGAACAATTCTACACTGCAAGATTTGCTGCTCATCCAGCGTGGTGTTTGTATCACAGCTGCTACACCATTGCCATCTCAATAAGAGGAAGCATTTCTCACCACTTCGCTAGTATATAGCAGCATGAAAATAATAATTTCCTTTGAAAAAAAACCCAAAAACCTTTCATCTGGAAAAAATCAAGCAAAGAGTAATGTTGGTTTTATTTAGAAATGTTTGTGGTTGTTAAGGTAAACTTACAACCCACAGTTAATTTAATAAAAATGTGACATAATTGTCCTGGGCTCTGATATTGTACTTTTTTTTTTTCTTCAAGAGCAGATTAGAATATTCAGACATACTGAATAATGAAAGAGTTGAGTATTAAGGACATAAAATGGAAAATTTTCAGTGTCATGCCTGGCAGGGCATTAACCAACTCTTTATAAATAGTGGAAAAAATATTTATAGAAAGTTCTCTACTATCATTCAATCATAAAAGTAAATCTGGTTTATTGACATATCATTTATTTTGCTTTTAATAGTTCATTTGCAGACACCAGAATATGCAGAAATGAGACCAAAGGACAATGTTTTACTTGTGTCTTACAAGAAAACAGTTTAAGGGCAGTCTCATTTTCTGACTTTGTAGTTGAAGGTGGTATTTTATTCATTAGCTTCTTCATTGGAGGGTAATTGTCCTTACAATCCTCACAAGTCCACCATCTTTGCTCATGGAGAGCAGCATTTCACTCACAGACACACCTCTTAATTCAGTGAAGAAAGTTCAGATTATTTTTTCTTCATGTTGAACTGCTAATAAATATCTTCCTTTAGTACTATGATTAGAGAGAACATATAGTGACCATGTCTTAAATATTACAGCAATGAATTCTTCCAGTTGTATTTTACTGGATTTGCAGAATTCCCTTTACTTGCCTGGAGATCTACACAGGGAAAACATTGAAAGCCATATTCCTCCCTGATACTTTTCACTGCAACTCCCAGGATGTAACATAATAAGGAAGGTGTTCAATAAAATGTGTGTTAATGTCACAGCTCAGAAGAGATAAAATGAATGTGGGGAAACCTTGCCCAAGTTTCCCTTCTCATTCCAGTTATATTCACTTCACTGTATATTTAATTTGAAGTGCAGATCTAATTAAAAGTTAATGCATCATTAAAATGATTTGTAATAAGTATATTCAACTCCATGTGAGCATGATATGCTCATTATCAGGTCCAGAGTATAACTGGGATCCTTCACAATGCAGAAAATCATTATTCATAACAAATATCTTTCTGGTGACGTTCATTCCATATATAAATGTGATATAAATGTTGTATCTTTGAAATAAGTTTAACATGTATGAAGACCTGCTGCTGAATAATTTTTTCCTTGGATGGTATCTGTTGTTAAGAGGAGTATTCCTTTAAATGGGTTCGACTGTGTTTTTTCAAGAGAAGAAAATAAGCCTTCTACAGAATTAATGAAGCTGGCTTTTTAGCCTAGGGTAAAAAGCTGGCTAATGAAGTAATTCATAGTGACAGCCCATGATCTGAATTATATGAATTATTGCTTATTAATGGGATTAATTGCTTCTCATGCTATAATACAAAATTTATGCACTTGTCCAAAATCTAGGTCTATAATCTGAAACAGAAAGAGGGAAGAAAGGCTGTATTAATTATATGTCATCTCCACATCTCTGACTGTCCATACTGCAACAGAGACTGAATGTAAGTAATTTTATAAAGAAATGACATGAAGTGAAAACTATGAAATAGGGATAAGAAAGATAATGGTAAGCTCTGTTCAGCTGAGGCACTATATCAGATTGCATTGCTTTGCTAAGGACTTCCATTATCTGTATGCTCTCTTTCAATGTATAATAAAATAAAATTTATCTTTTTCATATAGCATAATTCTGTACTGAGTATTGAAGTACCTGAGGAATAGAAAAAAACTCTTTTAGGATCAGAGAAAAACAAGCTCAAAATAAAATAATGTTCTACATAGAGAGGTTCATTTATTAAATATAGAGTTCTCTTTGTATTATTATTATTTGCATTGCACATGTGGACTGAGCATTTCATCTGGAACTAGAAGCCTGACTGCACTGTGCCTTCACCAGACATAACAGGATGCCCAGATTTCTTGTTATGGAGAGGAGGAGTGAGGAAAAGATAAGTTTTCATCATTAATAAATGTTGTATCATCTGAATCTGTTTTGCCTGATTCTGTTGTCTATCAAGGATATTTATATTCATGGGGTCTTGCTTGCCATGGCATCTGTGAGTTCTGTTTAAAGGTATTTGAAGATCTGATTCTATATCAGGTCAAATCCAGGTCTCTCAGTTATCAGGAAATCAACAATCAGCTAAAACATCCAAGCCTTTAGGCAGAATATTGGGAAATCTATTCAGGCTGAAGAAGCAACTAAATGTAGCCATCTCTCACACATCCTGGCTCAGTGCTCTCACCATTGTTTTACACAGAAGTTCCCTACAAATCAAAGCACTGCTGCAAAATAGGATATTGCTTCTTTTGCTAAAGGGAATTGTTTGGGTTGGAAAGGATCTCAAAAATCCTCTCGTTTCAACCCCCTGCCGTGATCAGGGACACCTTCCACTAGACCTGGATGCTCAAGACCCAGCCTGGCCTTGATCACACCCAGTGTTGGCTTGGATGCTGACTGCCCACATCTAGAACATTGAGATCTTGCTATCACTTCTGCAGAGATGCTGGAACCAGCAATTCCAGGGGAATTACTCTAGTTCCACTCTTGCAGGCCATTGTTTGGAGAACACACCAGTAGTGCCAATTGTAGGGATTTTTTTTAGATATGATTCTGATGCCTTAATGAAAATTACATTTGTGCTTGCATTAAAATCCAGCTTCAAAACAAACACTCTGGAGACCATCAGTTACTAATTTTAATTTTTTTTCCCCTTCCCTGACTTTGAAGGCAGTGGGTAGTCCTGGCCACAGAGATCCCAGAGACAGAGGTGATGATGGCCTTACAGCTTCCCAGGTACACATCTTAATTCAGAATACATCAGTTCTGTCATTATTAGGCTTCTCATTTCCTCCCCTCACACCTTTTTTTGTTGTTGCTGGTTTTTGTTTGTTTGTTTCTTTCTTTGTTTGGGGTTTTTCTGTCTTGGTGTGGGTTTTTTTTTTTTTTTTTTCTTTTTTAATTACCTGTGTTGAAGATTCACACATTCACTTGGCTAGGCATTACAAATAAAATTAATAAACCATTTTAATTTCCAAAGTATTTTATACATAAGTGCAACAGACATACAGAATCCAAGCATGAACAGTAACATACAGGAGCAGTGGTCTCCATGCATCTCAACAATTTCAAAAAGGTATTTCCCTTTTTGTAAATCAGTAGGTATCTTCATAACTCGGGTTTGGTAAGCATATTTATAATGGCCTCTATGTTTTTACTTTACTTTTTTGGTAATTGGAGTTTGGGATAAAATGCTGTGCTTGTGATAAAAGGGGAAAGTTTTTTATACTGCATTTTATGTTCACTATTTACATTGCAGGTCCCATAGAAAGGTGACAAATGGGAACTATACATATTCGGATTTTAATGTGTTAGTAGAGTTTTGAAAGAAGTATTTTTCAATTTAAAATTTTAGAAATATTTTTTAAGGAGTAAAGAAGTTGCTTTTTGGTGTCAAAGTTATGGAAGAACTTTGATTTTATTTTCTGAGACATCAAAGTTCCAACTTTTTCTACCTTTCTTATTCTTGAAATATTCAGGCAACTGAAATAAGTTACTACAGCACAGAGCTATATATATGTGAATTGTTAGATGCATCTGCTCTTTATTTTGTATATATAGCTATATTATGTATGTATTAAAAATATATTGCTATTATACATATATGTGCATGTATGTGTATATGATTTCTAGATTTTCTGCTCAGGTTCTTATGACTGTTCCAAACACCCTTTGGCCTGTGTAGCTAGCTGCACAAACCCTGTAAAGGACACTCTTTAACACCCCTCCCTTAATTCCATCTCTGTGAATTCCTCTTTTTCAGCCCCTTGCAGCTGTTCCTGTTCCTATGGCACAGACCTCACCAGCACCACGGCCCTGCAAGGCTCAGGGCTTGGCTCTGCAGCTCTGCAGCTTTGCTCTATTGCTTACAGGTGAATAAATATTTCTGGGAAGTACCTTTTGAGCACAGTAAAGTAGTCAGAGAGTAGGGAGGGGTAAAAAAGTGTCATAGTCATTGATTGTAATTAATAATATAATTGACTCTGCACTGAAGAGATTTAGTTCATATTTCATGTTCTATTTTCAATTTTCACTTTTCCTGCCTCCCTTGTTGCCTGGTATTAAGCACAAGAAAAAAAATATGCTCTTGGGATTAGGTACACTTTATATATATACCTGCCTTTAAAAATCATAACATTTGACATAATAAAAAGCTTCATACAGATAATATGTACATTTCAAAATAGGAACACTTGTCATTTTTATTAGTCAAAAAGAATTAGTTTCAAAGTTTAGACCACTGTGAAAATCCTCTGTTGATCACACTACCACTATTTCCATGAAGCAGTTTCATAGCTAACACAGAGTTCTCATTGTCTGGGCAGAGGTGACTGGAAAACACCACTGTGACACAGCCCAGTGCTGTGGACAGTTTGGACATGAACAAAGCAAATACAGCCAACAGCCTTCTTCCCATAAACTGGCTTAGATTCCTATCAAAACTAGTTTTTAGAGACTAGAGCAATTTTGATCAACCTTCTTGGCCCTATAAACTGCACACCAAAAATCTTCATCTGACAGTCAGCTGGGCAAATGCAACATTTGCAAACTGCACTGAGAGGAAAGGTTGGGAACGTCGCACTGGCAAGAGAAGATTTGTGCTTGTAATTAATGTCCAGTCTCCACTGGAAAACAGAATGGAACTGGCCCCAAAACTTCCAGGACAAACCACTGTTGTTGCCAACAGCCTCGTGCACCCCTGCAGGTCTTGCTTTAGCATCATCTCAGGCCAAAGCAGCTCCACTTCCACAGGGAATATCTGCATCCATGCAACGTTTTCCACCCACTTTGGGCTTGAGTTTAGAAATTAAGGACATTTTCCTTGAAGTGCAGTTGCAAAGAAAAAGAAATATTCACACATTCTCATTGTTCTGGACTGTGTTCCTAAGAGACCTTTCAAAACACTTGCAATTATCCTTCATTTAACTGGTCAACTCTATCAGCAAGAGTGACACAAACTCCCAGCATTACATATTTATTATTGCTGTGCTCATTCCCAGCAGCTGAAGACCCAAATACCTTCATGTGAGCATCAGGTAGGTGCCAGACACCCAACTTGCATCTGACCCTTTTGCAAATACTAGGGGTTCTACTTGAAAAATATTCTTTTTCTTTTTTTGTGGAAAGTTTTCAGAAAGTTGTGCTGGAAACTTGATTCACCTTAAAGAGGAGCTAGAAAACATAACTCTAACTCAGCTTCCTTTAAGAAAAATGACATCAGGCTGAGTTACTTAGTTTGGTAGAACAATCTGTAACAATGCCATTATTAAAGTTTCATAAAAATGTGTTCCTTTAAACACAGGCTTATATCTGACTTCTACAGAGCAATTATAGTAACTATAATGTGACTCTTGTGGTCAAAAGTGACATGCACAATGCAGTGAGGCTTTTGAATTTTTAAATTAGTAAGAGCAACCACTGAGAATATACTTCAAATTCCACCATCAAGGCAAAAGGAGGCTGAAAACAACTTAGAGTCTAGTTCATGTTTCACTTGGAGGTTTGAATTTTGCATTGGTTCCTGGGCCTTAGCCCACTGCTGCAAAGAAGCTGCCTCAGGCTTAAAACATGGCAATTGTTCCCAGGCTGTGTCATTTTCCTCAGCTTTCTTTAAGTCACTGTGGAAAAAGTTAGCCCTGGTAAAATTTAATCCTTCATTAAACAGTAATCTAATTTAATTTGCTTTTTAAGAAGTTGGTTAAATAGCAAGAAGAAACAGTATGTAAACAAAGTTCTAAATGAATTTGCCACATACATTTTCTGTGTTTTGCTGAAGTGAAAGCTAAACTCATATGACAACAGGACTAAAATTCTTAAAGGATGAAGATGGAAAACAGAAAAAAAAATCACTTCTGTTATATCATACAGAAAAGAGTGAAATATTTGTTCAGTCTATCAGGAAACATAAAAAATTACTCTTGCCAACAATTCAACAACACAGATGAAATTTCAGGTATGAAGTAAATGTAAAATTGAAATGAAAAGCTGTGTGAACTAAGTCCCAAGACCAATGGAAAAAAATTCTTATGTTCAACAAGATTAACCAAAGAGTAAAATATGCAGCATTTTTCATGTACTTTCATTAGCATAAATTATTCACTCAGCAGTATTTTTTCAAAGAATTTTGAAAACAAATAGAGCAGCTTCAAAAAGGTATTTCCCTTGTTTGTAGACCAGTGGATATCTTCATAATTTGGGCTTGGCAAGCATATTTATAATGGCCTCTGTGTTTTTAATTTGCTTTTTTGGGGATTGGGGTTTGGGATACATCTGTTGTATCCCAGAAATCTATTGTATTCATGGAGAAAATGCAGTTACAAAGATATTATGCCAAAACCTGCAATTTAGGAAAAGTAAGGTATTCATGCCTTAGGAGATCTGGGTTCAATTTCTGGTCATGTGGCAATTAGCAGGATTGGACTGGCCAAAGCACTTAGGGGCATTTTTGACTAATGATGTCAGAGATGGGTTTTTCCAATCTCACTGGCAGCCAGCACTTGGACACATGAGTTACAGTTCCTGTTAGGTTTATGTGAGCTGGGTAAGTCAATGTTTAAGTCTCAAGACTAAGCAGTAGGTGGGAGTCAAATGAAGTGGTTGGGTTCTGGACATGATGTCTGGCTTTGCCTTCAGAGCATTCCTGGGCAGCAGCCCAGGGCTCAGCACCAGCATTTTGGGAGTTTGGGGTACCTAAAAGCACACATGGTATGGGGCATCACAGTGCTCTGTTGCAAATGGAAACATTCTGAGTGGATGGGTCAATTCCTCTCAGTCTTTTGATGGAAAATAGGCTATTCATGATGGGAATCTGCCTGAGATCCTACTCTTTTACTTGGCACCCCAGCCTGCCAAGGCCATCTGGGAACAAAAAATTCCAGGTCAGGAGCTTGAATTCTCTGGAGAAGCAAAGATTTTTTTTTGTAGCTGCTGAGTTTTTAATGTTCCTTTCTTTGGTCAGTTACTCCTTTCCCTCAGACACCAGGAATATGTAATCTGACTGGCTGGTCTCAAAGATCTCAGGAAATGGCAGCACCTCTTCTATCTCATACCAATGCTTGAGAAACTCACTGACTAGCCAGCTGTGCAGCTTTCAGCCTTTCTGAGCTCACCCACCCACCCAGGAAAACTCTTTACAATATAATTTAGAGTAGGAAACTTCAAAACAAAAATACTTTATTCACAAGAAACGCTGCCCTCTAATAATCACTGAGCGTAATGAGGCCTTTTAAAAGAACTCTGTTTCTTATGGTGCAAAACAATTGAATTTTATTAGAAAAATTCCATCTTCCATAAATTAAAAATTATAAATAATGAGCTTTTGAAAATTTTATTCTTTTTTCTTTCTCATAATTCTATCCATAAGTACTGTACTTCCTTACTTTTCTAGTGGGGCAAATTCTCTCTCTCTTTTATTCCTGAATGCATAGAAAAAATAATTAAATGGCAGAGTTTTTGAGACAGAAAAAAAATTGTTTTCTATGCCTCAGTGGGAACTGTGCTTGTTCTACTTCTTTATTTTAAAATAGCTGCATTATTTCTGGCAAAATTATGCTTAACCAGCACCTCGAGGTAAAAAGAAAAAAAAAATAGCAGCTCTGAAGAGCAATCCAGCAGGATTTCAGCTTCCAGTGAACAGGTATCAGCACAACATATTCCTTGTGTTTTATCCATGCCTACACACTTGTACACACAGAAGACACACAGCCATGGTGTAAAACAGAACCTCCTGCTTCAGACAACATTATGACAATTTCTTTTCTCTTCCTGATGCTCACTCAGGAATTTTGGGGTATTGACAGTGTCAAAGTGGCCAAGTTTCTTATCTGCCATCTCCTGCATTTTTTTATAGCATGACGAAATTTAACATTTCATGTGGAGGATTATACTTTGTAGGTATTTACTTTGAGTGATTTGTTTTTGTA
This sequence comes from Catharus ustulatus, assembly GCF_009819885.2. Taxonomy (NCBI): domain Eukaryota; kingdom Metazoa; phylum Chordata; class Aves; order Passeriformes; family Turdidae; genus Catharus; species Catharus ustulatus. The sequence goes on along the minus strand of NC_046225.1, from coordinate 66,567,061 downwards.
TCTACAGCGCAGAGGTTTGTAGAGATATGCACAAGAGGGTCTGAATAAACACCTTGTTACTGTCACAAATTTATATCAGAAAAATTTCCAGCTCTGTTTCTTCTGAAGTAGGCTACACATTCAGGACCATGGGTTGTTTCACTGAGAGATACAAGAGACAGAGGAAAACAGCTTCATGGGCAAAAGCAGATTTTTGCTAAATCCTGTGAATATTTCCAGCATCCTTCTCATATAAACCATGTCATAATCTGTATGCACTTGGGAGGGACTGCAACTCTTTCCATCAGCATACAACAGAACAACCCTGTTTGATTGTGTAGGGAAGGAGAAGTCACAGGAAACGTAATATTAAGGTTACACCCACAGGTTGAAGGCACAAAACCAAGCTTTCTGCTCCTCAAAATACCAGGTTAGGCATTTCAGCACAGTCTGTTGATACCTGGGGTTCACAATAATAGTACCCAAGTTTCCAAAGTGCTTGTGGCAAAGGAAATAGCTGAGAAATAGCATCCTTGCCCTGCTAGTTTCTAGTTTCAGAAAGAACTACACAGTGATAGCTGCTTAGCTGCAATACTGCTTTTTTAAGAACTTGATGTCAACTAATCTTGTTTCAGGCCACCTGGCACTCTCAGCCTGGGCTCTTTCACTCCAGCCCCACTAAGCCTTCCTTTCATCAGCTGTCTTTCGAGACTGCAAATTGGCCTGAATTAATTTAAGTAGGAAGTTAATGCTGAGGGAAGAGCTACTCTTCTTTAAGTTCTTTAGAATAAGCTGTCTCTGACCACTAATAAAGCAGAGCCCTTTAGAGCTGATAAAATGAACAATCACCACCAAAACATACTTCCTGTTCTTCCAGCTCTCAGATAGGGAATCAGTATAAATATAGTTAATAAGGTAACATTTTGTGTTTTTTCAAATAAATTAAATGAGTCTTAATGCCCGTGATCTTCCCTGAAAATCTTCATATTTGTAACTTCCATAAACCCAGGCCAAAACAAACATGATTCTTTTGATCAGAGAACATATAATTGGTGTAAATTATTCAATGCCATACTTGTGCTGGGTTGCTCTGTAGAGTCTACATAAGCATAAGTTATTTTTTGCTTCTAGGAATATCCTGGGTTTTGTCACTGCATAGCATGCTCAAAGAGTTTGATAGGTTTTTTTATCATAATCAGTACTCTCTGCTGATTTTGTAGATAGCCCTTTTTTTGAGAAGTACTGTCCTTTCCACACTTAATTTTTTACTCTTATTCAAAATGTCAAACAATTGGGATACCAAACTGACAATTATTTTTAAATCTGGAGGGGAAAGAAGTCTGTTTCTGTTCAACAGAGGACTATATGACAAATAATTTTTCTGAGGTACAATAATTTCCTGGGCTTTGTTTGTTTCTCTGATGTATTTCTGGTTTTGCCAACCACCTGTACAGATAAATCATCTCTCAAAAAATCAGCAGAGCTGTGGATAAGGAAAGAGCACAGCCAATCTTTGTCTTGTTGAGTGAATTTGCCTGGATATTGGACTGGGTTTGGAAAAAGACTGGGAGTCTAAACAATTCCCAAGAAAAATCCTGGACATGCTTTACCTTACACTGAAGCCAGTGAGATAAGGGATAACGTCATCATTTTCTAGATGGTCCAAAGCCTGGTTTGACTTTTATTGGGGAAAAAAATCCACAGTGGAAATATGAAATTTTAGAACAAATTTGTAAATATGACATGAGGCAGCAGGACAAAGCTCACTTTGGAATGCCCTTCAGCAGCAACTCACTTGTTCTTATTTGTGTCCTGGTGACTCAGAAAAGCAGACCCAGTGGATTCCCTGGAATGCTGAGCGTGAGGATCACTACTTCCTTCTTAAGTGGACAGTGTCCTGATACCTTTGGTACTAATTTGCAGTTCTCTTCTTGGATTTAATACTTCCTTTTACAAATCAGAAAAATTCTGCTGTGTGACACCTGGGTCTCACAAAGTATGTCACCTTTCCTCAACAAGGTATGCCTTCACTAAATTATTTTGAGAGTCTGTGCCAGAACATCTTCCAGTAGTAGATTCACTGATGATGTGGCAAATTCACACCAGTTATTGAATATCATTAATACTGATTGCTTTGTTAAAGAAATAGTTTTCTGTTACTTTTCTTGAAATGTGATTTTCAGATGCAGAATAATTTAGTATGTCTTAAGGTTGTGATTTCTATTAAGCTGGGAGCTTAATTTCTGATTTCTACTCTCTGAGGCCATTTCTGTTGGTGATGTCCTGTGTGATTCTCAATTTCTTCAGCTGACTGTGTGAAGAGGCACTTCATTGATTTTGTGTTTCGAAAGCAGTGCTAACCCAAGAGTCTTCCAGAGACCATGATGGAAGCAGGGAAGGGCTACAAAGAGTAAGGTGGGTGGATAGACATATTGGGTGCTCCAAATTGAACATCCTTTTCCTGCAGTAATGGTCAGCTCTAGACCTTTAAGCTGTTCTGCTGCCCTGGCACTACACTCCAGAAAATGCATAGATATTTTGGCTATAATAACATCTAATGAGAATTATAGAAGGGCTAAATAGATTCACTCTGAACTTCTGGGATCATTCACTGTGGCACAGAGTGAGGACCCCAGGGGGACTCAGCAGTTCTTCTTCCTCTGGTTTTCAGAGGAACTACATGTACAAAGACCTAATCAAGGTAGAAACATCAGAATTAAAATTCTCTAGTATGCACATCTTTTGAGACACTAAAAATAAGTCTGATTAAAGACACAGATAACTTTCTGTCATTTTAGTGTGCATTTAGTCAACACACAAATTTGGATGGGTTATTTAACTTCTCAAATTTTCCGATTAATGTTGTCCCCAAACACTCAGTTCTCACTCAGCCAACACTTCCACTGACAGCAATGCCAGGTAGGGCTGCAGGGCAAGGACTAATAGCAAAGATCTTAGTACAAGACAAATTCATTAGACAAGCTAAATAATTCAGGCACATTTGAAAAGCAAATGAATGTAGAGGTGTTCCCTTATGATTATTGCTCACATAGATTTTTTTAAGAGGAAAAACATAAATTAATAAAGGCAAGAATGTTTTTAATGACAATATTAGTGGCTGCCCTGTGGCTATTAAGACATGCACTCATTGTAAACTATATTGATTTTTCCATTGGATAAAATTCTTTGGTTAAATTGTTATTTGCAGCTATAATCCAGACTGGCTGTATTGGTCATTATCATGATAAAATGTGGTCAGAAAGTTTTTCATTGGAACAGTGACCACATATTTTCAGAAAGTTCCCTTAAAAGCATCAAGGAGAGTCAGATGCTGTCTATAAGTGCAATAATCACTGTTTTTGTGGAGACAATGTTGATTAATGAAACGGGTTACAGTCTCACAAATTCTATTTTATCTAAGAACTAACAGTTATTTGCATCATGCACTGTGTGAATTTACTGCCTTTGCAAATTAAATGCCTGACCCAGTGAACATTCACATGACAAGTTTCACAGAGTTCATCCAAAACCTTTGTACATAAAGGGTTTGCACATCTGCATGAGAAGAGCTTCAGCCTTGGCAGCTTGCTGCTCCCTTGTTCAGGAGGAAATGGTCAGTTAAGATGCAGAAGGTTTGTTCTGCCCATCTGTGGCCCTGATTTTTACCTGAGAGAGTTGCATGAATAAAGACATATTCTTAGAGACTTACAGGACATATATAAATAACTAGAAAAACTCTCCATAGGACGGGAGAAAAATGAAGAGAAGCTGAAAAATGTGGATGCAAAAATTCTTTTCTACATTATCCATAACCAACCAATATGGTTCAAGAACAAGTGTTCTTATGCTGTTTTGAGCTGGAACATTAAAATTTATTATGGTTGCTCTAAACCGACCCTAAAATATTTTGTTGGACACCTTTGCCTTGTACATGTCACCATTTGTTAACAACCATAAATAATTTGACTTATGGTTTATGTTTTACTCATCCTGTTTCAAGGATAGAGTCATCTGAAGATTTCTACCATTTTAATCCTCAACTATCTGAGGTCTTCAAACCCTTTCCTTTAATGCTGAAGCAGGAAAGAGATCAAAATCCAGCACTATGGGAAAGAATGTGGCCCTAATTGGACTTAGTGCATGGGCAATAACCTGTTTCCTGAAACAGTACTTTTCCTGTGAGTATTTCACTGCAAATCTCATGTTGCAACACAGTGGAAGTTTGTGGTGCCCTTTGGGTGCAGAGAGTCCTATGGGACCCAAGACACATCTTGCAAAGTATTTATTTATTTTCTTGCACTGAGATGCCAAAAACTGTCTGAAATATCATCAAATTAATTACACTAAAATAAAACTTAGAGCTTTCAGAAATCATTCAGTAATGGAGGTGGAATGTTCTGTTCACAAGATTTCTGTTTTCATATGAATCATGTGAGGACTCTTTATCAGATCTTCAGAGAAATTCAGAGATGCTTCACTAGGAATATGGAGCTCCTTTTCTGTATATCTCTGCAATTTAATGCTGTTTTTCTTCCTCTTCCTTTTGGTCTTTGAAGGGGTAAGGACCTGCAGGAGAGGACTGAGCATTTCAGATTTTTTGAGGGGCAGCTCCTAGAAATTTCTCTCTTGACTGACTTCTAGGCTTTCAAGAATACAGTCTGGTGTTGCCTAAATCACAACTATTCCTGACTGGGAGCAGAGCAATAGTTGTGGCATGGCTTGGGGCCAGGGCACAGGGAGGCAGTGACTGGTGTCTGTGCACAAGCAGTTCTCTGTCACCTGGCACCAACACACCCATGGACACTAAGTGCAGTGACAAAAGAATCCTGCCATATGGCTTTGGTCCCTGTCTTATTGCCTCCTTGGATCACTGTCATGCAACCAAAATTTTAAAAAATGTTTAAATATTTTCAATATTTTTCAATATTTTCAACTACTTTGGAAAATTTAGCTTTAAAATCCAGATTCCTTAATCTAAGATTTAAGAGAAGACATACGTGATGTTTTGGTAGATAGTTGTGCCAATTCTACAGGAGAATAAATAAGAATCAATGTATAAAGGAAGTCAGGAAGAACTGCTGAAGAGTTTGCTGAACAGACATGTCTTTTTTGATAAATTCTTCATGTCAAATGCCAACAAGCTTAAAAAAAGAATGAGTGCTGTAATTGTGATATCCTGTTCAGGTTACACTACCCTCAGGGAAACTGCTACTAATGACTGAATTAATTAACGAGAAATTGTTTTATGTGTTACAGAATTTAAACCAGCCCCCTGCCCCAGTTTCCCTGTCTGCTTATTTTTGCAAGAGTGTGAACAAAGAAGCCATTTGCCAATGCTTTGTTAACCTGTTCCTCTGGCTAAGCGTTTCCGTGTAACGCTGTGGAAGTCAGGGCTGTGTGCATTCCAGCTGGGAGCAGTGTCTTCTTGGATCACACACTCTGCAATCATTGTGTAGAAAAGTGTAAAACAAGTACCTTCAGAATCCATGATTGCAATTTTTGGCATTATAACCACTTCTTTCTAAGCTTGTCTACATGATTTGTGCCATGGCGCTGTGGGAACAGATATGAAGAGGTAAATTCAGTGATGCAGCTTCCTATTGCACTTCATACTTTTAGAACACCTTGGAAATGCAAAAGCCAGTGCATTATTTATATCACAGAGATTTTCTGTTGTTTCTCTTCAGTATCATCTAAACATTCCTCTTGAGAAGATGAATGTCATGAGGGCAAGTTTTTCCCGTAATTCTTACTCCTTTGGGATTATATGATTATCCTTTCATGCTAAAATTGTTTTATCTTCACAGCTATTCATGGGGGTATGCTGCTATTACCTTAATTACAAAAATGGACTGTGCAAAAGTACTAACTTATTTATGTGCAGGATACTGCAGTTTTGTTGGGAAGAGCTGAGTAAAAGAAGCATCTCTGTTTTTAGCAGGATTATGTGACACATAGGGTAGATATAGATAAGGTTGCACAATGCATCTTTAGTTTCTCTTTAACAAACAGAAAGACAGCTCCTTTTCAGCTCACAATTGCAGGCACATTTTGTTCTATTTGAAAGAATGCAAGAAATATTTTCCTGATTTTTATCTGCTTTTAATTAAGCTTCTTCAACAAAGAAAGCATTTGTTAAATTTTTTTCAAGCAAAGCAACCAAAAAAAACAACCAAAAAAACATCTCTTCGTTCAGATATAGACCTTTCTTGAGTGGGAACAGATAAATTGATATTCACTTTAGTCCTCTCTACCTCTGATAATGGTAGAACCTAGTGTGTTTACAGTTCTAAGATCTTGCAAAATAGAAATTATTTTGTTTTGCTTGTCAATTTTATCAGTCCAGTGATGCACTCTAGCTTTCTTCCTCAAAGCTGTGTCCTGATACTGTGTGGGTACACAGAAGGATGTGTGTGGATACATCCAGCACAGCTTTGGTCTTATTTCCTGGCCCACATTTGAGGACAAATCCCTAATGTGTAATGCTACCACATGAGCAATCCAAGGGCTGATTGGGAAACAAGAAACTCTAACCACCCCTTTCTCTTCAGCCATGACAACTTCTGTGTTCCCTGCTCACACGTGTACATGGCTCCTGCCCACCAGTCTCATCATCTACTTCTGTGGCTTGGTGACATAGAAAAATATCAAAAAATGCCATTATATATAAATGCTACTATAAAGCAGAAAACAGAGAGAATTTGAAAGTAAAATCTTGGCACCTAATGAAATCAAAGTGAGCTCCATGTGGGTTTCCTGCTGGCTAGAATTTCACCAAGGTTTGTATAGTTTTATTTCCTTTGGATGCAGAAAATTGGACAGAAGTATATTAACAGAAGTTATACTTTAATAAGGTACCTCCCTGCTGCTGCCTATGAATGCAGGTGTTTCTGTTACCAGAAAATCAATGATACACATTCATAAACTCTAAACAGAACAGCAGAAAACTGAGATCTAGTACCTTGAGAGAATTTAGTCTTCTTTTACTGAAAGAATCCCTCTAGGAAAGATAAACCCTAGCACATAAAATTCCAACAGTCTTACAAATGGGTTGGATTTTGTTTTCAAATCCAGATTTTTTGGGGGTTGGTAGACTCCAGCATTTCTGTGCCAAGATTGATGATATGATTTAGAAGAGAATAAGTACAGTAATTTCACGAATACAAGCCGCACCAATTTGACCAAAATTTTGGTGGAAACCCGGAAGTGCGGCTAATATTCCGGGGCGGCTAATACATTAACAAAATTCTAAAAGCTGCCAACACGGAAGTGAGAGCCCGCGGCAGCCCCAAGCCAAGCTGGAGCCCGGCCGGCCCCGGCAGAGGTGGGAAAGCCTGGCAGAGGCGGGGCCAGCAGTGTGGGGGGCGGGCGGCAGAGCCTGAGCCAGCAGGGCGGGGCAGGGAGGGCGGCAGAGCCCGGGCCAGCAGGGCGGGGGAGCCCGGGAGAACTGGGGCTAGCAGTGCAGGGGAGCATGGCAGAAGCAGGAAGGCCGACGGGTGGGGCTGCCTGGCAGCGGGGGAAGCCCAGCAGAATCGGGGCCAGCAGCGTGGGGGAGCCCGGCGGTGCGGGGGCCTGCAGTGCCGGCCAGGGCGAGGAAACGCGGCGGCGGTGCAGATGGGAGGGGGCGGCCGGCGAGCCTGGCAGCGGCGGCAGCGGCTGGCCCGCCGGCAGGGCTAGGGAACGCGGCGCGGCCAGCGAGCCGGGCGGCTGCGGCGGCAGGCCGCCGGCAGGGCTAGGGAACGCGGCGCGGCCAGCGAGCCGGGCGGCGGCAGCCCGTCGGCAGGGCTAGGGAACGTGGCGCGGCCAGCGAGCCGGGCGGTGGTGGCGGCAGGCCGCCGGCAGGGCTAGGGAACGCGGCGCGGCCGCCGAGCCGGGCGGCGGCAGCCCGCCGGCAGGGCTAGGGAACGCGGCGCGGCCAGTGAGCCGGGCGGCGGCCGGCGAGCCCGCCGGCAGGGCTAGGGAACGCAGCGCGGCCAGCGAGCCGGGCGGCGGCCGGCGAGCCCGCCGGCAGGGCTAGGGAACGCGGCGCGGCCGCCGAGCCGGGCGGCGGCAGCCCGCCGGCAGGGCTAGGGAACGCGGCAGCGGGGCGGTGCTGACAGGAGAGGGGGGCCAGCGAGCCCGGCGGCAGCGGCAGCACCACCCGGCCAGCCCCGCCGAGCCGTGGCGCTGAGCTGGGCTACCCGGCCCCGTCGGCAACCATGAGCGGGCCGAGCCTTCCTGGCCCCGCCCCGAGCCAGTAAAGCCCGCTATGCCGCGATCCTGTTACTAATTGGCCAATTTGTGAAAGCTGCGCACGGATTCTCGCGACGAACGAAAGTGCGGCTAATATTCGGGGTGCGGCTTATCTATTGACAAAGACAGCAACATTGTCGAGGCACCGGAAGTGCGGCTTATAATCCGTGCGGCTTGTATTCATGAAACTACTGTATGCTTTGATCATAAAAGAGCCTTACTATGCAGAAAAAAATATTTTTTGAAACAGCAATAGTTTTGCAACATTGATATTATATTGTTGTTAATATGTACAGTTTATAAATATTATTTATATGTAAGCAAAACATTAAAAAAATAGTATTGGTATGTATAGAATAAGAGATGTATTGCAATGCAAATCTGAATTTTAAATTGCAAATTTTAATTTATTGCAAAAATATGGTTGAAGTCTGGGACACCAGTTTTGTCACCAAATGATGACACTGTGCATCAGCAGAAGTCATGTAAAAATCTGTGTACACACATTTAGCAAGTGCAAGACAAAGGACACTGTCATCTTTTTGTTTTCAGTGGTTAAAAAAATTATTGCTCTTTTTCTGCTAATATCTGTCCTTCAGCTGAAAGTTACTGTCCCTCAACCATGATTTGATATTTCAATGCAAAGTAAACTAGTTTATAAAACATAAATTTGCTCTATTTGAACTTAAATATTCAACTAAACAAAACTGTGTTTTTTCTGGTACTGATTTAATGAGAGCAGTTTAAGGCCAAGGCTAAAAAATAGACTAAATTATTGCAGAGTAATTACCCTTAGGCTTCTGCACACACTGGGATCTGGAATACAACTCACTTATTCTGGAGTAGAGCATCTATACATGCACACCAGAGAGGTTTCCTAGGACAATCTATTCCACTTGAGTTACTCCAGTTAATTACTTCATACTGATGAGCCTTGAAAGTCAGTTCTGCCTTTAGCGTTGAAACATTCTCAGAAAAAAAGTATGAATTTTCTTGAAACAACTTTACCACAAAACACCACATTAAATGAAACAGTTGGGATTGTGAAGCATTGCTCTGTCTTGAAAACCTCCATGCTGTTGGCATGATGCACACAGTGCCAGAGCAGCCCACAGGCAGCACTAGGAGCAGGCTGGTTTGCAGCAGGGAAGGATTTACAGTAATTTCACGATTATAAACCGCACCTGATTATAAGCTGAATGTCCTGGTGTCAGCAGCTGTCTTGGGTTACAATACAGAGTGTGATAAAAGGTATCTATTCTATCACCATCTGTTGAGGGTGGGGGCAGTGATCCTTATCTCAATGGCAGATATTCTGCTAATGGGCCATCCATTGAAACCAGGCAGGGCATTGTTCTTTATCTTTTCACAACCCATCCTTCCTCCAGCCAGTCATTTTCTGCTCATGGCCATTGAGTCCCACTGTGGGACTGATAAAATTACTGCATCCCATTGGAAGTTGCTACAGCCAGGGGGAAGAGCCCAACATTTCTTACCAAGATAAAAAACAGAAGTTTTGGGACACTAAGGAAGCCTCTTTCTCCACTGGACTCCAGAGGAAAACCGGATTTCTGCACATCACCACTGGACCTTTAGAGGGAAACTGCACCTTGTACAGGAGCACTGCTCCAACTGAGCCACATCTGTCACTGCAGGAGGATGCAGCCACCATTTAATGGGACTGCTACCAACACCCTGCCTGACGGGGTGTCAGGTTGTACTCTGACTCTGTCAGGGTTTGGACTTTGTTTCTTTGTAGTACTGTATTTTTATTTTAATTTCCCTAGAAAAGAACTGTTATTCCTAACTCCCATATCTTTGCCTGAGAGCCCCTTGATTTCAAAACTATAATAATTTGGAGGGAGGGGGTTTACATTCTCCATTTCAAAGAGAAGTTCCTGCCTTTCTCAGCAGACACCTGTCCTCCAAACTAAAACAGCAACTTTTTGTTCTTTGTCCATATATAAGCCGCACCTGATTATAAGCCACACTTTGGGTTTGGACCAAAATTTTAGTCAAAATGGTGCGGCTTATAATAGTGAAATTACTGTACTTCCATTTTTGCTGTCACAGATGTTTGTCCAAAGAAGGCCCTCATGCTGCTCACAGTGATGTACGTGCCTCCTACCATGAGCAGTGCTGTTGATCTCATGGGGACTTGCCTGAGCAAAATGCACATGGAAGCTGTTTGCTGATTTGGGGCCAAAGCATGGAAATGCTAATTGAGGAGTGCCCTGCGCACAATTTATCATCTCTGGATGTAAAGGGAAGTGTGTTCTGGTGTGTTACTGGACCATGTGCTGCACCACTCTCTGAGGCCTCTCCTCATTGCTGGGGAGTCTCATTAAATTAATATGGGGCAGCAGGAATACCAGCAAAACAGCTTGATCCAATCTGAAAATGTTCCTTTGCTCCTACAGCTTCTGGCCATGAGCCTCAAGAGTTAATGGAAATTGGCAAAAACGAGTATGTCCCACTACGGGCAGCTCATGGCATTAAACAATTATGCAAGAAATTTTCCTTGGAAGCTATTAGGGATGATGACATTGCGCTTAATATTTGACCTTCCCAGCTTCAACGGCTCAATACCTCTCACTGTACACAGAAATTGCCAAAATCCCACCTAATGAGCTGAAAAATGACATATGACAGATCTGATGGCTAACTGCAGCTAGAAGAAGAAAGACTGCTACAGAGCAAAAAATTCTCAATCTTGCTCTTTTTCTCCTACTTTTTCCAGTTATAAAGAGTGTTTAAATATGTAATTTGAAGGCACAGATAATTAAAAACTTAATTCAATGTAAGCTGAATTCAAGGCAAAGTTCTGTCGTTTTTAATGTCTTTTTGGCTCAAATCTGCAATTTGTTCACAATGTTATTGGGTACTCATAGGATTTTGGGTTTTTTTCTTTCTGGGAAAGCTGCTTTGGTCTTTTTCCAAGGGGCACTGTTTCAGTTCCATTTATTCCTGGGAGATTTACACCCAGTTAACTCTTTTGACTTCAAGGAGAGGGAATGTTTCTTTAATTAAATTGTAATAAAAGTATTGCTAGGGATAAGAGAATCATGAGTGCATCCCACTGTACATTTGAGTCAGTGTGTACGAATCGCAGTGTGTTTATAAATGATGCCATTGTCTCTTTTCTCTCCTGCATTATTAAAGTTTCATCTTAAAAGGCCAACACTAAAACTGCTATAATTACTCTAGGAGTGGAAAATAATTTTCAGCAGCTCCAGTCCTGTTTCAGTCAGTACTTTTGATAAGAAACAGCGAAGGTGGAGAAGTGAAACTTTCAATGTTAGTTGATTTTCCTATGCAGCCCTACAGTCTTATTTTGCAGAGACCTTGGGATCTCTCACTTCAAATAACATCAATCTGAAAGAAAATCTTGGCAAAGGAATTAAATTGAAGAGTTTTATGGAGTGTTTTTATAATGTACCCCTCCTATTGTAATCAGTGATACAATGTAGGGACTTGAACTCTGAAAACTTTGTTCATCCTCTAAGGGACCTGGATAAATAGCATCAGTAAATGAATGTTATGCATTCAGCCCTGGGAAAGAGCCTTAGTTTCTCTGTTCTTCATCATTTGTTTGGCTAAACAAGTCTATTATGACTTAATTTCCCCCCCTACTTTCCTACTTCTTCAACATATTTTAAAAGGGGTTTTGACGCACTGTCACTTTTTTTGGACCCCCGCTCTGCCCCCATGTATTGTCACTTCTACTATCACTAAAAGGTAAATCCTGGTTAACTTAATGAGATTTTTATAAGGGAGTAAAATATTGTGCAATACTTTGGGGCAAAGGTAAGCTTATGATGAAAACATCTTACAGCATCTGAAGTCACAGACTTGGTCAAACAGGACCACAGAATGTGTCATCTTCACCAGTATATAGTATAGAATACATATTTTATAGTATGCTGTTGAAAGGGTTTATCTGTTCCCTTTCCCATGAGGTCAGCAATTTTGAAGGCACCTAATTAAATTCTTCATTAACTCATCAGAAAGAGGAGAAGAGGAAATAGCAAAGAAAGCCATGATTTAGGAGATTACAGATGAGCCAGAAAGAGTTGATCTTGAACTTTAGTTTTGAAACAGAAATATTTTCAAGTACAAAGAAGTAAAAATGCCTAGCTTTACAAGACTGATTTTTTTTTTTTTTTTTTTTTTTTTTTTTAGTTTTGTTAAACTTCCTCCAAAATGCCTTTGGATTATTACACAAGAAATAAAATGTAGTGAAATGATATACTGGTTGAGCCAAATTCAGAGATGAGATTAAATATCTTCCTGGTTTTACGATCTTTTAGAGTTTTTTTAAAGAATGTATGTGATTGAGGCTTAAGATGCTGAACAGTCATGACATACATAGGGAGGGGCTGGGAGGGTTTCAAAGGCTGAATTTAAGCAGGCTACTTCAAGTTGCTGAAGATAAAAGATGAGAGGGGCTCAAAGTTCAAGCACCGACATCCAGCTAAAGGCAACCACATGGTATTTGTGGACTTGAATTTGGGTAAAACATGTTTAAATCCACATGCAAAACAGTATTTAGACAAATCTTTGAAAATTTACAGATCAGTATGTATGACTAAAATGTTAAATTATTTATGGGACAGTGTATGTTGGGCAAGCATAGGAAACAATGTTTTGGGGTAGATTTTTTCAGTTTCTATGGCTTGAATTTACTGAGCTTAAAAAATAAAACATAGCCTCTTGGAAAAATAGCTGGATATTCCATGTCGAGTTTTCAGAGTACAGTTCATGACTATACTAGCAAATAACACAAAATAGCACCATGATGTGCAGCTCCAATGCAAATAAAAGAAGCTGTAAAATCTACAGGTGAGTGTTGTGCAGCATGAACACATACACAAGCACACAAACAAAAGCTTACACTAAATTTTTGCTTTTTGGTTTGGGAGGGAATGCAGCTCTCAAATTGTTTAAGAGACCATGCCTAATTAGAAACATTTATCACATGTACACTCAATTTCTTTTTTGTTTTCTCTTTTCATTTGAAATTGTATAAATCACAGGAAAACAAGTATCTCATATCCAAAATGCCCATCTCTTTGTTCTTTTTTATTTGATTGCAGTCAGATGAAAAGCACTGCTTTGAAATAGAGGCAATGGCCAGAGGCCTATTGATTGCCTGTAAACAGAAACAAAAAAGCAGCCCTGGTAACATTTAGAATGGTTTATCAGTGATCAAAGCACAGGAGGTGCTGTCTAGACAGCCTAGGTGTGGACTAGCAAATGGATTTCATTAGGGGTCCTCTACTCTGGTGCCATTGTTTCAGCTCTGCTCTTCTTCAGGCCAATCTGTGATTGATTTCCAGAGAGGTGCCCAAGTGCCTGTGGCAATGGGATAAAGCTTACAGGACTTTGCTTGTTCTGACAAGGCAGAGTAGCTGCCTATCACATTAGTGCAAAATGACACTTTCGTTTACTTCCACAGTGCTTTGAAACAAATACTTTCAGCTATAGCAATTGCTCTTTGCAGCTTGAGCTATGGAGTCAACTTCTTGTGTTCCAGAGTGTAAAAGGCTGTGAAATAATTTCTGAAGTATTCTATAGCTAAAAAGGGCCATATTCTCACGTCTGACAGCACTGTACTCTCCTCTTCTTGCATAGTCACAGTTTTTGGTTTAAGGATGCAGTTTATTTATAAGGTAACTGAGTGTGCTTTTCACTATTGGAGAGGAGTTTCACTTTTTAGCCTTAAAAATTCCTCTATGCATCCCACATGTGCTGTGCCTGCCTGTGAGGATACTTGGCATTCACCAACTGGTGCACTAAATCACAGGACTCAGATTATTCAAATGGTTTCACTACAACCCCTAATGTGAAAATGCAGGCCTAAGTTAGCTTATAAAAAGGCCTCACGTTCAGCTGGTGCAAATTACCAAATTACTATAAACTACCAAATTACCAATGTGCAAGAGCAGCAGATGTGGTCCTTGTTGCCTCAGCCTCTCCACTCTGTGCTTGTGCTGTTTCACAGGTGACCTGATTCCACTGCTCAGAGGCAGCTGGATAAACTCCTAGGGAAGAGGGAAAAGGCATGTGGCAGTCCTGCCTGTCACAGAACCACTGAACTGCTGGAGTTGGAATGGATCTCTGCAGATCAACTAGTCTGACACCCTGGCAAGGCAGGGTCACCTGGAGCAGGTGACACAGGAACATGTCCGGGTGGGTTTGGAATGTGTCAGGAGAGGGAGACTTCACTGCCTCTCTGGGCAGCCTGTTCCAGTGCTCTGCCACCCTCAGTGTACAGAAGTTCTTCCTTGTGTATAGCTGGAACTTCTTTTGTTTTAGTTTATGACTGTTGCCCCTCATCCTGTCACTGGGCACCACTGGAAAGAGCCTGGCACCATCCTCTGGACACCTGCCTTTGAGACATTTACATGCACTAATGAGATCTCCTCTCAGTCCTCTCTTCTCCAGACTAAACAGGCCCAGATCTCCTCTGGGTCATTGTTTTGATTTTGTGGATCCCACAAATCCCACCAGGGTCGTGGAGCTCTTGGTAGTGACAATTCCAGGCAGGAAGTTCCAAAGGCTCCTGTTTCTGCTAACAGAATGCTAATATATGGCATCTCTAATGCAGAAATCACTGCTTCATCCCTGGCAATGGGATGCCAGAAGACATTGTGTCCTCCACACCCAAACCAGGGGTGCAGTGCTTGGGTAGGGAGCTCCGAGCAGTGTCACTCCCTCCAAGGCCTTCATGGGCTCCTTATGTTACTTTGAAGGAATCTGAAAATATTAAGGAGCAGAAATCCAAAATGCAGTTGGTGAAGTTATTTGGGCAGTTGCTAAATGTATTAAAAATAATTTTGGTTTTGCTTTCTTTTTTAATTTATGGAGCTATAAGTGCGACTGCTGCCACACAACAAAAGTCTTTGTGAGACTACACATACTATGTTAGAAAGTTTAATACCCTCCAGATTAGGGCTAAATCAAGGCATTTACTTTATAGATGAAACCAGAGTACTGGTTAAAATTTTAAGTGGAAAAGCCTTTTTTTCCAGATTTTTTGAAAAACAGAAGATGGAGAAACTGGCCAGGTGGTAGCAGGGGTCAAAGAGGACATGGAAGAAAAATGGACTGAAGTTTGATTAAGATACCAAAGGGCTTTGCCATCTCCAGATACTGGCTCTGCCTAGCCAGGATGAATGAAAATGAAATTGGATTCAGGATAGTGATTTTCTTAAGGAATCTCTATCTATTCAATATTAAGGGAAGAGCAACACAGTGTTAAAGGCACGTGCAAGGTCTGTGTGCCATGTGAGTGCCTGTCATGCAACTCCTGAACAGCTAAGCTATAAACCAAAAGATTCATACCACTGGCTCTGCAAACAGAGGATTTGGTGTCCCAGGCTCACAGCTGACCCAGGCTGGATGTAGAGATGGTGACCAGGCATCACCTTTCAGGAACAGCAGTCTGACAGCAAGCTCAGGTGATCTGTGCTCCCCTTGGGCTCCACAGGCTTCAAGGACTTATTGGATTCAGTAGATGTAGTCACTCATATGGTTACATTCAATAACCAGTGCAGTTCCATTAAAGGAAATTGCCTATTGATTTTTTTTTCCCATAGCATTTCAACCTAATTTTTAATTTATATTTTATATTACTAAAGTCAGGCAAGACTGAAGAGAAAAGCTGTTGCAAATACCTGAATTCTCCTCATTGTTTTTGTGACTACTTGCTCACACCAAACATGTGGTCATTTGCAGTTGGGATATAAATGTATGCACTTACACATAATGCTTACAAAATTCAAACCACTGTGAAGTAAAAGCTTAATATTATGATTGGCTTTGTTGAAGGCTGAGGTTAAATAGAAGGTTAAACTAAAAATTTTTGTAATTCTAACAAAATGCCATGAACTGGGAAGACTGTTAAAGTTTCTAAATATGTGTTCTCCTTCCACTCATTCTGTTTTAATCCATTCCATTTCTAGTCCATTGCAGAGATAGATTAACTTCTGGTTTGGAACTACCAGAAGAAATTTAAGTAATAGTTTAAAAAATAAGGGCTGAAGACTGAGTGGCATAGAAAAGTCAGTAAAACATTTTTGCAAATCTGTGTCTGAATCAATGATGCAGAAGGAAAACATAATAAAGTTTTTTTTCACATTGTTTTCTTGTAAATGTAGTGACCAGAAATGAGTATTTCTTTCTTCTGATTTATTTTTTTCCTCAAGACTTTAGTCATATAGTGAGTATGAGCTGAACTGGGAAACTTTTCAAACTGTTTTGAGTAATTATCTGCTGTTTGCTGGAACATCATTCCTAAATGAAATCTTCAGAACTCACACACTCACAAATTAATTTTATATATAATTTCCTCACCATCATAAAAACATGTGGGTAATGCCACAAAACCATTCAATGAGTTAATTTATTAAAGGCTTTCATTGGCCCAGTAAAAAGTTTAAAGATAATTTTCTTAGAAAAAATATCTTCCAGCTTTCTTAGAAAATATATTTCTAACTTTCTTAGAAGTTATCTTTGCATTCCTGAAAAAAAAATTTAAAAAATAAATTAATGTAAACATTGTTTCTTAGTGAGAGAAGAAAGTGCTTTTCCAAAGGATTATTCTTTTACATGGTATGATTGTGTGAATACCCCAAAAAGGTGCTTTTGTAACATTTTGGTAGTGGTAACCTTCCCTTTCACCAGTGTCGTGCCTTGTTTAGACTTAGACTATTTAACATTTCTCTGTGATCCTGTGTTCAAGTCAACTTTACTGTGACTTGGATCTCATTAAAGACAGAACTTCTTATTTAGTGCAGCAGATCGTGCCTGTCTGTACTGAGCTTTTCAAACATTTCCAACACAGCCTTTTAACAAACACAAGTTTTTTAAATGAAATGCTAATGAAATGCTTGGGACCTAATGAAATGCTGTAGACCTTTATCAACTCAGCTTCTCTGAGGCCACAGCTTGCCAGGCATTCACTCGGAAATGTCCAACAAGGTTTTGCAACAGCAGTTACGTGCCTGAGCTGACCTCTGCCTGGTGCTGCAAGCTCCAAGTGCAGAGCTTCTTGTGCCATTGCCAAGAGTTGTCTTTCCACCCAGTTTTACACTGACTTTAGGACAGGCCTTTAACAGTGACCAATTAGCTCCTTCCTATTTTAGTGAGTGGTGTGGGGGTTACCACATTGTCCCATTTCTGAGCTGTGCCCTATTTTGGATCAATCTTTGTCCCTCTCCCTCTCCTCTCCTCTCCTCTCCTCTCCTCTCCTCTCCTCTCCTCTCCTCTCCTCTCCTCTCCTCTCCTCTCCTCTCCTCTCCTCTCCTCTCCTCTCCTCTCCTCTCCTCTCCTCTCCTCTCCTCTCCTCTCCTCTCCTCTCCTCTCCTCTCCTCTCCTCTCCTCTCCTCTCCTCTCCTCTCCTCTCCGATACTCAGATACTCCATCACCCACTGTGCTTTGGATTACTCAAATCTATTCCCCTCCTTTCCTCTGCCTGGCCTGTTCAGGCTGAACTGCCTTACACCATGTGTAGCCCCGAAGCAAACTTGAAACTTAAATAACCTCAATAAATCTCATGCTTTGCTCTGGCATCTGGGTGTCTTGCAAGATGTGTAATGGGATGTTCAGGGTCTCAGCCACTGGGAGATGCCTTTTGCTGCCTGCAGCTCTTGCCGTCAGCTGGGAAAAAATGATTTAATCGTTTAAGAAATGCTAAACGACCAGGTGTGCCATTTTTTGACTTCTGTGCTCACTTCTCAGTGCCACAATTCAAAGGGCAGTTCCTGGCCCCAAGACATTGTTTTTTAATACAAAGTAGCACTTCCAAATGTATGTTTTTCCTGGGTATTCCCTCTGCTTTCTGGCTGTCTGGAATTTTTCGTTTCGGAAAACAATGTCACATTGAATCAGAGAAGTCTATTTGAATGTAGTCTCCAGCCTCACCCAGTTCCTCTTACTCTTGGCTCCCTTCTCAGAAAATAAATCTCTCTTTCTTATATGAAATTTTTTTCTTTGTCACTTTATGGATTGAAACTTTCCAGTTTTAACAAAAAACAATGTCACTCTCATTCTTTGCATTCCAGAGCTTTGGATTAGTTGATTCGACAGTGATTAATTGTGTTACATGTTACCAAATATCAGTCTTCACAAAAAAAACAAAATCTTCATGACCTCAATATAAAAGTTATAATTTCAGAAGTTTTATTAGAAACAAAACATAAATATAAGTCTATGGTGATAACAATACAGTATATATGTTAAAACTTTATTCCAAGTGCCTTTTCAGTAACATAGATGACAGCTCTAGCAAAAGAAAGTCTTTGGTATAAACCAGATCATTCAGTGATAGAAACAGTGACAATTAACATTACCTAGGGATTCTTTCTCCTTAATTAGGATTCATTTAGAATTCACCTGGAAATTTTTTTACAACCCTTTCTTCCTAGCAAAGAAGGATGTGGTGGAATTTTAATGGCTCCATTATGGTAAAAGCCCACAATGTGATTGTAGTGACGATGGGAATTTGGCTGTACTGCTTGAAGAACATCTGTTTTAAAATAAATATGCAAATGTCTTCATATATGTGTTAATCTGTCAAGTCCAAAGGATGCCAGAGTTCAGGGAGACCAGACACTGAAGTGCAGTAACCAAACAGAAGTGGCTGGCAGCAGCTTAGGTTTGCATCACACAGATCTGTTCATCCATATTTACCTTGAATGCTGTTAAAAAAGACACTGTAGGTTATATGTTGTACTCTGATGAGATACACAGGCACATCAAGTACAAAGACCTTGATGTTCATCCCAATGTCACTTATACCAGGCAAAAATCCACATTTCATTTTCTTTAGGTTTGTGAGAATGATGTGTTTTTTCCCACAAACCTGAGCTGTCAGTGGTGACTGCTTTGTCCATTTCTGGATTCTTTCTTGGGACCTTATTTCATGATGGGTATATTAGTTTAGAGAGAAGGTTGGAAAACAGCTTCTTTTCTAAAAATCCTTTAGCATGGGAAATCATTAAATGGTTTGGGTTGGATAGGACCTTAAGCATCTATTCATTACAAACCCCTGCCAGAAAACAACATAGCATCCTTCTGATCTTTTCCACAACTGTGGTGGGCCAGCTGCATGTCCTCAGAACAGTGATCCCTGTTGCTTTGCATTGTCATCAGTGAGACCTGCCACAGGAACCTCCCAGCTCTGGCAGGGAAGGTGCTGAAGTCCTGATCCATCATGCTAGCTAGGCTTCAGGAGAGTAGCTGGAGATCAGCTGAAGACCTTCTCTTGGTGACAGGCATCTCAACACAGCACTGTGGACGTGTGGATCATGATGGGGCCTTGCCAGTCCCGATGCAGGTGGGACACTTCCCACCTTCCTTGTGGGAAGTCTTGCCTAATGGGAGCCTGCAGTTGGTATCCTTGTTTTGTGTAATTCAGTAACAGCCAAGAACCAAAACTACACCAAGAGATGTTCTGGGGAAGAGAAAGGCATTGAATCATTTGAGGTTATCACTAGGAATTGAGAGACATCTCAGATTCCAGATTTCCTCCTTGTTTACGTATGTATGAACATTTTTAATTTGATTGCCTCCAATTAGGTGATGCTTGTTTTTCAGTGGCTGTTTTATATCTAGTTTTAATACAGAAAAATGCTACTTGCTTTTAAAGAGCATGAGGTAAGTTTAGTTCGGAAAACAAAGCAAAGCAAACCCACCAAAACTACAGTAGAAAATATTAATTTCCACAACTACTTCAGGAAAATTTTTGTTGTGCGATATGAGATACACATGAAAGGGATTTTTCAGATCCCCAAAGAAAACAGAAGGAGGTCACTCTCCTTTACACTGTCCATGCTAGCATGCAAGCATGTGGTTATATTACACCCTACAAAGAGTCATTAGGTCTGTTCAGAAAACCCCGTGAGTCAGTCAAAATATCTCCAGCTGGGAAGTGCAGCCCTGTCTAGCCTACAGCGCCAGGCTGTGATTTAAAACCATGATGAAGCCCCTTGTGAGTGGGAGCCTGTACACTTACTTTAGCCTGGGTACTTAATTTTCAGGATGTTTGGGATCTCAATGAAATTAAGTTTTCAAGGTCTGAACTTGTCTTCAATTTTATTTAATGGTTATCATCTGGTTTCTCTAGGTAGTCTACATGATTTACATTATCAGGACTTAATTCAATAAAATATTTCTGTAGGCTCTCTGTAAACAGTATTTCTAAAAAGAACTAAAATTTGTACTAGTTACAGATATACTTTAAAGTGCTATAAGGATGCTTCAGAAGTGTAAATTAGCATTAAACCATTAACAATAATGTATACATTATTTCTATGGTTATCTGTAGTGTTTATAGCAATTCTCCTTAGGTTGAACTGGCTCTTCTTACAAAGGTCCAACAGTGCTGTCTTTAGTGGAATTAACTCAGGAAAGAGAAACAGTCAATAAATTCTGTAAAGCTAACTTGAGTAAAAATTTGAAATGTAAAATCCTCTGGTAATAACCATTAATTGGTTGTCTTGAAATGTAGACAAATGTTAAGTATTAATGTACCTTCAGATATGGGAAAATGAGTACGTTATGATTTATGTTTCCTTCATTCGTATCACCTTAAATAAGAAAAATGTTAGTTCTCAATTGCCAAATAGCTGTTTCTGGTATTTTTCAGATTATGATTAATAATAACCATTGACAACTAGCACCTCAGAGCAAGCCAGCTCTTCTCATTACACAGCTGATAGTTCAGACAAGATTTAATCAAACAATGAAAATATACAAGGTTTATCTTAGCTACTATGCAGACCTGCTCAGATTGAGGGGCATTTGCACAGATGGGCAACAAAATATAAGAAAAATTTCATCTGACTCCCAAAAAACCAGGTGCAAACCTAACTTTAATGGGCATAAGCACTTTGGCTGGCAAGAGCCTCAGAAAGGACCCTTTTCATGGTGTTGTTTTTTCTTTGTTCTGCCATGAGTGGGAAAAATTTGTGCAGATGGAAAGGATGATAGGAGTATTGTTTCTAGGGTTGTGTTTCTGAGTGGGATGTCTTTCCAATCCAGTCTCAGAGTGGCTTCTGCAGCCCTCAACAAGAGCAGTTAGCCAGTGAGAAGGAATAATTCCACTCCCTTAGCCTTCTCTTTATCCTTTTGTATTTTGGCTGACACCTGCAAAGTATTAATCAGTCGGAATCTGGCCTGCAACACAATGTGTGCAAAAGTAACTTGCATTCTGATGAGTGACCATGATGTCTCACTGCACTGAACACGATCATTAAAAACAGGCAAACCCATTAACTTAATATAAAGCAAGAGCAGTTCCAAAAACTTAAAAAAGAATGTGCAGCCAAAATTCCCAGAAATTGGAAATGATTAAACTGTATTCCATATTTAGTACATATGAACACACATGTGAACATGAACACATTCATAGACAAGGAGATGTATCTAATGTTTGGAAGTACAGACTGTGCTTCCCAGGTGCAAAGGGTAGGAAATGTTGCTAATCACAGAGAAAGCTGTTTTGTGATGTTTTGTAGTCCCGTGTGCTCTTACCTAAAAATCATATATATTTTATATATTGGATTCCCTTTTCCTTACTCTTCTTTTTACCAGAGAAAATAAAAATAAAACAAATGGAAAATGTCTTGTGGTCTTGGAAGAAAGGAATATATAGTATCCAGTAGAAGAAACAGCAGAATTAGGATTTCTGCATAAATACTGATTTAAAGCAATGAGTCTTTGAATTAGTCTAAGAAATCTTTATTGGACAGGAATGTCTACAAAATGAGCAAGTACCCTGTGCAAATATGCACTGCCCACAACAGACTGAAAGTGATGGAAAAGAGTAAATTATAGTCCCATTTTATCATCTCTGAATGTAGATATATTTCTCCTACATTTACACCCAGCTCCAGAATGCTTTCAGTGGCTCCTTCATTGAATTTCTTGTCACAACAGCTGGCCCTCCTTCAGCAGGAGGAATTGCACAGGACAGACCACATCCAAAGCCAGGTAAAAACATCTAAAGGAGCCAATGTGAGAAATTCTGACTTTAATGGTCAGTAAGAGGCAATAGCAATGTTAACCTGTAGGAGCATCACAGATCATCTTCAATAGAGCCACACCTCAGAAATGCTAATAGCTTATATATTCACTTAATATAAGATTTCTCAGGTGCTCCTGAGGAGACTCTTGTGACCCTTGGTAAGTGACATAACATTCCTCATAGTTACAGAAATGTGTTCCTGTGGACATTGACAATTACAAACAGTTTTCAGAATAAATAGTTAAGACATCTGAGGAGCAAGGCCGTGAAGAAGGAATCACCTGTGAGTATGCCAAAGTATTAGTGGCACACAAGCTGAGAGTCTCCAAGCATCCCTAGAGTATCCTCATGCCATGAGAGGATTGGCCATAGTTACAGCCATGAAAACCACTTGTGCTGTGCAGTTGCAAGCACGATGTCCTCCAAGAACTTATTCACCAAACTGGAGGGAATGATGCCAGTTAACGCTTTCAAAGCAATATAAGGTCAAGATTTCAAGTTTTGGAGATACTTAGAAGTGCTCAGTCTTGGCAAGAGGAGTAGGGGAGTGGGGCTTGCCTGCCCTTCAGCATCAATGCTTTCAGTCTTTGGCTGTATCAGAGTTCAGCTCTGAGTGAGCTTTCTGAGGCTATGTACTTTGTCACCAACTTCATCCAATAAAGCAGCAGTGGGGATTTTAAAGGGATAATTAATGCAAAAAAGTTGTTCTGACTAAAGCAATTCCAGTCTTTACCAGTTTCATAAAGGAGCCAACAACTCAACAGTTCTGGCCTTATTAGAAACATGAGTTAAAGTTCTATTTTTTTCCCCCAAAAACTCTACTTACTGTTGCTGAGCTGATGAGAAAAGAGGTAAGGGAGCTAAATAGGTAACTGGTCACTGTAGTATGATGAGGCCAGAACTTTCTCTGACTTATAAATAGCCCAGCCAAAGTCTGGGATGAAGTGTGCTGGGGTCATACAAAGAATTCATGGCACATGCCAGAATTGCACAATGTCGTAATTGTAACCCTTCCTTTCATTTATTAACTGCAGTATTTCTTGAGCCAAGTCTGTAGTTAAACTGCACATTCTCTGGGAAGCAAAAGCGTTGTCTTTATGTTCAACAAGGTGCCTGTAACACTTTTGGAACCACAATTACTGTAGTCTAACTCTATGCATTGCTGTAGAATTCATATCCCAAAGAGCCTTTCTGAAACATCAGTTACACTCTACAGTATTCCCCTCTCCTCTTACTTTTTTTTCTTTTCTCTTTTTCTTCTCCATGCAAATAGAGAAGAGCATAATGCCAGATGTATCAAGCTGCTGGGTTTGCAATATGCTTAGCAACACAAACAGCCTGGCTGACAATGATCCCAGTGAGAGGAAGCGTTTCACAATAAAGCCATTAGCCATGATGTGCTCTGAAGTTCCAGATGCATGTGTCTAAAAGTTGACTTTTTTTTTTGCCTATCTGGTTTCCTGTGAATTCTGGACCATGAAATGCACAATGTACCATTTTTATTGGCCCATGTATATTGGGAATGCTATGCCTGTAGTGGTGCCTGCAAAATTACTCCTGAACACTTTGGAGAGCATGTGGAGCTCATTTGCATTTCTTCCTAGAGGCTTGGGGAAAACTACCTATTTTTAAAAAAAAGACATTTCCTTGTGGAAAAACATGCAATTTTTGATTCCCTTCACAGCATTTAAGAGAGAAGAAAAACATACAGCCTTTCTCACCTCCCAGTTCCCTGTTTAAACTTTATATACCTCGCAAAAGAAATATTCCTCAGAATGCCTTCCATACAATCTACTTTAGCTAGTCTAATTCTGAATACACATTTAATCTGAATAATATCTACTAAGATTTTGAAAGGCCTGATTACACTAGAGAAATTTGTATCTGCCTAGTATTACCTCATTGATCACAGTGATTCTTGTCAGTAAGTAGCTGAGAATTGCAGGCACAACAATTCACAACCCAGCACTTATTTTACAGACTGTCTTTATGTCCACACAGCTAATCTAAATGTACTCTGAGGGTACCTTTTCTTAGATATTCTGAGTCCTGACTTGACTTCTGCATTTCACAAGAGCTCTTTAGTCAACAAGTACTGTAAGATGTGATTCATATGTGATTCTAGGAAATAAAATGGAAAAAGCCTTCTAAGCCATCAAAGCACAGCAACAGATGCCTGGTTTAGGAGGGCTGGAGCATATTTCCCTTTCTTCCAGACAAAACAGATCTGCAAGAGAAGACCTAAAACTGTAGTGATACTGGGATTGAAGACAAGAGCAGCAGAGTTGAAAGACCATGCCCATGTCTTGGGACACAGCAACAGTAAGAACCATTTTACTTAATGATGCCACTGCTATGAGGAGAATTACTTGCAGAATAAGCTCACATGAATAAATCAGGGTGACTTGGTCAACTGTCAGTGTTTTTTTAGAAGAAATTCCCAAAAGAACTGCAGCTCATTTTTTCCCAATCAGTCTAAGAAAATATAGCCTAAAACTAGATCAGACTAAAATAATTCTTTCAGATTTTATTGGAAGATAAGGAAAGAATAATCTAATATAAAATTTTTCAAAACTGATTGGAAGCATGTATCCATTTTACAAATGAGATAATTTCAATGGGATAAGCAGTTTAGCTATATTTAGGATTTATGACCATTTTCTAAACAAAGCTGCCAAGTAAGAATAAAATTTTACTTGGCAAATATAAGCGTGTTTTGTTTCAAAACATATGGTGTAGAAATTTGGGAAGCTCATTTAATGATGCTTGAATTCTCTCCTTAACTTCCCTTTCCCATTGTATTGGCTTTGAGGTGCAGTGTATTTTATCAGCTGTTTCCCACAAACCAGCCTCTTGACATTCTGCTGCTTATTCTCAGACCTGCTGCACTGTTCTAGTCTCCCTCTGCCTTATAAAGAATCTGTAATTGGTAAGACCTAACAGAAATCCTTCTCTACTTCCTTTGATTTCATTCAGCTCCTTTTGCTACCTTTCTGCATTATTTTGTGTGTATTTTTCTCTGACTTGCTGCAATTGGATACTCTACAAAGTTTTCTGCCTCCCACCCCTGATTCCCAAAATCCAATTCCCCTAACTGATGGAGTGTTAGAAAACTGACAGAAGAAAAGGCATCAACTTCATTACAGAGACCAAGCTGAATGTCAAAGTGGGATTACTTAAAACTCTATTATTATAGTTTTTCTTGATTTAGTGTGAAACTCTTCTAGAAAACTCTGAAAAAATCCCTTACACACACACTCTCATGTCATTCCTTTAAATTTTGCTGTGCAAAGAGCTACTAATATCATTGTGGAAAACAGGGAATATTTATTCTTTGCGAAGAATCTTATCCCAATTTTGTCTTCAAATATATCCTTCAGTAATCAGAGGATGACTACTAGCTGTTTATATTTTCTGACATCATTGCCTACTGTTAACATTAGTTTTAATTTCCATGCTTTAAATTGACACACAGTCGAGTTCATAGTGCTTTATGTTGTAATATGCTGTAATTTGATTTTGCAGCATTCTATAAAATACCCACTTTGCAGAGCTCAGAAAATATCAGGTGCTAGAAATATCCTTGTTCCTTCCTTGTGCATGAGATTAGCTCTAGTTTCCCAATCAACACTGTGTTATTTACTTCTTGTTTATATTTTTATTTATTTTATCTATAATATGTATAATATATGGGGTATTCATGATACACAGGGTATCAGAATTAAAAAAATATAAATCTGAAAGAATTCCTCATGTTGTTTAATATTAATGTCACACAAAAATTTATAGAGCTAGAGGGATTTTAGTGGTTTGGGGTTTTTTGTTTGGTTGCTTGGTTGTTTTTTGTCCAGATGGTTTGTTGGTTTTTTTATTTCTGAGAAGTCAATTTTAGTTCTGGTCCTGGCGTTAGCAAAATTCAATTTTTAAATAATTAAGAATTCATTGTCTTTGCTCTAATTCAGTGAATAGAACCACTAGATTCCATTGCTGGTGGTATCCTGGTATGACTTGGAACCTCCATGGAAGGTCCTTTGTGACCACTGAGCGGCAGTGGTTGATGATGAGGGGTGTCAGGGAGCACTAAGCTAAGTCTTGGGTGAAGCCATTTACACTTCAGATATCTCTAAATGTTGGAAGGTTTGTTAGGAAGACATTTCAAAAAACAGCACTGCTGCTTAGCCATCTCTACATTTTCTTCTAATTTCTTATAAATTAAATTGTGGTTTTGTTCTGATGGGGGTTTTTGTTTGGTTTTTGGTTTATTTTTTTTCCCCAAATGTTTAAATTTGTTTTTGTTCCATTAGAAATTGCCTCCCTCAAATTAAGATGTAAGAAATATGTGGCATTAATAAATATGTAAGTTTGACTATGTAAAGATTCAAAGAAGGGGAATATAATTAACATTTCCAGTCACTTTTAAGCCTTCTATCATACTGCATTTGGTCACAAAGTTGCTATTTCCAATAATATTATGGTTTCATTACATGCTTTTATTCTGTTTACTGCAATAATATAATTTATTCATGATTAAATAGTGAAAGCAGAAAACAAAATATAATAAATGCTCTGTTATGTTTTTGTAAAGAAAAGCTATCAGAGCTGTTTCAGCAAACCAGTCTCTATGGTATATTGGGAGAGCAGTGAAGTAGAAAGCCAAGGTCACCCTTGGAAATGTGTGTGTGGGCATTGGCAGCCACATCCAAGCACAAAGCCTCAGCTGATTCTGCAGAGGCTGGGGGATTAGAGATGAAGCTCCCAGCAAAGAAGGCTTAAGGGTTGAACGTGCATTTCTAAGGTGTGGTAAAGGAACATACCAGAGTGTCAATATCAATCATTCCTTCATGCTCCTGGTTTAGCATTTTCTATTTATTTATCTGTTCTTCCATTGTGTGTTCTTCCAAGCTGTGTCCATGTAAGAAGTGTGGGACCTTTTACATAGCTGAGGTTTATTAGTGAGCTAATTGACTAGTTCCCCTCTCCAACCCCTAAGTGTTCTCACATTTTAGGCAATCACTCCGTGTTCTAACATGTCCACTTTCCAAATCACTTTTCCAACTTTCTCTGATGAAGTCAATAGGTTGTGAGACCACCATGAGTGCCTGCTCTGAGAGCTTGGCACCGGGGGAGTGTTGTGTGCTGCAGCCCTGATAGCCTGGAGTAGCTATTAGTTCTAATTGCTGAATGGTTGAACGCTTTGAAGGACAAACGTATGTCCTAAGGCTGTGGCCCTGATGAATGCAAGGGTTTCTTTCACTTGTCATTAGTAATTGAGGGTAAATTAATATTTACTAAGCAGAGTTTCACAGGAAAGAATATGCATGAGAAATCTAAGGAAAAAAATGCCACAGAAGAAAATGTTGTTTCCTTTAACACTTTGAACTCAGTTGGCAGCAATTAAAAAACAGCTAGTGGAAACTTGAGATAAAATTAATAATTTTATTACTTTCCCCCCTTATTATAACAATGATTTCCTCTCCCTTGATATATAAACATTATAAACATTCCAGATGCATAATTTATATTATTAGTGAGTGATACCCTGCTAACTAGAACTGTTGAATTTCAAAACTGTTGACTTGTACAAAACAGATTTCATTCACAATGTGTGAAAATTTATCATGGCTGTATGTGTGTTTACAGAGGAGCTAGAAAGGAGCTCATTCCTATGTAGCATTTGATTTATTTAATAAATTTGAAAATGCTACACAGATACAGCTTTTGGACCAAGCTGTAACTTTTAAACATCAGAGGTTCTTGTCATATGATATGTGGTATACATAGACATTCACACTTTTGTTTGATGTTTCCTTAAAGCATCATTAGAACCCTGAAGTCATCCATATGTTGACTGAATATAATGCTGAGTGAATTAAATATGGCATGGGCACTACTTGGTGGAACTCTTTCTCTCCAGCTCCATAAGATTTTTTTTTTAATGTTCAGCTATTCAGTAATACCAAATGGAAGCATGGAACTAAAACTGGCAAGGTGTGCAACTCAGCAGAACAACAGACACAAAACAGTGCGTGAAATAGCAAAGAGGCATCTTTGAATGAAATCAAGTCCTGGATTGTTCTATTGGCTCAATGTCTTGATTTACTACCAAACCTCTCAGGTTTGCTGATGGAGCCAGGGCAGACACCCCTCACAGGGGCATGGTGGGGTTTCAGGAGAAGTTTTCTTCTGGTGGAACAACCTCTCCTAAAGCCAGACACCAGTCTGGATGCACTCTTTGGCTCAGGCTCCATCATACCAGCAGCTGGGCTGAAGACTGATGATAAGGGATTTTCTGTATTCAGACACAGCTATTTTAGGTTTCACAGCACAAACCTGATGCAAAACAAAGCAGGCTGCAATCTTATGATGAGGGGAAAGGAAACTTTAATGTAACCAGTAATTTGCCCCCGCCCTTCCACAGAGAAAAGCTGATATGCCCCAGCATGAACCATCAGCTCCTCTATCTAGCAGCTACCAATCCATACATTGAAATGTCTTTATGGTCACATCCTAGTATCCTGGATAAATAGAGCAGGAGTTAGGATTGCAACTTTATGGAAGTAAAAGATGATTTCAGATGAAAAAGTCTACACTGGCCAGTTAAAACAGATTTAAGTCTGCTCTTGCTAAGAAAGCCACATGAAACGTTCTTACTGGAACTTAAAAGTCCTGAATTAAATATCATTATACAGCCCATACATTGGATTCATCTGTCTAAAGTTCCTTGGAATAAACCAAACCTCTTGTTTTTTTTGTTATATATATTTAAGAAGAAAATTTTTTTAGAAAGCTAGCATCATATTGACTCTTTAATGTGGAAACAGCTAAAGTCACTGGTGAGACTGTGTGAAATCTCATCTTAATCTTCATCAGCCATACAGATCTATTCCTCATTTTGAGACATCTATGTTTTCAAGTAAAATTCTTTCACAGGTTGCCATGATACAACACCACTTCTACACACTTGCAATCATGAAATATTCATCTTTTTCCTGAAATACAACACTCCTTGCGTAAGACACTCCCTAGGTTTCTTTAGATTAGAAAGAAAAACACAAAACTGCCTAAAGTCCCAGTGCCAACTCATTAGACACCAATAAGTCATGCTGTTTAGCAGAAAAAACTGTTGTATCTGAAGCAGTGAAATCTGCACGTGGGCAGCTGCTGCACAGCTCCGTCGGTGATTTCCTCACCCACTGAACATCACGTCTGATTGCCCTATGCTGTATGTCTCTCTGTCCACAACAACTCAGCTGCTTTTTTCCTTCTGAGGCTGCAAATCTCTTTCTTTGAAAGGGAAATATTTCCTAATTAATTTAGTATAGCAAGAAATTAGTCCAAAAGGAGGGGAAAAAATACCAAACAACCAAGCAACAAACCTCTCATGTTAACTCCTGACATGGCACTATACAATTTCAAAGAAAGTATGTCTTACTATGGACTTTTAAGAGCTCAACTTCCCATTAACACCACTAATAAAAATGTAATTAGGACTGTAGTTTCGTTTTCTCCCTCCAGCAGAGCATTACTGCATTCCTCCCCTGCGCGGGCTCGGCGTTTCGGAGGTTGTAGTTAGCAGCCAGCAAGATGTGTCCTTCTGGAGGAACTTACCACTTTATGAAAGATGTGGTCAGGATCCCTAAGAACCGTATTGATGCCAGATGTAGTCTTGTCACTGAGTCTTAAAACAAGACTCTCATGAATCTTAAGTTTCCATTTTCTCTCTCTGCTCTATTACAAGGAAAAGAGTCTGAGTGAATTACTGTCGATGTCGCTAGCAGAAGTATTTTTTGCTTGAAAATAGACGTCATCGTGGGAAAATGTTATACAAGAAACTATGTCGAAACAAGTTTTCACTAAATTAGGCAAGCTGACATTGTCATGTCTTAATTAAATGAATGCTTGCATAAATATGTTAGTACATCTAGTCAGAATCAGTAGTCCTCAAATTCAGTGCTGCATTGCCAATTTAGTTTTTAGACAATAAAGGCGTTGGCTTTTTAGCATTAGTGCTGTACGTGTTGCAAAACAAAACAGAAACAATTCTCATTGGTGAAGGATTTCAATAAACTTTAATAATATCCATATGTACAATAAATATTTCTGGGCCCTCAAGCACTTATATTTCCTTTTGAACTTGTGAACAGAAATTGATTCAAGGTGATAAATTTGTAATCCATTATGATGGATGGAGCTGCCTTTTAAAAAAAAGATAATGGTATATAATTTATATATTCTCTGTGAGTAGATTTGGGAAAAAAAATATCTAAAAGGAAGCCAGATGTAATGAAGTAGAGTAAATAAAGTCAACTGTAATATTAGTTTTTACTGAAGCATGTGCCACATAATTAGGAGTTCAAAGAAATGCAAATGATGCAAATATATCTTTTGGCTACTACAGCTGACCTTGTAACAACTTGGTTTAAAACAATGTATTTATTACATATCTTACGTTAATTAAGTAAAGTACGATATTTGAATTAAATTTTCAAGCTGGAAAAACAAGTGTCGTGAGATTAAGCAGAAACACGTGTGAATTTCTGAACACATTTGCAAAGTACAACTTTGCCATTAAAAGCTCAGATGCTATAGTTTTGCATAACAGAAAACCACAGCTGCACGTGTGGTAAAATAGCAAATGTTGATTTCAAAATGGTATTTGGCACGATTGCATATTTATTCCCCATTGTCTTGTAGTTTCATTAAACACTCTTCTATTAAAATTCATAACATCACATTACCAAATTCTGATGGTAGAGAAGATCGTATTCAGAGCTCATGGCCAGCGTGCACCCATCGTGATGCTGAAAGCCCTGCAATGAAAAAAGGACACACTGAAGATATCCACAGGGTGAGAGGCAAAGAGTTCCTTTCATCCTACCCTTCCCTTTTACCCTGCAGTGACTCTGAGTCCACACTGCCTTGGATAAAGAGAGGCAGTTTGGCCACAGGTTTCACAGGAGACTGCCCTGGACTTATTTGTCCATAATGGAATAATAAAAAACCTGTGCTAAGGTGACACGAATGGATCCCTGTCAACACATCATGTTATTGGCCAAAGAACAGAGGAGACTATGGGAAAACCCACACAAATTCTAAGGTGTTTCTCCAGGTAAATGCTGCTGATTTGCTGAATGACTGTGAAGCGCAAACACAAAAAGGAGTTTTCATTTATCTGCCTTCTATAATGCAATATCAAAATAAAAAGTTAAAATAATTGTCGACTGTGTTTTTAACTATATTATGAGAATGCCACACAGGGGACCTGCAGGAAATGTATTCTTCCCTCATTCTGAAAGGCTTTTACAGGTTTTTATATTAAATACAAGAGAAAGATGTAAAGCCACGAGTAATGTGTAGCTAGTAAGAGAACAGAAAAGCGTAGAAAAAGTATGCAATAAGTAGTCAGTGATATAAACCATTACAATGAGCCCTTCTTATATATCTGAAGCCAGATGTTGTTCCAAATTACATCACTGTAAATCCAGAATAGTTCCACTGAAACCAATGAATCTACTCCAGATGAGAGAAGAATTTTGTCTGCAATCTATTCACTTCAGATTGGTTTATATCCATATGTCCATAGTTTACTGTAGTATTTTTTTAAATTAAGAAAATACCTGACATAATCCAGTGATCTTCAGCATAGTGTTTGTCTGAAAGAACAAGCTTCCCTAACAGGTAAGTTTCTGCCTATCAAATCCCTGAAGTTCATTGACTAGAATCAACAAGGGTCATGTTGAAGGGTGAAGAATAGTAAATCATCTCTTCACAAATATAGTGGCTGGCCTGAAACCAGAATTCAGAGTTCACTGCTTAGAGGGTGTCCTATTGACTATAGCTGTCATAGTACAGCAGAAATTAGAGAAGTCTGCAGCATGTCACAACCCTCTGCCTTGCAGCAGATCTACTCTTTAAGTACAGGTACATGAATGATGGGCAATGGTAGGACTTTGTAAATGGCTCCCTTCCATGTCAATTTTGGGGCACAGCAGAAATTCATAATGCAGGCAACTGCAGAATTTATTTCATCTAGAGAAAGTAACAATAAATAGGGTACAGATTACAGAAAATCCACTACTTTTCAAGTGTATCTTGAACATTCCTGATGGTGAGGGAAGGCCTGCTTGGTGTACGTGAACAAAATTATTTTCTCCCTGATTTACTCACAGATAAACACCACATTGCAGAAAGTAATTTTCTTTGCACTAACCCAGCAGGTGTGACAGTTTAGTAGGAGCAGAGATATAGTAGGGGGATTTACAGTACCTTTCTCTCCTGCATGATTGATTAATAATCAGATGTCTCCAAAGGATTAAAGGCTTGTCAGTAGAACGCAAAAGCTGGGGTGGTGTTTCTTATCTCTTTCTTGAGGGAGTTCAGACTTCTGATTCAAGAGGATGTGTAGCTTTTATCAACTCGAAACTGCAGCTCATCTTGTGACTATAGGTATGTAACTGAGCAAGAGCCACATTTTGTAAAACCCACACAGACTGGTAAATGTTGTTTTCACCTAAGAATGCAGGTATTTGCATGTATATTTGGATATGTGCCTGGAAAATGGAAATTGTGTAGTTTCTTACATCTCCAAAGGAAATTCGAATTCACAGAGACAAGTGGCCATGCCAACCCATGTTCATCTTCCCACTCCTGTTTAACATCAGGGTTGAAGACCTCTGCCTCCTTCATTGAGGGTGTTTTTAAATACCCCAAATTTAAGGCAGCTCTCACCAAACCAAGAGAAGACTAAGTGGGAATAGTTGTTTCCATAATAACATGGAAGAGGAACACCGTATATTTTGTCCTCTTGCCCTTGATCTTGGTCCTTTGGTGGTTTTCCAGTTGCTCTGCAATGCTGGCTACATTTTAGAGCTGTAAATGGGAATAGTCCTGGGAGCAGAGCCCAGTTCCATCTCTCCAGCTGAGTACCAAAGCCATGAGTCTATGCAGCCCAATTCCCTTTAGTTTGCCCTCCTGCTGATGCTCTGACTTTTGCACACCAGAGAAAACAATGGTTTTTCTTCAGTAGGAGGGCCAACAGCAACTATCCTGCCACCCAGCCCAGGCAACCACCTGGGAGTTTGCCTCCTCCTGTCAAAAAATGGGCTTGGATTTCCTCAGGGTAAGAAGATTGTTGATTCTTTATTCATCAGTCCATGTGACAAATTTGAGTAAATTGTCTGTTTGGAGCTGTTGGTAAAGGTAACCTTTTCTAGAGAGATTTCCAAGGGAACATGCCCACAGCTGTAACCTTTGGTACTGGTCTCAGTACTGGGTGTGTGTGAATTTTCTCAGGATATGCCAAACCTCAGATCCCTTCCAGGACACAGGTCCTTATATAACAAGGCTCAGCAGCTTGAGTTCTGGGCCATGAAATCCCAGACATTTCCCCATCTGTGATCTCTAACTCCTGCCTGTACAGGTGCAACTCCTGTTTCCACAGGGCCTGATCAGCTGAGGGACTTGCTGGTCTAACATGGAAGTGTCCAGCAAAGTTAAGCATTTCTGGGATTAAGAATTGCTAAAGATGATCAGTTCAGCTTCTCTCTGAGGACCTGCATGGCACAGCAATGGTGCTGTGGTAGTCTCCAGGGTGTTCTTTCAAATGCCCCAGTGATTTGTGAGCTGCAAAACTCCATGTTCTTCCAGCTGACACTTTCTCTGAGCAGACACCAATCACCTCCTGCTCCCTGGTTTTCATGGGGAGAGAGCTAATAGCTACAGCCCAGGTGGGAACTTTGGTACACGCTGATCATTAAGAGTCAGAGAAGGAGGACTCCCATTCCAGCTGATTTCTGAGTACTCAAACAGCAGCCAAAGAGAGTTACTGGGGGTTCATTTCCCCAGTGGTATTAAGTGGAGATTGTTCCTCTGATCTCTGAATGCCAAGATGATTGTGTGAGTGGAATTTTCTGCAAGACATCCATCTTTATTAAAACAGTACTATAATATGAGATGGAATTCACAGAGCATTTAGCACAACTGCAGATATTATCTTAAGCATGGGCTATTACTTTTCCTTTCCCTAGTTTTGTGGTTTGAAAGGCTCACGGTCAATTTATCTTCCTGCAGAGCACAGATAATTCCCTTTGATTTGAGGGGAGTTACACATGACATATACACGAGAACAGGAACTTCATATTTTCTTTTAAAAACAAGCAAATGAAGGCTGAACGAGGAGTTCAATTTTACACAGAAAATTAAATGAATTGTGGAGTTACTT
The DNA here is from genome assembly GCF_009819885.2 of Catharus ustulatus. NCBI lineage: Eukaryota > Metazoa > Chordata > Aves > Passeriformes > Turdidae > Catharus > Catharus ustulatus. Next base: position 66,532,598 of record NC_046225.1, on the reverse strand, counting down.
ACCAAAAAATCATACAACACTTCTAAAACCATGATGAACTATTCTTTTTAATGGTTCTATTATACTGAAAATGATAGGATTCTTAAAAATCCACATAAAAAAAAACATCCTGTGCATTTCTCTGCTTTGCTTTGCAAAGTTGTGCTGTTGAATTTCATCTTTCTGTCAGTACATGGCAACAACAACGTTCAGTGATAGAAAACAATATTGAAAGCTGCTGTTGAAACTGGATCTACTCACAGTGTTGACTCCAGCAGATATTATGATGGGGCTCTGCAACACTGTCACTGAGCAACCTCTCTCTGGGTAGATTTTCAGCAGTTTTACATGCTGTAAATTTCAGCTTCAAACTGATTCTCATCTCTGTTAGAAAAGTGATTTTTTTTTTACCTACAAGGTTAGTAACTAGAGGGAATGAAGATAAGTGAAATTACCTCCTTCCAACTCTGTGAATGTCCTTTTAGAATAAACAAAAAGCATGAACATAATGCATGAGTCACACTGAGTCTGATGTAACTATCAGTGACAGCTGAAACACATATGCTTTATTACATGATGCTGTTAAATAGCAGAAGAAAGTTCCAAATTTTTAGGACTTATGAAAGTTAGAGAAACCAGAAAGTCCTTCAGGGAAGAACTTCTAGATATTTTAAGGGTGTGATAGAAATCAGAATGGGAAAAGAGAAAGCAAAATAATGAGGACACCATATTTTTGCAGCACATTGAAATTTCTCTTTCTCTTAAGGGATATTTTATATTTTTTATTATTTTCTACCCATAAGCAATCTAGCACAGTGTTTGTTTGGTTAAATATTTCACTGCACATTTACTTCAAAGTTACCTTTACCTATGTATTTTCTGCTTCATGAAAAAAACAACCATTGACCTTGTGGCTGAAGGCAAGGGTAAAAAACCCTTGCAGATTAAAAAATATCTAGCACACTGAGGTCAAACATTTTAAGCAATTTATTCACATTTATTCACATAGAGCAAATCTGTTGTGTTTTCTTTCAGAAATTTGTACATATCTTCTATATATAAATAATAAATATTAAATTTTAAACTAAATGTATATTGGCTTGAAATTAACACCTTGGCTGTTTAACCAATGTGACCACAGTAAAGTATTTGATGGGGAAAGAAGATCTTTTACCTGATCCTTGGCCACTTTTATTTTATACTTTTGCTTTTTACTCCCATAACTGAAACATATCTGAGATGCTTATGTTAAGTTCAATTTAAAGACAAGAACACTCATTGCCTTCAGTGAAGACCATGGATTTTTCTTTTCCTAAAGGAAATTTGTATGGATGACATCATGTGGATGGCAATCTTGGTTTTGGGTCTGATGGATGAGGAGTGTAACTGATGTGCACAGCTATGTGCATCTACTTCATGTGCTTTGAGTTTTACATCTCTTTGGAGAGTGTTGTGTCTGCTGCCTCTGAGTGCTCATTCTCTCCCTCTTTCTCAAAACAATGAGAATTGTTAATAAACCAGCTGATAAATTGTGCTCAGTAATATGCAGAAAATATCCTGTGCAGGAACTGGATACAGCTTTCTGTTATCGATCTATTGGAGCAGATCTGGAGTGCTCAAACACAGGGAATTCCTGTCATTTCAGGCATGGAAGTTTCCAGTGGAGTAGGCTGGCTGCTCTTCAGAAGGACACGTGTTAGATAACACAAAGTATCCTGCGATGTTCTAGGTGGATGTGCTTGGTAAATCCTGCACTTAAGCCTCTTTAAGTCAGTCCTGACATGGACTAAGGCATGGAAAGTGGAATCAGATGGTGACTGGGAAGCTGTGCATCATCCCTTGCTGTGGGGACTTAGCCAGGTCAAGAGATGTGAACATAAAAGGCCCTTTTTCCCCATCCTTGATGAAAAATGATTGAGAATTTTCTCTTCTTATGTATGCCTACTGCATGAAATGTTCAGTGATATAGATCAAAAAAGAATATCTCACGTCGGAAGAGACCTGAAATGACCATGTTCCACTGCTTGACCAATTCAGGGCTGACCTGAGGGTAAAGCATGTTGCTAAAGATTTTGTCCAAATATCTCTTAAGCATAAACAGGCCTGGGGCATCAAGCACCCCTCTAAGAAGCCTGTTCCAGAGTTTGGTCAGCCTGTCAGCACAGAAAGGCTTCCTAAAACCAGCCTAAACCTTCCCTGGTGCAGCTTTGAGCCACTGCCATGTGTCCTGTCACTGGATCCCAGGGAGAAGAGATTGGCACCTCCCTCTGCTTTCCCTGCTGCAGAGAGAAATGAGGTCACCCTCCAAATTGTTAGCGTTTTTCTGGTGCTTGGCCCAGTAAACACACTAGTGCAAAGAATCCGCCACAATCTTTTCTCACTAAGGATCTCCAAAAAGCATTGTAAGCATTGTATTTTGTTTTGGGAGTTTTCAATAAAAGGATTTCAAGTAAGGGAATGTAAACAGAATTTATCATGGAATGATAGCACCAAAGGGAATAGCTGTGAAGAGACTGGAGGAAAATTTATGTATGTGACATTGTCTGTGCATAACTGGCACATATTGTAATAATCATTATTTGAATTATTCTTTTCCTTTCTACTCGACAGGCCTATCCATTATGAAAATTGTTATTGTTTCAATGAGAATACAAGTTGTTCTGAGTTTTTGGAAGCAGATTATAACTATTGTTGCCAGTTCCTAAAATGCCTATTGGGCATTGCTATTTTATTCAGTAAATAAAGAATTTGAAACAATAATTGTTATTTGTTAGAATGAACATACTTGAATCAGTTCTTCTCCCTATAGTGCACGGCCTTTCAGTCAGCATTTTCTGCTTCTAACTGCTACCAACATTTTCCAGCTGAAAATGCTTCAGCAGCCGGGATATGGAAATGAGAGATGTCATAAATTAGTGATGAAGGAATATTTCATAGGACTCATAACAAACACAAAATGGTTTGGGTTGGTAGGGACCTGAGAGATGATCTAGTCCCAGCCCCCCGCCATGGGCAGGGACACCATCCACTAGGCCAGGTTGCTGAAAGCACCAGAAGCAGTTTATTTTGAACTACTATTATTTTTGCCATCTGTAAGGAACAAATGGGGGATTTGTAACATCCAAAACCACCAGTACTGAAATTAAATACCAGATTCTTTAAAGCAGGCCAGGCTGCTCTGCAGCTGAGGCATACTGAGTTATTGGTAATGGATACTACTGAGGACAGTACTGTAGGTGGTATCAGCTGTTTTCACTCTAGATTATGTCCTGTGTGTACCCAGCTCTCCTCGATATTGGTGGGAACCAGGTAGCACAATATCTGTGAGTATTTTGGTTTTTAGGGCTTTCCACTTGAGCCAGAAATCTGTCTGGGCAGAGCTCTTGCCGTGGTCTAAGCTTCTCACATAGGAAGTGAGACTTGCCAGACCTTTGAAGTCTTTTTGTTTTTAAAGACAGCAAAACATTTATTATGTGAAGTTATTCAAGGAGGCTTCTGCCTTCTCTTCTCTTCTCTTCTCTTCTCTTCTCTTCTCTTCTCTTCTCTTCTCTTCTCTTCTCTTCTCTTCTCTTCTCTTCTCTTCTCTTCTCTTCTCTTCTCTTCTCTTCTCTTCTCTTCTCTTCTCTTCTCTTCTCTTCTCTTCTCTTCTTTCTCTTCTCTTCTCCTTTTCCTTTTCTTTTTTTCTTTCTTTCATGAATAAGTGAGCCATTCCAATAGAATTGAAGGGAATTAATTGCACATTGTGTTACACTGGAGGAGGCCAGCTCAAAGAATTTTCATTTTCATTTTGAAGAAACCAACCTTCCAATCACTGTAGCTGGAACTCACTGCACTTGAAGTTCAATTTCATAACTCTCTGATAATGCTCAATCTGAAAATTGATGAAGAGAAAGAAAAGGGAAACAGACTTTTCTCAGTGGTATCTAGTGTAGCAAGAGGCACAAATTGAAACCCATGAAATTCCATTTAAATGTAAAAAGATTGGTCAAATAGTGGCCACATGTTGCCCAGAGAGGTTTGGAGTCCCTCTCCTTGGGCATATTCAAAACCTGACTAGCCATGGTCCAGGACAACCTGCTGTAGTCATCCTGGCCTTGAGGAGGGGCCTGGGTCTAGATGATCTCCAGAGCTTCCTGACAAACTCAGTCATTCTGTGACTCAGTGTGCTGTGGAATACTTGAAATCCAACCTGGGATTAACCATAATTAATTTTTTTCTGCATGTATGCCACTATTTTTTCTCACTTTTCTTTCCTCCTGCAGGCAGTAGCAGCAAAACAACTATGCTTGAAGTGAATCTTGGGGATGCAAAATGGATTTCTGGTTAATGGAAAATCTTCTAGGAGGAGGACAGAGCAAAAGTCATTCTGCAGAACTCCATTTCTCATGTAATGAGTCTATGCATGACAAAAAGTATTTTACTGTATTTATAACTGTCATGCTATAACCAATCCTGAGGTATTTTTTTAAAAGAGCACCATCTCAAATATATCCATATGCATGTGGACACAGGTTTTTACCTATTCACACTTGCAGAGATCTACTTCATAAATTCTCCTTTTATCTAGCCAAAGAACAGTGGAATACTGTTTGTCCAGAGCAGGGATAACACACTTGGCTTGTATAACCACAATATTTCCTTGCACGTGTGTACTGCAACTTGTCTTTCATTTCTTGTTTTTCTTTTTGAGGCTTAGAGATTGTGAGTGATTTTCACATCCTGTATCTTTGGTGCAAATGTTTTCCACAGCCTTTTTAAAAATGTCTTGTACTGAAAATATAACAAATTTCTTTTCCTCAATATATTTTATTAGTTGCCAGTTAAGCATACTCACAACAACAACAAAAATACAAGGCTTGTCAACTACATAAACAAAAATGTGAAAATTAATGTATTTATCAATTTCTTTTAAAAGACTTCAACAGTACTTCTAAATCAACAGTTTTTTCTCCATGTACTTTGAAGTCAGAAAACTGTAGCTGTTAAAAATGGAAGCATCATAAAATCATAATAGGAAAAATGTTTTTCATAGAGAAAAAGTTATTTGAGTTTTTCAAATCAGATGGATGAAAGCAAGCAGCCAGGGATTTATGGTCTGGTATCACAATTGTATCTACTGGCTTTTTACTACTAAAAATAGGATATGTCTACTTTATAACTTGAGTTTAATTCCAGCACACCATATCACTCTTAGAGCTTCCCACAGATTGCACTGAAGCAGGAACTGGAATAGAATATGTCAGGAAAATATCAGGGGAAATTCATTCCTTTGTTGTTATTGGTATCAGCTGCTGGCAGTGTGAAATCCTCAGGGGAAGATGTACCCTCAAGGTCTCATGATGTATTATTATACACAACATACAGGTACATTAGTTACACTGTCTTCCCTCCACACACACCGTGTGGTACTGGAATTCCAATTAGCATTCTACATTAAACAGGGAGCATCCTGGGGCTGCCTGTATTTAATTATTTCAGTGTGCCATTCTGTCTGATTATATGTCTAGCTGTTCAATTTACCTTGTGACATATTCTGTATGAGATGGTTTAGTGAAGGTGATCTTCAAATTAAACACCATCCCTGTGGGTAGCAGTGCTGTAGTGTGGATGACAGAAGCAGACATCATCATCTCCTACGTGACCCTCCTCCTCCAGCAGCCGTGCTTCTGAGTGCTGACACTTTCCCTGTGTCATTTCTGCATTTCTCTGCTCAAGTCTCCTAACTGGGTATCTGCTCATTTGGAGTCCTCTGGTTTTACTTTTTCTGCTTTTGAAATCCAAATTCATGTAGCAATGGAGCCTTGTATTGATGCACCATGGCCAGCACCTCTCTTTGGAAAATCAGTTTAGTACCTCTAAATCTTCACCACAAGCTTCAGATTTGGGATGATCAAATTCATTCCAGATAGCCTGGGTTACAGCAACTTCTGGTCTTGCCTTTGTGCTGGGGATGTAGAACCTGTGACACACCTCAGGTATGTCAGAGCTACTGCTGCAGATGGGCATGAGGAGAAAATAACACTGAGAAAGGAAAAGAGGGAGGGTTTATGGAACAGAACCACAGAGAGATTGAATTATGCTTCTCCTGCTTAGAAGAAAGAAGTGTAATCTTTAATTAGAGATGATCTCCACATTCATGTAATAAATGTCTTTCCCTAATGAACATTTGCATACAGCTTGAAAAAATCCTCAACAGCCAGCGGGGGAAATGCCAGTGCTCAGTGGCACCTCTGCAAAATGGTCCTCAAGGGCATGTCTCCATCAATGTCAGACTTCCTGAGTCTGTGCTCAGAACCAGCTGGACTTGGTGCAGCTGCATCTTAGGCACAGCATCGCCACCCCATACTGTTGGGGGCTGAAGGGGATTACAGAGGCTGGGTCCATCCTGTCCTCCCCTGAGCCACCCAGACTCGCCTCTGGGGCTCAGGGGTGCTTTCCCATCAGAACATTTCTCCAGTTCATCCAAGTCTGTGGGAACATCATAATTCTAACAAAACTTGCCCTAGTTACTTTCTCCCACCTTTCTGAAATCAGCCATCCTCTTCTTTCCCTGGCAGGGTGGTTACACAGCTAGGGAGCCCAGAGTCCCAAATTTCTAAAGCCTGACAACCAAGAACATCAGAATGTGCATCCTATATTCCATGGGCAATGCAACCAGAAATATCATTGTCTAGGTCCCATATTTCTGAGGGAATTCCTAAAGCCTGTTCAATAATTTTTAGTTTAGATTGAAACACTTATTGCAAGGAGAAATATTTTTTATCTCTTTAAAAAATAATGTTAGAGAATATCATTGCCATAATAAAAAGTACAGTAATTTCACGAATACAAGCCGCACCAATTTGACCAAAAGTTTGGTGGAAACCCGGAAGTGCGGCTAATATTCCGGGGCGGCTAATCTATTAACAAAATTCTAAAAGCTACCAACACGGAAGTGAGAGCCCACGGCAGCCCCAAGCCAAGCTGGAGCCCGGCCGGCCCCGGCAGAGGTGGGAAAGCCTGGCAGAGGCGGGGCCAGCAGTGTGGGGGGCGGGCGGCAGAGCCTGAGCCAGCAGGGCGGGGCAGGGGGGGCAGCAGAGCCCGGGCCAGCAGGGCGGGGGAGCCCGGGAGAACTGGGGCTAGCAGTGCAGGGGAGCATGGCAGAAGCAGGAAGGCCGGCGGGTGGGGCTGCCTGGCAGCGGGGGAAGCCCAGCAGAATCGGGGCCAGCAGCATGGGGGAGCCCGGTGGTGCGGGGGCCTGCAGTGCCGGCCAGGGCGAGGAAACGCGGCGGCGGTGCAGACGGGAGGGGGCGGCCGGCGATGGCGGCAGCCCTGCCGGCCGGGTGAGCAAACTCAGCGGCGGGGCGGCCAGCGTGCCTGGCAGCGGCGGCAGCGGCTGGCCCGCCGGCAGGGCGAGTAAACGCAGCGGCGGGGCAGTGCTGACGGGAGAGGGGGGCCAGTGAGCCCGGCGGCAGCTGCAGCACCACCCGGCCGGCCCCGTTGGCAACCATGAGCGGGCCGAGCCTTCCTGGCCCCGCCCCGAGCCAGTAAACCCCGCTATGCCGCGATCCTGTTACTAATTGGCCAATTTGTGAAAGCTGCGCACGGATTCTCGCGACGAACGAAAGTGCGGCTAATATTCGGAGTGCGGCTTATCTATTGACAAAGACAGCAACATTGTCGAGGCACCGGAAGTGCGGCTTATACTCCGTGCGGCTTGTATTCGTGAAACTACTGTAGTTTTTATTCCCTTATCCTCTTCATCACTCACACCTACACACAGAGTTTAGAAAGAATTTTTTTTTTCATTCTTAAATGTGTTTGTAGAGGGAAAACTATCTTCCCAGTCTATCCTCAAAGGAGGCAGACATAAATCTCAATACTGGGTCCTCTGTACCTGGTTTGATAGTTCATACTGATTCTGTCCTGGAGGCAACATTAAAGCTCCTCTAATGAGGCAGATGTGGGACATGCAGCAAATTTGCAGCATTGAATATATGGCTTAAGAAAGTGCATTCTGGCAGACTGAGAGCTGGGTGTGCACTCAGGTCCGCTGTTTTCTTCTGGCAAAACTTCTCCTTTACAGCCAAAGCAGACAATGAACAAACCAAACATTCATGCCATAGAGAATAATGCTGCAGTGGCAAACACCTCTGTTGGAAACCTAAAGATGTCATGGTTAAAGGTGAGATAAGGATGTTATGTCTTTAGCCAGCACTGTTGAAAAAGAATCAAGCACTGAGAAGGCCCCACAGACTAATCTTGACAAAGTAAATTTTGGTTTCCATTTCTTATAAAAGCAAAATTTTATTACTTAAAAATTGACAATATCATCAAAACTTCCTTTTGTCCCCCATCATATTGTCCCCTGGTGTTTCATTCACTTTTAATTTTTAGCATTTTTCCACAAAAGTGAATTTTTTCGATGATAATTAAAAGAATCCTAATTGCTCTTTTCGGATTAAAATTATAGAAATAATAATAATAATAAATAATAATCTCACAAAAGAAACTAGACTTTTTTAAATTTTTTTGCAAAGCATAAGTGTTTTCAAATATTTTCCCAAAATATTTTGCATACTTTGGCCTCTTTTAGTGAGGACAGTGAACTCTTTGTCAATAAGTCACCTAATTCAGGTTAAACCATTCACAGAGATTTGTAGTGTCTCCTTGTTTTGTACAGCAGTAGAAAAGAGGGATAAAGGGATACAAATAGGGAATACAGTATAGCTACAAATACTTGTTGGCAGCTCTTTGAGATACCTCTGGCCAGATACACAAAGCCTGCTGCAGCCTCCTCCAGCTGATGGCATGTACTTGTCCTATCAGGATTCATTTGGGGATGAGGCAATTCACCCTGAGCTTTACCTCAGCCCAAGCCTTCTGGCAATGTTTCTCACTACACCTGGAACATTACTAAAAAATTAGGCTGCCTTGAGCAGTTTCTGCCATTAATTTCTCATTTGCAGCCTTCTTGCTGCTCCTTGCCCACTTTGTCTGTATTTGTTTCTACTTCTGAGCCATTTTCTGCATGTTCTCTGTGGAAACACAAAATCCCAGCACAGCTTCAGCACATTTGAAACTGGGACTCTGCTTCCCTGGCTCCACAAGCTGAACTAAAACACAGAGCAGCAAGCAAAGTAATTCAGCAAAGAGCTCTGAGATTTGACACAAAGTCCTTTTTCACCTTTTTGACTTTAAGCATTTCTATCACCCTCAGTGCTTTCCCCATCTTGCCAGGGCATTTATATTTTAGAGGTTTTCCCACAGAGTTATTTACTGGGTAATGTCTTCACTGAGAACATTTAACTTTAAGTCATAAATGGTGACTTGTTATTTTTATTATTCTGTAAAAGCCTTTTGTCCACTTTGTTTAGCATCACGAGCCTTTGCCTACAGTGAATTCACTAGCACTACAACCAAAGTATCACAGCCAACAACTCACATTATACACGAGCCTTGGATAAGGCTGTGGACTAAGCCATGCAAAGAATCAGTGAGTGGTGTTCTTTCCTCCCTTGCTTGCCAGCATTATTTAAAAGTGATGCCAGAGCATTTTTCACTTAAACCCTATAAATATAGCTCTTTGAACATGTTCTGTTGTTGATTTAAAATTTAAACATTTAATTTAGCTTCCCATTAAAACAAAATCTCACAGGCTCCTCTGAAATGTAACATGCTCTGAGGCAGCTTTCCATTGTGAGGGAGAGTAACAGCTAAATGAGATTTTTTTTCCTCCTAAATTGAGATTTGGAAATTATATTAAATGGCATTGTTTATTGTAGTGAATAAGAAAGAGCACTAAAAGGATGGTTCTGCATTCAATATAGTCTGGCAATTTCTGCTTTAAGGGCTTTATTTTCTGAATCACTGAAATGAAGGACAGGATTGCTACTGATTGAAAAATGAGTAGTACCATGCTCTAGGAGCCCATCTCAGATCCTGCTGAAACCACTGGAAAGCCTTAGACCAGCAGCCATGTAAAGAGAGACGTGCCTCCTCTGGGTCTGGTGGAAACACACCTGGAGAAGGGTGCTGAAATCCACTGGAAAAGTCTGCCAAAGGAATGAAGGTCTGCTCATCTCCAATAGTGCAGGAGGAGCCAGGCAAGTAGGAGATTTGGATCAAGGCCACAAGGCAAAGCAATGACCTCTGCCAGGTTTGCCTTCCTCCTGTGGTGTGCTCTTGTTGCCTTTTCCAGAGAGCTTTTGTTCACCTTCATGAAATATAAAAAAACTCCATTGAATAGACTGAGTTGTTCTTGTACTGCAACAATTCCAAATCCTGCATCTCCTCTTTTCCCTTTTGATACAGAGCCATTACAATTTGCACCCTACAACCTTAAAGTGAAAATAGGAATTTCTTAGATAGAGAAACCTCCTTTCCAAAATGGGTGTTCACTTATGGCTGGTATTATTTGCCTAATTTCCCAACTCCCAGAGCAACTTTAACATCCATCTTGTGTGCCAAGATACAGTGAATGAGCAACTGCTTATGCTTTAATGAGTACAAATGAAATTAAAAACCTACATGCTGCATCTTGTTTCAAATCATACCATGAGCAGAGACCATGTCTGTCTGTAATGGGAACCTTTCCACCAACTTGGATCCAGCTCTTAGGGAATTCAAAATTGCTGTGGTAGCAATGCAAGCAAGAAATTGTGAAGCAAAACCACTATTTGAAATAAGAATGTAAGACTGTATAACTTACCAAATAGGGCACTGTTTTCTTTAGTATGTAGCTCTTTAGCAAGTGCTGGTAAACGATGAAGCTACACATCTCTATGTTTTTTGTTGAAAAAAAGAAATAGGATTTAGTACATTTCTGCTATATCTACAATCTTATTTTCAGTTACAATTCCAGAATGGAATTAGTTAAGATGAATTCAACTTGACTGGAGACATCTAAAAACCTTCTATGTCAGCTACCATTTGTCACAGCAATGCTTCTTCCATCTGTCCTTCAAGAAGAGTTCTCAGAATAATGAAAAAAATTTTTTTTAAACTAATTGTAGAATTGTATGGCAAGTATTTTGTATGGCAAGTATTTTGGCAAGCCCTGTTTGGCAGCTTTAATCCAGAGAAATTGTGGAAAGCCTTTTGACAACATTTCCCACAGAAATGGGGTCAGGAAAATGATCACAATGACAGTAGTGAGAAAGCTCATCCACCCCAAAATGAATGGAAAACATTCACTGCAAAACAGAAAGGCCCAACTTGGTTGCAAACTCAGTTGCAGGTTCAAGAACTCCTACAGTTAACTGCTCCCACACAACAGCTGTAAAGATAAACATGAACATTTTTCCATTTGTAATTGGCATGATGAGCTCAGAATCTTTAGGCAATTGTCAGGTTCTGCAGTTGAACCAGTGGGATGGACATATCTGCTCAGGCTCCTGAGAAGCTGAGCTCAATGCTAAAAGTTGCTTTGCACTATTTGATTAGAGGTCAAATTATTTTCATCTCTCAGTAAAGCAGGAGAGGGAGGAGGGAGGATGGGGAGGGGAATTGGTGGTAGACACCTTTGTGTTTTACAGTCTTTTCTTCTAATACACACCAGGCTGGTGGTTATAGGAGCATGAAGTCTTGAGAATTGCTGCTTGTATGTGTAATACTGAATAAATTGCCCAGATGGATTAAAAACATACAACTGTTTACAAATATTTATGTGCATCTGGTGTGTAAAACCAAATGTATTTTATCCCAAATATTTTGGAGCACACCACAGCTGTCATTAGCAGTGACATTTCTATTCATGCAAAATAATACGTAATTACCCAGCCAAACCTAACCTGCTCATCCTCATGTACAGTTTTCCCCTGCCAAAGAGCTAAAAACTAAATGATAGCTCCCCTATGCTCCAGAGCTGGAAGCACACTGTGTTTTCAAACCATCGCAGACCTGGTGAATCCCACTGCTCAAATTAGCAGAGCACATGACTGCCGTGCTGAATATGAGCACCCAGCGGAGGAAACGCTCATTTGAGAGCCAGTCATGGGCTGAGAATCCCCCCTTGGCAGGGTTGCTGCCGGGGTCACCGCAGGCGGCACGGGGCGATGGGCACACCTTTCCTGCTCCCCCAGCAGCTGTCATGGGAATGATCAGCTGCTGTTACATGCATGCATGCACTTCCCTGCCTCACAGCACACAGCCCTGCTCACAGGGAAAAATTTATATCCCTAGTTTGGCACACAAGGGCAGTACCCCCTTGCCAGGCAGCCCCTGCGACCGCCAGGCAATTAATTGAGTAATTTTCCCTGCTTTGTTGAGGGCAGTGGGGAGGGAAGGACAAAATCTGCACCATCGGTAGCAAATTTATTGCAGGATGAATTAAGCATAACCAGCCCTCAGGGATTACCATGTTCACATGAGCATCAAAAAACCAGGGTCCACCAGGCTCCCTAGTCATCTGAAGCAGTGGAGAAAAGCATTTTCTTCACAAGCTACTTCTTCAGAGTAGCAAAATTCTCCTATCCCTCTTCTTCTTTTTATCCCCTATGACCTCCTTAGCAGTAATTCATGCCATGTACAGAGGAGAGGGCCTTTTAGGAGTAGTGAGTGTTTTGTGAAGCAGAGCTGTTAGGAGGATGCAGAGTCCCCCAGTAATGAATTACAACTGAGAAAAGAAATGTTTTGAATGAGAACTGACTTGGAAAGCAGAGAAAGCAGAATATTCCTTTCCTCTGTGAACTGAGATATCCTGAGGGCCTACGAATCTCTGACAAAAAAAAAAAAGCCTTTTACAAAGCAATGCTGCCTAACTTAAATCAAAACCAGAGATTGGTGTACAGTAACACAGACCTGCCCTCTGAAGGACATGGCCTGAACACAAAAACAGGAGATCAAAGAAATCAGCTGGGCATCTCCAGTGGCAGGCACGGAGCCTGCCAGGTACTGCTGTCATGAAGTGTACTGGATGCTGACCATACATCATTGGTTAAGGCCCATAAACTATCTTTTGTGTAGGAAATTGAGCAGAACATGTTTAAACTGCAAAACCAGATGATATTAATGCTACTAGAAGCTCTGAGTCTAAGGGGGGTTTTTTGTTGATTTTTTGTTTGTTTGGTTTTGGTTTTTTTTTAAAGTAGATTCATCTTGTTGGCCTTTTAAGTATGTACCTGGCACTAACTGGCAGTAGAACTTTGATCTTTTCAGTGATGGGTAAAAGAATTTGATTTACCATCCTGTGTTCACCATTTTATTTAAATTTTTTATTTAAACACCAACCCCAGCACTGTTCATTATCTATTGACAGCCTTCTCTTTATATATGTAGTTTTAAAATAGGAGAAATCTTCCTGGGTCCTGCTCGTGTATTTCTATTGACTTCAGAAGAATGCTAATAATTTACCTTATCAAAGAGCTGGTTTTCATGTCATTCTATAGCTCCAAAAAGCTGTGAGGCAAAGACAAAGCAAAATCTCATCAGTTCTGTACTTTGTCCTCATAGTTCATTTCCACAAGAGTGCACTTAGCATTGATACAACCTGTTTTTCCAGGGAAAATGAGAGACATATATGCATGTTACATGACAGTTGCTAAAGATGTGCAGTGTAGCTTTAAATTCTAAGTTTAAGGTAATTTTATGTTTGGTTTTTGGAGATGAAGTGCATAAATTATTGAGTGCCTGACTATTTTTGCACACACTTTTCTTAATGATTGAAATCCCAGTTCTGAAGATTACAGTGATTGTCAAGATCTCTGAGTTAGCAAAACATTATACTCCTCCACTAAAACACTCAAACCTGATGAGAAAGGAAAATTTGTGATCTTGGCTTCTCTTGATTTTTGCTGTTAGTCCAGAGCCAGAAGAATGAACAGGGAAGCAATCTTGGAGCCCAGAGAAACATGTGGTTTCTGTCTACCACAATAAGTGACAGACCATTCATGGCCTATTCTTATCACCTTTAAAATTTGAAGGTTTTGACTTTGGTTCAAATGAATCTGGATTTGTAGGAGGGTTTTATTCCTTTTTTCCCCCCCAATTGCTCAAAAGTAGTTGGCAAATCCTACTGTGTCTGCAAGGCAGTATGGGCCCAGATGTTTTGGGGTCAGACCTGGGATCCAGGAACTTAGCCAGGTGTTTGGAGTTATCATTTGTGTAACAGGCACTGCTGATGTGTGTGGTGGATTTTGATAAAACCTTAGCACTGCTGAGTTTTTTCCTTAGGAACCAAGTAGAGCTTTTTTTATGGGACCCCAGGAAGTTCTGGCCAGCTGCAAGTTTTTCTGAATCCCCCAGTTCTGTGTGCATTTCCAGAACCAGGGCAGGAAACTCTCAGAGGGATCAATGGCCACAGTTATAAATGACCAGTCCACTCTTGGTGATTCCCCAGCTCACATCTTCTGGGTCTGCAGAATCTGGGGGCAAACTGAATGCAACCTGGCAAAGCCAGTCTGCTGCAACATCCCTCTGCCCAGGTGGGAATGGACAAAGTGGAAAACAGCAAGAAAAGAAGATTTTGGAGATCAGTTCCAGCCAGTGGTTTCTTGGTGCTCCCAGCACTCTTGTGCTCTGACTCAGAGAAAGGAAAATCAAGCAAACCCACAAACCCTCCCAAAGCATTCCGAGGAGGGACAATATTTCAGCATCCACAAGCTGTCTCTTGATGCATGGTGATCATTAAGGAGATAAATAATAGACAGACCATGGCTGCTTCTTGCTTGGTTTCCTACTTTTGCCCTCCCATGCACAGGGGCAAAGACACTAGCACAGCAAAACATTTTGGTTCCTGTTCCTGGTCTTGAAGAAATCACAGGTTCCCTTGAAGAAGAAGTTTTTTCTATAGAATATCCCCAAATGAAATCCAAGTGCCTGATGTCAAGGCACAGAAAAACTTGGAATATATTCAACTGAAATTCAGTCTGTATTCAGCAATGCACTGGAAAATACTGATAAAAATATTAAAAATTATTTTGAAGACTGTTCAGCAGGAGAAAAACCCCATGACTTTTTAGGTTCTTTTTTTTTTTTTTTTTCCCAAATATTTTTTATATGTGGAGAAAGATGTAGGCCTGTTGTATTTCATTTTAAAAGATCCTTACCTAGCTTCAGCCCCAAAGAACCTCACAAGGCTACATTTATCCAGAGGGGTGTTGACTATGTTTATACAGACTTTTAAATTCTGCCAATGTGTCTAAACAAAATAATTAAGCAGTTTCCAAGTTTGGGTCCAGAGCTGCAGGTTTGAGGCCCCATGAATTGATCCCAGGTTGTAAAATGTAATACTGTCTGTGATAATAAAAAAGTAACTTTTTACAGATTGCACCTGGACTTACAATATGGTTTTCAAATTGTCTATCTCTCTTTCCCCCATTTCTAAAATTTTTTCTTAGAAAAGAAAAGGAGCTTATAATTTACAGTGGAATTTGGGAATATTTGACCCCAGATGACCTTTGCCAGGAACTGTTAAAGAGCAAACAGGGCAGAAGGACAGAAATGGTTTGTTGCACAAAAATGGTGACTCTGTGCTAAGCTTCATAGATTGGAAAGAGCATTTTGAAAGTCCAGGCAAAAATGTGACAAGAAGCCAGTTTAAATAGGAGCACATAGGTGTGATGTGTTCTGAGGCACAGGTGTGACTTGGGAGCCTGGCAGCTTTGTGCACATTGCAACTTTGACATCAAGGATGAAGAGAGACAGGCCAACAAAGATTACTGATAATTAAGTCACGAAAAGGTATGGCTCACAGAGTTATTGCTTTTGTGAGACACAGCGAGCAAATGCACTGTGAAGGGTTACTTGTGTAAAAGGCAAGTGCATTGTTTGTGGCATAGCCACGAGCAGTTTACAAATGCACTTATTTTGTCTTGGTACATCTCTACTGGTAAGCATTTACCTTGTAATAACCAGCTCTGAATAATACTCCATCCTCCTGCTTTTGTGTATGAGGAAGAGGTTAAAAGACAGAAAACAATAACCAGCTTTCTCCTCTTTTTCTGCAGTTGGTGGCTGCTGTTATAATTTGCTGAAGAGGTTTTAAGCACAAATACAACCTTCAGAATCATGAAGAAAAATACTCTTGTGTGAAAGTCTATGTGCCAGGCATCAATTTTTAAAACCCAGATCCTTTGTTTATAACCAGGCCAAGTGGTACTGACATTAGCAGGCCTCCACAGGCAGAAAACCAATGCAAATTCAGCTTTACAAATCCTCATTTTCTTTGCCAGTTGAAAAATGATTTATTATCCACCTTTGTTACTTCCCTGAAAAATAATCCCTGATGGGATAAGGGCATGAGAAGTTGAAGAGGATGTTCAACTCTACATCTTGAAGGAACATCTGTTTCTCATGGTTATATTTCCCACATAAAACACTACAAAAATTTTTACTGTGTATATGCATGTGTCCAGTGTGTGGGTTCTCACTTTCACTCCTAGTAGCCCTCCTCTGCTCATCTGTGTTCAAATAAACCCTTACAGTGCTGGGGGAAGGTTGCCTTGCTTAGCCATTGGCTTGAAAAAGTTAGGTGTCAGACTCAAGAAAGCTCTTTAGGCTCTCTTTGCAGTCACTGGACCAAAAATAATTGCCTAGAAGATGGTGGAAGAATTGTCCTCTGCAGGTGATTTCAGTGAGTGCAGAGGGAGCTTAGGGAACCTGCAGTGTACATAGCAGTCAGTCAAAGACAGCAAAGTTGTGCTCAGAGAGGCCTGGCTGGTGTTCTGGTTTTATTTACAAATAATGCAGTGCAGGGGGAGCTGTTTGCTGCACCTCTTCCCTGTGCACGGAATGTGGCTTCAAAAAAGAACTAAAATTACTCTGAATATATTAAAATATTGGACCATGCTATATCTCATTTTTGATGTCTACAGAGGAAAAAAAATCCTTCTTTAAATCATGAAAAGCTATTTAAAATGAACACATAAGAAAATATAATTAATTTTAATACACACTGCAGCATTTTTATTATAGGAAATAGTCCAAAGTCCAGAATGTTGGAATGAGACTAAGAATATACACCTCTACTACTACATATAATTTCCAGTTCTTTTTGAGTATATATTACACCTTCATAAATCAATATAGCATTACACATATATATGAAACTAGAAATGCATATCCTTATGCAAACAGTTGATTGGTCAAGCAGTATGCCCATCATGAGAAAATGGGTTCCAGAAGGTCACTGTGAGGTGCATTTCTAACAGGTCTGTGCTAAGGAAATAACACAGAGCTGTAGAATACCAACATGTTTGTGCTCTGTCCTGGTCTGTGCAGCCCCTGTGAGGCTGCTGGACACTGCAGTGGGGCTGCATTTATGTCCAGGCAGTGGGATCAAAATGTGCAGTGTTTGTTTGGTGGGGCTGGGTCACTCAGGCAGGGTGAACAACCCCAGGTGTGCAGAAGAGGGCTCTAAGGTCTGCTCTCAGTGCTGCATTGGAGTGGCCCTGTTGATTGCAGAGCACAAAGTCAGGATCCAGGGCTGGGTTTGGAGCACAGGCTTTACAATTTGGGGTGAGTGTGTGCACCCAGGAGAAAGACCCCAACAACCCAGTGTGCTCAGTATAACTGTGTGTACTGGGTTTCTTTTGGCAGGCTGCTTTTTCATGCTTCAGGAATTCCCGTTCTTTATACATTCCATTCCATTTTACATGATCTTAAATTCCTTTTTGGCCATCTTCTTGTTTTTATAATGCAAAGCAACGTCGGGTGACTGTATGTTTCACATCACTAAGTATATTTCATTTGACACTTCTTTTTTTCTGCAGTTCCTTAGATGCCTTAACATGTTGCTTTCTCCCTCCTGGTGTTCTCTGCTTAATGCTCTTTTCTGCTCCTTCCTGGAGCTTCCTTAATTGATGCATTTGGCTATTTGTTGCATTAAAAAAAAAAGCTTTGACTTACCAGTTTAAAGCACTTCCATTGTCTCATGTTGTCAGATTTTTTCCACCGCTTTCTTTCCTCAAAGATAAAGAGAGTGAAATTAAAATGTGTCTCTTTTTCAGACACTAATGTGATTTTCTTAAGCATGGCTATTCTGCATAAACTTTCTCAGGGGTCACCACCAGCTTCAAAGGATTTTTTAATAAGGACAGGAAAAAAAATCCTGTCTGGGTTCAGTTCCTGTCATGCTGGAAAAAGATGTGACCAGTGTTGGATTCATGCAGCAATATTTGCTTTTAGATTAAAGATGTGTTTAGATTGGAAGCAATTTCTCTTCAACCCATGAATAGTGGGAAACAACCATCACTGTTACTGTGAGCTATTTGGAAGAGCTCTGAATTTGAGCAAAGTCTAGGGAAAAAGTACTCAGTTAATGACTGGATTCTTCCAAACATACCAATAATCAGCAATATTCATAATAAACGTTAATCCATTTTAAAAAAGGCAATAGTTTCCTCAAGCATCTGGAGAATGGCTCCCCCAGATAGACTGGAGTGGAGGGGCAGCAGATGGAAACTGGAGCCTGAGCCTGCTCTTCACCTACAAGCTTGAGATGCAGACAAGCAGTGGGAGTTTGCCCAAAAATGTGAATCAGCCATGGCCAAAATTCCTAGACAGGATTGCGGGTGCCTGGTGGGAACTCCACAGGCACGTGTCCCCAGCCCCAGCAAGGAGCCCCATGGGGATGGGGAAGAGACACAGGGGAACAAAGTGCTGCAGTAAGCTCAGCCTTTTCATTTCCCTCAGCTGGTTCAGTGGAGGGAATATGGAAAACCCACAAAACCCAAACAAGCCCACCCTCATTCTCCTGAGCGGGTGTGCTGCTGTGGGTGGGCTGCTCCAGCACAGACAGGATGGAGCAGATTTGCCCCCAGCCCCAGTGAATTCTTCATCACAAGATGCAGCTACAGAACTGCCTGTGAGGCAGGATTCAGCCCTGGAACACACAGAGGCTGGGGCAAAGCAGGTTTTGGGGAGCCCCAGATCAGTCCAGGCTCGGTGGGCTGGCAGCTGCATCCCAGGGGCTCAGGCAGAGCTGGGTCTGGGCACTGCTCCTCTCCCCTGGAGATGTTCAGACTTGAGCACACTCTCGAGTCAACAACAAGGCCAGGTTTTCCTCTGTAGCTGGCCTTAGAGAGCTGCAGAGATGGACTGAATTCCTGCATGGATTTCATGCCTGCAGGGGCTGTGTGTCCTGCATGGGCTGGGGATGCTGAGGATGCCCTACAAGCAGAGGGGCTGGGATTGCCAAAGGACAGCACTGTGACAGCAGCAGTTCTCCCTGGGTGGGTTTGGGAGCTTTGTTGTCTGTGCTTTTTCCTTTTTTTCCTTCTACCCTATTGTTTACCATTGTATTTTCTTTAATATTATTCTCACCTTTCTGTTTCATGGGGCTGTGAAGCCATCAGGCAGAGCTGGTGCAGATGAGTGTACCCAGTAGCCAGAGGGACTGCACACACGAAAAATTACCAAATGCCTTCTCCCATGGCTGCTTTAGCTTGCAGAAATCCTCTACAAGATCCAAGAGTGCTTTGGGAAAACAAAAAAAAAAACAGAAAAAAAATTTAAACCACAAGTTTTGCTCCTCAGTCCTGAGTTTTAATTGTACCCAGGTATCTATTTTAAGTCTTTCTGAACAAAAATCCCTTGTGAGTCACTTTTCTTTGCTTGGTCCTTAAGGCACTCAAAGATTTCTAAGTTCTTAGATAGGACTCAATACCTTATTCTATCTGCTCCTAAGATATCTTTCTGATTGTCTTTTCAGATCAACATGATTTAAGCAGCTTTTGGTAATGATATGTCAATACAGATTATTTTGCTTATAACATAAAGTAGGAATACACTACCCTGTCCCTATGTATGATACTGGGAGATCTTCAGACAAATTTGCTTGGCTTTTGGGACTGCACTTCTGTTACTGTGATTTTTTGGTGTTTAAGGAAAGGAATAAACTCCATTTGCCCACTTACCTTTAAGGATAAGAAAAGAAAAGCTGTATTCATATGTCAAGTACTTCAGATGCAGAAAATATGGGTCTGAAATATGTTTGTATGATCTCATATGAGTTGCTTGAAAATATTAATACCCTGCATTTGAAAATATACATCTAAACTTCTGCAGTGTGAAATCATCCTCTAGAAAACTATAAGGCACTTGTTTCATGTTTACATGTTACATTTGATTTTAATCTCATTTCTAGTTTTTTCTAACATCAATATCAACCACATGTCACTTGTATAGTCCATTTATATTTTAATTTAGTGTCTGCATATCAAATGTATAATGTACAGCTGGACTCAGCACAACATTTTCTACGAAAGGCATAAGGAGCTATGAAATAATAAGAATATGAAGCTATGAAATAATAAGAAATACATCTGGCTTTGGTGTAGCAGAACGTTTTCAAAGATGGAGAAATTTCTGTGATAATTAAACTTGAGACTCAGAGAAGGACAGAATTCCAGCTGGAGATCTTGCTCAAAGACTGGGATCTTGGTGAGGGCAGTTTTTTTATGGGTAATAATATATTGTATATTACAAAAATATTTAAGAAAAGGTGCAGGCAATTATTTGCAGCTGTTACTCTGTGACTCTGTCCAGGTATTAGACAATCTCTTACACACCAGTTTAGGAATCTGTCATATTTTTGCTTACAGTCAACTGAGTCCTGAGCAGATGAACACGCTAAGCTGTCTGCCCTGGCGCTTCTGTACAAAAGGCTTTTAAATTAAAGTAAAAATTCATTTCAACAGTTAGGTTATGTTTTCCCTTGAGGTTTCTAACACTGTTCACTTTCATTGCCAAGGATGTTTCCTCCTTCATGGTAAAAGCTATTTTTTTTTTAAATCCTTGCAGCCCTCGTTAGATGGGATAAGCCAAGGTGCTGCTGCCTTTGTGTCGCTGAAGAGCCCGATCCCACAGCACCCAGCTGAAAGAGCTGGGGCTTGGAGGGGGCACAGGTAAAATGAGAGAGAACTAAATGGAAAAGACAAGCAGTTTATCTGTCTGCAGCTTGTTCGTTGTCACCTACAGCTTCCTCTTAGTGAATGGATGGCATTCCTTTTAAAGCAACAAAGGCTTCTCTGGAAAAACTAAAATACTTGCTGGGTTTTACTCACTAATTTAGTATGCAAGAAATGTTAGTTTCTTCTCTCAAACACCAGCAGACAGATCGCAGAAAAAATATAGTAGGCTCTGGACTCCCACTGAAAGCTGACCTAGTCTCACCCCTGGCTTTATTGTTTTTCTTTCATAATTAGCTTTTGCTCAGCTTTGTCATTTTCATAAGCCTCGATATTCTTCAATTAACAAAACAGAACAAGAACAACAAGAGCTTAGGCAGCTCATGAGGTCACTTCTTGCAGGGGCTGGATTATGGCACCAAAAGAAGCCTGAAAAGCATGTATTGATCCAGTCTGACAGTTCCTGCCACATTAAGCCTCACCACAGCTGTGATATAAAGGCGCTTAGAGCTGTTATCATAAATACCATCCACTATCTTTAAAGATCATCAAAATTGCTTCACATTGTATAAGAGTTATTGTCATATAATTTGTTCAATGCATTTTAACAGCATAAATTGGTTTAGCATTTTAATACTAGCTTAAAGGTCAAATGCAGATAATTTAAACTAACATTTATCCTATGAAAGTTATCATATAAGCTCAATTTACTGAATGTGTGGAATGAAAATCAGTCATCTTTATTATTTTGTTCATTTATCCGAAATCTAAATACAGCAATTTTTTAAAATGTTAAGGCAATTCC
The DNA here is from genome assembly GCF_009819885.2 of Catharus ustulatus. Classification (NCBI taxonomy): domain Eukaryota; kingdom Metazoa; phylum Chordata; class Aves; order Passeriformes; family Turdidae; genus Catharus; species Catharus ustulatus. The sequence continues at coordinate 66,510,986 of NC_046225.1, read as the reverse complement.
ATTTAAGCTGTGAAAGAATATATTGGTGATTATTTGTCAATTACTATAATATTTAGAACATGATCCTACAGCAAAATAATGTCTTATATTCTGTTCTGTAGAAAGGGGATTGTAAGAGAAGAACATTTATTATAATAAAGAATGGAAAAATACAGCTACAAGCTTTCATGATGAACTGAAGACATTAGGAAGAAACATATCTACAGATCTCAACCCCACCCACTGCTGGGTGACTGCTCCTCTATAGTCCTGCTGTGCACAGAAAACTCCCTTCCAACTTGTGGCTCATTGAACCAAAAAAAGATGGAAGATAAATGGCTGTTTGAGAGAGAGAAATAAATTAGTGATCATATGTGTGGGAGGCAATATAGTCAATAACACCAGCAAAGACAAATAGGCCAAGTCTTGTTGTAAAACACATTTTCCCAGGGGGGACTCCTGGAGTTTTTCTGCTGTAGGCAAGAATTGCAAGATACTGGTATGACCTACAATAAACTGTTCAATCAACAGAGCTGGAACAGCAATCAGGTCCCAGAGGAAACTTCTGTTCCCACCCAGAATGAGGCTGGGGAAGAGTCAGTGGCTGGCTGGTCACACTGGGTGGGATGGGATAGACCCAGACCACATCTCCTGAGATTGATCTGAAGCACAGTCAAACTTAACACTTGTGCTGTCAGGGGCTTGCCTGAGATGTGATTTGTTCCAGTCTTTTTCAAACAGTTGTGTAAACAAGTGTTTGGAGGAGCAGGAACTGGAGCAGAGTTTTACAGGATGGTAAGAGACTTCTCTACTCATCAAGTAGCAGAGATAATTTCTCAAATGACTTGGCCATCTACATACTGAGGTTTTGTGCTTTGTGCTTGGGACAGAAGAGGGAAAATCAATTAGGTAAAATCACATTTGTTAACTTTCATATACCTTCTGAAGCCAAGAGAGAATTTCCTGGATCATTCTGACTGTGTTTTGTTTGATCACAGTTTCTAGCGTCAAGATATCTGCCCAGTGCTTGTCCACAGTTGCAGAGTCATTTATTTTGCAGGACTAATGGAGAAATTTTTACTGGGGCTTGAGCTGATATCCCCAGAGCTCCCCACAGCCTCATGGCACCCCTGTGTCCATCTCATCCTCACAGGGAGCCTGCCCCAGGCTGCAGGATTTGCCTCCTGGGGTCACTGCCAAGCTCCTGCCCTCTCACTCTTTGGTGGTTGTCAAGAAGCACGTGCAGCATTCAGAGCACTAACATCTATTGCTGGTGGGGTGGGGGAAACACCAAAACCAGACACTTAGAGAAGTGCAAGGAAACAGCAAAGCTAGTGATGATGCCCTAACACTCAATCAGCATCCAGGGATTTGCAGCCAGGGACCTTTCCCAGCCAGAGGTGTTTCCCAGGCAGGTGACAAGGGTAAGGACACGAGTGCTGGGCACAGGCACCAGTGCATAGTTTGGAAGGCTCCCTTGCTTCCTGTTTTGCCTGGTTGGCCCTAATTTCATTCAACCTGCATGCAGATTTTAATTTTCATTCCAATCTTTTTCCTTCACTGTTTGAGCAGTCTAATTTGATGAGACAACTCCTAATCTAGTCTTAACTCTTCTGTTTTTCCAAGCCTGATGTTTGTGAGCATTTCTAACAAGCTTCTAACTGTACAAATTAGCTAGCTTAATAAGCATTATAAAGGAGCATAACTGTCTGCATTACCAGAGGTCTTGCTGGGTATGATATTGTGAGATGAAAGATTGAGTGCATGAATCATTTGTAATAACAAATTTGACTTATTATTCTATTCATGAAGAGTCCAGAAAACAAGCTGGTTATGTCAAACAGTTGTATAATTAAAATTCTTTAGCCTTTTTTCTGCCACTTTTTGGTATTTTTCCTCTGGAAACACAGGGGTGGAGGGAATCACTTTCTTTTTTTTTGGAATTTTCCCTTTTATTAGAGAAAATGGAAACTCGAAAAATTGCAAAACCATTGTCACTTTAAATTTTGATCTCAGTGACAAAACAATAACAAAAAATAGCCCTTTCACCTCTTTATCTCAAAGCAATAACAAAAGAATTGAGGAATTTTATCTCATTGGACAAATAATTGACAGTACTGTTCCTCTTTACTGTTCCCCTTTTAATTGTCAGTGGAAACTTCTGGTGTTGTTCCTTCAGTGGGATTCACAGTTAAAAGTAGTACATTGTAAAATTTGCTGATAAAACTCCATACTCCTGGCACGGCACACCTGCTCTCCTCCAGGCTATGTTTCATTTCAAGATGTGAAGGTGTCACGCATGTGTCTGTGTCGCTCACTGGAGCAGAATCACAAGTGAGTCTCTGAACCACCCATGAATTTCATTGTTTTGTTGCACTCCAGAAGGTGTGCTGGGAATGACCTAGCATGCACTAGGGTCACCATGATCACTTAATTTTTACCAACTGCTGACAGAAAAAACCTCACCTGATATCTTGCAAAGTTAGAAATCGCAGGAAGCATCAGAGTTACTTTTTGGGGTTTTTTCAATTGCTTGTTTTGGGGGGTTTTGTGCAAACAATGTTATCATTTATATGAAAGGCAGAATTAACTTTTTTATTACCATTTTTCCTCCTGTATCTCAGAAATGGTATCATACCTGATGCCACCAGAATTATCAAAGAGGATTATGAAATGCAGACTGAGATGCCAAACCCTAGTTTCCTTTTCATCTGTACAAGTTTCTGTAAGAAGTTCATGAGTTTTAGTAGAGTTAATCTGATTCATTGAGATCTAAAAGAGCTCTGTCTTTAGATCACAAAGTCAGCCCTGTAAATAGCATATACTGAGAACAATTTGAAGTGGTTTCTGTGGTAACAGATACTATGCCTTTTATTTAGGAACACTACTTACTGGTCTAGATGTGTCACCATCACTGTATTGCCTTCATTGCTATAATAATCCTACAAAGAACTTGTCTCATACAAAACCTCTAAGGAGTTTTGTTTTGCTCTGGTAGGATATGATCATATTATTTGCATTTCTAAACATGAGAAAATCAGAAGAAATGGCACACTGGAGAGGTGAATTTGCCCATGCCCTTACTTCCTCCTTCTCACTGGGTGTTCAGAACTGGAGGAGACTCAACCTGTTGAATTCAAGCCAATTCCAATGGTTACTCACACAAGCCTTACAATCTCAGCCAGAGTGCACCTTTACAGCTCACTGCCACATTGCTCCCAGAATTGCAGAGATTGGAAGGGATATCTGGAGGTCATCAGGTCCAACTGCTCTGCCCAAGCAGGAAACTAATCTAAACAATGAAATCATTGTTTGAAAATTTGGAAATCCTATGAATGTCAGCTACATAAATTACCGTTAGAAGTCAGGTGAAAACTTTCATGTGCAACCAGAGATTTAACAAAATTAGTTTGTTATCTTTCCTTATAACACCTACAGGTGTAAAAACAAATCACCTTTCAGGTGTTTTCGCTCTCCCCACAGCTTGGAAATCACTGTGTGTGTGCACACAAACCCATGCAGCAGTTCCCTGAGACAGAGCCCAGCTCTGAGCACCTACCACGTTCTCACCTACGCCGCATGTGTTGCGCTGCCCTCGGCACAGCCCGGCACGCGGGGATGAGAGCGAGACAGGGAATGCTTTGAAGCTGCTCTGTCAGTGCTTGAGACTGAAGGATTATCCAACTGTTCTCAATAGTGCTACCAGCTGCAATGTATTCTCACTTAGACGTTCTTGAAAGCAAAGGGGTCTGGTCATCTGGCAAGGTGAAATATCCCATCATTTTGCTCGCTCACTGAGGGGACAGTGAGACTGATTGAGATGAGAACACTCCCGAAAGAGACGTCCCAGATAATCTTTGTGGCCCATTTTTGGGAATGTTTTTATTTATTCCCTCAGCTTTATTGATGAATGAATGTCAGTGTTTTGTAACAAAGACCCCTACACAAATCAGTAATATTTCAGGGGTTATAGGCTACCATGGTTTGACAGGAAATTTAAGATTTAGTTAATAATTTGTATGTTGTTGTTTTGTTGTATTTATCATCTAAACTCTTCATGACAAATAGAAATGTTACCAATTTGATATGGAATTTATCTTCAGTTTTTTAATAGTAAAAGGAACAGACCAGAGTGGGCTATTTACCCAAGAAAAAAATTATTGCAAAGGAAAGTGATTGTCATTTGAGATATTGTCACCTCAGGAAAAAAAAATACATCAGTATGACTAAATTTTTCTCTTTCTAGGGTTTGTGACAAGGTCAAAGTCATTTACCCAGTGTGTTTGGGATTAAAAGATACTATTTTAATACAGAAAAGGGAGATGACCCAGAGTGATGTTCAGAGTCATTGATCCCTCACACAAAAGACATCTCCAGGCTCTTCACTCCTCCTTCCTCTTGCAGTGCTTTCTTAAGCACTTCCCAAGCATTTCTTATGCTGCTTCCTTGAGCTATTTCAATATTTAATCTGCATCAGCCTTTGCTTTCTTCACATCCTCCTTCCTCCTTCCTCTGTCCAAATCTCTTTCTCAAGATCTTATAGTAAATAAATGATAAAAGGTTAAAAAAATTAAAAATATAAAGGAGCAGACACTGACTGCAAGCACAGAGTCAATGTGATGTGTGTGTGTGTGTGTGTGTGTGTGTGTGTGTGTGTGTGTGTGTGTCACAAAATTGGTGACCTTGGGAAATGATTTTGTGTAATCCTTGACCTCTCCTTTGCTTTTACACTCATGCTCATTTCTCTCCTGGATATGAAATCATGACTGCCACCTACAAGCAGGGAAGACGTTTTAATTACTGGTTTTAGTCGTTCAGATTCCTTTATTGTGGCTCACATTTGCTGTGATGATAATGTCTCATTGCTCCCTCTGACACAAATACCCCATTCTGACACAAGTGTCTGTCCACAGAGCAGTAACCTAAGCCTGAGGCCCTGTAAATCAGCCTTGCAGGGAAGGAGAAAACAGTGACACCATGTCTGGGTATATTCTGAGTATAAATTGTTTTGTTTACATATATAAACCAGGCCTGGTGGTAGAAGTGGTAAAACAACACTTTGTTCCAGGCGATTATTTCTTTAAGGAATATTTAACAGCCATGCTTGATTGTTAGAGAATAATTATCCTAATAACAAATACTTAATCAGAGAGGAAAGGACATGGAATATACCAGTGTCCTCTAGCTTTTTTCAGACTCTTATGCTAAAAAGGCAATTTTACATGTCATCTCAAGTGAAAATTTTGCGCACGTGCCAGGAACTTGAAAAGCTAAATTTAAAAGTAGCACTTAAAAACACTTGCCATAATAACATTTTCTTTTTCTGCCAATATTCCAGTGCATTTCTTGCTTGTCATTACTTCAAACTATGGGACTTTGACCCTTCTTTGAAGTCTGTGGCATATGCTGAAAATTAAGCAAGTTCTTAAGTGTTTAAAGGATTGGTTTCACTTAGAAATAGTCAGTACATTTAACTTCCAGCACTAATTCTAAACTTCTGTCTTCAGCAAACTGTCTCTCTAGATGACACTAAGTGCACCCATGCTGTGTTTCTGTGACTTTTTACAGTCAGCTACATACTCTATGTTTTCCCAAATGCTTGTGGTGAAAGCACGTGGCTGTGCAAAGCCATAGCACAAAAGGTGGTGCCACCTTGAGCTGCCAAGTTTTTCAAGGAGCATGAAGACCAGGGCATAAAAGAAATTACAGATTTGGTCCGATAATAAATGCATGCCATTAGCCAAGAACTAATATATATGGATTAAAATTTACAAGTTTTCTTACAAGTGACAGGATTCAAGATTTGTGATCCAAATTCTTGGCAGAATTGAAAATCCTAGCCCAAGAAAAGTGTGGTGGAGATTGGGATCATTTAGCAACTCATTATGTCAGAGTTTCTTTGGCAGAGTGATAAGGTCTGTTCTCCATCCCTTAACCCTCTCCAGCCTTGTGAGACCTCACACTGTTTTTGCAGGAGTTTTTCTTTACCTGCTGAGGCAGATGGGAGCTCACCTCCTTGCTGTAATGCCTTTCCAGTCAGCTGAGATCCTGCTGTAGAAATAATTGAGGGTATGGGGGCAGAGGGTGAAGCAGCACACAGTCTGCATGGTTACCTGCATGCATTTTCTCAGAGAGAAGCAGAAAGGATGGGTGATTGTTCCCATTAATGTCACTTCCATCTCTTTGGTACAGAAGATGGGTTGAGCTTAATGAAGGGACTTTGGTCAAATTGGCAGAAGAGGACTGGAGGCTCCCTTATTCCCTGTGCTCAGGGATTTTTTCCATACAAGGATATAATTGGAAATGGAAGACCTAAACTACAAACTGCAAACTTACTTTTCCAGTGTGAGGCATCCTCCTCCCTGGATTAACCCAACAACCATACAGAGACTTTGCAGTTGCCTTTAGCACCAGAGAGTTCAGTTTTCTGGAACCTGGGGGAAAGTCTGAAGTGTGTTTGTCCAAGTATAAGTTGGCATTCACACAGTATAAACACACAGGCCATAACACTCAAATCCTGCTCTACAGGTTGGTATATCCCATTTTAATGAAGCTGTTTTCCTCCATGAAGTCACATACCAGCTGAGGAAGACAGTGGGTCATAAATAGTGAGTTGCAGCTTAACATGCCAGCATGTCTTAAGCAGAATACAATATTTGAGACAATACAATGGTTGCAAAATCCTTAAATCCTTTTCTAACATTAAGACTGCAATTATCCCACAAACTTAATGGGACTACTGTCATAATTGATGTCAGACATGGCTCAGTTATCTACATGAGCATCACTCAGAATCATGGAATCAATTAGGTGGAAAAGAGCTCTGAGATCAAATCCAGCCTATGGACACATCACCACTTTACCAAGCAGGCCATGGCACTGAGTGCCACACTAGGTCTTTCCTTAAACACCCCCAGGATGTTTCCTTAAACATCACCCTTTCTGTGATGAATTTCATCCTAATTTCCAACCTAAATCTCTCCTGGTGCAGCTTAAGACTGTGTCTACTCATCCTGTTGCTGGTGGCCTGGCAGACAGCTAGACATAAAGCAGTTATTACTTCCCTTAAAAATGCACTGCAAATTTCTTGCTCTTGCTGTGTGGTAGGGTTTAAAGAAAACCCAAAACTGAACAGAAGTTTTTACTCACTTGAAAACCCTAAGTCAGCCTGAAACCTCAAGTAACAATTCTGGATATAGATGTGAACTACCTGCTTATGGAGACAGGATGCACAGAGGAGCAGAGTGGTTGGTGCCACACCTCGAGACCTTTCACTTCATGTCCTGAGTGGCTGTAAATGACTTATACTGAAGGTCGTGAAATGAAAAATGTCTTAGACAACAAAATCTCTTTTAGCTTTATTTACACTGAAGATATGAGGGCTTTTCAGCACTGTAATACTGTGTTTCATTTCAGATGGGTTAATTTCTGTGGTTACATCAGAAAAAAACACTGATTCATGTCAGAATCAAAATGGCTTTTGATTGTACTCAGAGAAATAATGAACTGTGAACCAATAAAAAAATTTAATTATGAACCATGAAATTGTTTTCTCAATGTAAACCATCATTGGTTTCAGTTTTCTTTTTTATAAGTCTACTTGAAAGCCAAAAGAAAAAAACTTGAATTAAAAGATAATTTTAAGAATCTAGGAAATGAATATTTGGTCATGTTGACGTTAATGCCTCTGTGTTTTTGAGTTCTTACTCACCTTTTTTTCTTGACTGAAACGAGTTTCAATGTTTTGCCACTTTAGTATGTTAATTAAGTGCTAATTTCTGCTGCCTGTCTCACTTCAAAATTCCATTTCTGGGAGGATATTACTTGCTAACAACCTCCTTGTCAGTTCTCAATAGGGAATGACATTTAAAAACTGGGGAAAGCACTCTGAAAATGATAGATTTCATATGAGTAGCTCAAACGTGTTTTTGTGAACTAGGCACTCTATCTTTTGAGTAATAGGTGAAGGGTAATTTTATTAAGTAACCTAAAACCTAAAATCAAGATGAAAATGAGGAGATTTAGAAGGCCCTCCATCCTTGACAGAACAGCCAAGTACCAGGACCTGACAGGTACGATAAAGAGCTTAGATGTTCTTCTAATATTGTTCTTGCCATAAGCCCCCAGGCTTTGTTCTACATGCTTAGTTAAACTGTTTTTATCTTACATAAATCCTGGTAAGCTACTTTAAGATCCATCAGACTACCTCAATTGCCATTTAAGTGTTTTTTTCTGCACTAACTGCTTCTTGTTAAATAGTTTGACATTTATGTGTCTAGACTTGGGTTGTTTTGATATTGATTTTGGAAAGAATGATAATGGAGTATAGTGGTAATATTACTTTTGCTGTCATACCTACTAGCAATATATCTCTTTGAACTTCTTGTGTTAGGAAAAAAATCTACACATATGTAGGTCTAAATGTAGTTGGTTCCTCAAAATATTTTGCTTTCACTATTTTTCTGCTGCAGCTAACATTTCTTCCTCACATTGCTGAGAATTTTTGTGGAAAATATGTCAGAACACAAAGCTTCCAGGTCAGTGTCTGCACAGGAAAGCTGGTTATGCTATCAGCTAACCCCCTCCCTCCCTTCCCCCTCACTAATGACCTTACTGTGGGCATGGAAAGCTGCTTTCTGGGGATGCTTAAAGTGTACATAATAAGCCAATCACTTGTAAGATGTTTACTGCTATCTGTTAAATGAGATGAGCTTTAGGTTGACTTTCCACCTCATCCCCCCCCCCCCAATGTGTTTTGTTGTTTGCCTGTCTCAGATCAAAATACTGGAAAGAGTCCCAGAGCTTTTCTGGATTAAATGAAGTTACCTAATGTACAAACAACTAAGACAAGGAATTTTAGGCAGAAAATGAGGAAGTAACCAACTTTCAAATAAAACCCCTCCACCACAAGATAGGAAGTTCTGAACTATGAGATACACAGGCCATTAAAAGGAAAGTCAGCCATCAACACTTTAACACCAATATAGCTTTACTATATTCACTCACACCAAATATTGTACCAATTTTGTATGCTAAAATCTTCAAAGCCAAGCTGATGACAGTGCTGACCTTTAAAACTGCCCAGGTGCTTGCCTCAGCTTTAATTTCAAGCCTTTGATAGTGTAAGGACATGGAGATCATCTTTTGTGAGCAGAAGGAAAGAGATTTCACCTGGAAACAACTGAGTTAGATGTTTTCACGCCTTTTTTTCCCTCTGCCTCTTCCACAGCGGCTTCTGTTCCTCTGTTCTCATCCCCTTGCTTCCACACCCTGCTGCTAACTGGGGCAGTGGAAGTGTGTTGGGATGGGCACACGGGGATGGCACGTCAGCTGCTGCAGCTGGAACTCCTGATACATCCTCAGCTGCACAGCTCTCCAAGGTGTTACAGCTCTGCTGTCCTGCCAACAATCAGATACGAGCAACTGCAAAAAGGGCATTTCTGGTCTAAGCAAATATATCCTGAACTAGTCAGCAAAAAATACACCAATATTAAATACATAAGTTGAGAACATATAAGTAATTTCACGATTATAAGCCGCACCATTTTGACTAAAATTTTGGTCCAAACCCAAAGTGCAGCTTATAATCAGGTGCGGCTTATATATGGAACAGGAACGAAAAGTTGCTGTTTCAGTTTGGAGGACAGGTGTCTGCTGAGAAAGGCAGGAGCCTCTCTTTGAAATGGAGAATGAAAACCCCCTCCCTCCAAATTATTATAATTTTGAAATCAAAGGGCTTTCAGGCAAAGATAAGGGAATTAGGAATAACAGTTCTTTTCTAGGGAAATTAAAATAGAAATACAGTACTACAAAGAAACAAACCCCAAACCCTGACAAAGTCAGAGTACAACCTGACACCCCATCAGGCAGGGTGTAGGTAGCAGTCCCATTCCATGGTGGCTGCATCCTCCTGCAGTGACAGATGTGGCTCAGTTGGAGCAGTGCTCCTGCAGAAGGTGCAGTTTCCCTCCAGAGGTCCAGTGGTGATGTGGAGAAATCCGGTTTTCCTCTGGAGTCCAGTGGAGAAAGGGGCTCCCTTAGTGTCCCAAAACCTCTGTTTTTATCTTGGTAAGAAATGTTGGGCTCTTCCCCCTGGCTGGAACAACTTCCAATGGGATGCAGTAATTTTATCAGTCCCACAGTGGGACTCAATGGGCCATTGGCAGAAAATGACTGGCAGGAGGAAAGATGGATTGTGAAAAGATAAAGAACAATGCCCTGCCTGGTTTCAATGGATGGCCCATTAGCAGAATATCTCCCACAGAGATAAGGATCACTGCCCCCACCCTCATCAGATGGTGATAGAACAGATACCTTTTATCACACTCTGTATTGTAACCCAAGACAGTTGCCGACACCCAGACGTGCGGCTCATAATACTGAAATTACTGCAGTAATTTCCTGTAATTTCCTGAAAGTGAAGAAAATTACATATAATCTGCCTTTTTCTGTACTCCTGCAGTCTATATCTCCCTCCAATATTCTAATTCTTCTTGTTCACTGTGTATTACAGCTTTTTTTTCCTAAGCAAAATAAAATACTGGACAATAGCTGAGGTTCTTGCAGCAGTGATTCAGGACACTTCACATCCCTGGGCTCAGGTCAGCCATCTCACAGTGCAATGGACAGGAGGAAAATGGCCCCATGGAAACCCCAGCTGTGATGACTTCAACAAGAGTTGCCAAACATCATACTAAAGAAATTGAATTAACTTTAGTTCAAAAGTAGTGAGCGCTGCTCAGCCGAGTATTTACACTCAGAGAATGGCTAAGCACTGCAAATCCCATGTTTTTCTCAGTGGGAAAATATAAACACCAGGCCATTTTTGTATTTATTTAAGGAATTGCCAGTAAGCCTTTGCTATTCCACTCCCCATGACACTATCAATCTTAGTGGACAGGTATTGAATTTGTAAATTAGGTGTTTGTAAGTGAAAATAAAATCTCATGGGTATTTATTTCATTTCACAATGGTAATATATATCGTACAGTCTATTCTAGGAAAAGCCAGCCTAAATAAGCAAATCAAACCCTTTAAACCCATGGACTAAGGCCAGATCTCCTCTATTTGTGTCGCCATCTCTGTCAATGTGCTGAAATCTGTAATACATGTAGAACTGTAATACATGTAGAACTGTAATACATGTAGATCCAAGCCTAGCTTTCACCCTAGTGATGTAAACTGACTACCCCAATAACTTTCACAGCCACTGAGAATTCAGTTTCCCAGTAATTCTAACATTTCAGAGCTCAAGGACCATTCAATTATTACTTTTCTTCACTCAAATATTTTGTGTAGTCTGACAGCCAAGTTAGCTGGGTATTTTTATATAGCTGTACTCTAGACAGAAGGCTCGACTTTTTCAAATAAATATTAGATTTTCAGGGAAATATATTTCTTCCAGGAGTTCTGGTGACTCCTTGTGTAAACTTGATGTGTTTGACTTAGTGCTGTAATTTCTTTTGCAGAGGGAAATGAACATTGTTTCTATCTTTGGCCCAGCAAAATTTATCTTTGCCCAGGACTGTCCAGTAATTCCTGTCCTATCTGGTTTCTTCTGAAATAAAAATTTCATGCCTGTTAACTCCAGTGCTATTTATGATTTCAAGATCACAAGATCATTCTTGTGAAAAAAAGAGCAATATAGGTAGAAAACAGCACAATGTTTCTGTATGTCATGCTTGAGGGACATATTTAGACACTGATGCTAAAAAAGAGTTCTAAAATTTCACCCTAAACAGTGAACAACAGAACCCAGCTCCTCATCTACAGGGGAAGGGAGCCTCTCATCCATACATTGAATCCTACCTTTTTTGAGCCTTACCTGAAACTGTGGAAAAAGCTTGGAGTGACAAATACACCCTAGATATCATGTTTTTCTCTAAATTATCTGAGTAATAGTGCTGGTTGTCCAGCATGCACAATACTTGGCAAAAAGACATGGGAGCTTCTAGAGGTCTATTTCACTTAGCTGACAGTGGCTAAATTACCCTCTGGAAACTCTTGGTTTAGATGGCTATTAAGAAAATTTGGAAAATTAGTTTAGAATAAATGCCTACCAGCAAAAATAAAGCAAAAGGAAATAATTTGTCACGTAAAATATAAGGTACTGGGTGTTTCAGCAGTCTGGGCTCTGTGGAGTTTATTCAACGTGCCTAAATTTAGCCTTTCACTGTAAGTTTCCATTACAGCCAGTTTGGTCAAACAGACATTTCAAGGACCTTTTTCACCTGCTTTATCCATCTGTATTTAATTCCACCTAGCTCCAAAATGTAAGCCACCATTCCCACTACCATTTTACATAATTCTTTGCTAATGAGAGAAAAAAATCAACAGCTGCTCAGTCTGCCTGACACGATGGGAGACTATACATTTAAATTTTAGTATTGGTATGACTCAGGACTCTACCCTTTCAGGTATTTGTCTGCATGTCTGCAGTGATGATGGACACTTTCCACATGTATGATGAGTGAATGTGAATGCTCCTCTTGGCCAACCAGTGAGTGCTGTACCTGAAACTTTAGTTCTCTTGGCAAAACACAGAGCCCACATCTTAAAAAAAAAAATCAAAATAAGTGAGAAGCAGACTACAATTAATAGAATCTAGTCCTTAAGGGATGTAATTAATCATCTTGGAATCAGAATGAGCTCATGTGCAAAATAAATTCATGTTTGTTTGGGGACAAACATAGATATTTTTACTGTACAGATACTGGTCTATTATGAGGGAGTAGATGAATAAGGTTTATTCTCTTCCCTAATTCTGGGTGAAATCTTAGAGTGGTTGCTGCTTGTAATAATTGTGATATTTTATACAATTTTGTGATGAATTTGACCTGAAATTATTTCAGTGTTACATACTTCTGTTTTCATTGCATTATACATAGGTACTTTTCTATTTAGTTGCTTAAAGTAGTTAACAAAATAGATACAAATGGAAACCTTCATGGACCAGATGTTTCTTTCCTAGATTGCAAAGGCTTCAGGGTACATTAGAGACAACTTAATAAGCCCAATAACACAGCAGTGGTCCACAGAACTTGCCCATTTTAGATCTCATAAAGTCCCAGTAAAAATTCTAGTCCCATAGTCTTCCCTGAAACACTGACGGGCACTTCTAGTCCATAAAATTGCTAAAATATTTTGGAACTTCAGAAGCTGGTTTGTAAACACTTGTGAAATCAGCTGAACACAGAAACTGGAACAGAGTAATTAAATTGAGTCAGACTGTCATTTTGGTGGCTGAAAATACAAGCCATGCTGTAACCTGTGAGATTTCTGCAGCATCTAGAGGTCAGATTACACTTTTCCGTACAGGGAGTGACTTGGTATTGAGGCAGCCACACATTGCCAGCTGCTTTGGCAGAGCTGGAGCCTTGAGCCGTGATGAGTGCAGTACCAGGAAAGGGTAGACCAGTGAGGAGTGGCCTTTTTTCCAAGAACTGGTGGTGCTCACATGGAGAACTGAGGATTCCCACAGCCTGGGCTATCCTGGCATTGGGGCACCTTGTAGGTGCTCAGACTGTCCTCTGTCACACAGCCAATGTGGTTTGTGACACCTCCAGCACACCTGAGTGTCATGGAGGCATCTATCCATCATCTGTCCATCATCTGTCCATCATCTGTCCATCATCTATCCATCATCTATCCATCATCTGTCCATCATCTGCCCCAGAGAGCAAAGGGATGAACATGGGAGTGCTGTAGCCTGGGATCAGCTGGAGCCTTGAATATATCTGGAACTGAATGAAAGTTTTGGAGAGGCAAGGACAGCTTGAGGGGAAGAGATACTTGATGGTAGGACACCGGATAGAGGAAGAAGAGAAGGCAGGCAGGAGACAGAGATATCAGCTAGGGGATGCATCAGGAAGGGACCAGCAGACAGAAATGCTGCATGAAGATGTACCTATTGTGAAATAAAAATGAATATGTCATGGGAAGGTAAAAATTTTTACAAAGGATGTAGATAGATGTCCAAAACAAAAAAAGGACATACATGATAGAGAAGGTCAAGAAAAAATGATTTTGTTCAGGTCAGTGCTAATCAGAGTCAGCAAAGGCAATAGAGCCTTGTCCAGAGAGCACTGAGTGATGGCTATTTATCTTCAAAGGAGAATTTGGATTCTAGCCGCTCTTGCTGTTTGAATAATCCTACACTGTCTAAGTGAGACATATGAGTGTGCCAGGGAGATTTTACAACCCAGAAATTGGACAACTATTCCTGCTTTTTAATGTGATAGCAATAAACAAGTATCAAGTGTGGGAACAATTATATAATAATAAAAAGGAGATGAAGAATGTACATGTTCCCTTTTCCCATCCAAAAAAATAACCCTCTTTGTTGGAAATTAGTCTTTTTTTCCAGCAGACTGCAATGATAAATAGGAATGGGTGTAGTTAAAATAAAAATCACTCTAAGAATAGCAATTCTGGTTCTTTGTAGTCCAGTTGGAAACCACTCTAATTTGAAAACTGGACACATGACAATGGCAAAAGACTCTAACTTGATAACTTGCAGGCTCTACAGGTGGACCAAGTATGGAGTTATGAGACCCAATAAAAATAATGGTTGGACAGATATTGAGTCCATAAAATGATGGCAGCCAGGCACGGAGTATAATACGATACAGATGTAGGTGTATCGCTCTGAATAGTTTGCACTCTGTTTCAACAATAAAAATGTGTGATGTTTCCAGTACCCGCCACCAACCATATGAGGAAATAAGTTTTTCATCTGGTTTCAATATAAAACACACCATCCTAAAATCAATTGATATTTCATACTCTTTGTATTCTTCTTTCCTGCACATGCAGGAAGTATTAATGGTGACATGATTGTATGTTACTGCAGTTTAACAAAATGATCAGGAAGACAAGCTATGTTAGCAACATTATTCAGACATTTAATAGCATTTATCCTTTTAACTTCATTATAGCGAATGCCCCAAGGCCCAAAGAGAGTTATTTTTAACATGACTTCAGACAGAATGGAGTAACTTCTTATATGAACATGCACTGGCCTCTATACAGAGATTTATTACCAAGGCTCCAGGATACAAAAATGAGGGGCTGCCACCCCTTATTTTATTCTGTCTCCCCTCTGCCCTCGCTCTTCCTTGCAACCACCCCATGTGGTCAGTACTCTCCGGTTTCTCCCTAAGGTCAGAAACAAAAGTCTCAGCCTTGAGGCCTTCACAGCTGTTACCACTCTCCAGATGTCAGCACTCGTCTGTCCCTTGTCCCTCTTTCCCCCTCCTCCAAAAAAACCCCTAAATCTGTTTAAGCTTGCATCTTTTCCCATGTCTCCCTTCTGAAAGCAGCACAAGCTACTCCAAGAAACTGAGCCAGTGTGCGCGTGTATCTGCATGTGCATGAAAAATTATCTTTTTCTCAGTGTCCCCACCCAAAAAGGGAGGAGCAGGGAGGGAGAGACGGAAGGAGAGACCTTGTCCTGCCTTGAACACAGCAGAGTCCTTGGATGCCATCAGATCCCATGAGTGCCCACATGGCCGAGCGCTGCTGTCACTCCCCAGGTAATTTACCCCACCTTCACCATTCCTCACATGGAATGACAGCAAAGCTGCCAGACAGCGATGTAACCACTCTGTAGCAAGCCACTGACAATTTTAAACCATGTTTATGGATCCGATTGTACACTGTCTTGCTCTATTTTTGTTTCTCATCTCCCCTTTAATTTAATTTGGTATGCTCATTCCCTTCTGTTTCCTTTACAATTCTTCATTACCCTTAGATTTCTCCACTCCTAACCCCTCAGTTCCTGTTTGTCCCTGTTTTCCTTTACTGAAGTACTTTTAGGCCTCAGCTATATTTTTTTTCTTCCTGGTTTGTTTTTCTTCATCCCTAATATTTGTTTATTTATGTGGTGCTGTCAGGTTGGCTGATGACATTTCTGAAATTATAGGAACTAGTCTAAGCAGTTATTCTTTGGTTCTTGCAACGTTTCCTATCTTTTAACTTCTTTTGCTCTTGAAATATGAGTTTCAGTGATACATTTGTCAACCTCTTGTGTGAGATGGAAAAGAGATGTTTCTCTGCTCTCAAAAGACTCATTTTCTGTTCTCTCCTTTGTCTCTATAAAAAGATTCACTTTTGTTGGACTGTTCTTTTAGCAATGCAAAGGATGAAGAAAGAGTGAAGGCAATCTCAGGATTGCCTTTCATGGATGGTTTTCTCCCTTGGTCTTTGTTTCAAGAGTCTCTCCATGCAAAGAACTGCATTTCCATGGCTGTGGAGCACTGCACATGTTGCTCACAAACCTGTCTCCTCCTATGAATCTCCTATGTGGGCTTCTCATCTATTTCCTGTATTGGACTTTGTCAGATCTGTAATTTTAATCCTTTCACTCAAGGGATGCTCCCTGTTCCTGGCTTTGTCCATCTTCTCCCATAGTTCTTCCATGGGCTTGACCGGTCTCATATCCAGTGAAACCCTTTATAGGTAACTGTGTTTCCCTTAACATCTAGGCTAGCATCAGATAAACACAATTTTTCCATATGGCCTTGCTCAGGTCACCCTCATGTCTCCCCCAGCTTCTGTCAGGTTAAGGTTTATCCTCCTACTATTAAACAAAAAAGGCAGTGGTTTTTTTTTTCCCCAAAAGGATCTCATCTTTTATAAAGCCGTATGTAAATCATCTTCCAGAATAAAAACGAAACTACCCAGTACCACACAATCCTTCTAATCCTGCAACACACAGTCTGTTGGCTACTGTACCATTCTATTTATATATTCCATATAGAACACTTCCTTATTCTTCCAGTTATGCACAAATATTTTTAAAAGAAGTTACCCTTGATACTGAAAGCTATTCACTTGTGTGTTCATACCAAGTTCACATTTCTGCCAGCTGATCTCAATGCAAAAAACCCCACAATTTTTATTGCAATACTGCCACAGTATTATTTCAAAAATCACTGTGCTGAACTGATGAGCCAGGGAAGAGAGAGATCCCTGGAAGGTCAGGATGTTGACCTCTTCCACTGACTAGGACTGGCCTTTCTCAGGTCACTCCACTAAGGTCAGCTCTGGGAGGGCTGCTGAGGGAGGGCAGCACCTTTCTATGCAAGCCAGCCTTCAGCCAGATCTGTACTGCAGGAGCTCTGTCTCACAGAGTCAAGAATCCATGTATGAGGCTCTATCACTTTTTGTCTTCTTGGTTTCCCTTTGGCTATGAGTAATGACCCCTTCTTACCTGCTTCTGTTGAAACATAAATGCTTCAAATTCTTTGATGTGTCTTGGTTGGGATGCACCACACCAAATTCTGGCTATGTAAAAATACGTATTAATTGTTCATCAAAATCACAGAATTACAGACTATACTGAGTCAAAGAGGCCCACAAGGATCATTGAGTCCAGATCCCAGTCCTGCACAGAACCATACCCAAGAGTCATACCACATGCCCAAGAGTGTATTGCATTGTGTATAAATATAGATATTATGCTAGAGTGAACACTACAAAAATGTTAAAAATTCCAAAAAGTTCATTTTAACTATTCAAAAAATACATATTTTAACCCTCCAAATTTGCCTATGACACAATATGTTTTCATGTTCATATCAGGAAATGACTTTGAGAGGAAATTATAAATGCGTGAGAACAAAGGAATAAGAAAGGTCATTTAGCTGATTTACATGCAACAGCAAACAACAAAGGCAACAAATATGGTGGGAAAAATATGCCAAGTTGGCAGAATTTCACTGCTAAGTGTCCAAAAAGAGAAGGTGGGGTTTTTCCTGCTCTGCTTCTCTTCTGTTCTAACTGGGTGGTCACGTTTCCTGACCCTGACAGCTGACACTGCTAGTTTTGGTGAGGGCATTGCTGAGTGCTGTCCTTGGGCTTCTGCTGCACATCCATTCCCAGCTGAGACAGATTGTTGTAGGAGCTCCCTGCACAGCTCTGCCCTTTCCCTCACAGCTGAATCACAGAAGAAAATGCATCACTCATGCTGAGGAAAACAGCACAAGGGTTGGTGAAGGAAGGGTGAGGTGAGGAGGAAGACTGAGGACCTTATACAGAGCACCAAGGAAAATTTCTGTAACGGGCATCAGGGAGCACCATACCACTGTGGAGCAGAATAACACCAAGGAAATGAGAGGATGAAATGTAACTCATGAGTGGGAAGCAGCAGATGTTCTTCCTCAAGGGCATAAGCAGAACTATAATTACAGAAAGCAAAGACATCCTATCAAGCAGAAGAGCATTAGCTATGCAGCTGAGAAAACCACAGATAAATTGACAAGTATTATTATTTGCCTCTACATAAAGGAAGTAAAGAAAAATTACACAGGGTCATCCCCAGGCACAAAGAAATGGGCATAGGGCAGACAGAAAGGGCTAAGAGCACAAAAGGAGACATTTTATTTCCAGTGATATTAGACCTTCCATAGCATATCAATAGCAAAATTGTATGCATTATACTGTAAGAAGAAAACTTCATGCACCCTTCTTCAGAGCCCAGTGAATTAGTCAGAGTTTACCCAGATCATATTTTATGTGAAAGTAACCACCAGGTCACAGACATGTCAGTGCAACCTCGCTCCATTCAGAGGGAACATGCCTGTATGAAAGGCTATTTGGAGATATTTTTAAAGGATTAGTCTCCAAGGCTACAGGTCTGCAATGTATTCAAGCACCTACACCCATCTCATCTAACCAAGCCAAAATCCCTCTGTGATAAATTAACCTGATGTAAAACTGTGGAGTATAATTTTTTATCATTATGAAGAAAATAACTCAAAAGGTACTCATCCACTGAGATTCATTATATCTATAAATGTTAAAAGGCATTTTATTTAATTTTTTTTTTTAAATCAGAGGCCCCTTTTGGTATCAAAATACTGAGACCAAAGTGGTTCAATTCAGAATGAAGATGACCTCACCCTATTTAGTCCCACTACAAGTTTGGTGTAGAGAGACCAGAGGGGGGCTCAAGAGCAAAGTGCTCAAGGTAGTCCCTGCTAGATCCATAGGCAGAAATATCTGCATTTCCTACTCTAAAGCTTATTCAGTTGAAAAAAATGAAATATTTTATTAATTATCATCTACAGAACTACTTTGTGAATTCCAATCAATAACAAAGGTGTTATCCTACCAAATACAATGGATGTCTGTGCCACAGAAAGTATGACTGAAATGAGCAGAGTTACACAGGTAACTCTTCTACTTGTACAGCCTCCTTTCCTGATAATATTTACTGATAATATTTACTGATAATATTTACTGATATTATTATTTTTTTTTTGTGGAAAAAAAGTATCTTAGTCTTCAGAGCTGTCTTTATTTGCAAGGTGAACATTACATTTTACCTGCAAAACAAGAACATTTTATATGGCGTCATTGAAGTCAAAAGAAAAAAAAAATTTACATTCAGATTCCAGGAGGAAAACTGATTATTTTTCTACAAAAGGCATCAACTAACTCAATAGCTCTCTCTCTTCAGTGCATTTGGAGTCATATCCACAAAACTCTGCAGGAGAAGCTTGTTTTATTTATACTTTATTCTTTTACTCATTGCACACTCAGCATAGTGGCTAGAGGGGAAACGACAATTTCACCCACCTTGCAAGTCATAAACCTCATGATAAGCTAAAAGGGTGGCCAGAAGACAAATGGGGACAAGGACACTGTGTCTGAGCAGCTGCTGCTGCTCCAGGAAAGCTGTGCCATTGGTGAGGGGTGGGAAGTTACGATGGCTGGGCTGGGGGAGCCTGAGGACACCAAACCAGTATGAAGCCCCACAGACTGGTCAGCCCAACATGGTCAGGTCACTCACAGCTTGGGTACAGGGTCTCAGGTGGCATGGACATCAGCTCATGCTCGCAAAAACTTTGTGAGTGTATAAAACAGACAATACCAAGTGGATAGAAATGTGGCAAAATGATGGACTTGTGAATGGAAAATGATATAAGAATTTCTAAGCAAATGTGTAGTCTTTAAATATCATCAAGTGGTAAGCACATTATGCTGTGTTACAGTTAAACTTCAGAAAAGACTTTTTTGACTATAGGATACAAAACCAGGTAGTAACACTGCAGTCAGTTGTATTGAAGCATTGACCAAATGTCCTTAAGAAGTGATGCAGTCCATCACTGTGCTCCGTTAACCTTCATGTACACAAACATCCCCCAACAGCCTAAAGAGAAAAACAAACCTGGAGCTGTTGTTTACATTTCATTTCTCTCTCTATTCACCCTATTTTGATGTGCAATTGACAAGTGCATCCCCCCACCCCCCAAAAAATATCCATTCAGACAAAAAAATCTCCAGTTCCATAAAGTATTAAATCGGCAAAGATTATCAAAACAATATCCTAAGGGAAAGGGAAATTTTCACTGGCATACTGTCAGCTGTCAGTCATACACTTTTATTATCCTTGTCTGGCCTCTACAGTTTGCCCTCTGTGTGGGTTAGGGGAGAAACTTTACTCTTTTTCCTTCCTTTTATGTTTTATTTGTAAAATGGAGATATTGCTGTCAGCATGTGATGGTCCCTATGCACCTGAATTGTGGCAGCACAGAATGCACTAGGACAGAAAAAGAAAGCATCCACAAACTGGAATGCTTCTAAGATACAAGTACACTCAAAAGGTTCAGAAATGTCCTGTGCTCCATGCTTGCTCCTTGTTTTTCTTCAGAAACCCATATCCACTGATTTCTAAACTCTAAAAATCGATATTATATTGCAGAGGAATGTAAGGAAAGAATTGAAGAAGAACCCACCACCTTTGCTTGAAGAGATTTGGTTTGGAGCTGTTAAAATGGCATTTGGAAACAAAGTAGCTAGAAAATAATTTGAAAATATGAGGGATTATCTGAATGGTGCATTCATTGTCTTATTTGTAGTCTGAATGTCAGTCTTGGCCAATGCAACCTTCACAATGTCAAGACAAAACTGTTTCTCAACTTGAAAGTATTATCATGAACTACATTGGAAATTTCTTTCTTCTCTGGCTTTAATGAAACTGTAAAGCTGATGAGTATTTTCCACACATAATGGGGAAATATATTATTTTATATATTGCATAGGTCTGGAGAATATAGCAAAAATAACATGGAAAAACAGTGTAAAAATCTGTTCATAATATATTTCCTGCATGTTAGCCAAAAGCCTCTGCCAAGATTTAGTACTTTTTGTTTTAAATAAGTGTTTTAAAAGAAAATAGATATATAAATTGTGGATTGCTTTTTACCAAATTATATTTTTAAAAGCAGATTTGGCAGTTTATGTTGCCTCTAGACACTTTACCTCTTATGTTTGCCTGTTATTAAAAAGCATTTAGCACCTTATTCTTGGTCTTCAGTTGTCAACATTACAAAGTCATCACACATTCTCAAACTACTGCAGTCCATGGTTAAAAGGAGCAGAGAAAGGAAAGTTCAGAGTTGTTCTTATCACAGGTCACGTCAGACATGGCAGAGACTGGCACAGAATGAGAGACTGCACGATGTCTGCTCACATTTTGTGTTCCTCAAGTTGGTGTAACTGGTTTTGCTCTTTAATGAGCCCTGAATTCACCCACTAAAAGGACAAAAGTACAGCTTAGGGAAACTAAAAGAAGGATGGCTTTCCTTTATTCTACAATGAGCATGACTTCCTACTGTGTGCTGATTCACCACAAATTCATCTTTTGATGACCATCTCAGTGCTTTCAAGGTCTCCAAGCTGTCCATAATGCTTGTTCTGCTGCTCTTGGTTCTTCCCACCCTCACCTCTTCCACCGTGCTGGCATGGGAAGGGCCTTTCCTTTCCTTTCCTTTCCTTTCCTTTCCTTTCCTTTCCTTTCCTTTCCTTTCCTTTCCTTTCCTTTCCTTTCCTTTCCTTTCCTTTCCTTTCCTTTCCTTTCCTTTCCTTTCCTTTCCTTTCCTTTCCTTTCCTTTCCTTTCCTTTCCTTTCCTTTCCTTTCCTTTCCTTTCCTTTCCTTTCCTTTCCTTTCCTTTCCTTTCCTTTCCTTTCCTTTCCTTTCCTTTCCTTTCCTTTCCTTTCCTTTCCTTTCCTTTCCTTTCCTTTCCTTTCCTTTCCTTTCCTTTCCTTTCCTTTCCTTTCCTTTCCTTTCCTTTCCTTTCCTTTCCTTTCCTTTCCTTTCCTTTCCTTTCCTTTCCTTTCCTTTCCTTTCCTTTCCTTTCCTTTCCTTTCCTTTCCTTTCCTTTCCTTTCCTTTCCTTTCCTTTCCTTTCCTTTCCTTTCCTTTCCTTTCCTTTCCTTTCCTTTCCTTTCCTTTCCTTTCCTTTCCTTTCCTTTCCTTTCCTTTCCTTTCCTTTCCTTTCCTTTCCTTTCCTTTCCTTTCCTTTCCTTTCCTTTCCTTTCCTTTCCTTTCCTTTCCTTTCCTTTCCTTTCCTTTCCTTTCCTTTCCTTTCCTTTCCTTTCCTTTCCTTTCCTTTCCTTTCCTTTCCTTTCCTTTCCTTTCCTTTCCTTTCCTTTCCTTTCCTTTCCTTTCCTTTCCTTTCCTTTCCTTTCCTTTCCTTTCCTTTCCTTTCCTTTCCTTTCCTTTCCTTTCCTTTCCTTTCCTTTCCTTTCCTTTCCTTTCCTTTCCTTTCCTTTCCTTTCCTTTCCTTTCCTTTCCTTTCCTTTCCTTTCCTTTCCTTTCCTTTCCTTTCCTTTCCTTTCCTTTCCTTTCCTTTCCTTTCCTTTCCTTTCCTTTCCTTTCCTTTCCTTTCCTTTCCTTTCCTTTCCTTTCCTTTCCTTTCCTTTCCTTTCCTTTCCTTTCCTTTCCTTTCCTTTCCTTTCCTTTCCTTTCCTTTCCTTTCCTTTCCTTTCCTTTCCTTTCCTTTCCTTTCCTTTCCTTTCCTTTCCTTTCCTTTCCCCTTCAGTTTGTTTCTCCTGCCATTCTGCAATTTTTCACCCCAGTAACCTGCTATCTGCCTATTTCATGTCTGCCTCCCTACCCTGGGGAGGACACCTACAGCTTCCTCCACTTCACAAATGTATTTGCTTAATCCTGTGCTTCCATCCTCCCTACAAACACAATCCTATCCACAGGATTTAATTATCCAATTAATTCCTCTCCTTGTTTTCTGTGCATATCTGTCAAGCAGTCCTGATTCACAAACTTAGTTGGAACCGCTCAAAACTCTGATGGCAAAAGGTGTTTAACAGGTTGGATTGGACAACTGATGTAAATTCCACCAGAACAGTGTTTTATTACAGTGTACCCAAAGAATCAAGACTGTGTGGTGGAGCCATGCCATGTTGGAGATTAACATTTTGTCTTAGTTATTTATCATCACATGAATTTTCAGCCAGGATTCAGTAGCAGGCTGCCTTCTGTAAAATGTGGTTTTAACTGTATGTTAATATGAGCTGTGTGTTCTGGAGAACAGAGACAGTTTGTCTGATAGTTGCAAATTACATTATGAGACCCAGACAAATTTCTCACTTTTCTCCAGGTAAAGATCTGCCAAAATTACTGTCAAACATCTAGTTTGCCAAAGACAAAATAGTTATTTCCAAAACACTGAGAAAATTTATTAACACAGAAGTTCAGAACTATCTTCCAAACTGAAGTAAAATAATCTAAGGAATAAAAACTGAAAAGAGATAAAATATGATCATGCATGAACCCTGACAAACCAAAGAGCCTTTCTTGTAAATGCCCTCTGAATTGTGCACAACCAAACTGCCTGGTTATCTGGGAGCACTACACCTATGCAGCTGCGTATGGAGAGGGAAATAGATCTCCCTGACTTGATCTTGTAGGTAAATATGATTTTATTTTCTGTCAAGCTTAGTAATACTGTTGTGGATTTCATAAATAAATAGTCTTAACTAGGCTCAAACTAATGACAGTAGGTTAACATTAGAGAATTTCATTAATAACATGGTGTCCCAAAATAATTTTCTAAAGTGCCCAAAAGGTGAGAAAGGTTATTTCCACAAAAGTGTGGAGCTAGCTTAGAAGTTAGTAGCATTCAGATCAGTATGGAATAAATATCTTCTAGTCAACAAAGAGACAGAGAAAAGCGGCCTGGTATGCAGCAGGACATTCCAATATACTGAAGTGAATTTACAATAGCTTCACACACCTCTTAAAAAAAATTAAATAAAAGTCAGTTCTGGAAATGGGCATGAATGAACACCATCTCACTGAACCTTTTCATAAGCACAAGGTGCTGAGAAGTGCTTATTAAAACAGCAAGTGCTTGAAGCATGCTGGGATATCCTCTGCCAGATGTATGTGTCCCTTACATCCTCTAGCCTTCCATCAGGGCTTTTTTTGTTTGTTTATTTACAAGTCATCCATATGGCAACACCATTAAGCACGTCATAAAAAAATTACTCAAGTGCTTGTCTTGTTGCTCTAATGAAATTACATGTTTTGTAAAACCTTGCCATTCCAACTGCCATGTTTTATGAAAACTGAAGCCTACTGGGATGCCATTTCATGTAAAGTTTAAGTGCCTCACCGGTGAATATAATTAACCATAATAGCATTTTATTAGCCTTAGTTACGGCTGCAAGTGAAGTAACACATTGCAAGTCATGCCAGCACACATAAAAGACGGAGCAAGTACAATGCATCAGCTGGGAAGGAGACAGCTGCTCCTAGCAATTGCCCTCCTGTCTGGCCTAGCCAGCAGGGGTAGAGGATAATCCTTAAAAATCTCTGCTATAGGGCATAACCACTGCCATCAGGAGGAGAGCGAGGCAGGGGGTGATGGCTGAGGAGTGCTGGGGGGAGCCAAAAGCCAGACTCAGCTGCAGGAGGAACGTGCTGGAGAGCTCAGAGACAGAGAGAGCTATGGCTGCTATATGCTGAAAGAGGGTTCCCTGGCCAATTTTGTAGGCTTGGCTTCTTACCTCTGGAAGAAGATGCGGTGCACACACCAGATGCTCAGTTGGCACAGGGAGGATGTGATGTTCAGAAGGATGTCTGTGACACACAGCTGCAGACAGCAGCCTCTCCAAATGGCAGAGCTGGAGCAATCCCTGCTATTAAAACTGAACAAAGTTAGATTTTCCAGTATGCACCTTCATCTTTGTTTTGCCAATGTAATCTGACCATCCCAATCCATCTGATTCTCTGAATTCGGTCCAGATCACAGCTGGCAGAAGACTCAAGAGCAAGGGACAGTAATACAGAGGAGAAGAGGATAGAAAAAAGTGGTCAAGGTAGAACAAATAGAGGAAAAGTAAAATGCATAGACATAAAGAGCTACACCAGAGGAGAGCAAACATACAGGGGGAAAAAAAAAAGCTTTTAAACCCTGTGTGTTACTACTGACATCCACAGGTCCGTGCTGAGGCTGCTGAAGCTGGTTACACATTTTGTGCATGCAGGAACCAACCACAAGACTATATCTAAATGATATTCCTCCTGCCAAGGAAGGAGTTTAAATACCCTGGAATGGATCCCATTACACTGTTCTAAACCTGGGAATACTCCAGAAAAGAGCAGTTTGGTCATATCTGCCCACTTCCTCTTCCTTCTTTACGACTTTCTCACCTTTTGCAGTACCCACTGTCACATATTCCTGTCATCACAGGTCTGTTTCTGCTTAGCTGCTTACTACCAGAGAAAACCAACAAAAACAACAACCAAAACTGCTTGAAGCACTAGATATAGACTGCACATGGCAAAAGGAAGCAAGATTGTTGCTGAAATCAGCCCTCAGCTCTTTCAAAATGCCCTTTTAACAAAATAGTGAATACTTTGATGAAATATAAATATAGCCAAGGAAAAAATGTACTTCTATGATTGCTTTAAATAAGCAGGTTTCTATTTTTCATCATGATGAGGAGTACTATTCACCTAAACTATTCTTAACATTTCTTTAGGGTGGTGTATGTAGTGTAAGAACTTGATGTTACCTTTGGTCAAGTTAATTATCAAGGTAGGGTTTTATATATGTTCAAAACACAGAAAAAGAAAATGAAGATATTGATCTTTTAAAATTTATTTTCAGTGTTAGAGTGTTGCATTTAAATAGAACCCTGATGTTAGAGATCTGACAGTAGACAAAAAAATTTTGCTACAAAGCAATTAAAAGGCAAGTGAGGGAGCACTAGCCATTTGGATGGATGAGGATCTGAGACATTTGCAATTCATTCAGTATTACAGCAGACTTGGGAACTGAAGCCAGAAGTCTTGATTTCAGATCTCAGGATGGAAACATGTGCTGTATTTTGCATCTGTTTATCTCTTTTAATAAGTTTTTCTGTCACCATAATGTTCCTGAGAAATAACAGAAATCACATCTATGTGATGTTGTCCCAGAGCTGGAAGTTTCTATGAAATTTTTTGTGCATTGACTTTGAGATTCATGGTGGATATTACAGTGTCATGTTTTCTATGTACCAGGGTGACTGAAAAGCCCAGAGTGTGCATGGCACCATTTCTCACCCCATCTCCACGTGACACAAACTTACATGAGAGCTTTGGTCTGCTCAACTTTTCTTCACTTTTCCTGCTGCTCTCTTCCTGTGGCTTACTGGGATATTTTAAAATGAGCCACTCTGTACTGAAATGCAATCTTATGTGGGCTGGCTGCTATCAGCACGTCTCAGTGAAGTGCAACAAATTTGGTAGAGTTAATATTTCAAAGACTTCATTTGATCTCAAGTTTGATGCCTGATAAATCAAATAAAACTTTATTTGACTCTCCCAAAGCCATTCAGCTACCCATCCAAGACTGGAGTCTGCACCACAGTAACAGCTCTGACCTTTTTGGCTGTGCTTTGCCCACAGTGATTATTTTTTTCTTTGAATTAGCTTAAGCAGAATCAGCTGACACGGATGCTGATGAAAAGAAGGGATACAGTAGGCACATCAATATGCATATTTCAAAAATAGTATTAATAAGGAATAGTTTTTTGAAAATATAATTTTTGGCATTGCTTGTTAATTTAATTTTCCATGATAAAAAGTAAATTTTTAAATATACATTGCAAAAATGTGCTATTCTCTTCTCCCTGGACTCTATGGCTTTTCATCAGCCATGTAGAAAATCACTGCAGAATCTCTGTAAGACTTCCAAACTGAGTCTGATATTTACATTTACATCTGACACTTTAAAAACTCCTTGTATATTCAGACTTTTTAAATTGTTAAGTAGTTACATTCATGAAATCCTTGTCACCTATACTAAATTTTCAAATCTTCCTCTAATTGTTACTCCTGACATTTCTCCTAGAAATATTTCTCTCTGTAACATATGTTTCTTTGAAACATATTCTTAAAAGCATACTGAATTTCACACATGGCATAAGGGGGTTTTCCATTAAATAAATGGTTGTGGTGTTAAACTTATACATTTGCATTTGGAATGTCACATTACTTTGTTTCCTTGTTTTGGTTTGGTGTTCCAAATATTATTAATATAAACCTGGATTGCAGTTTCTCTCTTTTATAGGAAATAACTTTAAACAAAGAAGTAAAAAATGTTCCTACATTAAATATATTTTACAGTAGGTATCAGTATTACCTTCAATATTTAATTCATGCATAAGAGGATATATAATTAATGTAATAAAGATTTTGTTTAACATAGGTTAATGTAACAGGTAGAAAGTATGTCTTCTGTCTAATTTCAAACATTTAAATTTTATGTGTACTTGTTTTTATATTTTAGGGTCTGTGCTCCTCAAAAACACATCTCAAGTTAATGTACTTTCTCTTTTCTTTCTTTGGATTTCTTCCTCCTCCCTCCAATCCTTTTTCTCCTCATCTTCAGCCAATTCTCACCCATTCTCCTTCTCTGCAACAATCTGCCTGCTCTGACTTTAATCCAAGTGAGCAATGAGCTGTAAAATCTCCTCTGCAAGCCCTGTTTTTCCAGAAATCTTTTCCCAGCCATTCTACTCCCTAGTGTTCCATGTAGTACTCTTCCTGAAATCTATGGAAGATTTTGAAATGCCTTTTGATAGTGGG
This sequence comes from Catharus ustulatus, assembly GCF_009819885.2. Classification (NCBI taxonomy): domain Eukaryota; kingdom Metazoa; phylum Chordata; class Aves; order Passeriformes; family Turdidae; genus Catharus; species Catharus ustulatus. The sequence continues at coordinate 66,483,122 of NC_046225.1, read as the reverse complement.
GATTGAAACCCAAAAATGTTTCTGAAGAGGGACAAATCTGCACAAAATGGGGTCAAAACACTGTAAACATTGTCCTTACATTTCCTTCCTCTCTTATCAATAATCCAATATTCAAGATATCTATTATATTATACAGCTCAATGGCTATAGACATTGCAATTTGGACAATTATAAACCCAGCACTCCTAAAAACTCTATTGAATATCATACCCTTACCTTTCTGAGTATTGTCTATGCTTGGAATTTTTTTCTTCTATGAAAATGATTGCATTTTCCTAGCCACAGATTAGGTAAGAGGTGACAATTCCATTTATTTCAAGTTGTAAATTCACTTATCTTATTAAATTCCCAGTGACTGCATTAAATCCTCAAAAAGATTATCCAGTTAAGGTTTTCTTAATAGTGGAATTCTTTTGGGTAGAAAATGAAATGGAATTAAGTGAAAAGTAATTGCTGCCCTATTCAGCTTCACATGGCAAGTGGCAACAAAAATGCCAAAAAGGGAAAAATTGGAACATTTCTAATGCATCTTTATGTTAAATAACAGTCTTTATAGTGACATCAAGATGCTTTTGAAAAAACCTATGATGTAGCAAATGTTACTCCAGATATGCCAACGTCTGTGCTGTGTAGCATGACTTGCTGTGTGATTGGGATGTTCCAACCCTATTGTCCAGATTTCAAAGTGCCAGTCCTTGTTCTTAGCTGTTTGCTCCATGGAGAGCAGACTTCCAGCAAGCACGTCACACAGGAAGTTATGAGCACCACATATTTATTTTGTGAAACATTTAACAGACACTGCCTTTCACCCTAAAGGTAAATTAACTGTAAGAGCAAGAGAAGAAGAAAATGAGTGTAAATCAAGACTAAAATAATCTGTTATGTTTTGTGATTTTTTTTTAGTTTAAAAAAACAAACAAAACCAGCAGACAAACAAACAAAAACCACCAAAAAAACCCCAAACCAAAACCAACAAACCACCCATAAAAAAAAAAATCTCAAACGAACCCACAGCAACTGTAAATATATATCATAGAAGTGAACATGAAATAAGATATTCACAAACTAAGACAGGGCTGCTCTTGCCTTTCTCTGTACTCAAAGGGGCTCGCTTAATTTCCTAGAAAATTTCTTCACTTATGTGAACATTTCCAAACACAAATGTACTCATTTTCTAGGGAAAGCTAAAGGATGTGTAATAAAACCCAGACGTATTTCTGAAAGGAAACTGGCTTGTTTATAGACTGAAAATATGCCTTGCATTAGGGAAGTGTGATCACTCTCAAGTTTGTGACTTCCACAAAGCAAAAACTCCAAACTCCCAAATCCTATTTGTGAAATGGAAAGAATGGGACTTTCCATACTGGATCAAACCAGAATCCTGGGTAGTTCAATATCCTGTTTGTCAATATCCAAGAGAGCAGCCTCAAAAGAAAGCAGGAGAACTCCCCCAGGGAGCACATTTCACACAATCTATCCACCCTCCGTGAATTTCTAAGGATAATTCTAACTTCTAAAGTTGGAACTTGAAAATAAGCTCTTAAGAGCTTTTGTGTATGATTCAGAATTTTTATTATATTTGCAAGACTTATACTGAAGGTATTTTTTATATTTCTGCTACCATAAAGTTGTAAGTCACTCTCAATTTGTTAGTAGTGAAGTGTGTGAAGACACGTACGTTATTTTAAGTTTTGTAAGAAGTTGCCACAAATTACTCTGATCATCTCGATATCTGCAACCAATTAAAGCACTTCACTCATTTTTATTGATGGCTCTGAAATATTCAGAGAGGGGAAAAGGAAAAAAAAAAAGAGAAAAATTTTAAAAAGGGCAGAAAAATGTTTCCTGGTCAGCAGTTAAGCAATTAAAACAACCACCATGTGGTGGGGTTGCAGCTTTGTGATGCACAAACGTGTGGGGATGGGGAGCTGTGCCGCAGGGCAGGCACCAAGCGGGACAGGGAGATGGTTTGTCACTGCCACAGCGACTGAGAGCTGAAAAACACCCCTGACCGGCAGTGAAGCATTAAGAGCCACAGCCTACCTGCAAGTGGCCTGAAGCTAATGTGAAATGGCAGCTGAGAGCAGCTCCATACAACTTTCTCAGCCTCCCTAAGTAATTGGTAACCTCTGAACCCCGCTCACATGAGTAGCTGGGGGGAGCTGCTCCCAGATAGGCAGAGAGGTCAAGCCAAAGCCTGATTGTCTGGACCTTCAAACATGTGACCTTCTTCCTCAAAACTTTTTTTCTCACACCTCAAGATCATGCCACTGGCCTCCAGAACTGCACTTTGATCGGGGCTCGGAGTGCTTTGTTTACCTTGTGTATTGAGCCCAATCTAATGCCCTTGAACTGTACAGTATCGACTTTTCCCAGGTCCTTTTAATTTGGGCAAAGAGAAACTAGCCCGTCTTAGCAAACTTCTACTTTACTTAGTGCTGATCTTGGACTTTTGCAAAACTGACAGTATCACTAATCTAATCCTGATGTCTGCAGTGAGGTTTAACACTTGAAACATCCAAGTGAAGTTTAACCGGAGCTATTTGCTGAGCTTTTCGGTCCAACATTTTTCTGGGGCATATCCAGCTTTTAAATTGAATATGACAGAATGTCCTGATTAGCCCAGTGTTGTGAAAAGTGGAATCAAAGCCTCATTTCAGGCTGCTACCAGGTACTACAGCATTCCTAATCACACATAGCATTTGATCATGCATGCACTAAAATTTTGCCAGGCCTTTTGAGATGCCAAACCAAGTCTTTGTTTTTTAAAAACAAGAGTGAAAGAAAGGATGTCAATAGCCATTTATTTTTTGTGAGATTTAAATTATTTTATTTGGATAAATATGCAAATACTGTAGTTGCAGAACATGTTGATTATTTCTTTTATGTTTGCACTACCAGCATTTTCTGGAAATACACCTCAGTGTCTGATAATGGTCCTACTTTCCAGATAAACCTCTGTTACTTGTTTTTCTCTGCTAGAAACTCTATTGTTGCCTAACATCCCTGACTGGATCATGTTAAATATCTCATTTCCCCTTAATAAATAAGATGGTGGCTTGGAGGCAATTATTCCTCCAAGAATAGAATTACCTATTCATCTGCTCTACTATCAGTTTATTTTACTGCATTTTGATTTCTGTTTTGGTGGAAATAATTTTCAAAGCAGGCCGCTAATAAACTGGCAAAGGGCCTGCTCACAGTGCTATTAAGAATTACTATTCTGGCATCCTCTGATATTAAATTTCACATAGCAATCACTGGCAAGCCCTAAAATTGTTGCAAGTTTTACCAGCACGAAAGGACATCCCAGTACTCAAAAAATTTGGTACTCACTTAACCTAGTCAAATTCTTTTACAGTTTAGAAAGCCAGCTGCCTTGCAGTGACCGTCAATTTTATTGTACAAATCAATTTGTCTCCACTGACGGAAAATAATTGCAAAGCAAACAAATTATCCATGCTACATTGAACCCTATTCACTCTGGGGACGCTGAGCTTACAGCTTGAGAAGATTTTCCTCTGCCTGTCTCAGAAGTAGAGCTTGCTTTAAAAAATCCCCAACAAAACATTAAAGAATTGCTCTGCTTTTACTCTTACTGCTGCCGGAGATTTCCAGTATATTAATATTGCATTTTTCTAGGCATTAAGATGCCATTATGTGGAACTTTTCTGAGTATATTTAAACCCCAGTATATGATATGGCTTTATATACTAAATTTTCAGTACAAAGAGCACTGTTGTTGAAAGTGGAGGATTTGGAAGTGCTTGTAGGCTTACAAAGTCACTTAGGATCTTATGTAAAAGCACAGTCCAGCGGCTCTCTATATAGGCCAATATCCACAGAGGGATTTAAATCCCTGAATAGACTGGAGGGTTGGAGTGCATTTGCTCAAATTTCACTCTTCAAAACCACCACGCTCTTTTCATCTGCCACTGGAAACATTTACGTTCTGTCAGCATGTCTAATGCCTCGTGAGCTCTGCTCCAGCCTAGCCCAGAGCCCCTCTCCTCAGGGTGAGGGTCTGGCAGTCCTGCTGGGAAGATGGAGAACATGAGCCTGGGCTCTGCAGGTGTCATTTCCCAACAAACACCTCCCAGTAGCTGGGCTTCCCCAGGAAGGGTGGACAGCCCCTGGAGCAGGTCCCAGCTTGTCCTTACTTGAGCAATGCCATGTTCTTTATTTCTCTCTCTGGCATAACACATATTTAAGGACTTCCATGAAAAGTAGATCAAACTGAACCCTGCCTCAGGAAGATTCTCACACATAGGTTTCACCCACTCCTCCATATCCCTATGAAGCTTCCCTGGGGAGAGGGTAGTGTTCAATGCAGCAGATTCACTCAGCTCCAGGGGTTTAGGTAAGGCCAACACCAAATCCCAGTAAAACTGAAAACAGAGGGACTGGCCTGTAAGGAAAGGTCTGCTTGTAAGCCATAAGGAAAGGGAGGCACTTCATCCACCTGGGAAAATCATGGAGCTTCTTCTTGTGCCTTCATCATTCCCTAAGGAGTTGGAAGTGTCCATGATTAAAACTTCCTTACTTTTGGCAACTGAGGTCATAGAATCTACAGATCATGGATGCCAAGTCAGTTTGAAAGGACAATAGCATCACTTTGCCTACTTTTGACTAACAATGAGCTGTGTATAAGCAAAACTTATGTTTTCAGTTATTCCAGTCTGTCCAAAGGATCATCTGGGCAGTAACTTTTTGGCCTAGTTAACCAGCTTTTGAGACTGCATTTCATTTCAAAGGTAACTATTTAATTTCACTGCCTCAGCATGTCAAAAAGAAGAGATGCAGCAGTTAAGTTGCACTTTTTTTCCCAAAGATGACATTTAATGCAGTATTTGATGAAATATATCCCATAAAGTTCCTTTTTTTAAAGGTGTGTTTCTGAGAAATGGGTCCTGTCATTCTAAGTGAATATTACAGCTATTGTACTTTCTATTTTTCTTTATCATTTATTGGAATAATTTAGAAAAATGTACTTGTAACTTGTAATGATGTAAATTTGTCAGGGGAAGGTTGGAAGAGATCTCAAATTTTCTAAATTTTAGAAATAGGTATTCATTATTAGAAAAAAAATGCATACATTTACCTCCACTGAGGAATTATTTATGGCAAAACCCCTACTCCTTTTTGACTCCATCAAACCTACAGGAAAGACAAGCCTTACGAAAGCTCTAAATGCACAAAATGTGGCATGGACTGGGTTAGAGCTTCCTTCTTCTTATGTGTCAAAGCCAAAAAACCTTTAGACAAACAGCAGTGAGAAGCCAGACTTCCTCAGTTCCAATGTTCATCAACCACCTCAAGCTCCTTACCAGACATGAAAGAAATAAAGGGGCCAAGAAGTCAGTGAAGGGGGTTACAAAATACTTGGTAGCACACGGCCTAAATTCTTTAATGACATTTTTAGTAAATGTTCTTTCTGCCAAATGTAGTTTTCTTCACCATCAGATCTGTCTCCATTAATAATGTATAACGGCACTTCAAAATTATTCTTGTAAAGAACTTTCTTAATAGCAGACATCAGCTTGGTTCATTGCTACAGAAGTCTGTAGAACTCAGTTTTTTGTGAATGTATGGAGTTCTTTATCTGAATATTTGCAGTTTAAAACATCACTAGGAAATATGAGAATTCCTGCCAGAAATCCATCCCAAGAAGCTAAAGTCAGATCACTGGAGACACATTTCCATGATCCTGACCTAGGAAGAACATTGTCCAATCTAGTCTGCGATGAGAAAATATTTGAAACAGGGACAAATTTCTCATTGACCTCCTCTTCCCCCACTAAGCTCACATTCTTCACCTCCACTTCATAACTTTGCATGGAACCAGAAGAACGAGTATTTTCTCCATATGTTTCTGCTCAAACTCTAGTTCCATTTGTGGAGAGGTTAACTTTCCACATAAGAAGGGGCAAGAGTATAAGCTCCACATTTGTGTAAGAAATAACAGGCAAGAGCATAAGCATTCAGATGCTTGCAGGAGTAGAAGGTCTGAAAAAACCAGATACATTTTCTATAACACACATTTCAGGAGATTCTTCAGCTCCTGAAATAAAATGAATTATTTTTGGTTATACTGAAATGTGTCACTTTATTCTACTTCCTAATGAAATTTTGGGAAGTCTTGGAAGTAAACATCTGGGAGGAAAAAACTGTGTGGGAGGGGAAAAAGAAGAGTCAAAAATGTTTCTTTCATCCATGCATTAACATCCCAGTAAAGGTTCATAAACCAAATTTACTATAACTGTAACTTAATTCTAAACATTAAAAATTACTTGTTATAGATTAAATATAATAGAATAAATCTGGGCTTCTACTGAGAACTTGAGAAGAATTTCCAAGCATCAGATATTTCTCTCTCTTTTTAAATCTCATTTATCTGCTAAATACTGAAATCATGATCATAACATGATTATGTAAAAGGAACCAAGATGAGCACTACACTCAATCATGTATAAAATAAACAAACCGCAACCAGGCAGATGGCACACTTGAGACCTGGCGCTGCCCTGTGAAGCTGTTTGCTGTTTTGAAACTGAAAGAGCAATGTCTGCATGTTCTTTGTCACCAGTTTAGCACAAGCATTTTAAAACTACCTTTCTGCTCAAACAGGTACAAGCCTGTTTGTCGTGGTCATTCTTCCCAGGCTCTGTACATAAATTTATGGAGCATGACATTCAGATCTGCACTGATTTAACATTCAGGTAACTTCTTCACCTTTAACGTGTTTCCTCCCAGTTCCCACCTTCTGCTCTAAGGGATAAGGAATCCCATTGCACTCATTTAAATATTTCATTGATTGCACTTTAAACCTGCAGTAGAGCCATGCACTGCTACCAGGAGGACAAAAGGAAACACTGTATAAAGATAATATTGATTCAGTTAACCAGAATAAAATGAAGAAAAGGTCAAACTGGGGCAAAGCCAGTGCGAGGAAATGCATCCCTGGCAGTAAACTGTTGTGATTCAGCTTCCAACAACTGCAGAAAGGGCATGGAAAGAGATTCTCCAGCGTTCACTAAATGTGCCATTACTGTGGAGTCATCAGACTGCCTCGAGTTGTGTTTTGTCCCCTAGGCAATCATCACAATTAATTGGGCATGCAATTTATCATAGACTAATTAAGTGGCTTCTACTGCATTTATCACTGCTTGTAAAGTGAAGGAGCTCATCCTGACTTTTTATTTGTAACACTGGCAGTGCAGTTTAAAACACATGATTCATCACTTCTAGATGGGTTTAAATTCCTAGCAACTGAGCATCCTTGAGCCCAGGAGGGAGCAATAGTCCATCCTGGTATTGTGGGGCAGATGTGTTTGCATTTCCAAGAGTATTAGGCTGGTTTCTGCAGTAAAAGTGCTTGATACACATGGATTTGTGGGAGTTTGTGTGTGCATATGCGTTCATGCTTTTATCTCTACTTGCCACTTTTGGTCAATGGCAATCAAATTTTGAGAGATACAGAAAGATCTCAAAAGAAAAAAATCCTGCTAAGGGTCCTACTGAGAAGGTGACTTCACAGTAAATTTGTCCCTGCTTGGGCATGGGGGATCATCATGGGAATTCTACCAGGAGTCACAAACCAGTGGGACACCAGGCACCCTTGGTTCCTATGCTCACAGATTTACGTGTACTCACCACTACTCCTCTGAGCTGTTACAACTTTCTGCTGCCACCAGGATATTTGCTTTGCTCATGCTGATCTGTGAGTCCTTTTACATTTTTAATTTGCATTTAGCTTAAAGAAGATAGCAATTTCAAAGGAAACCTCATTTGAAAGAGGCTTCATATTTAGAGCTATATAACTTTTAAAGACAGGGCAGATCAGGGGTACCTGTGTAGTCATGGTGGGGTATCATTCCTTTAATCTTTAAAGCAGGTTCTCTCCTGGCTTATTCCTACTGATGTTGCTAGTTAAGCCAAGAGAATTCACATTTGGATGCCTTTTCTGGTGTAACATATCCAACAGCGTTGAGCCAGGGTAGACATCCCAGCTCACCATCATTGCCTAAGGAAATAGGAACTGACCCAATACCTTGGCCCACCACTCCAAGGTCAATGTTGGTGTAGACAATCAGATACTTGAAAAGCTCCAAGAACATGTGTAGAATATCTTTTAATATTCCAGAGCTTATCTATGTGTAATTGTCTGCAGAGAAATGAAATGTGTAAAGTGATGAAGGATGGAGGAATTTGAATCCAAATGATTACAATAAAATACCTGCTCAGTGTTGTTTCTGTAAATGACATAAGAAACCAATCTATTGTCCAGCAAGACAAGGCAGCTTAGCTACTTCATTTGATTATTAGGGCATCTTAGCAAATACTCCTGAGCCCACAAAATTACTACTCCCATATGCTCCTAAGGGTTGTGTGGTCTCTTCTGTCAGTCTGCACACTGCAAGGTTAGCTTTACACACAGAAAATCAAGATTGCAAAAGCATTCCTCAACAAGAAGATATTTCCCATTTGGTCCTCAGCTCCTCATTGTATGTCCCACCCACTTAACCACAACATTCATTTTTGTAAACCAGACTGTCGAGATCATGCTTGCACCACCCTTTTGCATTTTTAGCATGGATTAAATAGAAGAAAACTGTCTTGTGCTATGCCAGCTTCAAATTTCTGCATTTACATCTCTATTCAAATATATTATCAGTCATGGTTGAGGGTGGAGGATGTATTTAATGGCATAGTTCTACTTGACACTACTGTGCCAAGTGCTGATGAGTTACCCAAACTACCTTTAAGCCCAAGTATGTGTGGACACTGGAAAATGTCTAGCAAAACTGCACTGTGTTCTTCAGTGTTTGCATTCCCCTTCACTTTTTGACATGCCTCAAATTTCTCAATTTTGCAGCAGCAGAAGAGATGAATGGATAGCAGCAGCAGGAGGAAAGCAGAGGAATCCCTGACCTTTACAAGATGTGTCTTTAAAGAAATGTAAGACTTGAAGTTATCACATAGTCTAGTGCAGCCTGAAAGCTTTCTCACAGTCTCAAGGCCAAGATGCCATACCTACTTTGTGTCCACCTTTTGCCAAAAGTGCCCATCCCTACTCAAGAAAGCATTCAAACTGACGTTCAGTGAGGGGCAAATGGCCAGTTCCCACAGAGAGATTTGTGCACCAGAGTTTCTGAAAGCCATCCCTAGACTCAGCAGCAGAGCTTAGTTTTATTTAGGTAGTAAATTACAACATCATCTTAAAAAAGCTAAGAACATTAAAATATCTGCAAACTATGAAAATCATTCCCTCAGGGTAGAATTGAAGCAAAGTACTTGACAAGAGTTTAACATGAAAATTGACATTAAATAAGTCATGAAGACACCCACTGCTATATAATATCTTTGAGGGGTTATTTTACAGGAGACACTAGTTTTTGTGCATCAGAACCATACGCCTCTACATAAGATCACAAGTTGAGATTTCCACCGGTATCCTCAAACTGCATTTCTTTGCATAATGGAGAATTTCTGAGAAATCCCTGAGCAGACAGATCTTTCAAAGGAATGACTGTGTGGTGTTATGCTGCTGTTGTTTCCCATCAATGAAGTGGGCAGAATCTGATGAAGGGAGGGGGGAGGGAGAAGAAGCAGTGTGGACCTGCCAAGCAGTGTGGACCAGCCTGGGAGAATGTGGGGGTGACATTACCGGACAGCAACATTTAAGGAAGTTTCTCCTCTTTCTTTAACCATATTCAAGCAGCAGTAAGATACACTGGGAATTGGACTGCTGGGTTATGTACAAAGTTACATAGGTGTCTGTGATTGCACACAAACTTAAAGTCTAAGATTTTCTACAGAGCAGATATTTTAGGTCAGATTATTGTCCCTGTATCTAACAGATTCACTTATCTATCTGATTTTTCAGTCTACAGTGGTAATATTTGTGTGAGGAAAGCTTCATATCATGAAGCTTTTATCATGATCATATCATGATTGTATTTGTGTGAAGAAAAGATTTGAAAGCAATGCAATGGAAAGTGATTTTCACAGCTCCTTCCCTGTGTCATTGGAACATTTCTATCTGTCAAATGCTTTTCCAAACAGTTCTTTAGAGTCTTCATGAGACATTTGAAGACATGTTTCCTGATTTGTAAAATTTTCAGGATTCAGATTAAGTGCCAGTCAAAAAATACCACTGTTAACTTACAGAGACCTAGGTCCATTCTCTTATTCTTTTTTTGATTGAACGTAAACCAGATGGAGCTGTGCTCTCTTACACGTGCATGCAAGCTTCATATTGGCAGTAGGGTTTTGGCAGAAGTTTTATAAATAAACATATATTTCTACATGATAAAGTGATATGAAAAGGGCTCGAAGTGGTCCTTGGTAGAATTTCCTATTACCTTTAAAGGATGAGATCCTCAAAATTCACCTCTGTGTATATAAAGACTAAAGATTTATCCATTTTGTCAGCGAATTTCTCCAATTAGCTACCCTCATGTTTCTGTGTGTGCCAAGAATTGTGACAAAAATTGCCACTATGTTGGAAACTTGGGGCCTGACTAAAGCTGGTATGAAAATGTTTGCATCTAAGGCAGTGCATCATTATCTGCATTAACTACTGATCTTAGAGCTAATATCTCAGTTGTGTATATTTACATTAAAGTTTAGTGAGCTGATGCCTTCCACAGGTGTCCTCACATATGTATGATAAATGTATTTAATACACTTCAGTAGTGGTAAGAAACTCTTGAAAACAGGGAGAATAACTATGGCACAATTTTTAATAATTTTTTAAGTTTTAACTTTAGAAATGGAAGTGGTCAAGGCCAGATTGAAAGGGGCTTTGAGGAACCTGTTCTAGTGGAAGTTGTCTGTGCCTATGACAGGGGTTTGGAACAAGATGGACTTTAAGGTCCTGTCCAACCCAAACCATTCTACGATTCTCTGATACTATGATTCATGAAAAAAAATCAACTTAAGAAATATCAAGTAGCTTACCCAGAAGGGCTTAATCACTAGAAAATAGCCCAGTAAGAGGGAATATGTGGTTCCAAAGCCCTTTTTGTGGCTGAAGAGCTGAGGATGTATCAGCTATACTTTCAACAGAGGGATATTGAAGGCTCTGCCTTCTCTGGTTGGGTTTTAAATGCAAGTTGACACAGCTACTGCAGTCTTTTGGGCACAAATTGGAGTAGCTGAGCAAGGGCTCTGAGATTTTAAAATTTGGGTTTGTCCAGTTATTTTTCCTAAAATGAAATAACCTTCTGATGAGAAATGGGTTTTCATGTGTCCTCTACACAAATGGGACAAATGTTTTGTTAGTGATTTCAACTGACTGCAATGATTTATTTCCTAGAGACAGATGGGTCTGCATTCAGTTTTTAAACTAAGTTTGTCTGTTCTCCATTCATCTCTTAACACGAGTGAAGAAATAAAAATTTTATCAAAACAACCTTCTAACTTCCTGGTTACCTAGTGGAAGGCAGAAGAGTTGCCTTGAGCACTGCATTAGTCACAAAACAATGTTGTTTTAGCTGCCATGTCTCTCCTTTTGTTTGCTTCCTGGAAGCCCTAACCACTAAGCTTACTGCTGCTTTAACTTGCTCAGATCTTGCCTTTTATTTCATTAGTAATTCTGTTACTGAAGGCTTGCACCTTGTGAACTGCCTAAGTCTGGTATTTCACATTAAAAACAGAAGAACTAAATAAATCACTTGCATTAATGTATTAGTGCTAATTTTTGGCAGAAAACTTACATTTTTATATTTTAGTGACATCAACATTTCATTCACTTTAGCTGATAAAAAAATAATGAAGAAAAATACCTTAGTTTCTGTGACTCATCTGCTTGTGAAGATTAATTTTGAAGATATTATTTGATTTTAAATAATTTGTTAAGTCTTCAGAAATAATAACTAAGTCAAATAAAGACAATATTACTTTTTTATTCCTAATGGCTCAAATATCTGATTACAATGCAAAATAATAAGCAGTATTTGACATAACTTATAATCCATTGTTGTTTATATGTGCATTCTATAAAAATATGCCTCCATATATGAGCACATTCATGTGTGTGTATATATATGAATGCATGAGTGTGTGCGTATAAATTAAGGTATTTTCCAAATGAAAACTCTAATTTTTGGAGTTCTGGTTGGTGACATTTCAAATTTAATACATATAAACACCCTTTTCAAATTTTTAGTTCATTTAGAGGATTGTCTGCATGAGTGAGAAAAAGAGTAAACTGTATTGTGGGTTAATAAAGGCTCATGGCATTTCTTAAAGACCCAGCAGAATTTTGCTTCGTGGGCACAGGGATGCAGAGACATGGGGGGACCTCCCTCAGTGCTACCCCAGCCCTGGTACAGGACATGATGACATCCCAGAACCAAACTTTGGCAAGAAGTTACTATATTCAGTTGACACAGACATAACCACTGGCTTCAGTCTACTTTGCAAAAAGAGCTCATGATATATCAGCTTTATGTAAGAAACATCTTTGCTTGGGGAAAATGGCTGAGGCTTTGTTCAGAAGCATTTGCAGCACTGGAAATGTGAACCAAATGCATCTACATCACACAACTTTTTCTGCCTAAAGTTTCTAATGTCTAAAAAACCCCTCCTTTAAAGGCAGAGGCTCCCTGGCCATGCCTTGTGCCACCAGTCTGGGGAGGATTAGCTGCCAGCCTCAGGAAGCAGTGCATGGAAGTCACCACTGGTCTGATCCAGACCAGAATTTCCTGCACTCCTCTCTGCTACTCTGACTGTCTCAGCCAAAGGTACAATTTGCAGTTAGTCCACCAAGGATTTACCTGTGAAAACAGTCCTATAATCTCAGAAGCGCATTTTTTCTTCTTCCTCCAGGTAAATAGTTATGTTAGTGCTTGGGCTAGTTTGTTCACTTCCTTTGGGTGGCAGCTGTGCCAGCAAATTCCTCAGCACCCTCCTGCCCTCAAGACCACCATGTTCCTGATTTCCTGATGACCTACCCAGACTTCTTATGGTCAACATGAGCCAGTCTGGGGAACAAGTCTGTGCCAACTTGGTTCTTGTAAGAGAGGCTGACGAAAAGGGATAATAAAACCATGATGCAACTATTCATGTCTGATGATCCTCATTAGATGGATTTACTTCATAAATTTTTAGATCATCACCTCTCCACAAAACAATCTCTTATCTTTTCCAGCAGCTTTTGCTGATAGGACTGCCAGCAGCGCCTTAGGAGATACCTCACACCTGCTTATGTAATAGGCAAAAAAATTTTGTCCTCATCATTACAATATCTTTTTATTGAAGACCCTGATGCTTAGGGAAATTCAAACCCCACTTATTGTTTTAGGAAAAACAGACTTGACTTGATGAAGACTTTATTGTTAATCAAAAATGGAGTATCACAGTGAGAAGGCAATCCAAACTAACACCACCATCCCCACCACACTCCTTTTTTCATGCTCTAACACTCTGATGTAAGCAGACCTGGGTCCAGGATCAAAAAGGTCACCAAAGGGTCACTACAGAGAAGCCCTTCTGGTGTCCCCTAAGCATGAGGGATGGCTGGAGGCAGAACATCTCCTCACAGAGGTCTGGCTGCCCCAACAAGGAGGTCAATGAGAAGCCCCTTGCCTGCACAACTTGAGACTACATGATGTCAGAAAAGAGAAATGTCAAAGGAGATCTCTCCTCCAAGGTGCTGTGAAGACAAAGACAGCTGGAGAAGTATAATGCAACCTCCCCATCCTTTACTCTGTGAAAGCCTCAAAAGGCACACATTACAGTGAAGGAAAACAGCATGAGACTACCTCTGACATGAGCTTTGTGAAGAGGTGTATCAGCTTCAGCTCACATTTCCATCCAAGACACTCCAACAGCTCTGATCCCTCTTGTTCCTCCTCTCCTAAAGGTTGAATCTCCAGTGTTTCACTGCTTGGGGTGAATGCCCACCCATGACAGAGATCTCCCAGCCTGTCTGCAAGCATCACCTCAGAGACACACAGACTTGTCTCATTTTGATGGCTGCTCTTGTAACCACTAAAGACATGTCTGGCTTGTTTTTGAATTGCAGTGCAATACTAGAGTGATGGACACAGAAATGGCACTGGCTTGGCAAACTCTGATTGACAGCTGGTTTCCAGTAGTTCAGAACGGACTGCAATATTGTTTTGGAGTGCTTCCCTTTAGCTGCTAAACCAAGGCATGAAAGGGAGAAAAACTGCATAAACATTGTGAAAAATGATAGCAGAAAGAGCTTCTATTTCTCAGGGATTTTGACACTTTAAGTTCTGTTTTCAGCAGTTAGCTTAGGACACCTTTCTCTTCTTTCTTGCCTTTAGGAAAACAAAGATGCTCTTTGCTATATGTGGGAGGCCTAAGATTGGAAGACAATTTTGCTACAGGAGACGAAGATGTAAACAGCTGCAAACTTTTATGCTTTGGTTTATTATTGCTATTTTTTATCTCAAAAGTTTTTATGAATGGAACGAACAGACCCAAATCTTCTTTTGTATAATTAATGCACACAGCTTGTAATTTAACTGCTGATTTTTTAAAATGTGTTCTTGGCTTTTTTTTGGCATGTGAGTGGAAGAGAAATTGCACATGTTACATAAGCAGAGCTTTCTCTTCACTCTTTATGCTTGTAATCCTGTTAGCTAGATTTGCATGCTTTGACTTGGGAAGATTCATTGCTGGCAGAGCAATGAGGTCTGGACAGCTGGCAGGTCAAAACATTTGTTAGTGTGATTGTGCAGAAAAGTTTGGTTCCACAGTAGAGAAGATCCCTCTGAAATAAATATGGAGACTGAGAAATTAATTATTAAGGAGGATGTTGCAAAAACATACATCAATACTGTTCAATATGTGGTTGGAAGGTAATTGAAAAAAATTATGTAGACTCTGACTTAAAAGGAGAGGGAGTCTGATGAGCACACACTATAATTTCTGACAGCACCGTCTGGCTGCTGAACCTGTCACCATCCAAAGTAGCACGGGAAAAAGGCCAAGCCCAGTCTCCAAGGCAGGGTTCAAGCATGACAGAGACTGCCAGAGAACTTTGGTTATTTCTCACTTCTTCCTATGTTACTTTCACTTCACTTGTAGGAAGGCATGTTTCATTGAAGCATTTTAATCCCTCTTGCTATTTAAAAAGTATTTAATATTCTCCTAAATTTATGTTCCATTAAACTCTCTATATGAGCATCTTACAGAGGTAGGTGCATGAGACAGCTGATCACTGTGTTCATTTCCATGTATTACTTACAGAACTGCCTACAGCTGCTGCTTAAATTTCACCACCTTTTAAAAATCCTTTGAACCATATTATAGTCATGGGGTGGGTTATTTTGGGTTCTATATATATATATTTTAACAAAATTAACCACGCATTGCTTGATTTAAATAAACATTGGAGAAGATTAATGTAATCCAGTTCAGGATACACATCCAAGTCAATACTTTCTCTCATATATATATATATATATAAATCTATATTAATCTCAAATAAAAATAGAATGGTGATACTAATTTTAGTTACATTGTTATTTGGCTGGCTTTGACCAATTCTTTCTTTCCTTTTCTTTCTTTCCTTTTCTTTCTTTCCTTTTCTTTCTTTCCTTTCTTCTTTCCTTTTCATTCTGAAAGCACCAATAAATATGTCCTAAATCTCATCTAAAATAAAATGCATTTTTGGGAGCTAGTTAGTCTTTCTACCAGTCTTTTCCACCTCCAAGGTAACTGAAATCTGAAGAATTCCTCTTATGAAAAAGGTCAAATAGTTCCAAAAGACTGAATCACAACTTTTCACAGTTACATCGATGCAGTTTAATATATCCTTTCTATACAGGTTGTTGAGGGTGAACCTGCAGCATGTTCTGATCTTAACTTTTTCTCTGTTGGACACCTCTTTTTATGACTGAGGTGGGGAGAGAGGCTATTCTTGCTCTCTCATACCATTTTCACATAAGTGGTATAGTAGTACAGCAGACTACTTTTTCTAACTGTGTCAAACATAAGATGTCTTTACAACCTAGTCACAAATCGTATTTCCTAAGTCTTGACTCTCATCTGCTATTTCAACTCAGGACTGCAGGAAAGAAGAGGATGTTCTGCACAGTCATCCTGTTTTGGGGCTTGGGTTTACTGTGATCACCTGAAAAAATTTCTAAATAGCTCTGTGAGAATCTAGGAAATACTTAGAGAAAACATCTTTCTAAGCATGCAGCACATTATGCACTGAGTAAGTGCAGCTAATACTTAGCAATTTGGCATACTGTTCTCATTTTGTTAGCTTCATCACTGTTTTCACAGGAAACTGGCTTTGAAAAAAATTACCACAGAAAACAGTAGTAATACCTATTACTGGAAATAAAGTCTGGAGGTGTATCTCCTGCTCAATTTTCTTTGGCATATTTACGGTTTGGCAAGCCTGGGCAAGGAACACTTATCCATGTGCATGCAGTACATTCACTCCCATATAATTACTTTTTGTTAATGCTCTGAAATAATTTTCTTTCATTTTAACACAGTCTCCAGTCCTGCAGACGTCCAAGCACATGAATAACAGACTCCTAACTTCAATCAGATTACAACTGGGAATAAAATACTTTGCCATGTGCAGCATCTGGTTGCAGAATTAAGATCATTCATCTCTTGGGTCGTCCTAGGAAGCTGTACTATGAGATATGTGCATGTGGGGTTCATGCAATGGGGCTGCTTTACCTAAGATGAGCAAAATAATTTTTAGAATTCATAGGGCAATCCACACAGGTAATCCAGCAGCCCCTGCAGAAAGTATATCTGCTCCAACAATCACACTATTCACACACTGTGGCATTTGAAGGGGGAAACACAGTCTGTATCAGGAGTTCATTAACAGTTCAGGCTAAAAGGAAGTGTGAGCCCATGTGTTTGATCAAAATCAAGGACTTCTTTATATATATAAATATATATATCTATATATCACCTTAAAAAATACATTGCTTCTGATATTTGAGAGAGGACAGCATCTTGCAAGACCACTATTCACTGACCTTTACTCAACTGTCTTGAAAAGAAGTTTGATTTCTTTGATGTCTGCAAGTTTCTTTTCATCAACGCGTACATAGGCTCAGAACAGTGCATGATGTTAAAAACTTTACTGTGTGTCACACTTTAACCTAAATGCCTCATGAATTATCTCATCTATTTTTCTATGTCCACAGACATTTATAGGATGTGTGTATTTCCAGCAGAAAAGGCATTTTCCAGTATTTTGCTAAATACATTAAAAGCCTATTTTTAAATTTATAAAAACATTTAAAATTAAAAAAAGACCCTACATTTTGAGCTGTTATTACAAGAGGTAATGAACTTAATATGCTAATATAAAAAGGGAAAATAGAAGAGTTTGCTGAGTGTTTCTGAATGTTGTTTTTAGCATGTTATCATTAATGTATTAAAACATGTACAAAAATGCATTAAAGGATCAGGAATATTTTCCTGCAGGTACTTAGAACCTAATAAATAATGAATGTGATGATTAACTACATGGGCAGAAGTACAGAGCATTACCAAGAAAAAAAAAACTGCATAAAATCTGGCCTTTGAATGGATATGCACCATTGTCTTTAATACTTAAAAACCCACTTGAATATACTCAGTTGTGTGTGAAGAGAAAACAAAAGAAGCAAGCGTGCTTGAATTAATATTATATTTTCAAATGAAACATTTAAATATGGCCGAGTGCAGCGAGGGCGTCTGGAGTGGAGTGGCAGGGCACCGGAGCGAGCTGAGCCGAGCGCGGCCATGCTCCTCAGCGCTGCTTGAGCAGCCACAGAGGTTTGTGCAGGTCTAGAGAGCTGAAGTACGACCACCACCAGGGCTTCTCCCTGCCCGGGGACCCTCCTCGAGCCTCGGGCTGCCTGTGCTGGGCGTGAGGGTCGAACAGTTCCAGCGGGTCGTGAGGGTCGTGGGCGTCCTCCATGGAGCGGCGCAGGAGCTTGCTGGGCCAGGCCTCGGCGGGCCGCAGCACGAAATCCACGCGCCCGGCCTGCTTCATCCCGGCAGGGATGGTCACCCTCTTCATCACCCGGCTGTAGCCCGGCGCCTGGGCGCTGATGATGAACGTCCCTGCAGGCAGGAGTCGCCAGTAGTCTCCATCGGCAGCTTGGGGAAGGTAAAGCACAGCAAAGCTCAGGTTTAGCCTCGCGGCCTCCGTGGCTGCACGCGCGCCCGTGGGCGCACGCCCGGCTCAAACAGCTGAGGGGTGGGCCGCGGGAGCAGCTCACATTTTGGAAAATATTTGAAGGTGAACTCTAGATGACGAGAAGTGGCTTTGCCTGTGAAAACCTGGCCTTTGGGAGCTAATGGAGTAAAATTCACACACAAAATGGCAGTAACTGCTGTTCTTGTATCACAGGAAAGAGATGCTTTCCTTCATGCTGCTTTTCCCAAGGGTACAAGGAATAACTCCCAAAGAAATTAATTTAAAACTATGTGAAACTTAAGAAAGTGAAATCAGAATCCAGGCTGCAATATATATACATATATATATAGAATGTCTAAGGAGCTAAGAAATCCTTCTTTTTATTAAATTACATTCAATTACTTTGCAGACATTCTCGCATGTAAGACCATGGAGCTGGAACTGCAGCTGGTATAAATTGCCATTAGTGTAAAATGGGTGCAAATTTTCTCCAGCTGAAGGTTAGACCCTGCAGGCAAAAGCAGGGAGCTTTAAAACTGAAAAATTTATTCATCATTTTATATTTCCTTTTATTTTGAATGGCAAGTCTCTTAGCTCAGTAAGTGTTGCATTAATACTATTTTCTCGTGGAATTTCTTAGTTCTCTTTAACACTAAAATCAAAAAACTTTTTAACCATATGACACTTTTAACCCCACCTAACTCAGAACAAATACTCTTTCCTACGATTGTAAACATATTTTTATTTAATTCTTACTTCTTTAAAGGTCCACTGCCAATGGGAAGCCACTGGCTGGGAAAAGTTTGAAAAAGACCCTAATTCATGCCAGAGTCTCCCACCAGCCTCAAGAATCTACATCATCTCCACTATTGTATCCCTCTAGTGCTAGTTTTTTTGAAAGCTGGAAAACATCCACTACATTATAAGCCATTCTGGCTTTCTAAATTGATTCAACAACCATCATTAGAGCAAAATGTAACCATTCATATCTTCTAGTTTGCACTTCTATGGCCTACCCTGTTCTCACTGAAATCAATAATAAAAAGAAAGCATTGATTTCAGTGACAGCCTAAGAGCTCAGAACTTTATGACTGTGAAAAGTAACAGTTGTATATGCCCCAATATGTGTTTATCAGTTGGTGACTGGTATAAAGTGGACATAATTTAATATTCTAACAATAATTGTCCAAAAATTGCACAAATTTATGCGTTCCCACATGAACAAGAAAGGTTGTGGACCCTTCCATTTCTGCAACTATTCTGGTTGTGAAAATCAGAGAGGATCCTACAGTACTACGTACACCATGTTCACAATATCTCAACTAACTTATTCCATCAAGGCTCCACATCTCCACATGCTGGATTACAGCCTCTGAGCAGAGCTTGCCATATTTCCCCAAACACTGGCTTTGGTGGGCAGCAGATTATTCCAGGTGAAATTTTGCACATCAAGAAATCCATCATTCCAGAGACAGCACAGATTTAGCAGCCAGTTTGACACATCTTCTCTCTTCTTCTTCTAGAAGAGAACCCCCACCTGAGCCTGAGTTTTCCATTAAGGTGCCATTTCTACCAACCATGTCAATACTTTCGCAGGTTAAGCTCTCAGTACTTTCACTCTGCCCCAGGAAAAATCTTAAACTAATAATCTTACCTGTGGTGACATCATGCTGAATGCCCCTGACTGAAATACGAGCATTTTTGATTGGGTTGCCAAACTTATCGGACACAATTCCTTTTATCCCCCGATGAACCTGGCAAAGCAAAGCCAAGTTAGATGGGAGTCACTTATTACAATACCACCTTCTCATCACAAGGAAACCTTTGTAGAGAGCAAACAATTGTCAAAAAGTTCAGAGTCAACCATCCAGAGGCTCTCAGGAGATAATTCCCCTTCAGATCACATTCCCTATTTAGAGAGGTCTAAGGTGACTGAGGGAAAGGGATAATGGAACCAGAGCTTTTTTGGGATAGGTATGTGGCTCTGCATTGAGAGACCCTTCTCTGCACAAATCACTGGCACCTCATGGTCTGACCACAGTATTTAAGGACTGTTTCTGAATGTCTGTCCTGGACACAGAACCACAAAGAAATGAAAAGTTAAAGCTTTCAAAACCAATGTGATGCTCTGGACACAATGAGAAGGCATCACTTCAGGTACTTGTGACTCATCATCACTCTGCTGCCTACACTTCACTGCCTGTCAGAATGTCATGACAGCAGTGTGTATGATACCCATTTCCCCTTCTCTACAAGCACAGAACTGAGCTGCTTGAGCTGTTGAGAAATGTGCTCGGTGACAAACTAAAGAGCAATGTGAATTCTGTCATACAAGGAGGAGCACAAACAACTTACTGGAATAAAATAAAACAAAACAGAAAAAAGTTCCAAGTATTTAAACATCAAATCTCTTAAGGTTTTCTTTTTACAGTGTTTCAAATTTAAAATATTTTATATCAGAAAATCTATATGACAAATAATTTCATTTTGATTTTTTCTCTGAACAGCTACAACCAACTTGACTTGTTTACTTCATTTCCCCACCTTCTTTTTTCTCTTCCTCTCAGTTTCCCTTCTCCTTGTCACAAAAGAGGAAAAGAAAAAACCCACGAAGCATCAAAACAATGGGAAAAACATATTTTCTTTTCAGTTGGAATATAAAGATGTTTAAAAATAACCATTAAAGTATCCAAATTTACAGTAATTGATAATACAAAGCTTGAAAAAAAAAAAGTCTACACTAGTGAGAGCAGTTTTTAATTTGAGACTGTGTTGTCACAGCTCTTGCTAAGCAGCTGTTCCATACTGAGTGAAGCTATTCATTGGAAGGTTTAGGAACAGCTCAATATAAGGATTTGAGAACTATCCCTTATAATGAAGCATTGCAATTTGCTTTGCAGCATGAACTTGGGGATTTATCATATGGATATAGCGTAAATATGGTCAGAAGAGTCATCTCAGACTCAAATTCAATTTACAGTGTAGACATACTCAAAATCGTATGACCTCATCCAGCTTCAATAATAATTTTGCAATTATAACATGACAGGATAAAAATTACAAAACTGAAATTTCTTTGACAATCTTGCTTTGGTTTGCTTTGGTAAATTTATCCTCAAGTCGGTGTCATGAGTTTGGCGGGGTGTTTTGATATTGTTTCTGATGGGGGGAACAGATCAGTGTTTAGGAAAATGAATTCTACTTCTGTGTGTTAAGGCAAGTAGATTTGTACAAACACCAAACAGCCTGGTATATATCAGAATAAGAAAAGTTTGAATTGGTTATGGCAGACTTAATCCTTATCGGGGGTAATTCAGTCATCCTTATCTGCAAAGTTGTTTTGCTTACTGTCCTGCATTTACTCAAAAAGCTTTTCCGGCACAGACTTCTACAGTATCTCACACTATAAAATCTTTACATCTTGAAGACTTCAATTGTAATATATATGGATTTAACCCAGCTCCATTTGGATTCACTAAAACTCATTTTCATCAGACAGCTGTAAAACGAAATGAGTTTGGTGGTCTGTACTGTAGACTTTATTGAATGATAATACTTACCACAAGTAGCAAGAGGTTGCTTAGAAGAGCCATAAAAACACTCCTAACAATTTTAAATTACTGCATACTCTATCAAAATAAGGCATGACAGAAAGCTAATCTACTAATGGCTGAGAGAAAGATGAGCAACTTCTGTTTCTGTGCTCACTTACTTATTGTCAATGAGGTATTTGTTTTTGCTGAGTTTAAAACTATTATTAAAAATGACATTTAAATGGTATGTTTTAATGCTCAGAGACACACAGTTCTTTAGAAGATTTGGTTTCAAATATTTAATAACTACTTTCATAAAGAAATCAAGATGGAAAGTGTGTAAATGGAATTTCTAGCAAGATTTTAGCTGAATCTATATTTCTTGCAGTGGGACAGTAGGGTTTGGAACACAAACATGGAAAATGGAAAGGAAAATTTCATGAAGCTCTCTGGAGAGCAGGTCTTGTTGCTTTAGTCTTCAAGTGGAAGGTTGATTCATACTTTTCTGAATATTCAGGTTTTCTCTAGTGTTAAATATTTGACAGTTGATGAAAAATACTGCCTAAAGTATTTACAGATAATTCCCTTTCTCACTATTTTCAAGGCCTCTGCAGTCCTCAATCTCAATCCCTTCTGCAGCATAGACTAAATACCACCAGTGTGTCCTGCTAGACAAACTGAGGCACTGGGGCCCCTGGAGGAGTGTGGTGATTGATTCAGCATCATCTAACCAGGAAAACAGCAAAGAAATTACTTTTGACAAAGAAAGAAAAAGAAAAACAGACAGCAAAAAGGTCTGTAAAAGCAGAGCAGTACCATTTCCATGTAATTCAGAAGGGCACCTTTGTTTTCATGCCAGATTGTAAACAGTTCTTCCTCCAAAGGAAACTTTTCACATCCTACCTCTATGGTAACTTCAAAGCAATTTGTGTGAAGGTAATTAAAATCTGCCATACCTGTAGGTTCAAAAAAAAGAGGAGAGCTCATGACCAGCCATGTAGTTTTTAACTGGAGCTTTTCTGTTGCAGTCAGCTGAATGCTGTCCCCATTGGTGTGGATTATTACACTGTAAAAAGTGCTTGCTAATATATAAAAAGTGCTCAACAAATTCAGAATTCTACAACTTGTTTCAACTATAAATTTACTAATAACAATGATACTCCTTTCAGGCAAAAAAGCACAATTTTACGTTGTTATTCACCTGGCCAAGAAGCAGCAATAGAGCAATAAAGATTGGTTAATCACAGTAATTGTATAATCGGCTGTATCAGAGGGGATTGCCAAGGGTCACCAGAACAGAAATGACCTTTTGCCATTACCATGTTCAAAACTGTTTCTGTACAAAAGATATTTCATATAATTTTGGGAAGAATGTAAGCCAGAGATCTAAACCTAATTCTCACGCATGCCCCAAAGCTTTCCAAATGTCTAGTTTCAACATAATTATTTGGGGATCATGCTGAGTCCTATTGGAAAACACAACTGAAGCACTGTTGAAAATTTATGAACACTGATATTTTATCCTTGCCAGTATTGAAGGAATTCTAAAGAAAACAAAATACTATTATTGGGGAAATCAAATTAACAACGGAAGCGCAAATGAATTGGGTGTTTGTCTCTGTTGTAGTCTTCCCTGAAAAAAAATAAAATTATTTAAACAGATGGGAAAGCAGCACATTCATAGTCTACAAGAGAATTCAGACTCATGCTGCTAAGGAATGAGAACATAGCACTAAGCATATATTTCTACATGTCAGACTTGAAAATAAAAATATTATATAACAAATTTGACCCTTGCATAACTTGTTAATTTTCCTTGAGTCCCATTTGGGTTGAATGCATCCCATGTTATCTGCATAAAAACATTACCAACATGGATTTTACTACTTAAATCCCCTACAAATTATGTTTTGCAGGGTAGGACTTTAACCAAACTGAAATGAATAAAATCATTTTGTTCAAACCCTGGTGTCTTATATAGGTCACATAGAGGTTTTACCTCACTTGATATGATGGTAAAGTGGTTTTACCTCCAGTGAAGCTGTACCACTCAGCACCATTTATAATACCTCCACGTTTTACAAAATTCCCACCACAGCGAAGTTCGGACTGGTCCGAGATGACGGGGTGTGCATCTGCATAGGCTTTAGCCAGCATTTTGAACACCTGTAACAGACAGGATTGAAATATGTTTGCTTTTACAAACTGAAAACTTTGCCATTGCTGTTATTAACTATTGCTGTTGTGAGTCCAGACAATGAGCCACCCTGCATCTTCGTGACTGAAGGAGATGATGAATTGCTCTGCAAGGAAGTTTCATTTGTCACCAGGAAATTTTGATTTGTCCTCTTCTCTAGGGTTCTTCACTGCAATCAAATATATTCATCCAGGGACACCATATTAAATACCAGTGGATTTTTTTATACTTGTCTTCAATCTACCTGGGGTGGGAGTAGAGGACATTTTTGGTTGTCCCAGTTTTTCAAGTTTTAAAGCTGAAATTCAGGCCTCCTTTAGGTTTTGTTTTAGTTTTTGATATTTTTTACTCCTTAAAAAATACCTATATTACCTTCAGCCCAACTAAATCTTCACACTGAGTGTTGCTGCTTAAAATAGTCAGTGTCAATTTGCTTTGCACTTATCACTCACACAGGAAAACCTGCCAGTTTGATCTCAGAGACAGCTGCTTATGTGTGGGGCAGAAACCATTCCTAAAAAGTGAAGGTTAGGATGTGGTGATGTAGGATGTCACCACTGATTTCCAAAGAGTGTTGTCACTGATGAAGAGCAGAGCAGTCACCACACAGAAAGGAGCAGTGGCAGAACTTGTAGTGAAGACAGAAGAAAGAGCAGTTATCTGAAGAAACCATTTATTTGAATCATGTTCCTGTCCTTCTTCTCCCATGGTTATTCCAACTTTGCACAAAAATCCTCCCTCTCCTTTTTGTTTATTTGAACCTCATCTGCTAAGGCAAGACTCTCGATTTCAACATTGAAATTACAGCAATTATCAGATGCTACTTGATCCTACTGTCCATTACCATGAGTTTTATTACATATTTCTTAAGACAACGTGTGCAAGAAGTTTGGTGGCTAAAATCCTAGTTTTAGAAGTGATTCTAAAATTTTATCTTAGTGTTCTCCTTGAGGATAAAGACCAAAATGACAAGGCACACAACATTGATTGATATTTGTGATTGTTTCTAATAATCACATGGCTGAGCCAATTATGGGATCAGATAGGTGACCAAGGAAAGGTGGAAAGAGAGTTTAATGTAAGTGTAAAGACACTTTACTGAAACACTTCTGATGAGAAGACACTAAAAATCCAGGCTTAATACAAAATGCTTCTGCAACCCCCTTAAATTTCTATGTGTCTAAATATTGCTCAGATCAGAAAATTAAGTGTCCTTCAAAGTTGTCCTTCAAATAGATATTAGTAAAATGTGTTAAGAAGAATTTTCACTGCCAGGCTCAGTGCCAGGCTCGATATCCTTAATTTCCACAGGAATTTGGGTTCCAGTTCTTAACCTCCATGGAAGGTATTTGATATAAACTTTAGAAGGTGCCTATGGGAATTAGGAGTATGATCCTCACCTTTTACAAAGACATCTGCAGATGTCCTATTTCCAGTGACCAAGCCTCCTCTTGTTTCACACCAAGAGGCATAAGGTTTTTGCCTGGCCACTAATTCAAGTGAAAGAAGACAAGTGGTAGTGAGAAGAGAAAATGAGAATTGCAAAAGCAAGTGAAATCTATTACAAAACACCAAAAAAACCCAAAAAACAAACAAACAAAAAAAATCCAAACAAAAAAAAAACAAAAACAAAACAAACCCCAAAGAGTTACGCTTTAAAAAAAAATGAAATCATTAAAAATTCCTGGATAACAAAACATTTGTTGTCAATTAGAAACTAATGTATGACCAGTCATGGACATCAAGGAAACTTAGATTTTTAGGTATAATATATAGAAACAAAAAGGAGAAAACAGAGGAATCCTTGTGTCTGGCAGTGTGAGGTTTCACTCAGTTAAGTGAGGTCAGTGCTGTTACCTCAGCCAGCACTTTTACCCCACTGACCATCACAGGTTGGCTTTTCAGTGGGAAGGAGTGTTTAAAGTCACCAAAGAGAGTGAACTTGGTATGGATATTTCTGCTCTGGTGAGCAGAATTCAATTTCTCGTGTAACACAAAGCATTAAAACATCCACTCCATCAACCCCAAAATATGGGAAAGTTTTTAATTTGGTGGGCTGAACCAGATGCAAGAATGTGAGTGTAAGGACATGGTCCAGCTCTGAGACTCCTTCTCTCAGTCAGTACTGGCCCAGGTTATGGGGCAGGCCAAAAAGAGATTGGAAACCTGCAGTGTCTTGAAGCTGAGGAAAGAGAGGATCCTTGTGCTTCCACACATGCACCATGATGGACACGGGGATGTGGAAGCACAGATGCATTTTGATATAGAGAAATGTGATTTGAATATATTTATCAAAATTTGATTTTTTAATATCTGGCTATCATCTGCTCTGCAACATTTCACCTTGGTCTGCAAGTTTCCTCTTGCATAGCAAATGTAGCAGGAGAGCATTCACAGCAATGGTTATGGCCAATGTATGGCAAATAACCAAACTGCTGAATTTTGGCAGGCAGGCTCCCTGCAGGCAGCTGTAGATCACATTACTTAAATTCAGGTCACTTCACAGGTACATGTTTTATATCTTTCTGTGCAAAGTTTAAAGTGACACCAGCAGTGCTGTTAAGGTTCCTGTGATGAGTCATTTGCAAAATCAGTTTTTCATTGAGGACATACCCAACCTCCCCTGTATGCTCTAAACTTCCAGATTTGTAGCCAAATTCCCAGACTTTGCAGTCACTGACTATGCAGCAGTCACCTCTGTAGGGTTCCCTGTCTTACTGTGTTGCAAGCCAGGAGTGCCATTAGGGTTTGTCCAGCTGTGCACTGCACTGGGATGAAGCTCTTTGTCTGAATCCTCTCACTCAAAATACTCACACTGTCCCTGAGTGGAAATGATGGAAGTACTGCTGTACTTCCATTCCAGGGGTGAACTGCTTGATAAAGCACACATGGCCATATTCCTTCACCACCTATGCACAGGATAACCCTAGCCCAGGCAATGAGATGTAAAAGCACAATTTTATGATTTCCCCCAGTGCTCAGCAAGAGGTCTTGCAGCTTGCATTAGCACCCACCAGATATTTCTTACACAGGCTTTTTGCTGTGCAGGGCCTGGTTAATTTTACTGTTAAATCATTTTCATACACACATAGTCAGCAGGCATTGTACAGCTCAGAAGAAATGGATTGATACAGAAAATGTTTAACAGTCATACATCTTTAAATATTTAATATGTGTTAGTGAGAACTGTCATTTCAGAAAAAGTCAGTCTAGAGATATGCTCTAAGATAAAGGATGCTTCAAGTCAAAGATCAACTTCTGACTATTTTCAACTGCTCTTTGTTTATATAAAGAACCACTGTTCTTAAGAGGCCACAGACATTTTTAGCACACGCTAGAAGGCTGAATAGCTGGCTGTTCTCCTGGTGGGCATGTCGGCAATGAATACTAGATTGAGGAAACCAAAGGGAAATAGGAAAGATGGCAAAAAATTTCACAGAAGATTTACAGTGAGTCCCAAATGAGAAACTTTCCAGGGACGAGAGGGGGAAACCGATCCCATTCCTCTGACCTGGAATAAATGTTACAAGGCTGCCACCATATGGCAATGAATCTTTTTTCCCCCACTCCTTATAGATTCCACAGGAAAATAACACTTCTGATCAGGCTTGTTCCTTCTCTTCTGGAAACCACTGGTAAAAATAACACAGCCTATTCCCTTTAAAAATTAAAACTTGCATTTTCTTAACCTGTGCTTTATGAAACCATATTTGGCATCCCAAAAGATAGGTAAATCTTTCCAGATCAAGCTGATAGCGTGTGAACAATCCTATATTTTAATGTACATTAAGTAAGGGTATGTCAGAGTCACATAATATTCTGAGTTGGAAGGAGTCCACAAGGATCATCAAGTATAGCTTTTAAGTGAAAGGCTTCTGTGGGGACTGAACACTTGATCTTGGCATTATTAGCATCAGCTCTACCCAAATGAGATGATATCATGTTATATATATAGACTTGCATTATCTATATGCATATGTTATTTATTAAATATTTAATACATACATGCATACATATAAACACATGTATACGATCTAAATTATCAAAGTTTGTTATTTATTAAATGTTTCCATAGTTCCACAAATGGAACCACATCCTAACCCTGCAAAAACAGTATTACCTTCTCATCAGGTGTAGGGGAGAACATTTTTTCTTCCATAGGATGCCTTGAATAGTCATAAGGATAGGTCACAACCAGCTCACCCCCATGGAGGCTGGCAGAGAGCACAAATGGGATAGACCTCAACCACTTCATGACTGCTTTTGTCTCAGGGGCCACCTGAAATACAGGAGAAAAAAAAAAAAAGCTGTGACTTGAATGAATCCAAAGAGATTTCATCCTGGACAGGATGAAGCCCAGTGGAGAAGAGACTTTTGAAAGGACCATGTTGAAGCTCTTTAGTTCTTCCACCCCAAAAGTTCCTTGGGGCAGAAAATCAGTTTTCTCCAGGGAATGGATGATACACATTGTTCACTGTGGAAAAACTGAAAAAAAAAAAAAAAGAGAAAATTTGACAGAAGAAGTAATTTTTCATTACAGGGACACTTTCCTGATGATGGGAGTACTTTAGGCTGGAAAACTTGCGGCATTTTAACACTACTTACCTAACTCCCTATCTAGTTTCATTTCTGAATCAGCAGGATTGACTTTGAATGGATAAACTGGAATTGGGGGATAATTCTCATCACTTGTTGAAGATACATTTGCTACCCTTAGGTCCAGGTTAATCTGTAAATAAATGAAAACTAATACATATAAAGCACAGCACTGCCTTTGGTTTGCCTGCAGGAAATCGTGGCAAATAAGTCACCAAATTTAGAGGTTTTTGACATTCCCTCCTCAGTAACAGCGGCCAAGGGAGAGAGCAGCAGACTCCAGGAGATGTTCAAGCCATGCAGGAAGCTCCTTCAGCCCGTTTCTGAGTACTTTGTGGGACCAGCTTCGGTGTAAGTTCATTCTTAGGGATAACAGTGGCATCTGGCGGCCGGTCCCCGCAAGCCCAGACTCACACCAGTGCCCCTGGAGAGCTGAGGTTCTTTTCCTTGCAGCTCAGGAAAGTTACCTGGGAAAAACCTGAGGAGGGCAGAGGCAGCTCATCTGGACCCTGCACAACTGCAGCTAAGCAGGTTTTATAAAAATAAGAAATATCTCTTGTGATGAACTTAGTCCAGCATCTATTTATGGCTGCTTTAGGGATTGCTCATCACCCCTTGCTTTGACTCCATCAGCTGTCAGAAAACCAGACAGCCAGGGATCCTGAGTGCTTAGTGGCTAACAGTGTGCAGGGAAAAATCATCCAGAACAAACAAGATAAAAACTATCAAGCCATCCAAATAAAGCTCCTAAAGACCTACATATTTGTGTTACAACAATAGTAATTCCTGTTTTCTTTGGATCAGACCCTAATCTGCTATTGTTAAAAAAACCTTTGGAGATCCACAAACCCAGGTGTGGAGCAGAGAAAAACACTGTGAAGGTGCACCATGGGTGTAGTATAACTCCACCAATGAGGCAGAAAGCCAAGGAAAAAGCCATGTTTAAACATAGTTTTACCTGGAATGATTTAAGAAGATATTGCCCTGTCTACTCCTGACCTAAGCAGGAGACTACCTACCTACAGATAACATAGTTTTTAACTGAGTCCTTCTAGGTTTTGGGTTTCCTTAAAATGCCCTTCTTCAGCTATTGACCTGAACTGGTGCCTTTAGTGAGTGCAAATGTGAAAGGCTGTACCCTGTACTAGGGAAGAAACGGGATCCTGAGTTTCCCACAGCTGCAAGGTGAATCATTAAATCAGTGGTTTGTGATTAGCATGTGAACACAAACCGGTTTGGGCCACTGATCCCCAAGAGAAACAGGCCAGGTTCATTTTGTCTATCAGCCTGAGTCTGTGTCACAACCCTTTCAACTTTGGCATTAAAAAGAGGCAACTTAAAAAATGGGGTGTAACAGGTGAAGTCATCAACTAAGGAACACACAGAATGCACTTTGCACACCAGAAACCTAATCAAGGGATTTTTTGCATAATAGGGAAGATTAAACTGAGAGTTTCCAGGAAGGTCATGGTGTTGAAAAAAAAACAATTTTAAAAGGCAGATAAAGGGCATTCCAAAAGGAAAGGACTTTTTCAGTCTCACACACCCACTTACACAATGCAGAAGCAGAAGCAAGCAGACCCCAAGCTTCCTGACAAGAAACATCAAAGTGTCCAAAGAATGCTATCTACACCAAAGTATTTGTTTTTCTGGCCTTTTTACAGTGTCCTGGGATAATCTGATGATGATCTTTATCCCCGAAGTGCTTGGGACTGAACCAGCCACTTCCACCTGCACCCTGGAAGTTCATCCTTTGAGCCCATCTCTTCTGAAGAGAAGACTCCAAGTGACTTATAAGGGGCTGTAAGTGCCAGTGCTGCCCCATGGATTGGGCAGTTTGGGAGTTTCTCAGGCTGGCTAAGCACTGGAACAAGCTCACACCATCCAAGTCCATAGCACCAGCACTTCTGAGGAGGTTGCTGCCCCAAAATCCCATCAGCTCCCTGTCCTGCTGCAGCTGCCCCAGCTCCTGCCGCCCAGCCAGAGACAGCATCAGCTCTGCTTTCAGCAGCCCTGGGCCTTGGTAAGATTTTAAAGTTGCTTCTGCAATTTTGTGGACAAGAATAAAATGCACAGTTTTATTTGAGAGCTCCTGATTTCACTCCTTCATCCTGATCAGCCAACTGGCTAAGCAGATACCTTGTCTTGGGTTATAATACACAGTGTGATAAAAGGTATCTATTCTACCACCATCTGTTGAGGGTGGGGGCAGTGATCCTTATCTCCGAGGGAGATATTCTGCTAATGGGCCATCCATTGAAACCAGGTGGGGCATTGTTCTTTATCTTTTCACAACCCACCCTTCCTCCAGCGAGTCATTTTCTGCTAATGGCCCATTGAGTCCCACTGTGTGACTGATAAAATTACTGCATCCCATTGGGAGTTGCTCCAGCCAGGGGGAAGAGCCCAACATTTCTTACCAAGATAAAAACAGAGGTTTTGGGACACTAAGGGAGCCCCTTTCTCCACTGGAATCCAGAGGAAAACTGGATTTCTGCACATCATCACTGGACCTCTGGAGGGAAACTGCACCTTGTGCAGGAGCACTGCTCCAACTGAGCCACATCTGTCACTGCAGGAGGATGCAGCCACCATTTAATGGGACTGCTACCAACATCCTGCCTGATGGGGTGTCAGGTTGTACTCTGACTTTGTCAGGGTTTGGAGTTTGTTTCTTTGTAGTACTGTATTTCTATTTTAATTTCACTAGTAAAGAACTGTTATTCCTAATTCCCATATCTTTGCCTG
Source organism: Catharus ustulatus (assembly GCF_009819885.2). Classification (NCBI taxonomy): domain Eukaryota; kingdom Metazoa; phylum Chordata; class Aves; order Passeriformes; family Turdidae; genus Catharus; species Catharus ustulatus. The sequence continues at coordinate 66,451,900 of NC_046225.1, read as the reverse complement.
AAAGCCCCTTGATTTCAAAATTATAATAATTTGGAGGGAGGGGGTTTACATTCCCCGTTTCAAAGAGATGCTCCTGCCTTTCTTAGTAGACACTTGTCCTCCAAACTAGGAGGCATAAGCCCCAAGACAGTGCTGTCACACAGAGGCAGTGTCTGAAATGAATGTTGTGAAAAAACAGGAGTTTTAATGTCGCTATTTTTATCCTAATAACATTTCAGTGACATCAGTGATTAAGGCTCTGAAATGAGCATATTCTGGTTCAGCTCCACCAGATGATAGCAGATGTTATCTATGCCACTCTGGCTTTTGACTTTTCCTTTAATGTGGATTTTGTGGAGTTAATTTTTTTTTTCACCAGGGCTTTTGCTTTTAAGTTAGATGAGATCAATTTTAAAGTACCCATCTCACAAGAACAATTCAGAGCACAACTAGAAAACAGCTAAATTATTTCTGCATGAGTACAGAGAAGGGCCAGTACCCTTTTTAAACCTGAATCTCATTTCTGTCAATTATAGTGCAATTAGTCACTGTCTCCATGGCTTTCAAAGATTTCTTTTTTCCCTTTTAAAAGCAGTCAGACTAATTTTCCTAAAGAGTATGCCAGCCTCCACTGGCATAGACTTCCGAATTCTGTTTGAACCAAGACAATTGAACTGACTATATTTCAGATGAAGTCTGAAGTCAGTCAGTCTGAGCCCTCAGACCACTTATTACAATAATTCATAGAAGTGGGAACAAAACATGCTGTAGGAAGCCAGGCTTTCAGGGAGCAGCAGCTCTGGCTGAGACCTGCTTTCTGCCTCCTGATCTTTATATAATGCCCTGCAACACTCAGGTAATTACTTTAATAAGGCAGATAAAAAACACTGTTGAGTAAATGAAAGGGGAGAGGCTGGTGTTGAAAGATTCAACCTAATGCTCCTACAAGCACAAAGAAACACTGTAAGAGCCATGGGTTTATTTGTGTGACAAAACTGAGGCTCATTAAGGGACAGCTGTGGTACCATCAGCAGAGGAGACACAAGACTGTGAGACCACTTGCAGCCAACTTTGTGAACCACAGAAAATTACAGTTAGGAAGGAGATTTTGTGGTGCCACCAAGGCCACAGGCCCACTGGTTCTCTCATTTGCTCAGTAAAGCATATGGATTTAGAGATTTTTGGAGTATTGTTTATGTGAGGACCAGCTTTGGGGCCAGCAGAACACCTGGAAGTTCCCTAAGCTTTGATGCTCTGTATAGTACCTTGGATGGCCATCTTATTTATTTTTTTAAAAAAAGAAAAGGTCTGCAGGGGAAGTGATGTATTTGTAACCCCAGGTCTGCACCCACTGAGGCAGAGCTCAGGTGGGGAGGGGTGGTTGTGGTCCCTTGTCTGTGACAGATAACCCAGGGTGATGCTGCAGCCGGGGCAGAGCTGTGGTGGGAGCTGTGAGAGAAATGTTAGGCTGTCTCCACCCATCCCTCTATAAACTGCTGTGATGTTACACAGCCTTTAAGAAAGCTAAATATATGGTTGTAAAAATGACTGCTGAAAGTGGTTGCCTGCTGTTGGAACCCAGAGGCCTGGGAGGTTTGAACTATCTGTGCTTTCGGATGCTGGTCCCCAGAAGAGCACTCCTTTTAACTTGGGACCTTGGAAAGGGCTTCCAAATTTGAGTAGTGGAGTTAAGAGGCATCAGTGTGTGGTTAGAATAAAAATATGTAATTTTACATGGTAAAAGGTTTTGAATATGAAGTTTTTAAAATATAGTAATAGGTATGGGACAAGATGAAGATTCTTAGTCGTTACCTCTTTCTCTCTTCTTCCTTCATGCTTTCAGGTACTAGTTTTTGGTTAGATAGTGCTGCACTGAGTCACAGGTGTTTGGTGATTAAGTCAAAACTATAAATAATATAGGTGTTAGATCTTTATTGGGTTGTTTAGCTTTAAAATACCTTGTGAATAGCTAGATTTATCTCCACTTTGCTAGTTTTTAGCTGGTAGCTAGAAATGTTGCAGAACTCTCAGTACTTTAGATAAGATTTAATAACAACCAAGTATGAACATGAGAAAATTAATCTCATTTGTGTTTTTAATCCTAACTCTGAGTGAAAAAAAAAAATAAAGACAAGCCACTAATTAAGTAGTGCAGTTAACCCATTACAGCCTGCCACTGACCATCTCTCTCACAGGTCAGCAGGAGAACCAGGGCAAAAGCAGGACTTGGAGAGAGAGGAGGTTAGAGCCAGGAAACCCAGAGTTACAGGGTCTCTGGGCTGCACAGTGTGAAACAAGCTCACAGTTTGCACCACGTACTGCCACAAAAATGGAGGTCAAAGACATATTTGTCCTTTCTCAGTGTTGCCTGGGTGCGCAACCCTGCACCTCTGGACACAGAGGGAGAGTGAGCACATGGCTGGAGGGAGATCTCCATCCTTTCCTTCCCATGTTGAGCAGGGGAAGGGTCTGAGGAGCCCTCCCCCTCTGATGGAAGGAGCAATGTGTGATGAACTGACCACAGCCCCCATTCTCAGTCCCTCTGCACCACAGGGGTGAATGTAGGTATAGAATTCAGGTGCAAAATTAAGCCTGGGAAGAAGGCAGAGGTGGGGGGAAAAGTGTTTTTGAAGATTTGTCATTATTCTACTCTGATTCAATTCATAATAAATAAAATAGATACAAATAACTTTCCTCAAGTGGAATCTAGTCTGCTTCTGATGTTAAAAAATGACCAAACTCTCCCTGTCTTTTTCTCAACCCAGGAGCTTTTAGTCATGTTTTCTGTCCCCTGTCCAGCTGAGAGGGGAGTGATAGACTGGCTTTGGTGGGCACCTGGCACCCAGCTAGGGAAACTCACCACAAGGGTGAATCAAAATCTCTCTGACTTTTCTCTTAAAATCAATTTTTTCCCTCACAGCTATTTTCATTTGGCCTCAGCTCTGCTCCACAGCTCTCAACCCTTCTTTACCATTGAACTCCACTCACATTTACCAGCTTGCTGTTACGTGTTATTATTCAGTCAAAAGTTGGAAACTTCTAAGCTTATGACCTTATAACCATGCAGAAATTCAGTGCCAGGGGTTGGGATCTGTGATTACTGCAAAATTAGACTAAACTACCTGAGTTTAGTTATGGCAGGAATTAGTGGTCTAATACACTGTGCATTACTGAGCCTCTTAGCGCTTTGTGTTCTCATATGCACATTATCCTGAGGAAGTGAGGTGCTTTTATCTACATTTTACTGCTGTATGATGGGGTACTAGAACACTGGGGCAGCATGAGGGGTGCCTTTGGGATTTAGATCTGGCTTTGCATAAGATCAGCTGCAGCAGAGTAGGAACCTGAGGTATGATCTCTAAAATCTTCTGCTAACACAGATGCTGAAACAATCCTGCTCCTCACCTGTCTGAGGCTTTGTGCCTGCAATAAATATTGAATCAGAATATAATTAGTTTAAAAGTAGAAGAAAAGCAGAGTTCCCAATATCTGAACTAGTGATTCAACTTCCTGTAATTACTCTTTCAAGGGCAGCTAAGTCCACTTAGAGTTGTGCTGGGGGCTGCTGGGCTGCCAGCAGCACAGGTAGGGCTGACCTTTGCATTCCTGACATAACATTTAGCAAAGCTTAGTGATGATGAGTGTGAGGCCCTGGAGTGCTGCCTCCATCCTGCTCCCACCCTGCAGCAGCAACTTTCCCTACCACACCTCTGCAGCTCGACAGGCTGTTTCCACTGCTCTGTATGGTTACAGTCATTTATTAACATCCTCTCTTAATGGAAGAGGACACCCCACAGCTTTACATGCAGCCTTTGTGCATTTCCCATGGCAGAAACTCCTACTGCATCCAACCAGTGCAGGGCTTGGTGCAATGACAACCAAATCCATAAAGGCTTTAACAGGTTTCAGAGTTTAAAGCACTAATGACGAATCATTACACACTTGTGACCCCCTTGTAACAGTCATTATTCTTTATCTCAACCAGCAAAGTTCATACCATGCACACATTTTCCAAATGATTTGTGACACCTGCCTCTTTGGCCAGACCTACACCATGATTTTAATGCTAATTCTGAGCCTCTCCACTTCAGTCCTACTTACAAAATCTGACTACAAGCAAATAGCTTCAGAACAAGCAATCTCAGTCTCTTAATTCCTGAGCTGCTCTGTAGTATATATGATTTATAAAATGTGTAATTCATACCTTACCCCACCAGTAGGACTGTGGAATGGGGATGTGGTCCAGACGAGCCCCACGAATCCCAGCTCTTCTGTAAGCCTCGGATGTCAGATCTGGGAAATTTCTGTTCAGGTCCAAGTTCTGAGCTGTCTGTCGTCCAATGACCCATCCATTGTAACCAGCCCCCTATTTTGTCACACAGAAGCCAATTTCAGAATAGCTCCCTGCCTTAAAATAGCACTTTGTGAAAACTGATTAGTCAAAGGGAAGTTTTAAAAGAAGTAAACTGAAAATGTCTGTACTGTTAAAAAACCCACACTTATTAATTAATCACATTTTGCCCCCATGAATATTAATGCACTAACTAGCATTCAGGAAGTGTTTCACTCACCAATGATGTGACTCATGAGAGGAACACAGGAGCCTCTTGCTCAGAGCAGCATGCAGAGTGGGTTAGAGGAGAAAAAGAAAATACAGCTGATGGCCCAAGACAGGATGAGGCAGAGTGCAAAACCCCAGACTCATACAATGGACAGAGCTTACCACATAAGAAAAAACAGAGAAAGAAAGGTCTAGTTTCACATTAGTGGTGGTAGAGAAAACAGAGAGGGGAAAATAAGAATGCAAGGTAACACATAACAGGTCTCCATCAGACATGAGTTCATTTCTGAAAACTGCTATCCATTACAAAACTTTGACAGTACAGATAATATTCCCATTTCATTATCCTTACAATTTTAAAAAGGGGGAACATGATCATGTTTTTAAAACTGCATTTCCTTATAAAATAATGTAAATTGTTACAGTGAGTCAGGCATGTTGTTCTAGAACTGATAACAGAGAGTGCTAAGTGGGTGAAAAAATCACAGTCATTCTCACATCATCACATACAGGCAGCAAAACTGACAAATATGGCTCTGATTTCCTCTTAGCTCTGTTCACACCATCTTTGGAAAGCAATGCACCACCAAACCTACTTGGGATTCTGGCAGTCAATTATTAGCTCTCCCCCACTTTACCTGACACTCCTCACCCAGTTTGTTCTTCCCCATGGGGAATTATAGAAACATGAAGGCCTGAACACCTCCTTATAATAAAACTTTTACCTCTTCTGCAGCCAGTTCATACCCATCAGGATTGAGTGAAGGCAGGAGATGGATTCTGGTGTTGTTAATCAAGGTCTGGATGCGAGGGTTCCCTAGAAGATATTCTGAACACAGATACTGTGCGAGGTATATCAGCAGTTCCTTCCCCACCACTTCATTTCCGTGCATGTTGCCAATGTACTTAAATTCTGGTTTGACTGCGGAATGTGAAATAATGAGATGGTTTATTTGATTATATCTGAGTGGCTTCCAAAATCAGACTAACCCAAGTTGCTTACTTATGAGTCAAAGTTTTGTTTATGCTAATTTAATGCACACATTCCTCCAAATATCACAGCAGTTCTACTTCTCTCCATTAAACACCAGTTCAGCAACAGTTTAAATAGTGTGAAATAAAGTTAAGCCCAAACTATTAGGATTCCAAACCATAAGAAGTGATCACTGCTCTGAGGTTTTGCTAGAATCATCATTAATTGTGAGCAAAAGATGCTGAAAACAAAAACATGAAGCCATCACCGGGAAAGAACAAAATACAACCCTGGCACCCTGACCTATCTCGGGGGGCTTCAATGCCTTATTTTGTCACAGATCCTAGAAATGACCTGCAGATGTGTAATATATTACCCCTCTGTTCAAAAAAGAAGTTGGGTTATGCATAAAAAGGGGCTTTCAAGCTAAATAACCCTGGAATAGGCCCATTAAGAAAGCATATCTTTGCAATTCCCCGTAGTTATTCTCTCAATTTCCATCCTTCCTTAGAGACTAATGGAAAGTAGAAAATAGGTGCACTTTGGAGACACCTTTCCTGTCTACCCCTTCATCTTTGCCTTTGATCCTGGCCAGTCTTGAGCTCTAGACACTGGAGGGGGCCTGGCACAGAGCTATTATGCCACTTGCTCAGGCTGGCAAAATCTCCAGCTCTGGACCTATTTCCACCTCCTTTTATGCTGTCCTGAGCAGCATGAAGCAACAGATTTAGAGAAAAATGCTAGGAAATATGTTAAACTACCATCTTTTATCATGCCATATCACAGTTTTCATTTAAAAACCTGATTCATAGGTTTTGTGTTTTCCTGGCGACTGGAGTACAAGCTCAAAAACACACCTGGAACTTATTTTCTTTGGAAATGAGACAAAGGGTGATAGGCCAGGAAAATGCAAAGTAGATCTTTGCTCTGTGAATGACATCTACTGGGACCTGATTAATTTTAAAGGAACCTCAAAATATCTCTAGACCATGCAAGGCAGCACAGCTGAGAGTAAACAAAGTGACCAGTCCTTGCTGTCCTCTCTGAGTCCCCTGCAGCACAGCACACAGAGGACACAGCAGCCTGACCTGAGATCATAATCTCAATTAAGTGTTAGGTCAGATGCAGTCCAGTTCTGCCACACTGCTGAAGCTGGAGCTCTTCCAGTGAAAAGCAATCTGAGCCTCTCAGCAATTGAATGGCCATAGCAATCCACCATGTCTAGACAAGGATAACTTTTGACCTGGGAACTGGTAACTGGAAAACAACACCTAATTCTGGTCTAGAAAGTTATCTGCTTTGTGAAGAATTTAAAACAATTAAAAAACTGTCTCTTGCTGTCTTAGTGATGAAACTACAAAATAGAGATTTGTACAGTTCCTCTCTGCAGAAAATTTGTGAGGATTTATGTACTAATGTATATATTAGCACCTGCATGTAGTATAATCGCATCTATTCAGGGGCTCTGATAAAACACATTCCTGGTATCATCCACCTGTTACTCTGACAGGTATAGCACTGACATGAATCTCTGTTCAGGAGGATTGTTTTCTGTGCTGAATCATCTATTTTAGTGTCAGTGTCCTCTATCTGAGGCCTTCTCAGAAGATTGGTATATTTTAGGATGTGAAGCACAGTGAGGAAGTGGTATATGACAGGGAGGGCAAGTCAGCAAGAAAAGTATTCCAAATTTGTACATTGGGCACAAGTAAATAACAGCAATATCACTGCAACCAAATACAGGGTAATACAATGAGCAGCATTACCAAGCATGGTCATGCACAGAGCTCCTAACAGTAAGAAATTGCTGCTGGGTTGGAATTTCTACAAGGAATCATCAACTATCACTGTAACTCAGGAACACAAGGGAGGAGAAATGTTTTGGAGGCAATTCTTTTTACAGTTTAAGCGATGTTCCAGTAAAAGGGCCTGTTTTCTCTTGGATAATCTGGTCTCCTGGTCAGCACTATATAACTCACGCAGTTCATGGTGTCCAGGCTTGGTTGAAAACTCAATCACAAAAAGATCCTTCCCTTCAAAACTGCGACCTATGCTGTAAGTTGTTGCAATGTGGGAGCACTTAGAAGCAGTCTTCTTCAGCGTGCTCACCATTTGGGAATACGAATGGTGTTTGAACTGAATAAAAGTTGCTGGCAAGTCTGAAGGCAAATCTTCCTCAGCATCTACTTCTCCTGCAATGAAAAATCATAACCCAGTGTTTAAAACCATAGGGCTCAGAGGATTGTATGAAAACTTGCACTTTTTTCCAATAATCTTTATAAGTAGAAGAATTATAGAAAATAAAGCTGCAATCAAAACCTTAAATGTATGTAGTACATCTCACACTTTATTGTGGCATGTTTTGTTTGCAAAATCCTACTAATGCATATGGACACTAACAAATATTTGTGCAATCTCCTGTTAAATTTGACTTTTGGCATGCTAGCTCATTTCAGTAACAAATTGTACAGATTTTTCCCTTTAAATATGGCGAATCATATTTTTTATGAGATTCATCTGCCTTCAGCTATCTGGATCTTCTTCATCCAAACAAAAATCTGTGACAATCATTAATGAGAATACTTTAATGAGCTGTTAAGCTTGACAGGCAGTCACAGTTTTATAAATGCACAAAAGTTTCAGTTTTTAAATAAAATATTTCAAATATGTAGACAGCTATCATACAGGACAGGGTTTATCTAAACACATCCAAATATCTTGCTCTGAGCTGCCTGTCTTGATGCTCTTTTTAAATGAAGGAGAGATATAGATACTTCTTGAGCAGAGTTTAATTGCAGTAATTTCACGACTATACAGCGCACCGGATTATAAGGCGCACTTCCAGGTGTCAGCAATTTTCTGAACTTTTTCCATATCCAAGTCACACTGGACTATAAGGCGCACTTTTTTTTTTTTTTCAGTGAGGATCTGCGTGCAACAAAGTAATGAATTAATAATGGAATCCTACAATTGCAGGGTTTAATGGCAGGTGCTCAATTTGCAAACATTTTTCACAGATTGGCGTAGCCTTTAAACGCAGCCCCAGGTGCCTTCCCTGTGCCGCAGGCCCGGCACTGGCTGGCTCACACTTCCAGGTTGGAAAATTTCCCAACCTTGTCCATATATAAGGCACACTGGATTATAAGGCGCATTTCCAGGTTTCGATCAAAATTTCAGTCTAGAGGGTGTGCTTTATAGTCGTGAAATTACGGTAAGTCTTTAAAACAGGTGGAACAAAATTAATGACAAGTTACAGGGCTCTACCAAGACAGCAGGCTGAGATGACAAGTGCAGAGGTTTAGTGCAGTAGATAAGCCAAGCTGGGTGGGATGAGAGCCTCCCTGTGCAGAGTAGAGCCTCCTCCCCTCCTCACCTCGCAGCTTTGCCAGTGGGTCGAAGCACCCCTCTTGCTGCCCAGCAAAGAACCGGTCACAGTCTAAGAAGTAGGGCCAGGCCATGTCTATTGCATCAAAGGCAGGAAGGCAATTCTTTTTGAGGTTTTCACAGACGTGCCTGCAGGGCTTTATGGCTTTGTCCTTCTCACACTGCGGGGCCAGCACTGAGCAGCCCAGGAGCCTGAGGTCGGGGTTGCATTCCCCCTGGAGCAAGTTGTGCAGCACGCTGATGAGCAGGTACTCAGAGCTGTACTCAATCACCTCTCGAGACTTCTGATCCAGAAAATTAGGGTACACCATTTGAGTATAGGCAACATCAGTGCAAGAACTCAGGGCAATATCCACGCATTTTGCTATGAAAAGGAGATGAACATAGGAAAAATAACTTTCTTCACTGACATTCTGAATAGACAAACAGAACATAACAAATACCATGTCCAATGAACTTATTCTTTATTTCTCAGGTAGGCTGGAAACAGTTTACAAACTCAATTGCATGTTTAAAACCATTTATAGAAAGATGATGAGAAGCATGCTTTGTTGTGGGGATATAATTTGAGCTTAGGAATTTGACCAGAGAATTCCTAAGAGAAAGGTGGGAATTTGCTGATGAGAACTCAGATGCCTGAATAAAAGTGGATTTGTGATATTACTTTCTCCCTGTCCTTGAATTGTCATATGGATTCCCTGAGTAGATGTGAGATTCTACAGCTTTATTTTCTTCAGTGTGCAACATACTGCTGTTATTTTTCTCTGCTTGGTCTCACAAAATTTGTAGAGTTTAATATTTCTGAAACTACAGAGCCTTCATGAAGTTTGATTGAAATTGCCCAAAGAGAGGAAAAATCATTCTGGTGCTTAACTCACAGGTGAGCAGACCCATCATATGATTACAGGTATATTCTCACAAACTCAATGCATTTTAAGAAATCAAGTTAGGAGGTCTTAGGAAGGATAAGTGTTGGTAACACCTTCAACCCACTTAGAAGTGAAAAAGAGTAATAGAAAGACATCTCTTCATAAAACTCCCGGCAGTTATAGTAATGGTCTACATTTGAGTGTCCTTCTCTTGGTAATGATTCTGTCTGGTAACAAATACTGTTGTCACAGCAGCAAAATACTACACTGTGTGAAAGAGCACACTTCTCTCAAAAGAAAAGCCACTGTAGCACCAACATGAATATACTTGTTGGGAAATCATGAAGAATTACTTATGGTTTTGAGGCTCTCCAAGAACAGCAAGGAAAGACATTTCATACCTTTCTGTACAGTTTGGCATTGACCTGTAAATAAAGAGAAAAAGACAAATCATTACAGGGTTCCTCCTTTGTGCTAGGAATTGGCTGATCTGTTATCTGCTGCAGCTCTGTGTCCTCTGAGATCCAGCCATACCACAAACACATACTCCCAGCAGGCACATATTATATAATCACAGAATAGGCTGAGTTGAGAATTCCCATTCACCCTCATCCACGCAGTTATGTGCCTAGGAAATTTCACTAATCAACACTTAGGTCTTTTTTAATCTGGTTAGTCTAAAAGTCCATATGAGTCCTTCTGTACATATCAAGCTGTTTTATCCATCTCCCCTAAAACATCTTTTTGTCCCACATAATGCTGTGGATTCCTTTCCTGTAAAGCAATTCAGCCTTTGGTAGATATGAGGAGACTTCATTTCTTCCTCATCCTACTTCACCATATCTCCAGCAGTTGTGTTTTATCACACTTTTAATAATATCTTAAAATTAATTATTTCCCTCCCCAATTACTCTCAAAGGAAAGCTTTACCAAAAGATCACTCTTCTAATGGCTAGAAATTGTCTTTTAATTTCCTATTTAAAAGTATTTGTGGCCAGTTTATATCCATTGGTTTTGTGCCAGCATTGTCCTTTAGCTTAAGCAGCTCTCTGCATTCCCTGGTGCATTCCTTCACACTGCTCTTGCAAAGATCTCCTCTGCTTTCTGTTCACTAGGTCAAATAAATGATGCTCTCTTGATTTTGAAGGAACATGGTTTGATGTCCTAGGAAATGCTTCTTTTGCTCCTGCAGCCAATGATTCTATATTGTCCTTCTCCAATATAACTAAAGAAATGTATTTCTGCCAAGGTATTGGAGTTGGTTTCACCAGTGCCTCACAGGAGCTAAATCACTCTGTGCAAGCCTGAACACCACCAGGTTCACCTTTCCTGTGATGTAGTGGGGATCTGTTCTGCTGCTATTTCTTCTTGCTCTCACTGAGGGGACAGGCATGCACCTTCTAGCTTAGTAAATTGAGCATTTGTCCTCACAAGACCAAATTCGTTATGTTTTCTTTTTTTCCTGCTAAAGAGAGTTTAAACTTCTACTCCTGGCATATTTGTTTAAATGTAATCATCTGCATATGTGTTGCTAATGAGTTGATCATTCTTTAGCCAAAATAAAGTCATTGTCATGAGAACCAAGTTAACTTCAGGATTTTATCTTGGAGGGCGACATTTAATTGGAAATTAGTCTGGTTCTATATTATGGATTGTAATTGAGCCACATGACCTCATAAAATAAATGAGGCATCAGAACTACAGAAACAGCCCATCCCCAACACCAATATGTCCTGTCAAGCAGGAAGCTAGAAAAAATTATACCCATACAAACTCCTTTCCTGGCTCAGTACATTATGATAATTGCATTAAATAATACCTGGCTCATCAACAGTGCCTTCCATTATAGGAGTTCAGTGTTCCCCCTAGCTAGGCACAGTCCCCTCTGTGAGTTAGTTATTAAGGTCAAGACACTTCTAAAAAAACTTCATCTCAGCCAGATACTGCATGCAGTGCTACATCTGGGGATAATCAAAGAATAGCATTTTGTACAATGCTAGCTAGCTGTGAGAGAGAAAGAAATGATCTCTTGTTAGTAAGAGCTCCAGCAATTAATCCTGCTGATAAAATTGGATGTCACTACCCTCTGAATCTGGATAGCCTTATATACTAACATCATCACACCCACATTTGAGAGACCTTGGACATGAGTCTGGAGTCAGCCAAATGTTCCTTACAGAGGGGAAAATGTAGTGTGGAGAGGACTGGCTTGAGTTTAGTCACGTCCCAATGCAGAGAGTGACACTATCTCTGTTTATTGCCAGGGTCATTAGCAATGAATCCCCTTTGTTATCTTGAGGGGTGGATGAGAAATATTTGGCACCTTTTTTTCCCCTCTCCTGAGCAGAAAATTAATGTATTGTAGCCATTATTTTACAGTAGAGGGTTGTATGTGCTGGGCACAGTTCTCCATGGGGCATTTGGGGAGTATGAATGGTGTTTCTACAACTGCTCCCATTTCCTCAAAGGTAAGAGGCATTTCCCCTTCTGCTGGCTCCAGCACCAAGCTACAAATGTCCTTTTAGTCTGTCTCTCTGATATGCAATGATCAAATAATGAAACTGAAGCACACAGTCTCCCCAACCATTTTTGCTGTGCAGGAATCACTTAGAGTTATGGCACAGGCCTGTTCTCAATGGCATCTCAGAATTCTGCTTATTCAGCTGGAACAAGCAGAGGAAACCAAAGGGGAAATGCAGCAGGCGGAGTATGGACGCGGTGCTGCTTCTCCCTGCTCCAGCTCTCTGAGCAGCAGCAGCCTTGCTGTGTTTAACAGATGCCTCTTTCTGCCCAGTTGGCCAGGAGGAGAGGCATTGGGAAGCAATGGAGAGCTGATGGAAGAGATGTGAAATTCCACTGATATGCTGTCCCAGGGTTCACCTGAGGACTGGCTCCTTTTGTGAGCAGGAGGAGATGTTAGCACAGGAGAGGGAAAGACAGCTCTGGTTTCAGGCTGTGCTACATGCCATCCCCACTTTGATACTTTTACCGTATTTATGTAGGGAGAGGAAATCTATTAAGCAACACAGCTATTGCTCATTAACTAAGATGCTGTCTGAAGAAGATAAATCTATTTTTTAAATGAGGAACCAAAAACCATATAAATCTTTTTCATGACAACTGAAGTTATTCATCTCGGTATGTGATAAACAGGTGTGATTCTGCAGCACCTCTGCTTAGTGGATAAAGCTTTTCCACCACTTGTGATCCAGGATGCCCCTTTACAAACTCAAAGCTACCAAGACTCATTCACTGATTAGCAAAAGTTCTAAACCTGGATCTAAACCTAAATCTAGATTTAAGCTAAAGCTGATTTAAGCCTCACAATTTTGCAGCATACTGTGGCATTTTCTCTCTGTCTCTCCTTACTAGAGACATCCATGAAACTTCTGGCTATCTTTCTCCATCCTAGAAGCTGCAGTATGACCCATATATCAGCCACAGCTCTGTTTGTAAACACCCAGGACTGAAACAGCTTGAGAGTTCAGGTTATCAGAGTCAGTATACATAAAATCAAGAGAGAAAAGGTCTGGTTTATACCAAACCTTGCTTTATAGCCAGCCATAAATGTGTATGTGTGCTGATGTGGTGTTTGGACTTTTCCAATGCTTCCCAACGCCAATGCTTACATATGTTTTGGAGGGTGCAGCTCTGCAAGGGCCAAGGATAATTCTCCAGGATGTGTGCTTATATAAATAAGTGTGGATACATGCAGTTGGGCCAGAGCCTGCCTGCCTGGAGAGCCAGCAGCAGGCAGCTCTCCAAGGCCAGCTCCCAGGCTGCAGCTGTACGGTCTGTTCCTGCAGCCCTGCACCCATGGCCTGGGTCTGTGCACATGGAAATCACCACAAAATCCCCATCCCTGCCCATGACAGCTCGTTTTCTCTAAGCTCTGGCAATGCCAGAAGAGATCAGCCACTCCCTTCCACAATTTCATAAAAAAAATGACGGGCTGATTTACAAATTGTTTCTCAGGTCTCCCAATTCACTTGGCAGGCTTCAATAGCTGCTTCTTCTGTGCTCGAAAGAGTCTACAATTTTTCAGTTTTTTGTGCAAACGCTTCCCTGGGCTCAAAGGAAGACAGTCACCTCCTCTCAAAGTCCCATCCACCAACAGGTTGGTACAGAGAGACCTTTTTCTTCCTGACCCAGCACAGCCTTTTCAATATTTTATGTTTATTTTTGTACTCTAACTATTCCACCAGAGCTACAAAAGTCCTTTCAGTAGCGCAGCTTCTATGTAAGATTATGGATAAAATAACTTATTGAAGAGGAGAAAAGCCATTTCAAGCTTTCTGAGTTCTCTCTATAAAATATGCTTCTGGTTTTAATTTGCAAAGGCAAGCTTGAAAATCTACAATGCAGCACATACATATTTTACTGCCAAGCTTACATTTTTTCCCCTTGATGATTCAGCACCAAAGAAAGCAAGCTGCTGTGATTAACCCTAACCCAGACAACAGAGCTCAACAGCTACTTCTGGTACCATGGACTGGCCAGTCGCCTTTTCAAGAGCAAAGCCAACAGGAGACTCATGTGATTGATGATCTGGAATAAGCCTGAGGGTAACTCTTAAATCTGAAATACCTAAATCATCCAGTGAGGCAGATTGGTAGGGGGTGTGCTGGTCAGTACAGATCAAAATAGATGAGATAATCTATACTGTAAAGACCAGCATACTCCCAGCTTTCTGGGCTTCTTACAACACTTTTTTTAAACTAGAAGAACATATGTATTCATTCTAGTCTGTTTATAATCAAAGCCTCCACTTTTCCAAACAAAGCATTTCATTTCCTTTTCACATTACTATTACTCTCCTGGCTGTTTTATGTGGTTCATCAAGTCAGTCTCTCAGTGATATTCTGCCCTCATCACTAAAGACACAAAACTTGTTATCAGTAGCAACATACATACACTGCTGAGCTGTACCATTTTGCAAAACACTGGAACAGCACCTTCAAATGGCAAAGCACAGCCTGCTTCCAGAGCCAGCTCCCAGCTCCAGCAGAAGGACAAGGGTAGGAGAAGATCCATTATATAATACTAAATGGATCAGAAACATCAGGAGGAGGGTGTGGGAGGAGTGGGGATGTAAGGGGACTGGGGGCAGAGTAATGAGAGAGCTGAGTAGCCTTGCAGGGAGGAAATGGTTGAGCAGAAAGCCCAGAAGAGAAGGCAGCTACAAACCCAAGGCATACATGCAGGCAGAAGTGGAGAAGATTCCCAGCCACACAGATGAAATTCCAGGAAAACTGGAGTAGAGAAGAGTGCTTGCAAAAAAGCAGCCACGTGGTTAACTCAATTTTCTGGACACATCAAAGGTTTTGTGAGTAGAGAACTGAATAAATGTTATTAACCCTCCAGCAGTTGCAGTAACTGCCTGGGGGAGGAATGTGTTTGCAGCAGGCAGAAGCAGTGCCCAAGAGCTCTGTGCAGCCCTCCTTTAACCCTGCTCCCTCATTTGAAGAAGCCTGAAAGCACCTGAAAGAGATTAATGCCTCATCTGCCTTTATTTTGCAGAGCAAGATCACAGCAGGAAGATTCAAGCCAGTGTTCACTGCCAATCACCCTTCTTTCTAACCCACCTGCTGCCTGGCATTTGGGTAAACATCCATTTTTATGGAATTACTGAAGGTGTTCCCAGAGCAATGACACTGCAATCAGCTCTTTTGGGATTATTTCTCTCTCAGGACTGCTCTGGAGCCAGTGAGAAGGTGCTGAAGCTTTTCCATGGATGATGTAAGGTCACAACCTGCAGGTCACAGGTCAAAATCCGTGCAGATACACACCAAGACCTGTCACATGGCAAGGGCACAGACAGCCTCAGTGGGCACCAGTAATCCTCCCGTGTTTCAGATGCAACTTAAACATGTCTGCAGTTGTAGGTGGTGCCTAAAAGAACTGATGAAAATTATTTCTGTCTGTCTGTCTGTCCCATCATTGCCTTGGTGCCTCTAGTGACTCTGGTCATTGGACATTTGCCAAAACATCATCCCATCCTCTTTAAACAGTGGATCCATCCCCCTAGATCAACTCTGTCTTTTCTTTAGTTTAGATGTATGAGGACTATTATAATTAACATCACATCTGATTCTTCTGTAAGCAGAGTTTTAACCAAATGTGGTACTTTTATGTTACAAAAGATTGACAGTTAATTTAACAACCTTGACTTAAATCTGTGCCTTAATCTCATATTGTCTCCTAGATAACTGTATCCTATTATAACCCTTAAAACTGGGTGTCAATTATTTCAGTTACAACAGTCTAAATGAAGGGATGGAAATTTCAGTTTTATTTCTGAACTGGACAAAGCAACCTCAAGTCCCTAAACTCCCCTGATCTGTGACAGTTGCACCTGACTGGGAGGGGGATTCTGTCCTAGCAAGATTCAGCACTCATAAAAACCCTGGGTCATAAAAGCCCAGCAAAGAGAGCAGGACATGGCCCACCAGCCTCCAACACCAAGCTCACACTATGATAGGGGACTCCTAAATGGTACCTCCATGCTCAGCCCTGCACCAGGCAATAGCACATGGCATTTATCCAGCATTTGGCTCAGACTTCAGGAGGGGCTGGCACTCACATGGCATCAGCAGCCCAAAGGGGACCATGGCAGCCAGCCAGCATCCTCAAACACTGTGCTGTGTGAAGGCAGAGGTAGTGCCTAGCAATGTTATAGGGGATCAGCCATTAGTGTTATTAAGTCTTGCTAAAAGCCTAGCTGTGACTAAGAGCAGCAGGTTTTGACTTCTATGTGTTCACACCCCCACACTTAACAGACGTCTGTACAAGTATTCTGAAGAAAACTTTGCCTTCAGATTAAAATCATGCACAAATCATTCCAGCAGAATAAGGAGATACCTGCGTATTTTATTTTCAATATAAACTTACTTTCCCTACATGTGTCTGTTTCTGATCCCGTTTCCCATGTTAAAAAGAGCTGAAGGCCAGAGTGGCTAAAATAATAATTGTGTAGAAATCCTAGAGCCACTGGCAGGAATTCAGCAGAGCTCACATGATTCAGTGATGACAACTGGCTTCACAAAGAGCAGGAATTTCTCATCTCATGAGTGAGCATGATGTAGATGCTAGTTCTGCATTTTTCTGTTTTGACACAACTTGGACACATCCATCTCAGGTCCAGCCAGTGAGATTCCTGCAGCTTGGGCTTTCCCACATGTGGCAGCACAGTCCTGTGGTCATGCTCTCTGTCAGCACCCATCAGTGCCAGCCACAGTGGGATGAGGGACCCCAGCGCACTGCCCACAGGTCACTCAGTGCAATCACAGGAGCAGCAGCAGCTGGAGAGGCTCTGTCTCTGTGTGTGCACAGGTTTCACCAGGAAACCAGCACGAGGAACATCCACAGCAGGCGAACAAATTTGCTCAGGTCCCATGGAGCATGGACCAGCATGAAGGTCATGGGAGGAAATAACTTTTCCCTTTTTTTGCCTTTTACTTAGCAAAAACTGTGGCACATTGTGGAGTTTGGAGCTGCAGAGGAGGGGAAAGGTATTACATCTCTATGTGAACACACTTCTGTCAGTCTGACAATCAGTCTTACTCAATGCTATAGCTCAGAGAGAAAACAGTGCCACAAAATCTCTTCTGGGCTCCAGAATAAATACTGTAATTGTCCCCTGCCTTCTGCCTGGTGGTTTCTTACTCCTCATCTCTCTTCCTTGTACCTCCCACTCCCTCTCATCTCCAGTGGCTAAGGTCAGAGATCTTCAGGATGGGACAATGTCTGTCTCAGAAGAAAGTCAAAATGATGAAAACAACACGGTGCTTGGAAGAGGAGGAGACCCACAAGTGACAGGTGTGCCAAGCAGCACTCTGGCTGCTCTGCTACCTCCACAGCTTCAGGTTAAACACTTCCACTCCTCTGCACTCCTACCTGGAGAACAGGAGGCTCAGGGACCTTCTCCTTCTCTGCAATTGCCTGAAGAGGGGCTGTAGTGAGGAAGGGGGGTCGGTCACTTCTCCCAGGTAACAAGTGAAAGGACCAGAGGAAACAGCCTCAGGTTGGTCTAGGGCAGGCTCAGGTTGGGTACCAGGGAAAATTTCTTCACAGAAAGGATGTCAATCTTTGGAACGGGCTGCCCAGGGAACTGGTTGAGTCACCATCCCTGGAAGGATTTAGAAGATGTGTAGATGTGCTGCCTATGGACCCGGTTTGGTGCTGAGCCCAGCAGAGCTGCATTCATGATTGAACTCGAAGATCATCGCGGTCGTTTCCAACCGCAGCAATTCCACGGATCCGGCACCTGACAGGCTGTGCCACCTGCCAGCCATCCTTCCAGCGCTCGGCAGGGATCGGGAGGGAGCAAAAAGATCGGGCAGGGATCGGGAGGGTGGCACAAAGCTCGGGCAGGAATGGGAAGGGTGGCACAAGGCTCGGGCAGGGATCGGGAGGGTGGCACAAGGCTCGGCACCCTGCCGGGTTCGGGGCGGGTCGGTGGCTCCCCGCAGGCTGTGTACGAGCCCAGGAGCCACACGGTGGCACCACAGACGGCGGCGCGGTGGCCCGGACAGCCCGAGCCGTGGCAGGGTCCCGCAGCCCCGGCCAACAGCGGGGTACCCTGCCCGGAACGGCCCAGGAGCGCTTCCCTGGGCACGGGGGACAGGAAAGAAACGGATTTATTGCTTTAGCATCACTGTTGATAAAGGGTTTTTCGCTGTTATGCCCCATTCTGGAAGTGTTCGAGGCCAGGCTGGATGGGGGCTGGAGCAGCCTGGTCTTGTGGAAGGTGTCCCTGTCCATGGCTGGGGGTTGGAATAAGATAAGCTTTAATGTCCCGGCCAACACAAACCATTCTATGATTCTATTATGCAGCCTTGACCCCAGTGGCATCAATTGCAGAGTTGTCCCCAGCTGTGAGAAAAGTCAGCTATTTGAAGATATATCACTTCAGTCTGCCTCTGTGGGTTTTTAGTTTTGTTATCAATATTTTTAAAGCAATTCATTTAACTAATTACCATTGGACTACATCAGTCAGTAGCAGAGATGCGCAACTTGGATAAAGAGGAACCAGGTTTATTAGCTCCCTCTAAAAAAGTCTGGCCATCTCTCAGAGGAAACATGCTAAACTGTATTTTTCTCACCCAAACTATAGGTTAAGAGGCCAGTTAAACTCAGAAGGGTCCTAACAATGGGACCTCGTATCACCTTATCTCTGAGAGAGACAGTAGCTTACTGAATCCCCAGGGATACAGGACCCAGCCAGGGAGATGGGATCTGCCCTCTCTCAGTGCCATGGCTCCCAGTTGCTGCCTAAAAATCTCAGCACACAGTGTGTGATGCCTGCATCATATTGTGGAGCTGGATGACAGTAATCATTTCCTTATTTTTTGTAACAGAAAGGCACAAAGGATTTTCAAAGGATCTTGGTATTGTAAATCATGTTTCATTTTGGCTTCATATTAAAAAAAAAAAAAGCAAAATGAGTCACTGAAGAACAAATACCACCAGGAAGCCTGCAGAAAGAAGCTCCAGCCTTGCTGGGAGTCAGACAGTTGTACTGGATCCTGCTGTTCTCTTCTGCAAGAGCAGCTCCAGGCTGGTCTCCTCCTGCAGGGCACTACAGGTCTGAGCACTGGGATTCAGCAAGACCTACATAAGGGATCCCAGAACAGGAGAGAAAATCCCCCAGCTGAAGGTACAGCCTGTGCCCTGAATGCTGAGAGGAGACCCCTGCCAGGTCCATTTGTGAGCATGTGCCTTTTCATGTGGCCTGACATGGTCTTATCCCCTCTTGAGTAAAGAAAGACCCTTGAGAAACCTGTCAGGTCTCAGCTTTGCTGTCTGATCCAACAGCCCTCCAACATGAAGGGTGTCCCCTACGTGGCACACAATGACAGCTCCCTTTCCCCACCTCCAGCCATCCTTCTAGCAGCATATTCAACCACCTTTCTGCAAACCCTGCCCTAAGACACCTCAGCTGCCAACACACACAAAACACTCTCAGAGTCACCCCTCAATGATCCATACATTTGTGGTTGTTAGGATTAATATCCCATGGCAAGACTGATCAGCTGGAACTGGAGCAGAATCATACCTCACAGAGAAAGGCCATGCTGCAAAACACACAGCCTCTTCCTGTAATTGGCTGTAAATAGTCTACAACTCTTCTCTTTGTACAGCTTTATCCAAAAATAAAATCCCTTCAGGCTGTGGTAGACCTCACTTTGATGTTCGTGGGAGCAGCACTCTTAAATTATATGCGGTACATGGCACATGGACTGCACTGTGTAGCAGTTCAAGGCCAATCACAGTCTATGGCTTATATTTAAGCACTGAAATATAGTTGAATTTCCTTGGGTAGCATTAAGGTCAGTCGCAGGTTAACTTATCTCTTCCTGTAATCTTACAAAATAAATATTTTTCTGACTCATTTTAAGTTTAAACTCTCTGAAAATAGTTTTCCTGGAACAGACCTTGTCACCACACTGAAATTCATGTCTCTACTGTCCCCACATAATCAAGCACACTTGATAAGAAAATGTATTTTTAAAGGGCACTGTTAATTTATTTTATTAGTCAACTGGTTACTGAAACAAAAATTTCAATTAATTTAGCAGCATGTTCCTATTTAACCTTTATTCTAAAGGGTAAATCTGCTTTTCCAGCCAATCAATTCAAACAAATTCCATATTGCTTATAGCAAGCTAAAACACACCCTACAGCTGTCAGATCCTAATAAATCTCATAGTTTGGATTTGAAATAAATGACCTAAAGCTAAATGTAAGGAAAAGCTTTTTTTTTTCTTAAGCAGAAAAGCACAGAGAAGGTCAAAAGTTCACCTTGCAATCTGACTATCACATTCCTAGAAGGCAAGGCCAGGGATGAGCTGAACTTTCTACATTCCCCATAAGAGTGAGGGGGGTCTGTCCAACAGGGAACTGCACAGCCTGACAGACAGACACTCTGCCACAGCCTCACAGACCGTGATGAGGAATCATTACGCTCCCTTACATCACAGCCTTGTTTTTGTGGTGCGCAGCCACACACCTCCCACCTTCCCATCCATAACCCCAGCTTCACCACCAGCAGATTTCCAAAGACTTGATCCCCCTCACTTGTCGGGGAGAGTGACAGCTCCTGTCTCCCTCTCCTTGAAGGTGGAGCTCTTTACCTATCTGCAGGGAAGGGAGAAGATAAGGAGAAGGACTTTGGGGGTGTTTATCCTTACCCATGGTCTCCTGGCCGGTTTCACAGCGGGGCGCTGGCTCGGTGGCCCCGAGCAGCCCGGCGAGGAGCAGCAGGAGCCTGGGCAGCATGCTGGAGCCCTGGCACAGGCAGCTCAGTGATGTGGCACTCCTGCTGATGGACACACTCCTCTGCTGAGCCTCAGCGCGGCTCTGGCTCTCCGGGCTGCCGAGGAAATCGGAGCGCTGCGAGGGCATGCCCACGTCTCGCTGTGTGTGCAGCCCAGGCGTCAGGTTTCAGCTGCACTTCGGCTTGGAAAGCGAAGAGAGGGAGGAGGAATGAGCTCCCCCTCCCCTCTGCCTCCGGACCGTCTCCCTCTTGCAGCCTGGTTTACAATTTCATAAATAGTTTGAGCACAGGGGGTCCCTTTGGGCTTCATGCAGCACTTTCCCTAAGGGACGAGGGACATTCATGGAAACGTGTCCCCCTGAAGCCCAGAGAGCTGTCTGGAGAGAGCAGAGGGAAGAGACAGAGAAAAGCAAACAACTGAAAGCAACTTTCCGCTCAAACAGTGGTATTTCATCACATACTGAACTGCAAGTTTAAAACATAGCGTGGCAGTGAGGGGACTCTGAGCTGCACCCCCTCCAGCACACAGAGAATAGGAATAGCCACCAGGATCCCTCTCTGCATGCTCCTCCTGGGCATTTTACTTAAGATAAGATTGAGTTATCTGGAGGGATTCCAGTATTTTCTGTCTTTTCTTAAAAGATAATAACTTCTCAAATGTGTAGATAAGACTCCTGTTATAAGGTTTAAACTGGATGATAAAACTATATTAAATCAATGGTAAATGGATCTTTTAATTTTCTTGTTTGGTTGGTTTTGGTGGGGTTTTTTTTCAGTATATTTTAGAGAAATAGATATTGTGTGTTTATAGATCTGTGCAACAGGTATGATGAAGCATGCCTTAATTATGATGCAAACTCCTCATTTCTTACCTACACATCAGCAAACATGCTGTATCACAGGAAAATTAAAAGGAATTTGTCCTCAAAAATCTAGACCAAAACAGACCAAAGCACCCTATCTTTTCAGGCAGTGTGTGTTTCTTTGAGAACAGATACCTGCTTACACCCTGAGCAGAGAATCTGTCCTTGCAGGTGGAGCATGCTGGCTCCTGCTGATCAGTATGGGAGATCAGTAGGGAGCTATGGTGCTGTATGATAATGTAATCAAATGAGCCCCCCACGGGGAAACCACTAAAGAGGCTGACAGGGCAGGAGAAAGCTGTGTGTGTCTCAAAAAGTAATTGATGTCTCATCTCATTTGAAAGAGATGCATTGAGAAGCTCAGCAGTCAAGTATGCCCTCTGCTTCCAGGCTCTGCAAAGCAGGCTGGCATTTTGTCTGCAGGATTTCTTTCTAGATCTGGGCACTGCAGAGTCTGCCCTGTCTTAATGGGCTAAACATGACCAAAGCCTATCAGAGTTCAAAGACCAAAATTCCAAGGACAAGATACTATTTACCTGCCTTAATTTTTGTCCTGATCACACAGCAGTACGGCTGGACCCTCTAGAAATAAAAAAAAAGTAACACAGCACTGGAAGTGTGGCCACCAAGGAAAGGAACACTTCACCTTCTGTTTAATTCCCCAACAACTGGCTGCTGTGAATACCAGTCTGCACACTTGTACCTGATGTGCTCAGGTACAGCTGAGGGTGTGTCCACGTCCCAGGCTTGCTGTGTGTCCAGGCTGTGCATTTTGTGTTAAAGGAAAAAAGAAGCTGCTCAGAACTAAACAAGGTGATGTGGCTCAATTTTTTACAACAACAAAAGGTAGCAGAGGTTATACCTGCAAACAGAAATGTTCATGTCTTTACTGCAGCTTCCTGCAGCCCTTGAGAGTGTGGGGGGAGATTCTGCTGAATAATCCCAATCCTTGTGGTGGTGAATTCTGCTGCAGAACTCTGCTGTAATCCTGTGCTATCTACTACAGTCCTGTCAATTTATAATTTATTTTTTTATTTTATTTTATTGTTTTGGCATGTTTTCTGCCTGTATTTTTAATGTTTCCTACCATCCAGCCTAGCACTTTGTCCTGTGAGTGTCTTTTCCCTTCCACTGCATTTCAGCCACCCCTGCCATTGTAGATGCCACATTCTTTGGGACCATGTATTTTAGAACCCCAGTAAGCGCAAGCCTCCTTTACCAGGATCCCCCAAAACATTTTGCAAACCTCTGTCATCTGCTTTCTCCAGTGCTATTAGCACTGTGATACTCCACATTCATACTGTGCCTCATACATGGTTTCAAACACTAATGAAAAGTCCCACCCCAGTGGGAATACTGATTTGGTGTCATTTGGGAGGGTTCATTTGCTATTTCCCTGAATTAAAGTATTGTGGCACACATTAGATGATTTCTTGTTGTCAAGATATTGTATCTACCTAATATTATTTGTGGCTTGTCCATGCACCCATTTCGAGACCCCCACACCACCACCCCACCCAGTTCAATCAGCCTTTGGGCCTTTGTATCAACTTCAGCAGACTCAAATGGGGCAGTGTAAGGACTGTCCAGAACAACAGAATAAACAAGTGATAAATTAAACCCACAGACCTCGGGAATTAACAAGCAAGCGATGAAAGAGACTTTGACAGGAACTAGAGCATGTTGGTCAGTGCCTGATGGACCATTTAGGCAACAATTTGGGCACAACCTTGGTCAGGCTGAACTTTGTCAGTGATTAGAAACATAAAATGTGGTTAACTTCATTATTATTGGACATTTGGAGTGAATTCAGATCATGTAAAACTTGTGATGGTCTGCTAAGAGGAAAGGAGTAAAGGGAAGAACCAATGTGGATCAGGAAGGCCAAGAGGAGGAAAATCAGAGGAGGAAATGAAAAGGAAAGGCTGCAGGCAGGTAGGCTGCAGGGCTGTACACTCATCTGACTGAGTCCTGTGCCTGAACACTGAAGTCGATTCTAATATTCAATCCTGATCTTTTTTTTCTCTTACTGTGCAATCTCCCTCTCTGACCTGGGTGTGCAATGGTCAAAAATGCCAACAACCTGAGAGACAGAGGTGTAAGCTGCAAGGTCTGGGTGTCAGCCTCTGGGCTCTCCTAGACCTGGATGTGTTTATATTTCCCAAGAGAACACAATCCTGTGTGCAAGTGCAGTTTGCCAGCAAACTTCAGTCTGGATTAGCAGGCAGGTAGGAGAGGATTTACCTGAAAAGACTGGAGGTGTGGATCAGTGTCTGGGTAAAGGGCCCAGGGTACAGACATGACCTGAGAGCTTGTGCTGATGTTGGAGGAGTCTGAGTGTGAGCATTCCTGTGAACCCAGAGAGGGAGCATGTGTGTTCCCCCCAGTGAGCCTCCAGCCTGAACAGCCCTAAGGGACAGCAGGACTGGGCTCTCTGCACTTGTGTGAGTGCTGGTGGCAAACCAGCTTGTCTGGGGCCATGTGTGTGTTCTTGCCACTGTGGGACTCACCCTCATTTCTGTCTGAACTTGCACATGTCCTCTTTGCCTGGATGACACCACAAACATCACATCCTTCACAAGCTCCACTGCATCACCTAAATAAAGCTGTCAGCAGCTGGCAAGCTCCAAGCTTCTTTGTTCCTCAGCTTTCACAGACTTCTTACATTCAATCAGGATGTCTATTTGATAGCAGGATAAAAAATTTAGAGCATAAGTAGAATAGATGGGGTCCTAAGAATGACATTCAGGTAATTAAAACTAATCAGTTTGTCACCACCATCTATAAATGTTTCCATGCTTGCATATCCTAAGGTACAGAAAACAGAAGGTCTTGGAAGGGTTATTTCACTTTTAGCTTAGATTGTTTGTTCTTCCTTTCCAAGAGGTTTGATCCTAGGTTTACAGTGTGGTTTCTGTGAAGGTTTGACATGTTTGCCACCTCTGGGTTCACCTGTAGACCTGCATTTTCTGAGGGGAACAGTAGTTCAGATACTGCTCTTGGCACTTATACAGTATTTCCAGGCATCCAGCATTTCTAACTTATCTGGGTTTTTTCAGCCCATTATAAGCAGTTTGTGTATATCACTTGTCCTTCTCATATTTCTGTGGTGTGTTAACACTAACTGTATCAAAGGGGCTAGCAGGAATTGCACAGCTGCATGACCAAACCTAAAACCATTAAAAGCAGCTAGGGAGGGGATGGATGGGAACAGAGGGATTGCTCAACCTCTCTGTTTCCATTTCTGGGTTTTAGTAAATCTTCCAATCTTCTCAAAAAGTTGACAACAAGTTATGCTTAAGTATGATATTTTCACTCCAATTCTAAAGGAATCTTAAAAATGAACCAGTGAATCCCAGACTGTTAAGCAGATGTAACAACATCACCTGGGTTCCATCATTAGCATTTGAATCACTGCAAAAAAGGTAGATAATTTCTCTAGCTGCTATTGCTGGCTGTTTTTTTCCTGATCTGACCTTTCTGCTACCCTACAGTCCACAGTACAGCAGCAATCCAGAAATCCTCAGACTGGACTAAATACCAAAAATGGTTTATGTGCTTGGCAGGTACTCAAAGTAGGATTAAATACAGTACATTTAACTTGCTTGCATTCTCATCATTCTTACTATCCTAAGAGAAATTTAGCAGAGGAGTATCTTAGATTTAGACAGGGTTTCATTACCTGAAAGGTTCTTTTTTATTTGGACTCTGCTGAGAGGAGCTTGAACATTAAACAGGAGCAGTGCTGTCGAGATAACTTCTCTGGAGGACAAACAGACAGAGACCAGATGAAAATGCTACTTCATGGCTTGTTATTCTCTCCCCTACTAGGTGCTAGTGAAGCTGGCAGAAAGTGTTTGGCAGCATCACATCTGCTCCAGCACAAAGTCAGCAGCTGTGGTTTTAGGATTTTACAGTAGTTTAAATTAATCCAGGAGATATTTTCATTTGCACAGAAGCAACCAATTGCATTCTGTGGGTTTTGTTTATTTTTTTTCCTCCCTTTTTCAGTTTCTGCAAAGCAGGACAGAGAAGAGGAACTTCTCTCAAGACAGATGGAGTAAATCAGCAACTTCCTACAAAGCAATAGCAATATTTTTAAAAATCCAACCCTATTCTACCTGTCTTTGCAAGATCTTATCTCCCTGTGAATGGATTGAGCTTCATTAGCAGCAGAAAACTGAAAAAGGCCGACAAGGGCTTCTCTTTCAGCTTCTAGCTGCTAAGTTAAATAAGGAAAACAGATTTGTTCTCCAAAAAATATTTCTAATTCAAATTAACATGCATGTGGATAAGAGAGATGGCTAATTTCCTCTAAAGATATACAGGCTATTCTGAGCTCTGCACTTAAGCAGATATTTTGGGATGTTTCTCTGTGCCTTCTGGGACCATCTACATTACACTTGGGGAGCTTTTAACTCTCTCACTGAGAGTTTTTCCAGCGGAACCTTTTATCTCAGCTTTCAATTTGCTCCCCTTATGACCCACGGGATTAAATCTTCACTTTAGAAACTGCCACACATAAATACTGAGTGCTGGAAATTTGATTGAGAGACTGTAAAGAAAAAGAACAAGAACAAGATTTGCTGTTTTTCTACACACTGTAACCTAAAATTTTAACCTAGAATGGATCATGAACTGCAACTGCCTACCTGTCTCAAATACTTCAAAATTCCCTGTAGCCTCTATCAGTTATTTTTCATCATTATTGATCAAGTACATATTTGTCCCAACTCACTAAGGGAGAAAGAATAATGCTCCAGTAAACCTCCCCAGTGTGAGCCAGTTTTACCATATTAAAAAAATTAATCTTCCTGCTATGTCATCAAAATTGGTCTTGGTTTTATTTTTATTTTCTTAATTTTGACATGTTTTACCAATTTCTTTCCCCCAGTTTTTCCTCATAAGCTGGAAACAAAAGCAAGCAATGAGTGGGTGAGTTTACTTCCCTCACTTAATATTGTAGTCACAGCTACATCTTTCCTTACTGATTAAATATAATACATGTTAAAAAATGCACCTCTTGAAAAATATTTAAATTATTTAAATTCAATACAAGTACTGTCAGTGATCATTAAATTCTGTTTTAATCTTCTGACTTGTCACAGATTAACTAAATCACTGACCCACAAAATTAGTTGCTTATGCCACTTCCAGGTGATTCACTGAACTGATCCTATCACAATGCAGATGAACACAATTAAAACAGGAGCAGGCCCTGCCATCCCCAGAAGATTCAACTGGATACATGCCTTTGTTTTAGCCTACCCTTCATGTGGTCTCTGTGCTTGTTTGAGTTAATCAGCAAGAAATGAAGCCACTCAGAAAGTTTCTTTTGATGACAGGAGAAAATGATATCTAGTTAAAATTCAGCCATGATCAAAGGCAGAAATGATACAAAAGACTGGAAGGGAACCTGGCACCAGATGGTAGAATGAGACCACAAAGGGACAGCAGTAATAAATATGATTCTATATCCAGGAGAACATGTGCAAAATAACATCCACTGATCACCAGATCCTGCTATAAGCACACAATATTATTTAAATTCAATCATTAAAAAGATAGAGCTGACATAAGGACCTTGTTATCCTCTCAAAGGCTGCCTCTTATTACTCCCACATGTAAAGTAGCAAAGCAGGATTACTGCTGAGGGGTTCCTGGTGATGCATTTTGCTGGTTTTGTTCAAGATGAGGCCCAAAGGTGACTCTGCCTGACTCCCATAAAGCAAGAAAAATAATACAAATATGTTAGTGAATCATAGAACTGAATATATAACAGCTACAGGGAAAAATGTGTGCTCAAAAAAGCTCTGTGCTGAGAACTAAAGATCCTTCTTTTCTTCTGATCACAGATGGAGTATTAAAAATTAATGTAAGTTCTACCAGAAAAGAACTTGACAGTCCTATTTTGAGACTCATTTCACTTCATCTCTTCTCCCTGTCTCACAGAACATTAATGCCAAAACATTCAAAAGAAGTTCTCTGGGGCTTGCTTTTCACATTCACAGAGGTGCTGGGAAGCATTTTGAAAAAGTGATTTGAGTGCTGTAGTTTGTAGATACCTGATGGGGAAATACTTCAGAGACCCTGATGTTTTTAAAGCAAATCCTTGGCACTTTCCAAAGAAAAATAAGGCCCTCCAAGGCTGGCACTCCCCAGAAAACTGGGAATTCATCTCAGATAGACAGAACCAATAGCCAGTTCAGATGATACCAGCATCACAGCTCTGAGGATTTTAACTGCAC
This sequence comes from Catharus ustulatus, assembly GCF_009819885.2. Taxonomy (NCBI): domain Eukaryota; kingdom Metazoa; phylum Chordata; class Aves; order Passeriformes; family Turdidae; genus Catharus; species Catharus ustulatus. Next base: position 66,423,745 of record NC_046225.1, on the reverse strand, counting down.
TTTCAGAAATACACTTCTGAGACACAAGTCTGACTTAACACCAGGAGAAAAATGGTGTTAAATTAAAAATAAAATGTTTTAAAAGATATTTAAGCACTTTAAAATTACATTGCAATATACTGGGAATCCATACCACACTCAATATCTGTACCATGATAATATGCGTCTTAATATTTGTTTTTTATATCAAGGTTCCAACTCTTTAGAGTGGCACAACCTATAAAAAATAAACAGAGAGTCTTTTAAAAGATAAGGATGGTCTTTAGTTCAAATTTTATTTTCTGCATTTATTCATAGAATTTACAAAACATCTTTCAGTGTATCAAAACATCTACCAGTGGAAACTTCAGACCAAATATCAAACCATCTTTTTTCTTCCCAGACAATCCTTGAAAGACAGTATCTCTAGTCAGTGGTATTCAGGCATGCTCCACTCATCATGCTCAGATTAAAGATGTGCTGAATTGCCCACAGGCACCAAAGGCACTGGAGAGAGACAGCAAAGGGCAGAGACTGGGTTGGAGGCTGCCCTTGGGGTCGTGCTGGGATTTCCAGCAGCATGATAGCCAGCCCCACAGAGCCATCACAAACAGCTGCTGACCCCAGTGCTGTTCTCCCAGCTTCACCAACATCTACATAACTCATGCCAGACCCCCATGCAGCATCCTGGCTCCCCAGGTTTGTAAGAAACCCATTAGTTTCTAGATTCCAATTTCAAATGTAGGTTGCAGGAAGCCCTGTGTGAGAAAGGCAAGGGGATGGTGCTGTGTCATTTCCAGGGTTGCCTCATGGCTTGTGCCAGGGTCCAGCAGAGAGCTACAGAGTCCTGCAAGCACTGCTGTGTGCCACCCTTCAGCCAGGCTATTGTGCATGCAAAGACATGAGAGCATGAGTGCTTCCATTTCGGGAGAAGCATTAACAAATTGGAGAGGATTTGCAAAGAGGCAACAAATTGGATGAGGCTTAAGCATTGACTCATCATGAGAAATAATTTGAGCTGTTGAATTAGTTTTTTCTTGGCCAAATAATGGCTACTTTGACAGTCAAGGGTCTGAAAAAATAACTTGAATAGAGCAGGCCAAGGCACAGTTGTGAGGGGTCAAGAGAATGAGCACAGGGCAGTAGGGAAGGTAAAAGAACAGCTGTAAGGTCTCAGTTACTAGCCACAGGCTAAACTGTGGGAGCAATACCACTCATGGGCTAACTCTAGGAACATGTCCATCAGTTAGTCAAATACTCTTCTCTGCTTTTCTAAAAACCCAGCATCCTGGAATAAAACCTCTGGCACTGTAAAGTGATCCAGTGCTACTGATACCATCATGTTTCCTGGTTAAAGAGCTGATCCAGAACCACTGAATTCTGAACAGGTATGAGAAATGCCTTTTCATTCACATATCAAACTGAGCTCTATGAAAGAGATTTCTTCAGCCTACAAGGCTTCAGGACAAGACATTTAGGAGCTCCTAGGCTGTCACTGGTCATTCCAGTCATATCATTAACAACCTGAGCTACTGTGACGCTGAGATCCCTATGAAAACTGGGAATTTGCATTTTTCTAACTTTCCTCAATTATTATAATCACTGAGTTATCTTTTACTATCATCAGGGAGATAAAAAGAACTAGTGTCTCATCAAAAAAGATTAACTTAACTGGTCAAAATTGTTGTCAGTCAGGACCTGCCTTTAAAGCACTGCTAAGCAGGACAAATTTGGAGAACAGATATCCAGAGAAATTCCTGAGTTTTTCCATTTCCTTGCAGATTATTGTGCTAGACAGAGCATGATTCACACCTTCTTTCTCCCTGGAGTTAGCTGCATGGTGCCAGAGGCAAGTCCAACCTCTGTGAGAAATCCAGGATGTCAGGGTAAACTACATACTGCATACTACTTATGTTGGTCCTCTTCTGCTTCCAGTTGCCAAAAAACAGCCACCCTCAAATCAATGCCATGGCAGTGGGGGAAATCGCAAAGCTGAAGGTCCTGGGATCCATTTATCTGGGTTTTTTGCAGGTTCATGTGGTGATATGAAAATCAACCAAAAATTCAAAAGCTGGGCTGAACCTGAGAGCATCAGATTTGGACATAGAGGCTCTGAAGTGCCAGGGCAATTACAGACATTCAGCCATTGGAGAAAGAGCCTGAAGAATCCCACTATGCATCCACATGGGGTAGGTTGAATTTCCATCCAATCTTCCCTTCATTATGCTTATTAGGACAGTAGGTGGGAAGATTTATGGAAGCTCTAACAGTAACAATTTTATTTTTATGAAGAATTCATGCTGAATACCTTGATTCAGCCATAAATGGATATCTGGTAATTTTATCTGGAAGGGAGAATGTGACAGTAGTCATATTATTACTCTCTGTGTACCACCCACTGCAGAAATCAGTAGGCTGTAATCCCAGGGGACAAAGTAAATTCAGTAAGATTCTTGGGTTTATTCCTTTATCAGCTGGCTTTCTTGAGCACAAAGACTGTGAGGAGCACAGCTTTCTTCCCAGTTTTTTTAATTTGCATTTTGCAATCCTGCTCAGCTGCACAAAATTAAAAACTGAAAAGGCTGTCAGTAGAAAACTGATAAAAGACAACAAAGAAACCCCACAGAAAACCAAAACCACAGAGGAAAAAAAAAAAAAAATTTTAAAAAAGACTACCATCATAATAGCCCGAAGGAATCCATCAAGGAAAGAAGGTCTGAACAGCCTGCCTTTCAGCTGACATGAGAAACCAGAGGGCAGGTAGCAACTTTACAAGCTGACAAAGGTGGAGGAAGCATGGGAATTGACTGAGCTTCCAGCAGTGGGTAAGGGAAGGCAGGCTGGCAGAGATGCAAAGAGCAAATGCTGCTCATGCCTCTGTTCAGCTCTAGGCCAGAGATGAAAATAATTGAGTAGGAGGTAATTTATGAATAAGAAGAATAAACAGGGGGGTTAAGGAAGGAAGGAACATACCCTGGGTTTGAATAGCTTTTCAGAACCACTGTCACTGTGTTCCTCTGGGTCTGGGGGCTGGCTGGAGTGATTGCAGATGCTCAGCAAGCCACAGACACCCACCAGAGAGAGGACAGCAGGAGTGTGCACAGCAGCCTGAGAAAGGCCAGGGAGAGAAAGGGCTCAGAGGTGTGACTGTCAGAGCACTGCAGTGCAGGGTCCTTGATGGCCACACCATCTGCATTTTCAGTCTGCTTGACATCTCTTTTGTCCCTTAGAAAAACATGAACCTTAGATTACATTTCCATTCAGTGCCATTAAGGTGGTTTGCCAGGGTATACAATCATCACATTTTTGGGTTTTTATTTAATGTGATTCATTCAGTGAACAGACTTCATAGCTGAGATGGTCTTACATGATCTTCTCAAAAGATTTCTGCAAATTGAGACTTGAAGTCTACTGATGAAAACTTTCAAGTAAAATCTTGGCTTACCTCCACTGAAGTCAGTAAAGTCAGGATCTTTCCCTGGACTTATTTTCTGGTTCAGGAATCCCACTAACAAAATGAGTGGGATGTAATACACAGATGGGATATAAACAGCCCTCAGAAGAGAGGCAGAGGCATCATCCCTCCTTTGTGATAAATGCCCTACCCTGAACTTCACCATCCTGTACAGGGACTCTGCTTTCTCTCATGCATAGCATCTCAAATTTCTATCAAAATAGCAGCCTGGCCAAGGTGGTGTTCTCCAAGAAGACAGAGCTGTCACACCCAGAGAAGAACATTGAAGCTCCATCTAGAAAAGCTCAAAAAGGAGCTGTAACTTCTACACATGCAGCTGTGTTTTATGAGTAAAGGGTGTCTACCACTCCTTTTCTTGCATGGTGCTGGCACAGCAAGTTCCCCAGGATGAGACGAGGAGAAGAATCCTAATCTTGTATCCTAAATATCTTTCTCCCAGAAATTCAGCTCTGTCAATTCTGATATATGTTTAACCATTATGAGAAGCACAGTTCTAAATGCCTGAGAAACTTTGAGCAAAATACCAACAGACAGATTCAGGATGACTTTGTCTTCCATTCCTGGGTATCTTCTAAACCACATTTCATATACAGTAATTTCACGATTATAAGTGTCCCCTGATTATAAGCCGCATGTCCTGGTGTCAGCAACTGTCTTGGGTTACAATACAGAGTGTGATAAAAGGTATCTGTTCTATCACCATCTGTTGAGGGTGGGGGCAGTGATTTTTATCTCCGTGGCAGATATTCTGCTAATGGGCCATCCATTGAAACCAGGCAGGGCATTGTTCTTTATCTTTTCACAACCCATCCTTCCTCCAGAGAGTAATTTTCTGCTAATGGCCATTGAGTCCCACTGTGGGACTGATAAAATTACTGCATCCCATTGGAAGTTGTTCCAGCCAGGGGGAAGAGCCCAACATTTCTTACCAAGATAAAAACAGAGGTTTTGGGACACTAAGGAAGCCCCTTTCTCCACTGGACTCCAGAGGAAAACCGGATTTCTCCACATCACCACTGGACCTCCGGAGGGAAACTGCACCTTGTACAGGAGCACTGCTCCAACTGAGCCACATCTGTCACTGCAGGAGGATGCAGCCACCATGGAATGGGACTGCTGCCAACACCCTGCCTGACGGGTGTCAGGTTATACTCTGACTTTGTCAGGGTTTGGAGTTTGTTTCTTTGTAGTACTGTATTTCTATTTTAATTTCCCTAGAAAAGAACTGTTATTCCTAATTCCCATATCTTTACCTGAGAGTCCCTTGATTTCAAAATTATAGTAATTTGGAGAGAGAGGGTTTACATTCTCCATTTCAAAGAGAAGTTCCTGCCTTTCTCAGCAGACACCTCTCCTCCAAACTAAAACAGTAAATTTTCGTTCTTTGTCCATATATAAGCCGCACCTGATTATAAGCCGCACTCTGGGTTCGGACCAGAATTTTAGTCAAAATGGTGCGGCTTATAATCGTGAAATTACTGTATTTTGATCTTTTCCTGGCAGTGTGGTCTTTCATCTGTCTGTACCTCAGGTGTCCTGAGGACAGCAGTTCTAATACTTATCTGGCTTCCAGCAAGGTATTAAGAATAAAAGGATAATGAAGTATTCAGGCTACTGTGTGAGAAGCCCAAAAGATATTTTAAATGCCTAAAGCAGGCTTCATTAACAATGATAACAATAAGGGTCTGATTAGCTGAAAAGCCAGATTTCAAGCTGAAAGCCAGTCTGAGCTAAGAACTGCAAGGAATGATCAGCAGCTTTTTGTAACACAAAGGTCACATGTCACTAATCAAAATTTTGTTTTCCCATGATAAAAGACAAATCTGAAACATAAGACCTAAAACATGTTTAAATATTTCCATGGAGGCACACACACAAACCACACAAATCCAATCTCCAGTCCATGCCATGGAGCAAGGGCACTGAGCAATTTACTGGGTTTCAGAAAACATTCTGAAAATGTGCATCAGGGCTGCCAGCTGAAAGCAAAGAGAACAGAGAAGTTGGATACATAAGGATAGGAATTATAAAAGTGAAAAGAAGGTGGTAATGAGTCTGCCACTTATGGTCAGGCTTCATTGAGTACAGTTTGAATGCTATGCCTTGGTTGGAAAAAAACCTCAAATTGGGAAAGTGGGCTAAGTAAAACTATTCTAGTGTTAGGCATGAGGAATTTTCTTGGGAAGTGTTTGAAGATTTCAATCAATTTGGTAAAGGAAAGAAAACTTGGAAACGTAAAGATATGTTAGATAGTTTGCTCCAAATTTGCTGGATACAAACCTGTATATGACACAGCAGGATGCAGTGAGATGGATGAAACATGCACCACAAAACTTAGCTTCTGTCCCAAAGGAGATGTTTTTGGGTATTTCTTGGCATCTTTATTGTCTGCAGTGGACTGCTCAACAATTTGCACTCTTGTGATAATGGATTGTACACTGAAATGAAGGTGCTTCACTTGTAGTTTATAGTATTTTCAGGCATCTAGTTAAAAAGTGATGTCAGTGGACTGGAATAATCTGTAGTTCTTAACACTCAAAACTACCACTAAAACCATCTGGGCCCTATGACATCTAACATACCTGCTTTGCAATATGTTTCATTTGCATAGAGAATGTATGAGAAGCCTGGCTGGGAGCAGCTCATGGTTCATGCATTGCTCACTTACAGAAAAGAGCAGAAGCACCAAGTTTGCATCATGCACCCTCCTGTCCTGGCAAGGAAAATCTGACATTAAAGGGAGAAGAATCAGAGATGTGCAGAAATGGGACCAGTCATTTGGCCTGTTTCCTACTCATAAGCCACAGGGAAAAGCAGCTCCAGCTCAGAGAAGGAGCTGGCTGCAAATACTGTGCCAGGTGACATTTTTCTCCCCCAGGCTTCTGGTACTGAAAGAAACTCATATATTTACAACCTTTCTTAAGGTCATCTCTGCTGTGTCTCCAGCTGAGCCATTAAATATTAATTGGACTACTTTCCAAAAATAAAAAGCAGAACCTCTAATTTACTTGTGTAATTAACACCTCCCACAAACCAGGTGTCCTCCTGAACCAGACTGAAGAAGCCATTTGCTCTTCACAATACTGAAATATGCCAAATGCTTTTGAGACAGACACACAGTTGCTTGTTCATTCCATGTGCACAAGTAATTATTTGGGGGCAAAAAAGCACCTCAAATACAACAGAAAATACAGAAAATATGCCCTCTTGGTGATGTAGTCAAACCTTCCCACTCACACTAAATACTTCTCTTCAGTTTGAGTTTTGTTTTTGATTTTTTTAAGCATTCCACTTAGAGGGGCTTGAGTATCTTGCTATAAGTTTGGGCGGGGGGGTTTGTTGATTTTTTTTGTTGTTTGTTTGTTTTCTTTGGTTTTGTTTAGTTGGGGTTTTTTGTTTGTTTGTTTTTTGTTTTTTTTTTTTCCAATAAGGCTCAGTGCTAAATTTATCAAAGAACTCAGATTTTAACCTGCAGTTGTAAAGAGCATGATCAGTCTCTGGTCATATCCAAGAACCTACATTAAGAAACTTGGATTGTCGCTTAGAATCTAGAGCCTTTAAAGTTGGAAATTACTTTTGAGGTCATAGACTCTGGCTGTAAACATATTTAACCATGTAACAAGCCTAACATTGCAATTAGCTTTGAAATTTAAGTTCAATACCAGCATTACTCATGTTAAGACAAGGTAAATATGTATTCAGTAATCACTGAGCTGCACAGATTATTTGCAGAAGTTTATTAGATGCTCATTTACTCATTTTATTCAGATGAATAACACGCCTGCTCTTCAGTGAGGCTAAGGAATTTGTGGAGAGAAAATTCACAGAATTTTAGGTCTTCAGTGTTCAGCTGCCATCTAAGCTCAGAGACACTAAAGTTCTCATCCAAGAAAACTAGTTTTGTAGTGAAGCACATCCCTCCTGTCAGGATTTAGCAGGCTGAAAGCCGGCTCATACCTAAACCTTTTGGGACTCTGTAGTCTAAGCAATATTGACTTTGTTGCCTCAAAACTGTCTGTCAGTCTCGAGCTTACCTGGGGGAAAAAAAAGAAAAGCTTTATTTTCTTCTTGAAGAGGGGACCCCCTTTTTCATATACGAATATCAGAGCACTCACCTATGAAATGAGGCACACAGACTCAATTTCTTCCTCTGAAAAGACAGAATGCCATCCTGGTTCTCACCTGAAAATATCCAAATCATCAGGCTTGGAAATATTTTGGTGAAGGTACATTAGGAATTAAAGTTTAATGTCTCCTCAGTTGCACAGACTAATTAAAGGTTGTTGTGCTGCAGAGTTTATACCCTCAGTGCCATCAGGTGGAGGATGTCATTCAGGGGAGGTGCAGTTCTCAGCTCCAGTCTCTGCAGACAAAATACAAGTTTGGAGAAGAGGAAAGGACTTTGTGAATTTGAATTGCAACCAGGAGCTGAAAAACCACATCCAATAACTTTCTGGGGGCCCTACTGCTCTGAGACAATTTCTCGTGCGCTCTTTTAGGAATTTGCCATCCCTTCCCCTCAGCAGCGGCAGGTGGGTGACAGCACCTCCTGCTAAGGAAATCCCAGTTCCAGGCAGCTCCTGCTGACCCCTGTGGCATGCCCACCTCCACAACACACCTGCTGAGTATCTGACAGTCTCTTGTCTCTTAGCAAAGGCACCCCAGGCCCTTGGGCAGGGAAGGCAGAGGAAGTTTCCCAGAGCACTACCTTTGAGCTGGCAGGAGTGTGTCAATGGCAAGAGGCCACCTTGGATACCACATCTCAGCTTTGCTGGAAATCTTCTGATCCAAGCTAAACCCTGGTGTCAGGACTGTGTACCCTGTTTTGTCTAAAATGTCAGTGTGCCAGTAAGAGGGAGCCCACAACCTCTGGTGAATGTTCCCATCATGTAAGATATAGTAGCACTAAATCCTTGGATACTTTTTGTGGCATTCCAGGACAATGGGGGTAGAGTGTGGTTTCCCTCTAGCTCCTGTCCCTGAATAACCCACAGCATGGGGAATGAAGCACAAACCTAATGAGCTCTGCCTGTGTCAGGAAGCCAAGGGAATGAAAGTGAGACCTCTCGCTGAATGTTTCCTGCTTTGTTAGAAAAGTAGAGCAAGACCTTCTCTGGTGGGGAGTGGGTGGTGAGAAGAACAAGAGAGAAAGGAAAAATTTACCTGAATACTGAGCAGGGGGAGATGCTTTTTGGTAATGCTAAACAAGGCTGTTAAGCTTCATTGCAAATCAGGACTGAGAGCACTACAGCTCTCCTTGCCCTTCCTGAATTTTTGGTCTGCAGCACTATAGATCTTGGCTTCCTAATTCCATGTGGAAATGAAATCTAAAGGATGTTCTGCAACACCTAGTGTAGGCTCAAATTTTTTTTTTTTCCATCTAGACCTGAGCACCTCCAGAAATACTCAATTCTTAGTGAGGTTGAGTGCTATTTTAGACTGGTAGATGTATGTGTCATTAATTATCCTAATAGCAGAGGTAGTGTTTAACTAGGTTCTGGTTTATAACTTTAAAATGTGGCTTATAACTTATTAGCTTTAGAAGTTTATTACTGTAATAGCTTTAAAGTTTATTATTTATTAATAATAATGCTTTCATTTGTATGTCTTGGTGGTGACAGGGTAATACCTTTAACTGTATGTGACATATTCCATTCCCAAAGTGAGGACCAGTTTGTTTAGGAAGCCAAGGGTAAACTAACAACTGTAGGTATCATTAAGCTCATGTTTATTCATGGACAGCTACTGTAGGCTATTAAAACTTTTTGGCACAAAACTGACTAAAAAATTACTGAAAATTTAGCATCCCTCCCACTCCCCCCAGAGTTATCAGGTCCTTATGTTGCAGCTGAAATGAGAGACTGAAACATCAGGTTTTTCTAGCAGCATGGAAGAGGGGGAGGCATGGGGAGACAGGAAGACATTTAAACTGAAAAGATTCCACAGACAACTTTTTTTTTTCTGAAATACTGTATTTACACAAAATTGAAGAGAGTACAAATACTTTACTAAGAAGACAAAACCATTATAGTACATTCAGTTAAACACAGGCAGAGCTATAGATGCAAAGCATAGAGGCCTAAGGTATTTTCATGGGAGAAAGAAAAAAAATAAAAGAGCATCATAAAGGCCCCAGAGATTAAAAGCAGGAGGTAAGAGAACACTGTATTTGTTAGGCAGCATCATCTTTCCTTGACTTCAGTGGGATTGAACAAGACACTCTCCTTCCTCACTGTGGATGGTGGGAAAAACCCTCTCAATGTGCTGACAGCTCAACACTGATTTTGCAAAACTGTTGAGTGTGTACTTAATTTTTCAGCATGGAAATAGAACTGTTAGCTTCAAAGAAAATTATATTTGTGCCTAATCACATGCTTATATGCTTAGTTTTACCAGAAATAGCCTTCTCAATGCTTTGTAGGGTCAAGTGCATTGTTACATAAAAAATAAGAGTACTTTACTGTCATCTTTCTTTTTATTTTTCTTAAAATATATTTTAGAATTGCTTTTTTTCTGTCCTTATGTACTCAATTAGAAAATAGTAGTTTATTGAATGCCATAGAATTCTTAAATTTTAATAAATGTCTTACATAACCAACAGAATATTGTTCAAAAATAATTCCCACATTTTTCCAAAACCTCTTGAAATTTAAAAAGAAATAAAAGAGAAAAAATACATATAATAAATAAGCAGCTTTATATTTCTGGGTATTTGGCAGCAGGTCTGTTATAATATTTCTCACATCTCTTGTTGTCAGTTAAAATCACCAGATTAATTTATCGTTATTAAAGAAAAGATTGTACAGTATTATGACAATCCACCATATACAGCCAATGCATGAAATATTTTACACATTATATATCCCTTAAAAAGAATTAATATATTTTAGCCTTTCCTCTGAAAACAGACAGCTTCTGAAGTAATATATCTTAAACACAATGGTATCTGTCACTTCTACTGATTTGTTTTTTCTGAATAAAAAGCTTGCTTGAATAGGAATACTAGCTCAGTGATGGAACTAAGTGCTATTTAACTAAATTCCGTACATGTCTTCGTTACTGTTGCTGCAATTATTGTAATCACATACCACTGAAGTGCTAAATATTAGTAACTCAGATATGTGGACTTTGGTTATGCTTGATAGAATACTGGCATATCAAATATATGTATCACTTCCTAAAGGCTATGTTACAATCATGATGCCTAGTAATAAATAATAATAATGATTAATAATAATAATAATAATAATAATAGTAACAATCTCAGATTCAAAGTGCTGACTCACTTGAGGCACCAATACAATAAATCAATCAATTAAAAGATCTGTTTTTAATGTTCAAAACTAACAGCAGATCCTGGGCTGCCAAGTTACATGTGCAGCACGGAGGACTCTGAACCTGTCCTTCCAACGTGGGGATTCCTGTGCTCCCAGAAGACTCTGGAACGTCATGTCTGATATGGAATGCTCTGAGACATACCAAGTGTTCACACATAAAACATTGAGAGCTGTCTAAGCTCCTCTAAATCCTCAAAAGGCTCTATGAAAGCCCCTCAAGTCAACTCTTTGCCATGGAGTGTTCTTGGCTGCAGACCAGGGAAGAGCCTTTTTGTGAAAGTCCACGATGAAATGTGTCCCATTAGTGCAGCCTTCACACCCTGGAGACGCTGTCAGCACGGTCAGCACGAGAGGAGAAAGGCAGTTTTCCAGCAGCAGCAAACACCTGTCTCCCTGGGGTGGGAGTGCTTTCATGGTGTCAGTTTGTTCTGTGCAAGCAGTAGTCGTTTTCAGTGTCGAGAGAGCTGTTGTACCCCGAGGATGGATACAGGTCCCTCTTAAGTATCCTGTTGACGATGTTGATCAGAACTTTTTTGTACTGTTGACGTAAAAGTGAGTAAACAAATGGATCTGATGCAGCCTTACTGTAGGTGAGGCACTTGCTTATAATTCCCCAGTAGTAATTTATGGTAACAAAAGGAATGAGCTCTATCAACCTGTTAAACATTAAAGAGAAATGGAAACACTTGAGCGTTATATTCACACTGAGCCCAGTGCTCAACTCATGCTTCATGAAACATTCAAGTAACATTTATTTTCTTACAGTACACAGTCCCTGCAGGAGAAGGGCCATGTACTTACTCCTCACATTCAATAAGGGCAAAGAGAACTTTTCTAGCAAGGCAGCTGGGAGACAAAATCAATTCCTACTACAGAAAGAGGGAAAAAGTGTTTTCAGTGGTAATGCTTCTGTGCAGAGGAGATAAAAGAGTGCTCCAGTTTACTGCTCACTTTCTGAATTTACTGAGCTGTGCTGGTAAGTGGTCAAATTTGTGGTGGCATAATTGACTACCTCTCTCCCACAGCAAGCCTGAGATAGACACATGTGGCTCGGGGCACCCAGACTCACTGACCTCAATTTCCTGAGTAGAGCTGTCTAGTGACACTTGAGACATTTGGCCATAACCCCATTGGCATCAGGCTGCTGCTACTGGAAGGTCTGCTTTAGATCTGCCAGCCTGGGTAAAGGGTTGGATACCATGCAGCATCTCAAATGACACCAGAATCGTGGTCTGGGTCACTGAATCCATCCCCTCAGACACAGACCAGCAAACCTTCATTACACCACCGTGGTGAATTAACATGGATGCAAAGCAGATTCATGTCAGACCACTGTAGTATGAAGAACAACCTGGCAGTATCTCAGGGTGGTCTGACTGGCACCTGCAATCCCATAGGATGCTTGGCAGCACACCTGCAGCTACTTAGCCGTGGAAGTTTTTGTGTGCATTTAGCTGACTTCTAGATTGGCCAAAGAAAGCAAGGAGACAGCACTTTTATCATCATTATATGACCAGTCAGCTACGTCCAGACCTGTGTCTCTGATCTGTGCTTCATGGATGATTAGTGGCCTCAGCACCTCAGCTGAGAGGGACGTATTAATCATGGGGGCAGAAACCACAACTAAGTTAAACAATTTTTCCACAGAAGTGAGGGCAATCCTTCAGACTATTCCAGCAAATGTGTCAGCCAGCTCATCTGCAGTGGCAAATCCTCCAGGAAGGTGGAAGGAACAGGGTGAGGAATTTTTATTTTGTGTGTATCTTTTGTAAAACCTTTTGCAGGAGCAAGAGTGTGCTACTTTGCTCTATTCATCCCAGAAGAAAAGAAGATGTTCTGGGAGATAAAATAGCCCTTTTCTGTACTCTAAGACATCATTATTTGAAGATGTAAGATCAGAAGCTTTCTTGAGGCTTGAAGAACTTTTTGTCCTCATTCCAAAATGCAGAGCTCCCGAATTGCAGGGTGTTGACTTTTGAAGCTGTTCCAGTCCCTCCTCATAGAACAGCTGACTTACCCTCATTTGGACTCAACATTGCTACAAGTGACAGGAAAATTTCTTATTTATATGGCTAAAAGTTAAATAATTCTTATGGCAAGTGCATTTAAAAAACCAGATTACTTCTGTTTGAAGCTGCTCAGAAAAAGTTCCAGTGAATTCAGAATAGGTAGAACAGGAAGATACAAAATATGAGAAAAAAATGTCCTATAAGTGACACTTGCTACATCTTGCTTAGGTTTATCCCATCCTGCATATTATCCTAATACAAGAAATATATAATTTATTATTACACAATGGATGTTTTTATAAAGACACTAAATAAGAAGAGTAAGATATCTTTCAGTCTTGAAAATAGATGTATTGCTATGTTCCCATTAATGCATTATGGATCCAAACTTAATTGCACTGAAGCCAACAGAAGAAAAATTATACAGATTTTAATAAGATAAAGGGTCTGGCCAAAACAAGTCAGACTTAGAAATACCCATCTGAATGCATCTTGGTATGATTTTCTTGTTTTCAGAGCTGTTACAAAGGAGATTAAATTCATCTGTTGTCTCTTAGTGAACAGATGAATATATTGCTAATAAGCCTAATCTCATTCTAATTTCTGAAGTGAGGAGCAAATACTGAGCTCACAATGCAACCTGAGTCACCAGGCCAGGAACAAGGCATCAGGGAGGATGGCTTTTACATTGCCTCCCCAGAGACAGCTTCGTGCCACCCTCCTAAAAACCAGAGTGAGGGAGGAACAGAGAAACAGGCACAGTAGCAAGTGCTCCAATCTCACCTCCATCACCACCTTCCATGAAGTGCTGTCTTGGCACTATCTTGTCTTTGAGACAAGGAGCCTTTTAGGATGTCCTCCCCAAATATTTCCCATTCTGCTGTCACTGAACCCTGTGACAGACAGAAACTGTACCTTGACACTCATTTCCATAAACCAGCCCTCAGCCTTCTCTGTGATTCAGTAGGTACCAGTTTGTCACACATAGAAAATGCACTATCTCATGTTTGCCAAATGCAAGGTCTGAAGAAGGAAGTAACTTTTATTTTAGAAGTTTATGAGAAATACCTGCACCATGAAAAATGTGGCCATGTTTGGAATTTGCTGAGCTTGGTAATGTTCAGTTGGAAAGAAGATGACAAAATCCACTTTGCTCAACATAATTAGTGATTATGGCAAAAGTGAATAGAACATGACTCAAAATGTATTGAACAATGATAAATTAACCTTTTAACTATGTGATGTAATGTTAATATTTGTAATAACCCTTTCAGCTGCAGAAAAAAAGATGTAGTTATCCAGGCAATTAGGAAGGAATCCCTTCCAACATGTAGATGGGAACTGAAAGAAATGTCACCTTAAAAATTCTAAAAATGTTGTCTGTTTAGTGCACTGGCCTTAACCTGCCCCCTACTCCTCTCAGAAAAGGTCAGTGACACGGACCATACTGGCCTGTATGTGTGTGACTGGCCAATTTCTGTGAGCTGCTGTGGCTGCAGACACTGGCAGCTCGGTAACAACCTTGAAGAAGCCCTCACCAGGGGTTTTGCACACCAGTTCACCTCCCTCAACAGTAGTCAGCACTTTTCAAGGTTGTCTTGAACACACTGTGAAAGTGGGAAATATTTATAAAAATCACTTGTGAAAGATGTAGCCCATTTCAGTTTAGAGATGAAAGGCTAAATGCTGGGATGCTGCAATTCACTGTGGTTACACTGACTTCCAGCTGACTGGTTTATACAAGATTTAAAAGTAATAATAATCATCTATTGTATGAAGACTACACAAGTAGATAACAACAATGATGCATGGACACTTCAAAAGCTTCCAACCACCAGGATGAATGCCTATAATTCTGTCCAGTTCAGGTACATGGTGTTTCCTATACATTTAAGGCGTCCAATTATTGTTTTTCCTGGGGAATAACTTTTACACCTCATCACAAGTCTGTACTACGCCATTAGCAATATATTTAGAGGCACTAATGTTTCCAGACTGAAATCTTATCTGACAAATTATCAACCTGCACAAATTTAAATTATATCAACCCAGCTTCCAATAGCAGCAAGCTTGTCCTTATACCAAAAAAACTCACAAAAACAAACAAACAAACAAAAAACCCCAACCCTACCCTCTCCCCCAAAAAAGGAAAACACAACAAAAACCCTAAGCTAATTAGGAAAGTCTGTCTGTTTTCCTCTCTATTGCTAGGGTTCTGCTAATAATGAAGGGTGGCAAGTCTTTTAAACTGCTTTTATCTCCTACTGGCATGTAATTAATTCCCGGTACTTGTCCTAAAAGCCACTTTCTTTTGGCAGAGGTGCCCAGACCTGGCTGCGATGAGGGAAGGAGAGTCAGGTCCTGCCGGAGCTGCTCCCTAGGACTGGGTGTGAGGACAGGAGCGGTGTGTCAGGGTGTGTTTGTGGATATGTTTGTGTGCTCTGCCCCCAAAATTAGCCGTAGGACCTCTGGGCACCTGTACATCACAGGACATCCTGATCCCACCCCGACAGGGGATACTAACCTGGTGATAATGTAAGGACCAAAACAGATCACGAACGACCCTATAAAAATACTGATTTTCTTGGTAGCCCGCTGCCTCCTCCTTTTTTGCTCGTTCAGACAGCGCTGCTTCACACTACGGAGGGAAAAGAGCCGTGAGGGTGTTAAGGGAAGAAGGGAGGAGGTGAGACGTGAGCCCAAGAAGCCTCTCCACGCCCGAAAGCCCCTGAGCCCGGGAAGGGAAGGCGAGAGGAGGGCAGCCCCTGGGGAGAGGAGGGAGCCCGGTCCGGGAAAAGGGCAGCCCCGAGGGAGGAGGGCAGCCCCTGGGGATGGGAGGGCAATCCCCCGGGGAGAGGAGGGCAATCCCCTCGGGGAGAGGAGGGCATTCCCCCCGGGGAGAGGAGGGCAATCCCCTCGGGGAGAGGAGGGCAATCCCCCGGGGGAGAGGAGGGCAATCCCCCCGGGGGAGAGGAGGGCAATCCCCCCGGGGGACAGGAGGGCATTCCCCCCGGGGGACAGGAGGGCAATCCCGAGCGAAGGAGGATAGCCCCAGCCCCGCCGAGCCTCGGGACCATCGCCCTCAGCAAAGCAGTGACTCCCGTTTGGAGGGAGCTCAGGCCAGTGGGATAACCCAGAGACCCCGATCAGCGTTTAGGCAGAGAAGGCTACAAATGCACAAGCCTCCGTTCCCGGCACTGTCTGAAACTAGCGGCAGGAGCGCTCTCCGTGCGGCCGGGCAGGCAGGAAAGGGTGCTGGAGAGGAGGGATATCGCTTCCTCCCGGGGTGACTACCGCGAGTGACCGGGGGCTGCGAATCCGAACGTGCACGCATTACCTGGGGTGGATATCCACCAGCAAAACCAGAGTCTGCATGGTAATAATGTCTATCCGCTTGCAGTGGAACCGGGCAACTTTCAACACCTTTAAGTAGGTGAAACACAAGATCACCAGAGATAGCATGAAACTGGTGGAGTGAAAGACAATGGTGAACACTGTAAACCTTCTCCTCTCCGTCTCTTCCTTCAGGTGTAAGGTGCAAGAGGCGTAAACGCTGTTGTAATCTACCCATGAGTAAAACAAGGATACCAAGGGGAACGAGAGGGAGTGGAGCCACGAGTAGCCCATCAGTATCACAGCGTCCTTATACCGCATCTTGCTGGTGTAGCTCAGGGGGAACACCACGGCAATCCATTTGTCGATGCTGAGCGCTGCCATGCTCAGCATTGTGTTGGAAGTCAGGAAAGTTTCCAGGAAACCCACCGCCTTGCAGACGCAGCCCCCGAGGGGCTGCTGGTTCCTCAGGATGCCCAACAGGGTAAAAGGCATGTTCAGAACGGTGAGAAGCAGGTTGCAGAAGGATAAGTTCACCAGGAAAACCCCGGCGACCTGCTTGCGGATCTCCGTACTGTAGACGAAGCATAGCAGCACCAGGAGGTTGGAGAGCAGAGAGACAACCAGCACCAGCACGAGGAGCAGCGCCAGCAGCACGCCTGCCAAGTCCATCTCTCAGCGGGTCGCCTGGAGCGGGCGAGGGCAGGAGGAAGGGGGCACCCGCGCCGGCACCGCAGCCTCGCCTGCCCAGCGCGGCCGCCCGAGCATGGTGCCGGCGGCGGGGCAGCGCCGGGGCAGCGAGGAGGGCAGGGGCGGAGAGAGGGGCGAGGGGAGCCGGAGCGGGCGGCTGGACGGGCCAGAGGGGAGGACAGGGACTGCGGGGCCGGGGCTCTCTGACGGCAGAGTCAGGCAGAGGGTGAACGGGGCAGGAGCCGAGGGTAGGGGCTGCGGGACACGCAGCTAGTGGATCGGGAGATAGGGGGAGATGGGGGTACTCGAGAATCGGAGCTGGAGGTAGGGGGCCCGAGGGGCCCGGTGAGCGGGGCTGGGGGAGCGGGGACTGGGGGAGCGGACAGGAGGAGCGGGGACAGGAGGAGCGGGGACAGGAGGAGCGGGGACAGGAGGAGCGGGGACAGGAGGAGCGGGGGGCAGAGGGGCTAGGGGAGCCGGGGCTGGGGGAGCCGGGACTGGGGGAGTGGGGGGCGGAGGGGCTGGGGGAGCGGGGCTGGGGGAGCCGGGGGGCAGCGGGGCTGGGGGAGCGGGGCTGGGGGAGCCGGGGCCCGGGGCTCGGTGAGCGGCGCTCGTAGCGGGGCTGCCGTGCGCTGTCCGCGGTGCTGGAGCGGGCTCTGCCCCGACGGCCGCCCCGCTCTGCCTTCAAGCCGCGGGGCGCGGCTCCCCCCGCGCCCCCGCCGTGCCCCGCCGCGGCTCCGCTCCGCCGGCCGCGCGGCCTCCGCAGGCTCTGAGCATCTTCCCCCGCTGCCCAGCCCCTCAAATACTCCAGCCGCGGAGCCTCCCGCAGCGACTCATGCGCAGACGAGCGGCTGCGAGGCACAGGCTCAGCCAGCGATCGCGGCGTCGGGCTTATCCACTCCCGGATCGCAGGCCAGAGCAGCAGGAAGCCCAATTTTCCGCTAGTGTGCAGCTCAGGAAGGATCAGACCTGGAGATGGGTTCCTGGCAGTTTGATCCCTGCGCTGTGCTCAGGCACACCCTGAGGACACCAGCTGTATCTGCCGTTCCTGAAACCTGCTCAAACTCTGGTGTCTGTGCCCCTTGGCAGGCTTTCTCCCGTTCCATCTGAGGGATTGCTTGCCCTTTTCCCCCTGCAATGCTTGCTACAATATACCCTCTGGGTATTCACACCGGCTAGCCAGCAGTGAGGGATGTTTCTCGGTTACAGACTCCACTTTGAGGGCTTGGGCTCACCAGCTGGTTGAACAAGTATCACACATCAGGGTGATCCTGGCACACTCTGTGGAAAACTAAAGTGTCTCTCTTTAGCATTTTCCAGTCACATTGATAACACGATAGTGTGGTGGTCAGAAAGGTTTTTTCTGTTATTACATTGTAGCAAAAGCTGAAAAGACAGACAAGAAAGAGAACAAAATTCCCCCTCTGCAGCTGTCAGGAATGTGGATCACGTGGCTAATTCCCAAAGATGTCGTGATACTTTGTCTTAGATTAAAAAAAAAAAAGAGAGAGAGAGAGAGACAAGAGTCTAAGTTTTGTTGCATCCAAAAAAAAGCTGCCATGTCTAATCACTGTCACATTTTACAGCTGATCGCCAGAACTGACACGAAGAAAAAGGAGAAGAAAAGGTAGCTTTCCTACTATCCAAAATTACTGTTAATATCCTAAGGAAATACTGCATTGTATATATTGTCCCTACAGTGTAGCCTTGTCACGCAAGTGTGACCACTGTGTGAATAGCTGTACATGAAACTGCTTGAAAGAGCCTGAAGGCAATGCAGGTTTTGTTGGGCTTTTTCCCCCCCAAGAGTAGTTAAAGTTTTGGATCAGGCCCTAATTGAAAAGCTTGCTATGGTAAATTATATGTCTTAAGGAAAGAGCAAAGCAATAAGACATGAGATGTGTTATTTGGAAGTGAACCAGCACAGTATTATTCCTCAGGATGGAAAGAAAATGAATGTTTTCTTTCATCAGAAAGCTGTCATTTCCAAAGTTTAAAAAGCACAGATACATTTGACAGGGCTTATGCGTGACGAACAAAAATCCAATATATAGCTGTCTAAGCATTTGAGGGTAAAGAAATCTATAAAAGCATGACAATACCAGTTTTCTCAGAGTTCAATTGTTGCGTTTCTATCATCAGAGAGCCAGCATTCTTTGGGAAGGGTTGGGAAGTGATGAACCATTGTGGAAGAACCTGGATGTATCCTTAGAGAGCAAAGGTTCTGCAATTACTCCCTCTCTCACAGCAACAATTCTTACAGTTTCTACTGGACAGAACCCATATATGACCTGCCTTTCATTTAACAGTGTCACAGGGTTATGGGGCTTTCATGTTAGCATCTGGGGATAGAGGCTGTCTGAGTAGTGGTGTCAGGTGGGGTGGATGCTATTTTATATCATCACAGAGACAACCTGGATGTGCTGTTCCCCTACTGATAGCTACCTGAGAAGCTGTTTCCTCTTGCAAACAGACTGACAACAACTTCTGTCTCCTTCTTTCTCTCTCCCTTCTACACATGCATACATACATACATACATAATTTCTCTCACATGGCTTTTTCAAATGAAGAATGAATTGCTCCTCAAAGCTGATGCAGAAAGAATACATTGAAATAACACAAGAAAATAAAAAGATGGCAAAAAGATGGGAGAAAATTTATCCTGATTTTTTCACATGTACAGTGAGTTGTATAGTAGCCTGCAACAATATTCTGGGCACAAAAACCCCAGCAGATATGACTTTGTTGGCTTGCTCCTTTTGCTTTCAGTGGAACTTTGTGAATGTGACAAGCTCAACATGCACATACCTTCCTGTGGGATGTGAGTCCTCTGCTGACCCTTTCCCATTTACAGGCAGCAACCCCATAACACTTCACACCAGACACCTTTCAGTCTTACTTGCACTTTTGAGGCTGGAAACAGTCACCTGCTTGAGACCAGAAGGCTCAGACTTGCTGTGGTGGGCTTGCAAATGCGGGCAGTGCCTCTTTAGCCCCTGGAAACACATATATGCTCCTGCTACCTTTTCACATATAAGCAGACAGATATAATTTCAATGCTCACAGTAGTCATACATATATTTTCTCAATCAGGATCTTACAGTATTTATCAAGGATGCTGTCTTGGTGAAAACTGGGGACTGTAGAGACTGCTGCACTATGATTAAGAAAAGGAAAAATAAAGATGTTCTTGCCAATAATTATCCCTTAATAAATATAGACTATTTAATTAACACAGACTAGGTAAGTACTTGAGACTTTTATTTTAACAGTTACATCATTCATTAAATCCACATATTCATCTTTTCTAAATATGGACCGCAGTTTGTTTGATTTCATGGTGAATGGAAAGTATTTGTTGGAAAAGAATAGGGTAAAATTCAAATTCCCTTTTTAGTTTCACTCCAGGAAAGATGTGTCATGCAAATTTCAGTGTAGATCACAACTGCACATAATTTACCTCTAATCAATGTATTCCACAATGGCTAGGAACACATTTAATTTGGTTCTAATTTTAAGAAAACACTGTGCAAGAAGGAAACCTCAAACAAATTATATCAATTAATTTGTGAGTACAGAGGAAACCAACCCTTTTTCCCTGATTCTCCTATGACAGATAAAGAGAGGGAAATTAAATTATATTAACCAATATGGGGGGAAATGGAATGACTCATGGAACTGATGTTAGAAAAAAAGCTTTTCATTTCTAGGGCACTTGCTAAAAAGTGACCCATTTCAAAAGTGAGTAAGACTGGTTAATACCCATAAGATTTTTCAATATGTCCTGTAAATAGATCTGGTACTGATAGATCCTGACAAGCACGGAGAAATATCTTTTCACTTCCACAATGACTGCAGGTGTGTTATTGTTTTCACATTACATTTAGCTAATGAAACTTTAGTGAAATCAGAGTCCTTCAAGTCTCAGCAACAATTTTTTTTCCTTATTCTTTTGTTGTGTTCCACCGCCCCCCCCCTTTCTTTTCTATTTTATTAGGATATGAACTATAGAATCTTTGAACAAGCAGGGCTACTACACAAATAGAGATTTTATTCTTTCTGGAACAATAAGACAAATAAGCAAGCAGACAGTAGTATTGTGACAAGTGACATCCTGTTAGTCTCTAAGGAAAAGATGTGAAACCTGACTCATCAGTCTAATACAATTCTGAAAGACTGTTCCTGTGGCAGGATTCCAGTAGGCACATTTACCACCTGTGGAATAACTTTATCCTAAAGATCTTCCTAAAATGGAACAAAGAAAAACTCCACATGTGTAAAGCCCACACATTCCTTCATTAGGTCTCTACTTTTTAGGGAAAAATTCTGGAACAGAAATATGAAGCTCAACCATGCCAGAGTTCTGCAAACTGAAATTGCTTCAAAATTGCATAAGTACTATAATGAGGAATCTCAAGTTCAAGATAATCTTGCAGTTGTATCAAAAGTCGACACTTGCAAAAATCTTTTGAGTCATATTTGTGTTTATGCAAACTAGACATATTCCTACAGTCTGCAAAAATTGATCTCAAAATTATTCCAGAAGACAATATTTTATTTTGAAAGATGGAGGGCAACAGAGCTGGTGAAGGGTCTGGAGCACAAATGTTATGAGTGGCTGAGGGAGTCAGGATTGCTTAACCCGGGAAAATGAGACACATGGAGAACTTTATCCCTCTCTGCAACTACCTGAAAAGAAGTTGTAGACAGGTGGGGGTCAATCACTTCTCCTGGGTAACAAGTGACAGGATGAGAGGAAATGGCCTCGAGTTGTACCAGGTGAGGTTTAGGTTGGACAGTAGGAATAAGTTCTTCATCAAAAGA
Source organism: Catharus ustulatus (assembly GCF_009819885.2). Classification (NCBI taxonomy): domain Eukaryota; kingdom Metazoa; phylum Chordata; class Aves; order Passeriformes; family Turdidae; genus Catharus; species Catharus ustulatus. The sequence continues at coordinate 66,402,097 of NC_046225.1, read as the reverse complement.
GTTGTCAAAAATTGGAATGGACTGCCCAGGGAAAGGGTCGACACCTCATCCCTGGAGGTACTTAAAAGACCTCTAAATATCTTTTAAATGTAGGTGTTACACTGAGGAATGTGGTTTAGTGGGTACTTGGCAGTCCCCAGTTAACAGCTGTACTCGATGATCTTTCGGGTCATTTCCAGCCTAAGAGATTCTATGATTCTATTCTTGGTATTCTTAATGGAAATGGAAGAGCACAAATACTGGAAGGTGACAGGAAAACAAAAGCATTCACAGAAACTGACAGTTTCAGTTGACATACAATTCTAAAAATGGTCAGGTATGGATGTGTGTCAATGCTTCCTCTTTCTCCCACCAGTTCATTTTGCCTTTTTCCTCTTCCACAACATAAGGCATCAGTTAGACCCAGAATTCTGGATTGCAACATTTGGCTCTGGAATCAAGCTGGCGATTTGTTTATTTGTTTGGGCTTTTTTTTCCTGGAGTGCAATGCAAAAGTGTGAAGACAGAAATATGCCATTCTGCTGAGCAGCAAAATATATTGATTTCAGTGAAGTTTGTGTCAGGAGGTAAACAAACACTATCTAGCTTTATACCCAGAAACTTTACAACTATAATGCAAGCCTGAAATATTAATGGAGGAATACTATTGCCTCAAGCAAGTGGCACAGGTACTTGAATCTCTGCCTTTCATAACTCAGGGACAGGTTCTTCAAAATATCCAAACTATGTCTGTTCTTTCCCCAGACTAGTTGTACAATAGAGTTACTCCCGATTAAATTAAATATTCAGGACTTGGGCTATAAACAGAATGTTATATTTTGGGAAGGTACAACTCTTCTGCAGTGTCCAGAAAAAAATAAAATGGCGAGTAGAATCTTTTTCAAATGTAAGAACACATATAATCTCCTTCCATTTTCATCTGTTTTGTCTCTTTTTAAAGATTTGGTATATTGATATATTTTCACCTGACAGGAATGAAGACTAAAGTGCATTTTTTGCTATTTTTCAGTACTTCACAAACACGGTAGTTCTTACTAGAAATGCTGTACTACACCAGATTGTTATAAAACTTACCAAAGATGCAGGCATGGGGATGAAATTCCCAGGAGCCTTTTACTGGCATTTTCAACAAATGTGACAATGTTTAGCACTTCCAGGGGCCAGCAAACATTAAATTGTATTTTTCAGAAACTAATGAAGTAATTTATTTAGTGTTGCAGTGAAGTTCCAGGAACCAGCACATGAAAAAAACAGCATGTGTTCTTTTGCTGTACTATTGAAATTCTCATTTTCCTGCCTTACTTGTTCAAAATCTCCCCCAAATCTTACAAAGATGGTTTGATTCTGTTTTTCCTGAGTCAGTGTAAATCCAAGATAAGTCTCTGAAAGCCACTGGGAAACCAACGCAGTGGAAATGAAAGCAATCAAACATAAGACTGTAAAACAGTATGAAGCTTCTAGGATGAGGCCATTTTGATTATAGTTATTTATTATAGAGAGCACTCTAAGCAAGCACATCAAGAAAAAATTAACCCCACTTTGTGGAAGGGCTGATCTGCCAGGGACTGAGCTCTCAGGGATGCACAAAGCCCTTTGGATGGCTGCAGGGAAGGAGCACAAGCACACAGATGACAGCTCTGTCCTAAGCTGCTTGCTCAGGACCAGTTTAAGCAGATGCTAGATCAAAAGGGCAGAAAAAGCTGGGCTGGAAAAGTCGCCTTGGTTTGAACTCACACATGACCAGAGGGGCTGCAGCAGGACAATATTCTCTGGCATTATGGCACTATGCCTCTGGGCTCTGAAAATCCCCTCCTGCAGGACAGGCATAACTTCTCATGGGCATGCAGCAGACCAGTGCTCATAATTCAGGGTACCAGCTCTGTGTTCTTCACCCTGCCCCAGCCCTTTCACCTTCACACATTAATCTTTCTGCATCAGGATCTTTCCAAAATAATTTAGTTTGCCTTTCCTCAGCCCCTCACTGCAGAGATGTTTCTTCACACTCTCACTAACAGGTACAGCTTCTGTTGGTGAAGGTAATCAATGGCTACCATCTGCCTTGAGCAATAAATAACCAGGGTATTTTCTACAGCATTTTCTAGGCACTGTCCTCCCATCACACCCATCCTTTTACTCTGCCTACCCACCCATCCACCCACCCCCACATCCATCCGCAGGAACATGTTTTTGCAGAAAATATTCTGGCTCAGAGGCACCTCCACTCTAAGAAATGGAATTGGCAGGTAATAAATAGGCCTGCACTATGCTGCTTTCACAGAAACACTCAGGGCTAAGGCTTTTAAATATGAACACAGGTTATTAAGAGTGCACAGCTCTCTTGGAGCCTCTATTATCATGCACCTTTCACTGTGTGTTTCACTGAGTGTATTAAAAAAAACCAAAAAACCTAACACCAAAAAGCCCTTCTTTCAGTAGGGTAAAGAAAGAAAATCAAGAAACTGTCAGGACAAAATTGACACTGTAAAATGCAAACTCTGTGCAGTGGAATAGCAGGGGTTCCCACAGCAAGTGAGTTGCTTAGGAACAATAACTTGTAGCCCCCAATCATCCCCCCAAACAAAAGAGACCTAGTCCCCCTCCAGAAACATAGAATTGAAATATTTATACCCTTACTTGAATCTCACTCCCATCTTTTCATGGGATGAACTTCCATCTGGGGAGCACAGGACAAGCCATTCCCCAGTGCTGCCTGGAGCTCCTCCACAAAAAAATGCTACCCCCAGAAATTCCCAGGAATGGGGAACCAGAGACCAAGTGCACATAATGGCTCTCCAAACCCACTGCTCCTACACCTCCTACAAGCAGCTCTGGGCAGACTCAGGAAGGGGTCTCTGCCCCCAAACAGAGGGATGGAGCAACCTCACCCTGCCCTGTGTGCTGAGAGCCTCAGTGCCCCTTGGGCTGAGCTTGTTTGCCGTGCAGGGGGTTTGCATGCTGATTCCTCTGCCTTGGTTCCATGGAGGAAAATGGGAATGAAGGTTTTCCACAGAATGGGGGGAGAATGCCACGAGCTCCTTCTCCCACAAGGGCTGTGGGAGGTTATCCACAGCTGAAGCTCCCTGTTGTACCTCACTGCTCTCAGCTCATCAGGACTACCCCATCTTACCTTGTGAGCCCAGTGCAAATCAATTACTCCCAAAACAACATTTTTTCCTCCTTTTACTGATGAGTTTTGTAACCTCTGCAATTTCTTTGGAGCTGTGTTACAATTAATAATTTATTCTGAATTAAGATTTTTTTTTTTCCTAATTCAGTTCATTTTTGTGCCTCTTAAGGTCATTTAGAATTTTGTGTCTTTCATGGATAATTGTTTTCATTAACATAGCAGTAGTCTTGGAAACAGCTAAGCAGAGCTTTTTACCCATCATCCTGCTTCATGCAATGAGTTAAGCAAGTAAAAATATGCTGTTCTCATATGTGTTGTCATACACAGAGCTGTTCTGGGAAACTGGTGTGTAGAGCTGCAGTGAACTCTCCCTGCCCCTCCAATACACACTCAGCTTCTGTTATTTTTGACACAGCAGTTTCAGAAAAAGATAAAAGATAATCTGAAAAATGCCTTTAATTACCACAACAAATGTTCCAGGATTTGGAAAAGCTCCCTTACGTGTTGAGCTAATTAAGTTGCAAGTCTAAGGTAGGAAAATTTTGGGTTTAATTCCTGAATCTGCTCAAGTAATCCAGGCTAAAAATTTCTCCTTGTTTTAATATATCTGACCATTATGTGTTTGATATGCTAATTGCTTCTAGATTTTATATTTGTTTAGTAGAGCAACCTTCCACTGCACAGTTCCATGGATTTTTTTTCTCAACACCATTTAATAATCCTTGTATTTCATCATTATACATTTTCTCTCTGAAGCTGTGTCTTCATTTTTATCATATTCTTTACTGTATTCCTCAAGCTAAAAAGAACTCTACAATTTTTTTTTTTTTTTGAGAAACTTTTAAGTCCTGGGCTTTAATTTCTCACAGGAATAGACACAAAGCTGGGATTGGGGAGTTAGTATATATGAAACTGAATTTCATGAGAATTCAGTGGACTTGAGACCACTGTAAAGTAAAGTACATTGTTCTGAAATCTTTTTAAGGTAGAATTTCTCAAATATGCTCATTCAAGCCAGCATTTCACAATGTTTATGAAGGGATATATCTAGTAAAAAGGTCCCCAGAGCAGGCATTATGTTAATTTTGTAAAATTCTCTAGGTTCTTTGAGATTATGTATGTGCTATTCCTTTCCAATTATATTGTATAAGTGTATTCAAAAGCAAGGTATCTGCTAACTTTAAATGGGTGCATGTGTAGCATTGAAAGTTGTGTTGTTTTGTTTTTAATTAGATAATGTTAAAAATCAATAATCAAGGTGTATTAAGAGGATTTATAGATCATCAAGCCAAATAAAGGGAATAGCTGTGATTTCTTCTGACATTCTTTCAGAAACAGGTATGCAATTATCTTGTTTGTACTACAGCATGAGAAAAAATTCAAACTTGATGACAGAACAAAAGGGAATTATGCAGGGAAGCTGTTGCAGGGGACCTACCACATCTGTCCTGGCTAATTTCTCTCACTGCTAACAAAGATATGGCTCATATTTGAGCTGCATGTGCTTAGAATTAACTTCAGCTGAGGGATGGTTTATAAATTTCTCCACCAGATTACAGAGCCAGTAATCTAAATTCTGTTACCCTAAGCAGGCAGATTAAGTCTACTTATTTAATTTGAGCCCTCTCCAGTTCAGCCTGTCTGTAACAGGGGAAATCACAACCAAGCACAGCCTTCCAGATGCACCCACAGGTAACACCCACCACACTGATTATGAAGCAAAATAATCTGCTATAAACTGAAGGTTTATATTAAACATTTGTTTGTGTCTGTGGCATGTGATACAGCTGATTTCAAAGTAACCTGGAAATTCATTGCAGCACTTTCTCCCTGAGTTCAGAGGGTCCTTCTTTACAACATAAAGTAAATAAAATTGTTCTACAGGTAAGATTTTACACTGACTGTTTTAAAGCACACACTGCACAGTTCTTTTTATTTAGCTGGCTGATCTGGAACCCTGTAGGCCATAGACCACTCCATTGTTACTTGTCTCCATTTTCTCTTTGAGATGAAGCTTTTGTCAGTGATCTTATCTCCCAGGTTCCTAATCAAGTATTAAATATTACAGACCAAACCAAATTTTCCATGGTATTCTCTAAGAAACATAATAATTTGATGGTATTGCTCAACTTAAAATTGTCTTTTATGTAAATTGACTTCTACAACAACCGGCTCACAAATAAAACCTGACAACCTTATTATGCTGTTGGAAAAAAACCCCAAACAACAAACAAAACTTTTATTAAAGTAATGATTAAAATCTGGCCATTCCTACATTCAGATTCCCTAAATCATGTTTTTGAATATAAGTGATGAGCAGAATGTTTCTGCAGGGTATGAGGAGCAATCCTGTAACAAAAACAAGAGCTGCAGCACAAAATGCCAGTGTGCACTGTTTTATAAGACCAGATACACTTAGGGGAGGATGGAGGCATCAGGAATCTGGGGATTTATTCCCATCCCTCCTTGAAGTTGGGGTTTCCCCTCTCCCAGGCAGGTGAGCAGCCTGTGGCCATTCCCTCTCCTCCTGCCCAGCTCAGCTGGCTGCAGCCTCCTGGCAGAGCTCAGCCCAGCAGCTCTGCTGAAGCCTCAGTTTCCCAAAGGCACTCAGGAAGATTAAACTGGAGTGACTAAGCATGCACCTTATTTTTCCAAGCAGTTCTCCTCAGAAAAAAAAAATAAAAAACAAAACAAATCATCATTTCTGGTTAAACAGATAGTATGTACCTTTATTTTAAATAGCAAAAGCAAAAACAACTCCATGAAAACAAAATGATGAAATAATGTTTAAACTCAAAATGTTAAATGTGGAAGAAGAATCTATGTTAACTGGGGAAAATTATGTCTAAGTGATCCAGATTGAGGATTTTGCTAGTTTGGTTTCTTTGGTTATTTGCAATTGTTTAAATCTTTCTGCAGTCTGATTTATCCTTCTTTGAATTCATTTATTTATTTATTTATTGCTAGCACTTTCCCATGTCCTTGGATGGTACAAGTACAGAAAAAAATAAACCAAAAATATCAACATTTTGTGTTTTTTTCTTCCTCTGAGAATGCACATATTGGGGCACACTGGGAATAAACTGCAGCATCCCAGCATATAGTTCTTTCATCATTGATTGCCTTTAATTACACTCAATTTATAGCATTAGTGCTGCAAAGCAAGGGGTGTCCTGTTCAGTGTTTTTTTCAGCTGGCTAAGCATTAATGGATGATGATTAACAAAAAAAAAACCTCTATGCCTTGCCAGTCCAGGCTAAAAGCAAATTGTTAATTTGGCCAGTGTGTGTTTGTTGTCCACATATCTAAAAAAGCAAGTAGCATTAGTGCTGTTGCTATAAAAATGTGGCATTAATTAGTAGACCAGCATAGGCACTCTTTTACTTGCTTTTTTTTTCAGGTTAAAATTCAATTGCAAAACTGCTTCACAACCATTTGGTCAAGCTGAATACATTGGAGGTTAATTTGTTATAAAACTGTATAAATATAAATATCCACATGCCAACAGCAAATGCTGTGCTCTGTCACCAGATGGTTGAGATTTGGGTGGAGGATGGGGCAACAAACAGTCAGAAGTTAACAAATAAAGCCATAAGAAATCAAGACACCTAAGTGGCTGTAGCATTGCTCACTAACCTTATTTTGACCTCACTTGGTCCATTCCTTTCACCATGATAGAAATGGAACATTTGCAGTCATCTACCAGAAAGACCTCCCACCAGACTGCACCTACATTTCTCCTCTCTTGTAGATGGGAAGCAGAAGCATCCCCAAGACCTACCAGTAAAACTTTACATTGCAACAGCTCCAGCTTTAGCTCAGTTTTTTGACAGTAAAAGGTTGCAAACTTTGTAGTTCCTCTAGAACTCCCTAGATGCAGATGTAACAAGCTCTTGTACGTGGTGAAATAAGATAAATAAGAGTGCAAATATATAGAATGTCTTTTCTTATGTCATGCACAGTTACCAGTTATCAGCTAAACCCATCTGTTTATGCAATATTTTGTAAGTAACTCCCCTTTCATTGAAGAGGAAACCAGATTTACCACAAGCTGAAGATTTACCATTTGGGAGTCTCTTATGAAAAACTGACATATCCTAAGGCTGTGTCAGAATAAAACTACATGAAATGATGAAATGATGGTAGAATGACTCTTAATTAGTCTTAGTTCAGGGATTGTGTTTTTGCTTGCAAAATACGTATTTTATATTCTAAGGATACTCTCAAATATATTTATTTTTAAAATATAAATGTTATAAAATTTTTTTTAAAAAAGTTTATTTTTACTCTTACATTTTTCAGTGTATTTTAGCGAGCCTGTAATGGAATAAAATGGCTCTAAGTCTTTTCAAGGAGGAAAATACCTAGTACTTTTTATTTTTTAGAAAATTTTGCAGGTTTGGCTTTTTCATCAGTCAAGCATAGTTCAGTTTGGTTTTTTTACTTCTCTGAATTTCCTTGGATGTGTTTGGGGGGATATGAGGCCTGCAGTCCTTAGGAAGGATATAGTCACTGGGAGCTAGAGGGAAAAGGCATCTCTGATCCTCTCTGTATCTCTGCAACAGCAAGAGCTGGCTCAGAGCTCCACTGTCCAAACTGCTGTTCCACACCACACAACAGAACAGTCATTTGGTTTTTCATGTTCCATAGGAGAAAGAACATGGTTTCAAGCATTAGTAGTGAAATAATTCTGATCAGCACAGTTAGTAGCTAATATCAGAAAAATATCATGACTTTGTATACACATTCTGAAGTCACTGGTTAATTTTTTCCCTGTATCATATTGCAAGATTTTAGATAATGCACTTCTTGATTATTGTCAATAAATCTTTACACCTTTCCAGTCTTTTTTCTCTCACTGCATTTAAAAAATTATTTTTAGGTTCCTTGGATGGGTTTTTCTTATTTTGTTTTGCTTGGTTTCATTTTTTTTTCTGTCCAAATTAATCTAATTTCTAATCTCTTAGCCCTGTGTGCATAATCTTTTTGGGACTTTTGATCTCTAAACTTCAAAAAGATTCAACCTCTGAAGAGCTATATATATACTTCAGTTTTTCCAGATTTAAGTCCCTGTTTCCAGTTAATATTGAAGATGTTTATACTCATAGGATAATGAGGTGTGGTTAGTTGGAGTCCCTATGGTATATGCCACCAGACAGATATCTTCAGCACTGTAAAGGAAGACTCTTTATCACTGCCACGTGTTTACAATTTGCCAGGCAGTTTCCAGCCCACATGAGTATGCTGCTATCCAAGCCAATCTGAATTAATTTAGCAGTAAGATTTCATGAAATGCACTGCCAAATGCTTTACTGAACTCTAAATATGCCACATCCTCAATTTTCCCTTCACACATTTATATTAGAATGGCTGGTGAGGGAAATTTTCAGAGACATGCATATTTAACACAGAACCCATTAACTTTCACTTACAGCTTCACTTTGATTTACAAAGGCATTTAGGGACCCAGTTTCCATTGGTGTCATGTTGTTACTTAGGAAAAAACATTCTAGTATCAAAAACAGAAACTACATTTCAGAGCAGGTTATTCTTCCTAGCCTTTCCCTGTTCAGTTCCTTCCCAGCTATGCTAGAGGAAAATTGATTGTCCAGTGGATCCTGGAATCATTTCAACCCATAATAATGTTTCATATCTTCATAGGAAGAAAGGCAACTATTCCTGACGGATTTTTTATTTTCCATCTACTGTTCAAACAGGCAATAATCACTAGGGTCCAGATTTTGGGTGAAAAAATCTCATTAAAGGTGCTTTTGTCTCTCATTAGTAGTACTAGAAAAGGTTGTTGTGATTTCAGTGGTCCCTGCAGGGAAGATGAAGCAAACTGCACAGAAATCCCACAGGACCTTGCTGTGTCAGTAGGGAATATGCTTCACAGGTAATTTTGAACAGCATGGGTTAAAACAGGGTAAAAGTAATGAAATAATGCCCTGATACCTGAGTGCATTTAAGGTCAGAGCTCTGACAGGGAACAATTATTTGGCTGAGTACCGCTGCTACTGTTGCAGGAGGAGATTAAAAGGAAGATAGTTTAGCAAGATCAACTTTTAAACCACTCTGGCTCTTTAAATTGCTGTAACTACCTCCATGCAGTGGTTCATTATCAGCATGCAATGAACTTCACTTACAGTTTCACCAAGTTTCCTTTGCAGCACCCAGGCAGCATGAACAGGCTGGTCTCGAAATGAAGGCACAAGAAATCACTTTCTACCTCTTCAATTCCCAGAGCAGCAGAAAGAGGGTTTGACACGAGTGCTAACCAGCATCCAACTTCTCAGTGTCTTGGTTAGGAGAGGAGATATTGTGGAGATGATAGAAGTGCTTAAAGATTCAGGTGCAGATGAATGGGTCCTAATGAACACCATGTTGAACATGAACCGCCAATGTGCCCTTGCTGCAAAGGGCAGATTTTATCCTGAGCTTTATTAGACAAAATACCCTCCCCTCTACCCAGCTCTGGTGAGGCCACACCTGAATTGCCAGTCCAGTGTCCAGTTCTGAGCTCCTCACTGCAAGAGAGACATGGACAGTCCAGAGGGAGTCCAACAAAAGGTCACAAAGGGTTACAGTGGCTGGAGCACCTTTCCTGTGAGGAAGGGCTGACAGACCTGGGACTGTTCAGCCTGAGGAGAAGGTGGCTTACTGAGCTGTATCAATATACAGAAATACCTGAAGGCAGGGTGCAGAGATTAGTGAGCCAGGACCTTTTCAGCACTGCCCAGTGACACCAACACAAGAGGCAATATACACAAACTAAGCACAGGAGATTCCCTCTGAATATCACAAAATTGTTTTTAGTTGTGATATTGTGAACACTGGCTTAGGTTGCCCAGAGAGGTTGTGGAGTTCCCATCTTTGGAGAGAGTCAAATGCCATCTGGACATGGTTCTGGCTCTACCTGGCCCTGTTTGAGCAGAGGTCACTTCCCACCTCAGCCATTCTGTGAGTTTGTGACTGTGTGACCACTGCAAAATATCAATGCACTGGAGCAAAGCTGTCAGCAGGATTGTGTCTGTTTTGATAAGAGATTCAAGCGAGAATGTCATAAAAATTTTCTATCTTTAGCTTTCCCAGGTAGAAAGATCATCTTATCCCTGCTCTGCTGGGGCTGAGGTCTCAGATAGAAAGGGAGACAGATATTCAGACTTCCCTTCTTCCTGATTTAATTTAATGTTTAATTTTGTATTTCACTGATCTGACCTGAAACAGGTGAAATTCTCTTCCTCCACCTTCTCTTTAAAAATAAAATCACAGATAATAAAAACATTTACTTTCAAGACTCATTTACTTTCATGTCTCTCAAAATGGAGACAAATGTTGAAATCTCAGTTTATGCTTGTGAAATGTTTGTTCCTTGGTCATCTGTATTCATGATCTATAATTAGAGGCTGTGTGCTCCCTATTTTCAGGAGGTTCTATATCTGTTTGATATGCTAATTTCTGCTGGATTTTATATGTGTTTAGTACAGTTACCTTTTATAGCATTTCTCCATGGTTTTTTTCCTCAGCACTGTTTAATAACCCTTGTATTTCAGCTCTGAAGCTGTGTCCTTATTGTGAACACATTCATACTCTATCCCTTGAACTAAAAAGAGCCCCACAAACGTTTTGTTAAACTTTCAAAGGCTGGGTTTTAGCTTCTCATAGGAATGGACTCTGGGCTGGGATTAAAGCCATCAAAACTCCTGAAGTTATTGACAGAGTTAGCACACATGGAACTGAATTTTACAAGAAATCAGTGGACTTGAGATATCTCAGTAAAGCACATTGGTCTGATAGTAAGGTAGAATTCCTCAAATGTGTTCATTCAATTCAGCATTATAGATAAAAGCATATTGCAGAGGAAACATTGGGTCAATAGTTTAGCTGTGTGTTTCAGCAATGTAAATAAGGCACATGAAGACATTATTTCCTGCAGAAATAATGTAGATGACCACATCTGAGAGAAACAGAAAAAAACAAACAAGGGAACAGAGTAGTCATAATACAGACAAAACACTGCTTGACAATGGTTTTCATTCTGGTTCTGGAAACTTTCATACTGCATTATACTGGGCAGGGAGTCTTGCTCAGTGGTCCTTTCCAAAGAGTCAACCTTCAGTAACAGGAGTAACGTGCTCAGTAACACGAGGGTCACACTACCAGGCAGGATTTTGGGGTTTTGCCTTGCTGTGCAGTATGAAAAGGGCCTGAGGCTCTTCTGCTTTCTCCACCTCACAATTTTCCTATTGTTGCAGCTGTCTGGGCAAGGGTGATGTCCATGATGTCTGTGCCTCTCCTCCCATGCTACACTGTGGTTTTGTGGCTGTGCCCCTTTCAGGGTCAATTCACTGTTAAAATCAGGAAGAATTTTCTGGCTGCAACATATTTGAGGGGACAGATATGGGAATTGTGAATTTGTGGAGCATCCTGGACATCCTCTCCATGTGATGGGCAGTGACAGCAGGGTGGCTCCTGGCTGAGCACACAGACCTGAACAGAGCAGCATTCTCTCTGATGGTCTGATCAATCACAAATCCTTGAGCTTTTTCCCAACTAGTGATCATTTGTGTTATTTAGATATTTCATGGTCTCCAGGAAAATAGTTTTTGAAGGTCACCTCTATGTATGTTATCCTCATAAATCTAGACTCTCCTGCACAATTCTTTGTACACTTTTTCCTTGTGATCATCCACCCAGAAAAGTGTGAAATTTTGTCCATTGAAAATACATAGGTTTTTTTTTTTATAATTCAGGTCTTTACTGCTTCTATTTCTCTCTAGATATCTATTACTCTTGCTGTAATAATAAGCAGAACCATCTGTGTCTGACCAGGTTTTGGCATCATTGGTTTCTAGTAGCTGTGTACAGATTGAAAATTTTAGGGCAGCTAAAAGACATTGGCAAGAGTCAAGCATACTTAAAAACAACAACAGCAGTCTTTTAAAAACAATTGTTTGAAAAAGGGCATATACACAGAGAAAATAAATACCTACAACTAAAATGTTCCTACTTCTCTATCTTGACATTTTCCCCCTCAAAATTGCTACCAATTTTCTATTCCTTACATTAGATATTAATACTTTGTTCCATTCTTATTTATTGATATTAAAAGTTTTTGGGTTTTTCTTGATAACACCCAAGCTGGTTGGATATAAATCCATAGCAGCTGGAGAACCTGGTGTTTTGCCTAAGCATGTGAGGCAGCCCAGGTTTTCTCTGAGCCATACAGAGAAGTGTGGCTGTGCTGACTGACCTACAGCATATGGCAGAGTTTCCCTCTGTCTACCTTTCCTCATTGGAGACAGTGATTTACACTAAATCTATTAGATGGGAAGTTGGAGACACGTAGCATGAGAGTGTTTTCCTGGGAAAACATTTAAATTGTTAAGAAGTAAAATTCCAGCAAGGAATATGTATGGTTTTGAATGTGCTAAAAAAGTCTTCATATTTTCTTGGGTTTGCTCTTCCATGCTCTGGTCTGGAGAAGGAAACTGAAATTTCTCAGAGCCAGGAAAAACTGTGTGTAGGGAGGACCAAAGAAGTAATGATCCCTATGTGAATATCTTCCAGATATGGCCATCCTGAATGCTTTTGAAAAGTGCATTCTTCCATGCACACTGACTTTGCCTCTAAACAAGAATCAAGCCCCTTTTGCAGGGTGCTGCCCTGCCTCCCACCCACAGAGCACCTGAGTGTCCCCAGTCCTGATGTGGCACCACTGCAGCTCTCAGAGCATCCCCCTTCCAGGCATCTTGGGCAAAACTTGACTTACTCTGTGAGACAGATGTTAACAAATGTTCTGGGATGTTGTGAAACCTGGTCACAAGCAGGAGCTGGTCTCACCATAATTTCAGAAATGGGCAGCCAGGCAGGGTGTAGGAGGCAAAGCAACTGGTTTGGGTGATAAGGGAAGAAAAACCAGAAACAAGGAGATGAAGAGAAAGTTGGCAGAAGGAGAATAATGAGTCTATTCATTAAATTGATACCATGTAAGATCATAGAATCATAGATTCAAGATGACTAAAGGTGACAGAATCTGGATTAAATAATACAGTAATCAAAGCATTTTTATGAATTGGAAAGCCACCAAGTTAGCTGTAAAGTCCCAAGCATGCTAACATTAACAATGGGGAGCAGATCAATTGCCAGCTCAGGAAGCAGCATTTCCTTGTGAGAATGCCAAGAAACACATGGCCACGACATCATGCTGAGAAGTGTCCTTTGCAGTCACACAGATTTATACATTTGACTGCTATTTCATAGTGCAGTTCCTGTCCTTCTTATAATGCAATTCCTCCCTGCTCCACTCCATCACCTCCTTTTTTTCCTTAGGCCACTGATATATAAGGGCTCTGATGTGCAACAAAATCTCACCTCTGTAGAGTGCTGTGAATTGAGGAGCTTCTGCATCCCTTCCCTCTTGCAGACATTTTCTCTATTGATTTTTTCATTCCTTGACATTGCATATTTTCAGGGACACACAAACTTCTTGAAAGCTGTTATTAACTTTTGTCTGTGCCCTATTAGAAGAAACTGTAGCTTAGAAGAATTATTTTTTTCTGTGTATTGCTATTAAATAATTTAAAAATGAAATTAAAATTTTTCCTCTGCCTTATTTTCATGAACGCATCTGGTAAGAAGCTGCAGGCATCTTTGCCCTGCCCCAGGCTATTTGCCAGCAAGATCTTATTGAAATCTCCTTTTCCAAGCTGCTGAGTCCCACCCATGCCTTTACCCTCAGAACAGACTGGGTTGCAGCATGTGGGGTCTCAGGACCCACAGCACTTTCCCAGATTTGAGATCTGAGTGTGCAGCTCTCACTGTTGGATCATCTATTTTGTCAGCTGTGCTGGGACACTTTGAGAAGGCAGCTGGAAGGTCATCAGGTTCTATTTGTTTGTTTTCATTCCCCAGTCTAGCTTCCAGAATAAACTGAGAAGTGAGGTTATGGGATTACTTGGGAATGTCTATCTGTGTTGTAAATAGAGATGCATGTTTATGTTTTCTATAAGTACAGACTCTAAAGAATTCCTGAAGTGCCCTATTTTCTGTAAGTGGGTATTAGATTCAATTCATAGACAGATATGTGAATTTAAATTATGGGAACAGTCAAGCAAAAGGAAATCTGGAAGACAAGACAGCCCTATGGCAGGTCCAGAGGCAATAAACAAAGGCTCCAGTCTATGTATATACAACATTTTCCTCGTCAATCACAAAAATTCTTACCTCTTAAATTTTAAACAAACTGTACAATAGATTAATGTATTTTTACTTATTTTAGTTTTAAATTTTACAACCCCCAAATTTTAAATTACTAATTTGGAAGTCAGCCCCCAGTTGTTCTAAAAATATGGTTATATTAATCCCTCTAGAGTTCTTATAGAAGAACTCAATACACTTCATAGAGTTGAAATTAGAACAAAGAATTTCAGGATATTTTTCAAAATAAGATAAATTACATGTGGATCTCTTTTGTTCATTATTATTTTACAGAAATTCTAAATTAAAAGTATGACCTTTTTAGTATCTTTTTAAAAAAACTTATACCAAGAAATTACAGCAAACCTTAAGAATATGTGTGTACGAACACACAATTTTATGAATTTTCCATAGAATTTTCAAAACCCTTGTTAAGAATGTATTTTATATCTGCAGCAGCTTCTAACTTGTTCCATATCCTAGATATGTCACAACTGGGAAAAAAATGCAAAGAATATCAAGAATCTTTGGGTGAAATTTTGCTTTTGTGAGGACATTTTTGGAACAATAAAAATTGGGTGAGCAGTCCCACCCAGCTTTAAACAAAATGTGTTTTTCTGAGGAGCTATATCTGAGTCCTTAATACAAACACAGCCTTTTCCTCAATCCCTGTCCTGGCAGAGATTTAGCACATTTTACGACCCAGGAGCGTGTGGGGAAGAACTGCTGTTATCACTCAGCTGCATGCTGGGAGATGTGAGTTGTTAGCAATAAGTGATGCAATTAAGTATTTCTTGGAGTGATCTTCATACTAAATTATGGCTCCATTTTGAACCACGCATCACTAATAACACTGTACCTGCTCTGTAATTAGGTGACTACCCTGTATTCCTGATGTACTCATGAGCTGTACAGCAAGAACAAGCTACTCCACAGCCCTTCAGAAAGCCATCTCTCACTGAGACACAATAGACACCATCTAGTCAATACAAAATGTCTTTTAAATACTGTTTCCAGAGTTAGCAGTGATCAGAACTGCTTTTTTCCCCCCCAACAGTATAATTACAATCCAAACTTGAACATCTTGTGGATTTTCAACAAACATTTTAATTGCAGCACACAAACTCTTATAGTTCTCAAGTGCACAAAGTGCTTCTTGTCTGTTATGTACATCACAGTGGACCCTAAACAGAGACCTCAGAACCTGCCTACTCACACAGAGCACCAGACACCCTGTACGTCTCCTGGTGCTGTGTGACCAGGTGGGAGCTACTGCACAAGGAGGGGGCCCATAGGATCTATATATGCACAATTTATTCATAGGTGCACAAGACATCTGTTAACTTTCAGTTAAAAAGTCAACTAACGGTTAGCTTGAGAAGGACCAAGATGTTGGAAGTAGTATTTTTTTATAGGCAGCACCTCGGTTTCATAAAAGGCTGTCGGGTTTTTTTTTGAGAAGATTGAGACCATTTTTTCTTGAAAAAGTTGATTGACAAGAATACATTTTTCCAACAGGTTGAGATTTATGGTTTGTTCTAACATTGAACCAGTTAAATTCCCAATTCAAAAGTCCTGAAGTCAGATATTCTTCCCCATATCCACCAAGACCTTGCAGAGCACCATTCTCCAGCCTCTTCCTGCACCCCCAGGAGCTGCATCTGCTGACATGGCACATCTTCCACCAGGGACCACTCAGAGTGAATTTACCTCATGTACACACAATTATCGTGAGTGACTGGAACAAGGAATGTTCTCCTGTAACTCACCCTGTTAAGCAAACGTTCCTGAGCTGGCGAGATGTGTTGCAGGAAGACCCTGTGTGGTTCTGCAGCAGAACACACCTTTCCTGCTGTGGTGCCTCTTGTCCCCCTCACTGCACACAGCCCAGGGTGGTCACTCTGACCTGAGTGCAGAGAAAAGCACATCTCCCTTTGTTTGTATTGCCTGCCTGAATCGTGAGCCTCAGCCCCGAGTGCCACATTGCAGGTGCCATAAGCATTAATAAGAGCAGTGAATATGAAGACAGACTGCTGCTCTGTTAGTAATTACAGGTTTTTCAAATAACATAATTTCCTAGTTAACATTAGAGAAGTGACTGAGAATTGCTATAAATGTAAACATATGGATGTGGGAGCCTCTTTCCTGATATCAGCGTTTTCCTGAAAGCAATTTAAATGAGAGAAGTGCAAAAGGAATTTATTTTTAGAGTATGCTTTCCATAAGTGTTTATAGAGCTGAATGAAGTAATGTAGAAGTTTTCAGAATAAAAAGTGCAGTCACCTTGAAATACACACTTAATATGAATTTTAAATAGAACTCACAGCTCCATATTACCACCAACACTTTACAAAATACTGAACTGAATGCCAGAGCATTATTTGAACCTTTCCAATCTGTTCTTTATAACCTGAACACTGGAATTTTGTGGGTGCATTGATTAGACTTCACAGAGCTTCAAATGTCACAGCAGAAGCAATGATATCCCAGTGTTTGTTTGGGGTGAAATACACCTATAAAGGGTTTTGCTATGGCCAAGTAAGATTTTACTTTCTCTAAGCTATCTGCCTTTCTGCTTGATTTGACTGCAAAGATCCAAATGTATTTGCACAAATGCAATGTTATAATTTACTAAGTGGGAAGAACTGAGGTACTGGCTTGTGATGCCTGTTCATCCTCAGGGGCTCCTTGTGTTTGGGTATATGAAGAGAAAGGTAGTGAGGTCTTAAATGCAGAGCTCAGAGATCCTATCTGGAACCAGAAACTTAAATGAGTCTTAGAATATGTGACCAGATCAGCAGTTTATAGACATTCTCTCATGGAACAGCATCAGAAGGGAAGGCCCTGGTGAGGACAGTGCCCTTAGTTTGACACCTTGTGGATTTATTTAATTTCACCAAGAAAACTCTTATGATTGAACATTGACTTTAGAAAACCTCTATAAAGGTCTGAAGGAAGAGTTTTTCAATGGAATGAGTACAATATATCGTGGGGACAGCATGCTGGGGAAGAAATGTGATGGCTTCATTTATGTTACCTTTGTAGTTAGAATTATTGAAAAAAACTAAACCACAGTTTTAAAACAGTTTAATCATACCAATAATTTACATTATATCAATAGAGCCCAGGCATCCCTGGAAACATTTGCTTTTATTTCAGCAAGTTTGGAATCCTCATCAGACCTCTTGAAAAATCATATTGACTGAAAGTAAACTCCCCAGAAAGATTACAGTGCCTGGGACTTCACACAAGGATTAAGCTCTTTTTTTAACCATGTGTTCCAAATGACTTGATTGTTATAAAATTCACCAAATAACAGACCTACAAGTGTCTTCAAGTGCTTTTCGAATTAAGAGAATAATTTTGCCTTTTTTGGTAATTAATTTATTTTTTCCGTCAGCATTTAGTGTCAGGTTGAAGTCCCACTGTAAAACTTTTTTTAATAAAACAGGGAAGTAAAAAAAGAAAATGGTGACTGTTTTACCAAGAACAGTTATGAGTAATAGGAATATACAGTGCCTAATTGCAGTTTTGCTATTCACAGAATAGAGAAACAAAGTCCACCCACTTGCTGAGGATGAATGGGTTGATGCTGTAATAGAGACACCTGCATGTGGCAAATCAAAATTTAAATTTCAGGATGCAGAGATTGCATCAGCAAAGGTGGAGGGGAAACTGCTGCTGTGCAGGTCAGAGACTTTTTCAGAATCCCGCTGGGTTCCTATGACCCGGCTTCCCACCAGGGTTGAGGACCTTCAAAGAGAAACCCAAACTGAAAAAACTTACTGGTTTCAAAACATCACCTTTCAGGTCTTCCTAAAGTGCAAGCACAACCTGTGTGCGATGCCATCAGCCAGTGCTGAGACAAGCCCTTAGCAGGAATCTGACTGGTAGGCAGGGAGCAGAATGAAAAAACTTCTTGCTGTATTGTCAGCTTGTAATTCATGGTGAAATTGGAGTTATCACAAACGAGAATATTCATATGATGAAAGGATAATGGAAAACGGCTTTTCTGGCCACCTCATCAGATGAACTTAAGCTTCATTTTGGGCGATGCAAAATCTGTATTTTAAGTCTGAAAAAGAATTGTTTGGTTGCACATTGTGGCACAGAAACACAGAGGAGTGGAGGCTTCAAGGCCATGCTGACAAGACATGAGCAAAATGAACAATAATATCTTAAAATTACAAAAGACACACAGCCAATTTAATGCTCTTTCACACCAAACTCAGCTGTCCTCAGCTCAACAGTGCTGAGCTGAGCTGAAAGGTCATGGAGGCAAAGCTGGTATTAACTCCTGACTTTGGACAAGCCCAACCCCTCAGACTGGCAGTCTTTTCTGAGAGAATATTCAGCGCACATAGGTTAGGCAATCATTAGTCAATTAAATGAGGTGATCTGGACCATGGTCTGCAGGAACTTCTCCCATTCCCTACTTGCCCAGTCTATATTCCTAATTAAGTTACAGTGGCTATCAACCTGAATAAGACTTCTCGCTACTGGGCAATCACAAGCTGGGATTTATTCTTTTAGAGTCTTCTGTAAAGCCCAGAAAAATCAATGCTGCTCCTGAGGATAGCAGTGTATGACCCCAGGCACCCAAGCCATACTTTTGACATCACTGGAATGGCTTATATATGTGAACTCTGTCTTCAGCTAAGTTAGAAAAATACTTCACAATCAATAAATTGTGACTGCTTCCTTTTTTCCAGATGACAGTGCTCCTCAACATCCACAAGCAACATGTATAAGTCAACCTATTAATCCAAGAGGACATTGCACTGCTTCTGTAACTGATAGGATGTTTGTTGGGTTTCATTTTTCTGATAAAGCTACACTTTTGTTTCTTGGATGTAGTTTTAGAGTTCACTAATGGACTGGATATTGTCCTGGAATGAAAAGAGATCCAGTTCTATTATTCCATACTCAGTTCATTTGCTTCATCCTGCTCATCACCTGTTTCTCTCCTATTTTTGGTTTTTTTTTTCCCCTGAGGATCTATTCTCTGCGTATATGCACAGCAAGTTTTCCAATGGGATGTTCACCAATGAGTAACTTTATTTACAGAAAAACCAGCCAGACAGAGAGACTCATGTTGAGATCAGGCGTAGGCAAGATTTCTTGGCAGGAGCTTGGCATGGCTGCATCATACAAAATCATGAGCTTCAGCAGAATTTGTTTGTATTTGATGCACAAATATCTTTTGGTGAAAAATGAATTCCTGCTTTCCAACGTGCTTTAATAAACTGCAAAACTAAGTGAAGCCAATTCAAGGTGATTATAAGGAAAAAATTAAAACCAATGTGCTTCCTGTCAAGATGGCACGTGGAGCATCCATTTGTAGTGCAAAGTGCTCCAAGAATCATTGCCATTTACTCTGTGCAGCTCCCACGCTCTCTATAGAAGAAAAATTTTAAAAATTCTTGATGAAAGAATGACTGGCAGGAATTATGATTGCTTGAAGTGCATGCTGTAAAGGGATGAGACCGTGATGTTCTCACCAAGAACATTCAGTTGCAGTGAGGTTTCTCTGCGCCAAATTGCAGCAGTCAAGGAAAAATTTTGAGTTTTCTTTATGTTTGTGTCTGACATCTCTGGATGGCCACAGGGAAAATGTTTGGCTTTTTTTGTAACAGGGGAAAGCCAGGATGAAAATCCTGATTGTGATTTCAGCCTTGTCTTGGAGAAAGAAGCATGCTGTCCACTGCCCCTCAGAAAAAACTGGTGGGCTCCAGCTCAAGGACAACCACTGCTGGCAAACATTCCCACTCTTAAATTACTCAATCCAATTTATATTTTAAAAAAACCAACAAAAAATTAAAATAAAATCAAACAGTAAACAGTATTTTTTATAGTTTCTCCTAATTTCTTGTGTCTTATAGGTTCTAATGCACCAAGTGAGTTGAAGAGCAGGGTTAGAGATGGACACTTGCCCTGGAGACACTCAGGGCTTCTGTACCAGCTCTTCTGAGGAGCCCATCTGAGTCTGGCAGAAATATGCAGGGAAGCCAACCCTCCCTCTGGCTTGTCCACAGGATAAGGTGATGGTCTATAGTGGTTGATTTTAGTGGTTTAATGTATTTAGCCTCAAAGTGGACTTTCAACCAATTTTTTATTTTTCTCATGTTTCACTCAGTAGCTGAAAATCACATCCTACGTGCTCTCAAGTAGCTTATCATTCTTAACACTTAATTCTTAATCTAGTACTACATGGAATCATATTTCTTTAGATAAAAATTAAATCCACTGATTTTATCAAATTTCAAGGGAAGAGGAACAAATTAACACTTGTGCTTTCATGTAGTGTCTTGGGTAAGGCTGCAATGAGAACATATCAGTTTGCCATTTCCTTCCAATCTGGAGGCAAATGAAATTGTAAAGGAATGTTCATTTACCATAGTTTGAACCTTTTAAAAAAAGCTGTGGAAATTCCTTATGCTGTGAGATTTCTGTCACACAAGTGGTTTGTATCTCAGGAAACTCAAGAAAATAAATTTTCTGGTCTTGCAAGAGCTGTGTGATCCAGAGGAGTAGGGGTAAGTATTTATTTGCAAGACAGATGATGCCCCAGGATCTCTGGTGAGCATCTGTCTGCTGCTGGTGGAACCTGAGCTGTCTTTTAATCTTCTCTGACATGCAGAGATGGAGAGCTGGGGCAGCTCAGTTTCCTACCCCATCACAAAGGTGTGGGACATGTCCAGCACAGCCAGAACTAGCAGCTAAAATTGGGCTGTACTGCTTTCTCTTCAAAACCCAGCCACTAAGAGTAGAATACACCAAGATCAGAATGCCAAGAAGGATGAGGTCTGCATTGATATTTTTTTCTCTGCTTTTTGTTGGGACTGAGCAGCAGAGTGAAGAGGCCAATGAGACTGCTCACCTGGAGGAGGTGGGGAAGTGTTCTGCTGTCTCCTCGTGGTACAGACTCACCAGTTCTGAGGGGCTGGGGACAAAGCACCTGCAGGTGAGAAACCCACCTGGGAAATAACTTTGAAGAGGAACACAAACTAAGGACTCTTAGCATCTTAAACTCATATGGAAGTCAAATTATCAAGTCCTTTTCCCCTTCTTTCCCCTCCAGGAAATTTTATGACAGAGTACTCATAGCGAGGTGGGAAATACCCCATCCCATAATTGAGGTGGGAAATACCCCATCCCATAATTGTACTTTTCCTAAGCCATTCTGGATGGATGCAGTTGTGAGTTTTTCTCCTTCAGACTGAAGAAAGACAATAAAGGTGCATATATTCTACAAGAGTTATTGCCATTAGACAGCTATGGAGGATAATAAAAAAGACATCTTAAGGGAAAAAAAAAAAAAAAGAGAACACCCTAAACCCTTCTGTAGTTCCTGCAAATAATGATCAAAGGTTATCTTTTACATGGTAGGAAGATCAGCATGGATTTGAGGTTGCTGCAGACCTGAGTTAAGCTAAGAATTGAAGAAATAAATTATTTCAGGGACATTCCTATCACCAGTTTTTCATGGTATCTAACTTCAGCCATGTTCTTACCAGCTCTGTGGGGTTTCAGATCATCCAGAGGTTTTGTGTACACAACAGAAAAGATTTGTAGACTATAGAATATATGTATCCAATACATCTATCTATCTATCTATCTATCTATCTATCTATCTATCTATCTATCTATCTATCTATCTATCTATCTATCTATATCCAAATTACACACACAAAGATGTTACCAACCTAACTCTAGGTGATATCTGTGGAATAGTGCTTAAAAGAAAAGTACTGGGGTACTCTGGTTTTACTCTTCATCCAATGTTCATTTCTATTTAGTCTTCAGGTTTAATAACCAAAGACAAGTGAAGCATAAAGATGTTTATGAAAACAAGCAGACTCTGTAGATTTTACGGAGCATTCTATGCAGAATTTTTTTTCCTCAACAAGAAAAATCTAACAAAAATCAGCAACAGAGGAATTATTTTTTTTTCTCTTAATCAGCAGGCAAAAAAATCTGTGAGTAGAGTGGGAAGAGTTTTTCCCCTTACAAAAGATTTTTCAGCTGTCAGACACAATGAGAAGTGTCATTTATATACCGGTTATGTATAGACAGAACGAATGAACATTTCAAAGTTGAAAAATTTAGAGTGGAAGTAATGAGTTTGTCATATGGCTTTGCAAAAGTCTTCATTTTTTCAGTCTAGTTTATGCATTCAGCTTTAATATTAGGATCAAGATTACATCTCATTCTTTGAAAAATAAAGTCTCTGCTGTCTGTGAGCTCAATAACAGGAATTACTTGATAATGTTCAGTTGCCTGTATTTTATTTTTGTTTTTTCATGCAGGAAATCAGAGTAGGTGACCACAATGGTCCTGCCAGGCTTTAAGTTTGAATAGAAATGAACAAATCTGACATTATAATGGATTTTTTCTTTTTTACTTGAAAGGCAAAGAAATGCAAATTCAAGCCTAGGACAGTGCAACATTTAATGAATGAGCAGCTATCTCTCCTATACTATTAAAATGAGTTGGTTCCAGTTTTTGCACTTAATAATCTTCCCACATAATTTATTTCTTCAAAACAAAATAGTACCTGCATTGAAACAAACCACTGAAAAATAATCAGGCAGAGTTTTTATTAAATGGCAGTGTGGCTCTCCATAGAGTTTGGAAGGTTTTGGGTCCCAGGCGTGTTGAAATCTTGTCTCAGTTACTGGGACTGCAGGTGAGGACCCCAGGGAGACTTGCAGGCTGAGTTCTGTGTCATCAGGAGTGTCATGATAGGATGATGGCTTTTAGTGAAGGCATTATGCAAGAAGATTGTTTCTCACTGCCTATTGGACATTGTAGCCTTTGTCAGGGCATTAAATTACTAAGGTCTGCTCTTGTTCAGTTCAAATAGTTCTGCTGCTGACAGATGCTCAAACCTTCCCTGAGAACTTTAGTGGGGACCAGATTTCCAGGATATTCTATTATTTTATTTTCCAAGTAAATATCTTTAGCCAGATATATAATCCCATACAATGCTACAGGCTTGGGACAGAGTGACTGGAAACCTGACTGGTGGAACCTGGGGCTGCCAGTGGGCAGCAGCTGAACATGAGCCAGAGTGTGTGCCCAGGTGGCCAAGGCCAGTGGCACCTGGCTTGGATCAGAAGTAGGATGGTCAGCAGGACCAGGGCAGTGATCATCCCCCTGTACTCACCACTAAAATCACACTCAGACACTGGTTTTGGTTTGGGGCCTCTCACTAAAAGAACACTGAGGTGCTGGAGAGTGTCCAGAGAAGGACAACAGAGCTGGAGAAGGGTCTGGAGGAAAAGTCTGATGGGGAGCAGCTGAGGGAGCTGTGGGTATTTATCCTGGAGAAGAGGAGGCTCAGGAGGGACCTTATCACTCTCTATAACCCCCTGGAATGGGCTGCAGCCAGGTGGTGATTGGTCTCTTCTCCCAGGTAACAAGGAACAGGATGAGAGGAAACAGCCTCAGGTTGTGCCAGGGGATGCTGAGATTAGACAGGAAAATTTCTTCGCCAAAAGGAGGCCCAAGGAAGTGGATAAGTCACCGTCTCTGCAGACAGATGTGTAGGTGTGATGCTTAGCGACGTGGTTTAGGGAAGAACTTGGCAGTGCTGTGTTAGTGGTTGAGCTCAATGATCCTGAAGGTCTTTTCCAACCTTAATGATTTCAGTAATTCTGTATAAGCACAATTGAACCAAACATTAAAAGATTGGAAATAACTCCAATTTATTGTTTATTGTTTCACACTAAAACCAAGGAACACTGATCAGTCTTTCCAGAATGATTAATTGAGTATTCATTTCCTTAACTCATGCAACCTTGGAATCTATCTCTTATCAAACCAGGAATGTGCTTTTTTTTAAACCAATTACATCATACCACTTTCTTCAGCCATCTAAAACTCCCATTGACTTCAGAGGTCAGGCACAATAATATTAGAAACATGGGATTTGACTTATGAAACACCATCTGCAGATACAAGTGGATGTCTAAATAATGTGGCACCTCAGACTAAAACCTCTGTCCCAGGAACCCAAAGATTTTAACAGTTGAAGATTTGAGGATGTTTTGTAAATTTATAACTCATGCTATTATAAGTGAATTGAGAAGTCAGCTATGAAGGTTTAATCCTCAATACAATAAAGAGGAACAATCCTAGTAAAGGTTACAATACATTCCCTTTTCCTCCAGTGATACCTTTTTCTGTCAAACTTAAATTGGCTTCTCAGTATATTCTACAAATGGAGATTTGCAGAAGTACACTGGTAATGAGAAAAGGTGGGAAACAATTTAAAGATGTGAAGAAAAAATTTGAGAGTGTTTCTGTTAGTGAAGGATGAAATTAAAGCAATAAGTAGAACCAAAAAGAATTCAATAAATTAAATGCAATCTGAACCTGTCAGCTACTGAGTCCATTAAAGCAAAAGGGGGTAAATTATTTTAAATAAAAAATTCAGGCATGTCTAACTTGTATATCATTGACAGCATCATTACCAAATAAAATCTTTAAATTTCAACCTATTTTGTTCTCTTTTTCTAGAAACCTCCTGAATTAAGTGGTCACTTCTACCATGAGGAGTAAGAACAAACATGAATACAAATAAGGCAATACCACAGTAGTCTTTCAAAAA
Organism: Catharus ustulatus; assembly: GCF_009819885.2. Taxonomy (NCBI): domain Eukaryota; kingdom Metazoa; phylum Chordata; class Aves; order Passeriformes; family Turdidae; genus Catharus; species Catharus ustulatus. The sequence continues at coordinate 66,377,156 of NC_046225.1, read as the reverse complement.
ATAGGAAAGCAACTCAAGTGACAAAGAGGTTTTGATTTGTACATTTTCTGTAGCAGGGTAATGTGTCTGAATCAATAGTGCTTGAAGTCTGAGGCACTTTTGCAAAGGTGCATGGTCTGTTGCACACTTTGCAGCATCCTCCCAAGTTCTAGTAGAAACCACTGGAAAATGTGACAAAATTTGCAGAGGGGTTGACATTTCTTCTGAAAAACACTGTCACTGAGAGATACATTGTTTGGCTGAAAGTAATTAATATTTTCAAAAGTTGCTCTTTGTGTTTAGTTTTGGGGTTTTTTTTAAGTTTATAGTAATGATAAAGAGGTTAATGGTTTATAATCAGCTTTTAATCAATGTGTCTCTAAAATTGGCATTGGAAGAATTTAAAAATTGCCAAGGCTGTAAATAGTGCTAAGAATATTGCTGTAGTAATGGATGAAGTGGCATTAATAGTAGTCAAAATATAATCTTCCTTGCTGTCCAGGGACAGTTGCAGAAGAAGCAAGGAGACAAGCTGAAAGCAATACATGGCCAGAGTCTCCAAACCACAGGAGAATCCCTTCCCTATTTTTTCCTGTATAAAACTGCCATCATGCAGATGCTCCTACCAGCATCAAGTGGTGCAAAACCTTCTGCTGCTTGATGGCAAAACCCTCATTAGGACACTTAGCAGGGCCAGGATTCTGCTGTCAGTGAATTTAAATGTCATCAGTGCCATCAGCTCTACTGGGTAATCCATCCACAGCTCTGCCCAAGAGGTCATGCTTCCACTGATTTCAAAATGGAAGGTGTCAGGTTTTCTATCCTATAAAGCAAATTTCATCATCTGCAGCTATTAAATGACTGTTTCCTGTCAGCCTAGAGTTACAGCTTTGTGGACCAAAACCTGCTGGTCAGATAGGTCAGGGATTTGTATTTGAGGGTTGTTGTAAGGTGTTGAAAATTCTCTAGAAAGCAGAGGCAGGGGGACTGGATGTTCAGCATATCTTTTTGAGTTAGATACCCAGGGCAGGGCATCCTGCAGGTGAAGGGGAAAGGATCTGATGGCCTTTGCTGTCTTTTTTGTTACAATGTTCTCAGATGAAAGTGAGATTCTTTTCCCATGGACACCTAAGAGGCAGTAGGAAGTAACAGCAAAAATCAGTGTTGTATAAATAGAGAGAAACTTGGTATCCAGTGTGCAGAAATAGGTAGAAGAACCAAAAGAAACCCACATGGCAGAGAAGCACTTGTGGGAGGAAAGATATGAATGATGCAGAGGGACTGAGGATAGAAAAAAAAATTAAATTATACTTTTTTAATAAGAAATGTAACATCACTGTATCTTAAAAATACTTAAGAATAATTATATACATTTGCATCTGTTATAGTTGCTGCAAATTGCTCCAGATTTACAAAGTGATGAGCCTGGAGATTTTGTGGGTTTTAAGATATTACCCACGTTGTAGTAAGTTCGGAAATTCCTGACCAAAAGCAGCTTTACAAGATGTCAAAATTACCTTTTCATGTCTGTTTACTTACTTGTTCTACCTCATTGGAAATGTCACTTCACGAGAGATTTTGTTGTGGTCGTTATATGTAGTCAGTGTGTTTCTACAACACAAATTGCAGTCTAAAGCACTTTCATTGTACCCATCACACCAAGCTCCACAGAATTTACACAACAAATTCCAGCAGCAAGCCCATCACCTCCCTGGTGCTGTACAGCCTGATAAAACTCTAGAGTAGTTTGTGGCTTATTAATGGTAATTCAGACAGGATCAAATTTAGTTCTTCAACACTGAAACATTTGATTCCCAGCATATTTATTTAACTGCAAATTTAGAAATTAATCCTCACTACTCACTGAACAAAAAGAGTACAAATTTTAAAAAAGAGTAAGAACAAAACAAAATAAAACAAAAGAAACCCAAAACACACAAAACCCCAAACAAAACCAAAACAACCCACACAAAAACCCCTACAGAAGACCCCCTAGAAAACAAATAGGCCAAACAAAACACAAGGAAGCCAAACAAGACCCAAAAAGCAGCTGAAGAGTTGAAAACCTATGAAAGTTTTATCCACAGTTTTTGTGGAGCTTGTGTCTCAGAGATTGTGAGAAAAAGCCAACACAATAGACAAACTAATTTGGGGTTGATAGACCCTTCTGCTTTCTGAAACACCTCAAGTTAACCTGATTTTAACATTTGTTCATGGCTCACTGACTCCTGAAATGACCTCATGGCTTCATCTGTGGAAAAGACCAAAACTACTTGAAATTGCTGTTCTATGACTGTGACTTTTCCACCCTTTCTTCTTCGTGGTGCCATAGGGACACCTGAAGCTCTAGTTATCATCAGTATTTTCCAGTTATATTCACGTTCTGAATGATGACTTCAGACTTTAACCAAAACTGCCTTAACAGAGCACAGCTTTTTCCTGAAACAGGATAAGAATAAATGAGATATCTCAGTGGTTTGAGACAGTCCACCCGACCTTTCAGTGTATCTATAATTCAACACCTTGCTCAATAAGTTGACTTTTGACAAATAAAAATAAATAATGCATTTCCCTGAAAGCTCAGGGAAAAGGAAAAGTTTATGGAACAAGAAACACCATGCTTATTGGAAAAAAAAAAACCAAATGGAAAGAAGGCAGGAAGATTATTTACTAAATATAGGAAGGTATTGAATAGTGTAAGTTCAGAATCCTCAATCTATTCATAACCCAGAAAATGGCATTGTCCTTACTATGTAAATATATTATATATAAGAAATGTGTTACCAAAAGTGAGAAATATGGTATTTAGTGAAAATTTAATCCTTGCTCCTGGCTGGTGCAAAATTCACCCTAAAATTCCTGCCAAAGGATCTGAGCTAAGCTGATATTTTTGCACTTTCCCAGCATGTTTCTGACTTTCAGTGAAAAGCTGAAAGTGCTAAATTCTTGCCATTAAACACCTGCTTAATTCCAGATTAATACCAGAAATAGATACATTAGCTTAAAAAAAACACTCTTGATTGCTCAGAATTTTAAACTGCTGCTACTATACAAGAAATCAAGCTGGTTCTGCCTTTGTGGAACTCTATGACTAACTCGTTTACCTGTTTTCTAGGAAAAGTCTCTGCATAATGGATGTGACTTTTAAACATTAATTACATATTCAATTACTTATTATTATTCACTACTTAATGCAGGTGTACTTAAAAGGAAAATTGCCATCTGGTACCCAGCCTGTGCAGCTTATAGTTTAATGTAGATTGAATAGTTCAAGAATATCTGTCACCTTTTCCAGATGTAGAGATATTTTTCATATATGCTTTCCCAAATCAAAGTAAAAAAGTGGCTAAGAGTTGCATCTCTATGGTATATAACAAGTTAGAAATAGCTCATTTCAAGAAAGCAAAAAGGATAAGGAAAAACAAAAAGTTTGTGCATGAGGAGTGATAAACTAGATCAGTAACCTATAAATTGAAAAGAACTAAGGAAGAAATACAACAGGAAAATAAGAGAGGAGGGAAAAGCAAACAGAGTAGGGATGTAAAAAGACAAAGCAAACCAAATGGAAAGAGCATATACAGGATGAAAATCACCTGAAGCAATACTAGAGGAAACTCTGGAACTCCTTGTCACAGAGGAGCTATCAAGAGTGCTAGAATTTTGTCTTTGTTCCAGAGGAGACCTTAAAAATTAATAGAAGAAAACTACGTGGATAGGTCTTAAGGGAAGAAAGACAATGCAAACCACCAGAACTGGAGAGCAGCCTGCTGCAAAACCACTGCAGGTCTGTCTTGTTACACTATGGTTTTCTGTTGTGGGTTAGAAGAAACTAGAATACCTGAGCACTAAACCTGGATTTAATTGAAAGGCAGACAAGATAATTCTAGGTGGTATATAGCTCAAGCAGAACACTTTGGATGGATTTCAACTGATTTGAGTTCCATGCTTTAAAAAAGTTTTTTTAGTCTATGCAGGAGAACAGGAAGGTTCTCACCTGTAACCTCAATAGGCAAGGTCAAAGGCACAGACAAGGAAAGGAAATGAACTTAACCTTGAGTGGGGACTTCAGAGAGCTCAAATATCAAAAAGAGACACTGCATGTGCATATGCACTAACGAAATGGTGCAATAGTTGTTCTCCATGGTGGCAAAATCCATGAAAACTGAGCCTACAACATGTAAAAAAGACACAATGAGACTCAACAAGACAGAAAAGACATGAAGCAGACTGGACTTCACAGTAGGTTTTTTTCTCTTTACACACCAGATGATCAATATGAATTTTGATGAGGTAGAACAGCAAAGTTTCTTATAGAATAGTCTCCATGTTGTATTCATAAGACAGTGGTTGTAGAAATGCTATTCTTGACACTGCCTTGTGAAGATGTGCATTTGTTCTTGCACATTCATTTTATCCAAACTGAGACTGAATTGAGGAAGAATCAACCAGTGACCAACTCCTTCAATTTTGTGTCCAAGCTGTGTCTTAGTTGTTAGATCTGTGCAATGAAGTGCAGCCGCCTGCTCCTTCCCTCTGGCCACAGTGAATTATTAATTGCTGTTTATCTCTGAGTTTGTCACTCCTTGGAGGATTTCATTAAAGAAAACGACAAAGTGAAAATGAATACTTGAGATAGCAAGTCCTCCACTTCCAAGGATGTTATTCAGGCACATCTGTTCCCACAATAATGTAATTTCAAAGGCATTAAACCTTGTATCAGAACAGTTTTATACCTATGAATCTCCATGAAAATAGTCATTCACAAATGTGAGACAAATTGATGAAGTCACAAAGTTGATTAAGCCACAAAGAATGAACAGTTTAGGGACAAATTTCGGAAGAACAAGAAATGAAATGAATGATCTGGTTCTTTAAAGAAGTTCAAACTTTAAATCCTTTGACAAGTCATTGATATCTGAAGGAGAATTCAGACAATTCTTAGCTTTAAAACCTCACTTTTCCTTAGATCTAAAATCCAATGTTCTTAAAAAATTATCTTTATTTAGAAACTCAGGTCCATTGTACTCAGAACTCTCTTCCCTTCGTAATAACCAATGTAACATTTCAGAAGGAATAGTCTGTCAGCACACATTTTCTCGTATTGAATTCATGATTATTTGTACCTCTGTAAAAGGATTAACATGATGTAATGGCACAAAGTGCAGAAATAATGAAATGCTCTTTACTTGCCAAGCCATTACAGAATTATCTACTGCTCTCGAAGAAGTAAATATAAATTCTCATAAAGTTTTCCCAAACGTAAGAGAGATGAGCAGCAGCTAAAATAAAATAGGATGATTCCTGCTTCAAAAATAGTTTCTTATTGCAAGATTGACAATAAACTGGAGCAGCTCATCTCTGATTTACACTTGACTGATGATACACTCTGAAAGTACGAGGCATTTATGTTATTGTCATACATGAGACAGAAAATACCAGTTGCTAAATTCAACAGTAAAGCATTCCTCAAGAAACTTCATTAGAAAAAAGTTTGAAGAGCTGTCACTCATTTCCTTAAGCTGCTAAGAACATTTAAATAAGATACAGAACCAATTTTCTCGGGATTCCTCCAGATCAGAAATACAGTTGTTTTATTGAAATCCTGGTGTTGCTAAAACAGCCACTTAAATTTTCTGTCGAAATTATCCAAGTTTCACCATAGCATCATAATACCACATCATATTTTATGTTCTTCAGCAAGAACTTGCCTGTTGAGGAACCCTAGGAGATAGTTACTAATTGTATCTTACTCACTTCCAGGCAGTTTAAAGGCACACTTACATCTGACTTCGTAGACGTGCTTATTTTAGTCTCAGCTTGGGCTGAGAAGAAGCTATTGTCATAGATGGTAGAAATGTCAGATCTATGCTCCTGCTGTTTATCTTTCAACATTAATACCTCACATTCCTCAAAACTAATTGTTTGGAATTTTGCCCGAGTTAAAAATATCAAATGAATGCATATCAGGAAATTATATTATCTTTTGACTCAGTGCTTCCAAAATAGCTTCAGGGGTCTAGGTCAGCCTGGTTAAACCTTTGCTATCGGGATCCATCAGCATGCACAGTCCGTGTTTGGGAGCTGGCAGGGAAGTGTGTGATACCCCCACATCTACCCTCACTTCTCCCTGACCCAGTGAACTCTTGCTCCTGCCTGAAATCCTATTCTTCAAAGGGCAACAACTCAAATAATTGCATAAACCCAGCTCCTGTTTAAAAAAAAAAAAAACCAAAAAAAAACCAAACAAACAAAAAAAACAAAAAAAAAAACAGAGACAAAATTCTAGTTCCCTTCAGAAAACCTTTTGTTTTGTTTTGTTTATTTGGTTTTGTTTTGTAAAGAGAAAAATGTAGAAACACAGAAAGAACAAGACTTTAAAGGTTCTCCAGAAATGTAGATTATCTCCTTCCCAAAACTGAGCTAACTTCAGACTTTCAGTAGTGTAGGGCACTGCCCAACCGTTTCCTGAATACGTTGCAGTGGCTGATGGCACTAAGGATTTAGGAATAAAAAATTCCAGACCTGGGAGAAATATTCTCACTCAAAACAACTGTTTTTCCACCACTGCAAAAAACAGCCATAGAAACAGCTTCAGAAGTGCCTCAGGTCCCATTTGCAATCCAGTTTAGTTCCTAGTCCTTGTCTGGAGGCAAGTAACTTCAGAGTTATAACTATTAATGCAATAATTTCCCTCATCAGTGCATTAATACCTACATTGCCTCCAGCTTGAATGGTATTTCCTTCACACAACTGCCACTTATTGCTTATAAGGGCTGCACATCTCTCCTTAATGTATTTATAGAAGACAATAATATCATATTTTAATCTTTATATATTCCTATTGGTAGGACAGATAAACAAGGGTCTTCAGTCGTAGAGTAGTTTCACACTACCCCACCCCTAAAAGCACTTAGGGCCAGGTTGCCTGGGGCTCAGAGCTACTTCATCTAGGGGAAGGTGTCCCTGTGGCAGGGGGATTGGGACTAGATAGTATTTAACGTCCCTTCCAAACCAAACCATTCTAGGATTCTAAGATTCTGTTAAATATCCACTGAAGGCCTCTATCTGAAGAAGAATGATCTAGATTAACATAACAGTGCAGGCACCATTCATATGGGATGCAAGTGAGGTTATTACAGTCACAATCCATAAGGGAAGGCATTGAGAGGAGGAGACCCTGGATGTTTTCATGTAGGAAGAGACTTGTGCTTTGCTGCAGCAGAGCACAGCTCCAGGGAGGTCCGAAAGCCTTGTGCTGGCTGTAGGGACAGAATATCTGCGCCAGACACATTTCAAACATCCTTTAAAATTAAACTGGTCCCCAAAGTCGTATGAACCATTCTGTCTGGTTGTACAATGACCTCTGTTTTCATTCACCTTCAAACCAGCATGAATTCAACTGGAATGCAAAGCTTTTGTAGACCATACCGTGGGTTTAGTGATTTCCCAGTGCATTCATTCAGCTCTGTCAAATAAAACAGCCCCGGAGAATAAAGACAGAGGATTACCTGTAAGGAGGGCCATGTGAAACAGCCCTTGAGGAGAGGGCAGTCAGCATTTTAAAACATATGTAGAAGAATCAGGCTTATGAGAAATTCTGATGAAGTTCAGACCAGGCAGCTGATCAAAGGTAAGTACAGTAATTTCATGACTATAAGGCGCACTTCTGGGTGTCGGCAAATTTCCGAACTTTGTCCATATATAAAGCGCACCGGACTATAAGGTGCACTTTTTTTTTTTGCAGTGAGGATCTACGTGCAAAGTAACAAATTAGTAACAGAATCGTGCGATCGCAGGGTTTACTGGCAGGTGCTCAATTTGCAAACATTTTTCACGGATCAGTGTAGCCTTTAAAGGCAGCCCCAGGTGCCCTCTCCGTGCCACAGGCCCCAGCACTCCCCCCTGCCCCCGGCACCGGCTGGCGCGGCTCTTGTGGCTTGGCTTGGTGCAGGGCATGGCTCTGCATGGCTCAGCTCGCAGCTCGCACTTCCAGGTTGGCAAATTTCCCAACTTTGCCCATATATAAGGTGCACCGGATTATAAGGTGCACTTCTGAGTTTCGATCAAAATTTTAGTCAAAAGGGTGTGCCTTATAGTCGTGAAATTACTGTACATTCACCACTCAGACACAGGGAAATCAGGCAATATACCATGAAAGAACAAAGGGCTTGTAACAGTGCAGAGTGGCTGTATGGGAGTTTTCATGGATCAAAAAATATTGAAGGAGGCACTTGAGACTTTCAGAGGTTGAGGCATATGGAGGAGTGAAGATGAAAAACTGAGAAATAAGTAAGAATTTCAGTGACACAGAGAATGCAGTCATATCTTTGGATTTAGACTAATTGGAAAACTTATAAAAGAAGAAATAAGGCAAAAGCATAATGTATTAACTAAGCTAAAAGAATGAAATGAATGTTTAAGATCAGCCATTCTGTTATGCTACAGAATGCCAGAACAAATAATAATATAAAAGAGGCCACTATTCAATAGATTTAGATTTCCCTTGGAGAATTCAGCTGCCAAAATTAACTGATCTCTGAAGCGACCCAAATATGCCACAATCAGCTCTTGGTTTTATGGTCTGTAGTTTCTGTGCAAGAGTGCCATGGGAGCCTAGTCAATGAGCAGAGACACAGAGTACCCAACATTAATTACTCATTTTAGGAAAGCCCACCAGAGATCTAAGTCAACTTTTAGCTGTGGATGGCTAGGAGAATCAGGGATTAAAAGTGTTTTACCTCCGTGTTTCCAACTCTACTACAGGTTAATGCAGTAAGCCATGGACAGGACTCTCTATTTAGTGTACCGACGGGGGATTGACCTTTTGTCTGTGTGTGTATGAAAAAAATGAGCTAAAATAGTCTGTAACTAATGAATAAAAGCAGTTAATCATAGCCAGGAAAGGAGTAAATTGCCACAGAAAGAAATGTCCTGGGAAGGGAAGAAGAGATTATACTTTCTAATTTGATCTCAGCACCATCTTGAAAATGAATAATGCTTTTCTTATTTCTGTAATGCTTTCTTATCAGCAGAGCAAAGGCAACATCCAGATGGAAACTGCTTTTGTATTTCCAGGTTCTTCAATGTAAATCAAGAGCAGCAGATTAATTTTCAGCATTCCTGTTCACTGAGCTGCTCAGTGGAACACAGAAGTTGAGCACTTCATTCTCCAATGCACAGAATAACATCCTGTTGGATAGATTTGGCTGGAATTTCAGAACAACTAATGATGCTTATAAGACTCAGCAGCAATAGAGGCTGTAGGTGTTATAGCACCAAAATGCACTCTATAAAACCAAAGACCATGTCTATCTTTAAAAAGAAGCGCTGCAAAGAAGGTATTGATTAGCCAATTGTTTCTTAGTAAGGAAACAAGCAGCATATAACTCAAAGTTGTTAAGTATAACCTTTATTTATTCTACAAAAAAAAAATCCCTTGTCTAACAGGATCATCACTCTTTGTGGATGGAAAGACAAAGTACAAATCACATATCTAGGTTTTAGAAGTCCATTAATTTTGCCTTAGGGCAGACTCTCAGTGTTCTAAATGAAAATGCTAAAAAAAGAGTTTGGCTACTCATTTCCAGAGAGCTATTCATTGGATTCACTGACAGAATGGAAAGGCTTGTCAAGCAGGGCTCTCCAGAAGTCTGCATAATGCTTTACTTTATAATCTAAATGATGAATGTTCAGCAAGCCCTTTAAAAATGCAGATAACACAAAGCTAGAAATGACTGTGCATAGGCTGTAGAGGGGATTACAAGTTAATAATGACCCTGACAAATGCGATGGTCCAAAACTAGGATGAAATTCAGGGTATGTGAAATTCATCAAGTGCAAGGGTCTAAAGACAAAAAAGAGTGGTATGCTGAGCAGAGGGGAAACAACAGATTGTGTTATTCATATATATGGCAGATGGGACAAAGAATATTCAGACACCAGGAAAACTTGCTAATTACAACTCTGACTTACAAGGATTTTCAACTCACAGTGACAGGAGAAGAAACTCTGAAAGAAACACATAGTTTCCACACTGAAGGTAATTTTAAAAGTTAGGCACACTTCTGTGAAGGATGATATTGTTGATCCCATGTAATTTTCATCTATGTTAATTATAGTTTAAATTGGCAATTGTGAATATCCTACTTGCCAGAAAATGTTTTAGTCATAAATAATACTCAGTTCTTTGATGGACAGCTGTGAATTAAGTAAAATATAGTTCATTGGAGTAAGAACAGTGTGCAGATCTCATTCCCCCATTTTGGGAGTTTTTTACAAAGTCATAAAAACATTAAGACCACTGTGGATACAGAGCATGTCAGCTGCCTCATGATAACCTCTCTCAGGAACTCTCCTGAAAAATAGTTCACATGTTTTGAATCACAGAATCTTAAACTCAATTAGGTTAGAAAAGACTCTGAAGACTGCCAGGTCCAACCAAAAACTTGATAACAATTTATGCCAAATTTCTTTGTATTCTTCAACAGAAGAAGGGTGCAAGTGGACAAGTTCCTTGGACCAGTTGATAGTTTTTAGGTGCAGAGCCTATCTTATCTCACAGTAATTTATTTATGTAGCCATACCCCTGTGCTCCATGGAGATACAAGGTAATGAATTCAAGACTCACACAGAATAAATAATTGATTTGAATTGTAATACCATACTGAACTCTTTATCATGCACATGGACAAGTATCAGAGACTGCACAGAGATGTACAGCAGAGGCACACAGCAATTCTAGCAAGCCTGCATCTGGGTCACCCTGTGCGGAGGTGACAAGCTCCTTTCCTATGCACTGCTATTGCAGATACCTGAACACTTGTTCAAAATAGGTATTTTTCTGTCTTAAAAAACAAACAAGCAAATAAACAACAGCAAAAAGGTAGCGACCAGATGCTCTGCACATGTCAGAAAAATAATTTAACAACAGATCATGGCATGAGGTGCTGCCAGGTCCCATCTCAGGTCACTCTTCTAGCTTAGTTTTTTTCCATCACTGATTCTCTTCTTTCTTTGGACATTCTGTGCTTCCATCTCACTTGAATATTTTCAAATATTTTATCACAATTTATTCAATACATTCTTTTCCCAGTATAAGTAGCTTCCTTAGTGACAAAGGATATTTTCATACCATTTGTTGTATTTGTGTATTGAATGCATCAGGAATTTTATTTAATGGTGGTGATAAACTTCACATGAGATTCAAAAACTGATTTATTATGTTTACAGGCTGAATCATAAAATTTACTCAAATTAAGTCAACTCAAAAAAAACCTTAAAAATCTGTGGGACTGCTTGCTCAGTAAGGTATCACTCAGATTATCATTAAATTAGTAGAGTCATCCATACAATACATTGCTCTGCTATAAACTGAATATACACATTCACGACCTCAAAAAAGTTCCTGAGAAATTTAACAAGTGTGTTTTCCAATTTTTTTTAAAAGGCTCTTTGATTGCAAGGAAGAGGCCTTCAGAATGATAAGGATTCAATACAGAACTGACATTCTACCTAGAAAGCAGCCAGGCTTTCATATGTAAATTCTCCAGCGTGTTTTGATTTTTACTTCTAAAAAGTGTATTGTTCTGTGTATAGAATGAGTATTTTTGGAACAGTTGCATAATGTTAAATTTTGCCCTTGGTGAATTTTTCTTTGGTTGCCTGAAAAACTATTGCTTCATTTCAGATCTTCTGAAATGACAGATTCATAAGTGCCCAAAGGCATTTATACATTAACTAGTTAATATGAGATGTCATCATGATTAATGAATGAGGGTTCTTTTTAAAAAGCAATACTTTCAGTACCAGTTTTCATGGCATGAGCCTAAAATGACAGCACTTAGTTGCATAAGTAGTGGAAGAAACAAACTTCAAAATTTGTCAGATAAACCTGAAAAAAAAAAACAACAAAGAGAAAAATGCCAACATAAGTGGATTACAGTGAGATATGCTTGGGTTATGTTAAAGAGTAATTATTTCCATTAGATTAAAAAAAAGTTGGTGAATATTTTGTGGACAGGTAAACTGAAGACAAGGCTGTTGAACTGTTCAATGAATGGCTCTTTGCCTTGCATGGCCTTGTATCCTTTTGAAGCAAAGGTAATGTGCTTTGCAGTTATCCTGCTGAAGAAGAACAAGGCAAGAGAATGAGGAGTTACATGAGAATAATGATCAGAATTTATAGGAGTAAACTTGACTCTGTTACCCCAGTTCTCTCCTCTCTGGTTACCCACTTCTATAAAAATTGCTGGAATTCTGTTCCATTTGAGACACCAAATCAGGATGAAATCAGCCACTGTTTTTAACAAGTTCTTGAGAAGAGGACAGATTGTTTCTGTAGGAGACTACAGGAGTAAACTCAACAGTGGTCACTTTGGGGTGTGAGAATAATTCTGGACAATTCAGCTTCTTCCCCCACTGTCCTAGGGTGACTTTCCTCCTAAATTTGGCCTAAACCAGGACAAATACAGTAACAGAATAATGGAAATGTTCAGATTCCCTAAAAGGAAGGAAACTATTACTTCAAGGAATGTCCTCAAACTAACATCAACCAAAACCCCTTTTTTCCCGTTCTTTTCCTTTTTTTAGTTTGTTTTGTTTTGTTTTGTTTTGTTTTGTTTGTGACAGGAGCTTCTTTTTCTTGCTTTCTTTGAGGTGTCATCACAATGTGCTACACTAGGTCTGCCTTCATTTCTCACTGTCATCTTCCCTACTTGGGATCCATCACTGCAGAACTTCAGACTGAGCTTTCCTCCAGTGTCCTCTCCTTCTCCTCAAGATCTTTGAACCCATGTGACACCTACTTCAGTGCCACAGCTTCGCTTTGCCAGTGGCAGAGAATAAAAAAGTGTCTTACTGGGAAGAGTGTCTTACTGTCTTGCTGGGAAAAGCCAGCACTTCTGCTCTGTGCTAAAACATTTTGTGGGAGGGAAAAGCGGCAGTTTCTGCAATGCTCACTTTTCCCCAGCACACCGTAACTCCCCTCTGGGAACACAAGAAAAGAAAGTTAAAGTGAAGACATTCAGCCTGACTCTGGGATGTTTACTCTTTTCAGCAGCAATTTGCATAGAAAAAGTATTACCAAAAAGATAATGACACTGACGTTGAAATTACTTTCTTTTAACTATGTGATACAAGATTTCCTAGAAATGGGGAATTATACTTTTTTTAATGGCCCAGATCTTTTCATGATTTCCAAAGGCATTGCAAGTCATTCTGGTCAGAATTTCCTACAAAACAGAAATTTGGTTAAATTGAGCTATTACTAACATCCTCACTCACAACAGCTTAGAAAATCCAGTTGCTTCTGCTGTACTGGTCCAGGGAAATGACAAGATTTCCCCATTTGATGGTCTTTTCCACAAAGAATGCATGCTCTAACTTTACATGCAGAAGTAAAAGTCTCAAAAGGGGTTCCAGAACACATAGCAATACATGCTATGTACATGCTGCTTAGTCACTCAAACCAGAAAAAGAACAAAAATAAATCTGATCATAATGATTACTGAAATTAAAGACCAACAGAGACTGAGGCGAATGAATTGCCACCTTTCTGCAGAAATAAACTCCTTGGGAAACATAATAAGCAATCATGGCTCTGTAAGAGTGCTTATTCACACACCTGCATAATGTATTTATGGCAGCTTTTAAAATACAAAGTTCCAGTTTGTACCTATGTTGCCTGAGCTGCATGATTAAGTTTTTTCCCTGGATTTCAAAAATGCATGTGTGAGTGGGAAGGCAGCAGAGAAATTGTAAAGGCTACTTGTATACCACTTTTAAATTCAGATATCTGTAGACATGCTTCTGCTCAAAGAAGTCAGCTTCAATCCCATGTGATGTGGGTTTTGAGTTGTGCCCACGAAAGAGGTGCTTTAGCTCCTTTTAGACAGGCAGCAGTGGAAGTGTGCTCAATGGCTCATCCATGCTGCCTGCTGTGATCCCAGGTTCCTGGCCTAGGAATTACGCTGCCACAGTTAGGTGCTCTCTCTGCTTTTCAGTGCCCACAGAGCATAGCATGGCTGTAGCAGCAGGAAAAGCCATGGAAAAGCCACTTTCCTTATCTGGGTTCACCAGGAGCCACAGGGGCTTGGCTCAGCCCAGCAGAGCAGCCCTGGGCTGTGTGCACAGGTAAGGTGACACACCTGCCTGCTGGGTCAGAGCAGATGTGCCAAATCCAGGGCTCTCCCTATGGCTCTTCCCATGGCCTCTTCTCTGCTTAATAGGAGGACTGGAAAATACATCGAGTAAGTTACTGACTTGTTTTCCTTGATGGGAAATGACTTAAAAAGCAGCTTTAAGGAAACATTTGGGAAGAGATAGTCTGATTTAATTTTGGACATCAATCACCAGATTCGGTGGTTTACAAAACAAGATACTGTTTTGTTGAGGAAATCTCTGCTTGCCAAGAGCTGCACCCCTGGAACTTCAGCCAAGGGCCCTATTTAATTTGACTTTTTGTCCTTGTGTCCTTGACCTAAAGCAGGAATAAAGTTCCTGCTATACAGCTGGTTATACTGGCTTGCCATTAGGATGATGGTGTGCCCTTTCATCCTTTGGAAAGAAGCTGTGAAGGCCCAGAGGGCACCCATCCCTTGCTGGGGTTTGGCTGCTGGGGGCTGGGGCCAGCTTGTGGCCACTGCAGCCTGAAAACAGGGCTCTGTCCTTGTTCCCAGCCCATGAAATCCCTCACAGGGTCTGTACATTTATGTAAGTATATACACACTTATTTTCTGCCTTGCTCTGCCCTGGAGCAGTAACCAGACTGCCCATTAAGTTGTGTTTACCCTGAGGGACCTTGAAGGCTTAGGCAATACAAAAGAACACAAAAGATAATCAAGGCAGGATCAGAGCAATAGCCAGAGGCACAGCCACATTTCCAATGAACAACACAATGCTGCATGATAAAGGAGGATTGTATTCCCACCTTCACCTCTGTGAACAGTCTTGTCCCAGTGAAGGACAAGCCAGGGACCACAGAAATAGCTCTGGCAACTTGCCACGGTCTAGTTCTCAAGAAAATTTGTGTAGAAAATCGTCTCACCTAAGGAGTGGCCTTCACTGCAAATATATTTTGTTCACTGTTGATATTTTTATACACTGAGAGAAAAAATTCTGACAAATTCTGACAAAAGTCAAGCCATAAGTTCCCTAACACACATGTCCATCCTGATGAGAAGTTTACTGGTAGACATCAATTATTTCTGTTTCTTTCCCACGAGAGAGCACCCAGTGTTTGAAATCATGTTTCTTTTCCCAGTACTTGTCATTCTCATTTAGTCTAGAGGAGCTGAGAAATAAGTAGTCAATTCCCACTTCCTTCCTTTGCAAAATTGCAGTAATAACCTAGAATTACTGTTCGACATCCAATCTTTTTCAGCAGATGGCTTTCAGCAAATAAATACACTCGACTTGCCAAGCTTTGTCCTGAAGTACAAAAGCTATCCACATTAAATCAGGATTTTTAAGAGTTTTAATTTGCATACTGTGATCTGGACTTTGTTCATGAACCACAATATGAGATGAGAAGTGAACTCTTATTTATTCAAATTTACATCGTGTATCTCATATCAGGTGCCGATTTTAGAAGCAGGAGGTAGAAGCAAAAGTGTGAATGGGCCAAACTCAGCCCCAGTTTTTACAGCACCTGCTCTCAAGTGTTATAATTAGTTAAGAAACAAGAATCAGCTTCCCTTTACCTCACCCCACTTTATACTAAGGATATGTCCACCTTTGAGAGACATAAAAGTGTTTTAGGAACTTTTAAAAGACAATCCAAATGCCTCCCAAAACACAAACAAATGAACTGAGGAAGGAATCTTTTTTTTTTTCTTTTTTTTTTTTTTTTTTTTTATGTCCACCACACGAGACTAATATATCAAAACCAAACCCGGACAGCCAAACAAAAAAAATATCAGGACCAGGACCTGATATAATGGTACTTGTAAGATCTGTAAGGTATTAGCTAAAAAGCAATGTAGCTAAAAAGCTAAAAGTAAAATTCAGGCTGGCAGCTGAAAGTTAAGCTTGGAAAGTTCAAGGCAGAAACGAGGATTTGAGATTTCGAAGTGAGGTTAATTACCAATTTTAAAAAAACCAAACAAATCTGCACAGGACTGGAAATTCTCCATCCCTCAACTGGCTTTCATTTCTGGTATCTTTACATTGCTAAAATATCCAGGTATTTCCTTCCTTGCAAATGAATCCCCAAAGACTTTTCTATCATGTGTCTGCCACCACAGTAACAAGTGGGACTTATCCTTAAGAAGTCTGATTCCTGTTCAGATTTCTGCTTTTTCACCCAGATTGCAATAAAGTCTCAAACCTCCTGAACATCCACTTCTCTCACCACCATCCCCAGGCTCTCTTTCATTTCCTAGGACCACCTACAAAATCATTTACACTCTCCTGAGTCTGTTGTGAACACCCACTCCTTTGGCAAAACATCAAAACCCATATTTACCTCGACAGTTGTTTCTTTTCTCTCTCAGATCTTCGTTCAACCCTGCACTTGTCCCAGATGAGCAGATGTAGGGTCTTGCTGGTAGGTTTTCTCCCTCTTCCACTCCACTTTTGCCCTTTCTGTCCCATGATCTGCTCTGTGGCTTTTTTAATTTCCTAAGTTCTACCTCCAGGGAGTCTATGCTACCACTTTGAGAGCTGCAGGACATGTCCTTTAATTTCCAGCAAAAGGTCTTGCTAGAGGACAGAAAAACCGTGAAGCTAGAAAATCCTGGTTTTTGATGGCAATGTGAATAACTCTGCAGGGCTCCTCTTTAAATGTCTACCAGCACTTGCCCACAGCTAAACAAGAATGTGGATACACCATTATTACAGGACAAAACACATTATGTGAAATTCTGCATTGTGTGAGCAAAATTTTCCCTTTTAAGAAGAAAAGGTAATGAGTCTTGAAATTCAGAGTGACAAAAAGAATTGTGCTCTGTACCTGATTTGACTTCATTTTTCCTTGATTATGGAAGTATTTTGGTCCTTGTATATTCCAATACCACTAGACTTTCTCATTTCTCTGTATCTTATAACAATTATACGTTTATTTGGTATACATTTTCAGCATGCTATGCGTGAATACATGACATATGAACAGTCACCCTAACACACAGAGCCCATGCTGCATCTGCAGAGGTGTAAGTTTGTTGAGCTGGACAGAAGCAGAAGCCAAGTCTCAGGCTCCCACAGGGCTCTGAGCTGCAGACAAGTTCCTTTGTTGTTGAAAATCTTTTCAGGGTGTGCCACACTGGTGAGTTTGCACATGCACAGCTCAGAGAGACAAAATCACAAGTTCCTTTATTCGAGTAAGATTTTCCATTTGCTTTTAGCAAGAATAAGAGGCAATAGATGTACCTGAGAGACCTTTATTAATAAAAGGTTTTACATACTGAGGTCATAATTTAGAAGGAAGGTTTAAGGCAGTCAGTAACCTAAACATTTAAGGATATGATCAAATGAAGTTTACAGAGCGATATATTGGATTTAAATGGGTCTGTACATGGAGGGTCCTACAACCCCAGTATGCATATATCTCACCTTCTCACCTCACCTGTTCCTGTGGCACTGAGAAAAGAAGAAGGGACCTCCCTGACCTGTGCAAACATCAGATACCTTCTCTCCAGAGCTGGCTTGCCCAGGTGATACAGTCATCACACTTAGATCTGGTATTAGTTGTGCAGAAGATGCCTGAGGTTCAAAAATATTAATATTTTAAAGCAGATTCCATGTGAATTATTATCTTAGGTCAATTCAGGTGTAAAGATGGGCAGCTTTGGTGGTTACAGAACTCCCTGGGAACCAAAACTCACAGGATATGACCCAGCCCTGCTCTGGAAGTAACTGAGCTGAGCCAGAGCTGAGCCACTATTATGGTTCTCAAGACAACAAACACCCACTGTTCACATGGTGATGTATCACACAGAAGTTGTGGAAACAACACTGATGGACTGATGGAGTCTCCTCTCGATTTAGCTAGAACAAACTCTCTTCTCTGCTCCATGTTCTGCTTAAGAAGTTCAAACAAACCTTGAGACCACAGCAGGCATCTCTTGAGGTGTAATATCAAAGTGAATTCTCAGGGATACATTTTTAAGGAATATGTGAACAGTTCTCTGAAGAGTTATTGGTGTACAGAACTTCTGTCAGGATAATGTTCTTGAAAGAAGAATAGAGACTCTGTGGATTAATAGAAAAATAGTTTTTAATAGAAAGAAAGCTCACCAGCAGAACTGTGAGGACCTGGCAAAGGACCCCTCTCGTTTCCATCTCTTTTTCTTCCTTCAGAGAAGATAAAAAACTATTTTTGAGAATGGAAGGGGGAGGGAAGACTCTACAACCAAGTCATCAGCAGCCAGTATCCTTTTATTCAATGCTGCAATCTTTCTTCCTACACCCAAACACAAGAGCACTCACAGGGACCAATTTCTTCCACATAACACTCTTCTAACACAGGAAAGCGTGTACAGAACCTGGAGTCAAAGGGAAAGTAATCCAGATCAAGTGATTACTAACACTGATGGGAATTCAAGTGATTTTCCCCAGAGCTCACAGTCAGTGAAGGAGCAGCACATCACTGCAGCAGGAGAGAAACAGCCCTGTGGCAGAGGGAGCTCCTGGAACCATGGTGCTGCGCTTTGCATGGTGCTGCCCTCACTGCAGCGCTGCAGCTGGATGTTGGAGGGGAGGGACAGCCTGTTTCCAGCCCGTTCATCCCCCTCCTGGCTATATCCCTATCTACTGTCAGCCAGGATCAATGTATGCAAACATTAAAAATGGCTTATTTAGAAACATAAGAAAAGCTGAGGTGGGGAGATAGGTGTGCCTTGACATAATCAATGAGCATAAAGGAAAATAAAAATGCAGAGTATGTGAAAGACTTTTAGCAGGAGCTTTACAATTTAAAGCAGATAATGAGAATTGCATTCTAGTTGGATGCTTTAAAGTAAAAAAAAAAAAGTCACTGAAAAAGAACTGATAAATCGAATTGATTTTTTTTTCGTAGCTCTTCCTACTTTTGTCTGAGGACAGCTACAGTAATTTCACGATTATAAGCCGCACTTCTGGGTTTCAGCAACTTTGTTCTTTGTCCATATATAAGCCACACCGGATTATAAACTGCACGCCCCGGTGTCGGCAACTGTCCTGGGTTACAATACAGAGTGTGATAAAAGGTATCTATTCTATCACCATCTGTTGAGGGTGGGGGCAGTGATCCTTATCTCAATGGCAGATATTCTGCTAATGGGCCATCCATTGAAACCAGGCAGGGCATTGTTCTTTATCTTTTCACAACCCATCCTTCCTCCAGCCAGTCATTTTCTGCTAATGGCCATTGAGTCCCACTGTGGGACTGATAAAATTACTGCATCCCATTGGAAGTTGCTCCAGCCAGGGGGAAGAGCCAAGCTTTTTCTACCAAGATAAAAACTGAGATTTTGGGACACCAAGGGAGCTCTTTTCCTACTGGATTCCAGAGGAAAATCAGTCCTTCTCCACATCACCACTGGACCTCCAGAGGGAAACTGCACCTTGTACAGGAGCACTGCTCCAACTGAGCCACATCTGTCACTGCAGGAGGATGCAGCCACCATGGAATGGGACTGCTACCAACACCCTGCCTGACAGGGTGTCAGGTTGTACTCTGACTTTGTCAGGGTTTGGAGTTTGTTTCTTTGTAGTACTGTATTTCTATTTTAATTTCCCTAGTAAAGAACTGTTATTCCTAATTCCCATATCTTTGCCTGAAAGTCCCTTGATTTCAAAATTATAATAATTTGGAGAGAGGGGGTTTAGATTCTCCATTTCAAAGAGAGCTCCTGCCTTTCTTAGCAGACACCTGTCCTCCAAACTAAAACAGCAACTTTTTGTTCTTTGTCCATATATAAGCCGCACCTGATTATAAGCCGCACTTCCGGGTTCGGCCCAAAATTTTAGTCAAAATGGTGCAGCTTATAATCGCGAAATTATTGTAAAAGACCAGTATACTGCTCCTCTCCACCCATACTTCTAGAGAAAAGGGACATGTTTCCCAAATTCAAATTAAGATATTATGGCATGAACTCAATTTGCATAGTGAGGATGGAGAGAGAGAGCATGTCTGGGAGGAGAGACCCAAGTCTGTCTATCAGTTATTCAGGTTCCAGTTCCTCAATGTTCTGTGATCATTTTCTGAGACAGCAGTTCAGTCCCCAGTGTGCTAACTGTAAAAGTTAGGAATTCATGCCTATTTTGCAGACCATTAATTTTGAACTTCAATGCTGCACAAAGCCATATTTCTAGTTTTACTCTCTACAGGTCTGCAGAAGCAAACATTGATTAATGAGACAAGGCAGTAGTCAATGAAAGCAACAAATGGGCGGACTCAGGAGGACTGGCTCTTGAGAACCAATTAATGTGTGGACATGCCATCTGGGCTGGCAGCACGCAGGGCAGTTCACTACCTGCTGCCACTGCTGGCACTGCACCAAGGAGAAGCTGAGCATCTGTCAGGCCTCAGGATCCTAACAGAAAACTGCAGTGCAGAGAGCTTCAAAACAAGCCCTGAACATCAAAACTCTCTGGTAAATCCCTAGAAGAAAAAGGATAGAGATAATGTGGAAATAACTGTATTAAAAGTAAAACATTGAATTGTTTCCTATGCAAAAAATGTTTCACATACATGCCCCTTTCTCTGGTCCTCTTTGACTGCAGATGCAAGTCTTTTCTCAAAATTTCTTTTGATTACCTTAATTGACATCAAAATCATGTTTGCTCTGTAAATATCTTAAAGTAAAAATTCAGATTTTCAGCTACAGGCTTCACTTTTCTATCCCATTTCCCACAGTTCATTTTAATAAGGTCAAGATTCTTTTCAAATAGCTGCTGAATCAGTTAGGAAAAATTATATAGTATGAGCAAGCCATATCTCACTTAATTGCATATCATTGACCTTCAAAGACTGGTCTATTGAAAAACAAAATTTCTCTAGCATTGCTGGTTATTTAGCCAAAGTGCAGGGAGCATTATCACTATTCTGCCTCCCTTTTCCTGCTGGAAGAAACACAGTCTAGCTATGAGCTATGAGCTGCTGCCAGGAGTTGACACCATCAGTCTTGAAAGGAGAAAATTGATTTTGCAATCTCACAGTGAATCACACAGAAGCAGCAAGCTAACCAGGGCTACCTTGTGGTCTTGTGCCCAGTAGAAATTATCATTGCTTTCAATTGACTCATTTTTGTGGGATGGGAAGTGAAATATCAGGAATCAGTGTAAAAATTTAAGATTTTAGTGCTTAATCACTATAATCTTCATTTCAGAAGAGATAATTTGACTTTCGCTTGAAGACAGCTGTATTGCAAAAAGGCAGACAATTCAGAACTCTGTGAATAAATTAGAAAATAAATTAAGCAAATTACCATTTTTACTCTTCTTTCTCCCATGCTTCATCATTTTGATCTTACTTTTTGAAATATCAGACTTAACATCAGCATATAAATAAAAACTTTGACAAAAATCAACTTGGCACTACAAGCTGTGCCTGCATCTGAGATGAGTGAACTAAGTGTTATGAAGGGGTTTGCAGGTCCTGCATGAAACTTTCTCAGTGCCTGATCCAAATTATTGGATCCTTCTAAATTATTAGCAAATATTCTGTTATCTACAATAGACATTTGACTGGGTTATCAATGAAGAAGAATGGCTGTATGTTTGGATCAAAGAGATAATCAGTGTCTGCAATATTTGTTTCAGAGAATGAATCATAGAAAACACAGCTTTCAGCTGAGGTGTTTATGTCTACCTTATGCATCAGTAGGTTTGATCATAGTGGAACTTTTATGAGACATTTTTGTAGAGCAGTTGAAGTTGTCTAATTACAGACTTTTCTAGGAGCATCTTTTGTTCCCAGTGGGACCTGGCCTATTTTCAGAGTAGTCTGGCTGGAAAGAAGAGATTAGTTTACCTGTCTCCATTACTGAAAGCTAGCATGACTGAAGGCAGTGCCCCTTTGTGAGTCCCAAAAAAATTCTCTCCTATTAGACATTAAGCTCAGCTTAATGCTTTAATTGTTGGACATCTTGAATATGTTTGAATGAAGTTTGGCAATAAGAAGAGATGCACCTGATGGAAGTTTGTGTCCTCACTGAAATTTAGAAAAAATCTGAAAACTTCTGTTATTTTCAAGAAAGGAAAATTGCAAGTTCTTTCTGAGTAGATTCTGCTTTTCCATGTCTTCACAAATAAAGACATCTTAGGGGGAAGATGTCATGGTGATGAAAATGTCTTTCTTATACACAAACTGTTGACCAACTTACAAGGCACTAATTTTACTGGGACTGCTGTCAGAATGTGGAGTCAGGCAGCTGAACTCTGAGTTGTATGTGGAAGACTCAAGATGTCCTAAAGTAATGTTCAAAATGCTTCTAAATCCAAGATGTGTTTAGGGTGGAATGGTAGACCAAGAGATGGATGCAAGCCACATTTCAACAAATGCTGAGTGCCTGCTCTACAATGGCCCTTCTCCCATCAGGATGTTACTGGCAAGCCCAGTAAACTCTTTTGAGAAGAGGTGGAGGTGAGATCTTACTGCTTGGTTTGCTCTAGCATCCAAGCTTTTCTGTTCTTTTTACCTTTGCTGCTGGAGTTTTGGAAACAAATTCCAAACCTATCATAAACTCTGGTAATTACCAATCTGAGGAGAGAGATTTTACAGATGACCAAAACCAATCCTCTTGAGAGCCTGTAAACAGCTGTCCTAGGTGAGCACCTTTGAGCTCTCCTGGACAGAGGCTGCACCAACCTCCCCCTTGGAGTGGGACACCTCTTGGAGCTCACAGACCCTTCAGCTGACAATATTTGAAAGACCATTGCTGATGGCAAGCCTGAGGCTGATACCCCACAGGACATTCCTCAAGGTGCAAGCCATGCCTGATGAGAAACACAAAGGGATTTGATGTATTTCACCCAGCTTGAGGTGAGATTTTTATAGGTACCTTCGCGCACAAATGAAGATCTATACATCTCTGACTCTTACACCCTTATCTTTATGTATTGGTATCTGTTGCTCTCTTACCCTTTCCCATCCCTGGTCTCAATGTATACAATCACAAATTTACTCCAGCCTGATTTTCCTATCTGTGCTTCATCTGTATAAACAGAGTGAGCCTTGTCATTGAGGTCTGTTAAGGTTGTATTTCATAAATTCCTATCAAAACCTATTTTTTGTCAATCACCTTGATGGTGATCCTTTAAGTGGCCAAAACCACTCATTTGCAACACAGGTCAAAATAACTCTTTTTATGTCAGTAAAATTTATGTCCAGTGTTGCCACTGTGAATTAGAAAAGAACCAGTTAAATCACTGAAAATTTATTATGATCAGTTAACCATATACTAATTCTCATGGCTCTCATTCATCCAAAACCATGTAGAATTGTGTGATGGTAAAAAGACATGCAAATCCTAGTATTGGCATAGATTGCACAACCATGATAATAAACCTCTAAGCACCAATAGCTATTAGAAAAAAAAATGAGCATAAAATTGCTTTAATGACAATGAAATCAGAAAGCTCAGAGTCCACTGAAGTTTTTCAAGCAGTCTGCAAAATATCAGTATGTTATTTTTGATCCACTGAATGAAAGCTGATATCTACCTAGTTATTAAATTGACAGATCAGTTTTCATAAACAGCAGCATACTTTTACCTAGTTGAAAGGCCCCCAGCTGATGTGCAAAAAATAGTAATACCTCATTTAGCAGCCAGAAGCTGTTTAGGTAAGGAAGGAAATTTCTTATGTATTGGCTTTTAATGTTCCTCTGAGGAGACCCAGGAACATCCATCTCTTCTTCACAAGTGATAGTACAGAGAAAAATTATCACTAAACACATTTTGATTGCCACAGAAGTCAGAAAACACTCTCTGCTAGACTTGATAGAGAACCAAATCCCAAAAGCAAGGGATTTCGTATGAAAATTCTCTATCTCCAGCAGGACTCTGCACAATAAAAATCAGCAGTTGTAATGTCCCAAGCAGTTATTTTCAGATCATATGGAGTACTAAGTGATCTCAGAGATAACCAGGAACAACATATGCACTGATATGATATGAAATATTTTAATTGTTCTGAGAAAAGGAGTAGGATGCCAATGTCACAGGCTTATTAAATATAGCCTTTACATTGTACAGAGGTACATTCATGCTTAGATAAAGTAAGAGCTGCGTGGCAGATTACCAAATTGGGAAGAGCAGTTGGGCTCATCTCTCCCTCCACACTGCCACATCCTGTACATTCACATCCAGCTCTCCCTGTAGCCAGCGCCTCCTCCAACATTCATTAGGTCTTGTAACGTGTTTGTCACTTGTCTGCTCACTTAGTCAGTCCCAGCAGGGGAAATATTTGCAGTAGGATGTCTTCTGTAATAATCCAGCCAGTATTTAGAGTCTGCAGACCACTTTTTCCCTCTGCTGCAGTTCAGTTGTGCGCGGGTGGAATTCATCTTACCCAAATATAGTCCACAGAAAGAAATAAGTACTGCTGGGCAAGATTTTTCTGCTCTATTTTAGGCACTGACCTCCGGATGAGATTTCTGTCACCAAGCACCTATTTCTCTTCTCTGACAGTACAGTGAGCCTGTGATGACTCACTCAGATGTAGGAGTCTACAGCTGGTCCGATGAATCCTGCCTGGAGTCTCTTGAAGGTGAGGGCAAGACCTTGGACTGGAGGTAAACTCTTAGGAGAGGAAAATGTAAAAATCAGATGTGAGCAGCAGGCTACTCAGCAGGCTGAGGAGATAAACTACATCAGGACTGAGGCATGCACTTCCATGCTGGTGGTGGATTTTAAAACAGCTCTGGTACAAATGTGATTCAGGAATACCTGTGCTTGTACCTGCAACTTTTAATCTTGTTCTGGTGTGCTTTTGTCTGAGTTATTGTTACACATTGCTAAGTGGATAGTTTGATGTTTCAGTGATTAACAAGGACTTGCTTAAATTTGATAGCTGCTAATAAAGATAAAATTCATTTATTTAAAAGGCAATAGCTATACCTAAATAAGAGCTTACATAGGTGAGAGATAAGAGCACATCACTGAACCTCAGCAACACAGGAGATGGACACTTTAGCTGCCTGGGAAATTTATCTGATAGGGACTTCTACCAGCATCTCATTTGTAATAACCTATATCAATGTGTCTAAAAAATACATTCTATATGTATATTGGAAAACAAGTATTTACACATTTCAGTTTATTTATCAAATTATTATATTAAAATACATTAATGCACTTATTCCTGTATAATTATTTGGGTTTGGGGTTGCTTTTTTTTTTCTTTGGTTTTTTTTGGGTTTTTTTGTTTTTGTTTTTGTTTTGTTTTGTTTTTTGTGGGGAAAGGAGTGGGTTTCTGTTTGTTTGTTTTGCTTTTTTTTCTTTTAATTAAAAAATCTTTTAACTTCCATTCTATAAAATTACAAAAATGTGTCTTTCATAACTGTCAATTTTTCCAAAATGTTTTTATGTAGACTGTGGCATTCTCAGCACTCATCAAGGATGTCACCAGTGCCAGCAACCAGAGCTGACTGTAGACAAGCCATTCAAATAAGAAGTTTCTGACACAGGTAAATGAAAAATAAAAAGTATCACAGCAATCCAACAACACATTAAGAACTTCAGAAGACTGTTGGCTAGGAAAAAGCTTTAGGATTAATATCCAAATCCAAACAATCATAAAAAGCCTTGTATTCCTGAGAGGAAAAAAATTACTGAGCTATCCATTCTTCCAGAATAAGGGTGAGTGTATGCCCTGAATGGTAACACACACAATCTACATTACAGCTATGTGGAATCAAAAAAAATTTCACACAAATTCAGAATCATATCCTATCATTACAATCTCACTTCTGAAAACATGTAAGAGTTTCTTTAGAAAACTAAAGTTGGAAATCTTTGTGCAGATATTGTGTACCTTTCCCTTATTCCATGGCAAAAAGCTCTTATTTTTGGAAAGCAGAAGCACAATCACAGAGCAAGATTCCTCTTGCTCCAAAACTTCATTGCCCTCTCTGTGAAACTTGAGGCATGGCACAGAATAAGGTAGGAAGCTGAACTCTGAAATCAAACACTGCAGTACTAAAAGTCATATTGAATAGTCAGTTGAATAGCTTAAAACTTTGTGTCATTTTGCAGCCACACATGAGCACCAATTGATGTTCCAGCACTATCAGACAAAAAAGCTGATCTATTTCTTTTTATTTGATCATGTCACTTCTCCAACTGCACAACATGAGCAGCACTCTAAAATCAGTGAGCATTGCGCTTGTTTTGAAGCAGAAGAATTTGGCCTCATTTTTAAAGAGCTTTCTAAGGGCTTCTTCAACTGCAGAAATTGGCCCACTTTCCTCATAGTCAAAATATCTGACAGAACCAATATTTTTTTGCCATAACCACAATACAGTTTGTAAGGTACTTTTGCAAAGATTCAACTTTATTTCTCAAATTTGATGGGAGCTTGGCACTCCAACTTAGTTCCTGAAACCTTAAGATTGTTACAGTTACTTATTCCAAACTGGACTATTTTCTCAGAAATTTTGGGGATAACCTACAATCAGTTGACATGATTTGCAGAGTTTTGAATAAAACACTGCATTCATTTGCATGCACAGCTGCACTGAGTTCTCACTGCACAAGCAGGACCATGACAGTGCATTCAGGTACATTCACTCAGCTGGGGATGTCTGTAACTGAGGTTTCTTCAACACTAATGAATATTGGGATTTAAGGCTTTAAGACTTGTTTCATGCTACTTTGTGTGATGCTTTTATTGACATTAAAAATTGGAGTAGATTAAGCCTTGTAGTAAAAAATTATTTCTTTTGACTACTAGGAAGTGAGTGAGTAGGGGAAAAACAGCCATGCAGTATAGAACAAATACATGAAGCTTTTATTGTTTAAATCTATGCACATTTTTGTGCATTTATTTCATAGGCAAAGTGCCATCACCTTAAAGCCACCCACTCGCTCTCCTGTCTCTGTGTGTGTTTTCCAAAATGAAGTGTTCCCTGTTACATACATGACCGTTTGATAATGGAATTTTCTGTAAATTTCCTTCCCTTTCTTCCATGTTTTACTGGTAGTTAAAATGTTTAAAAACAAAAACAAAAAAAACAAAAAAAAACCCCAAAAAAACCAAACAAAACAAACCACAAGAAAAAAGAAGATATGAGAGAAGAGAAGGGATAAGAGAGAAGGAAAAAGAAAAAAGAAGGGGAAAAGTATTTTCAGGAAAAATTATTAAGATTTGGATGTTGCTGCATTTTCATCTCTTACAAAAAAAAAAAAAAAAATACAATTCTATACATGTCTTGTATAGAATAGCATTCTGAGGATAGCACTCCAAGGCATGGAGTTGAATATTGATGCCACAATATTTTCCCTCAGAAAATTGAATTGAATGAGTTCGGCACAATGCAATTTTGCAACATTCACTTTTAGTCATCTTTCATATTTTTGCTTAGCTGAAAAGAGAAAATTATTCTGTGGAGCTGAATCCAACTACAAGACAAATGTATTTATTGCACTTGCTCTACAGATGTACAGGTAAATTACTTTGAATGCCCATGTAACAGAAAGCGATTTGTTTAAATGGAAAAGCTTTTATGTTTATTCTGTGAGACATGAAAATGTATCACAGAACACATGATTATGCTGAAGTAAGAGGTATTTGAAGCACACAAACATGCCACATCTCCTGAACAGGCAGGGTTCTTTTATGCATTTGCAAACGCTCAGTATTTCAGAGGTGTGTCAAATCCTAATTCATGTTCTTTTTTAGTAGTACTGCCCAAGAAGCAGCACTTTAAAAGAAGCTTTTAGCTACAAGTGAAGCCTCATTTACAAAAAGCAGAAAGCAGCTCTGTGTTTTCATCAAGAGCTATGTTGAAAGTGCCCAGGTTTCATAAACTGAAATATCTGTAATCATGGTCTGACCCCATTGACTCCACGAGCTCACAGTGGGCAGGAGAGCAGAGCAGAGAGCCCAGCCCTGCTCCCAGCTTCAGCAGCCACAGCCCTGTCAGCAGACTCACACCTGGGAAACTGCCTTGTGGAGAATAGTGTTATTTAGTCCAGTACAATGCAATTCTAGCACAGCTCTATTACTTTCAGAACTCAAAATCCTATCTTTGCATGCTACTTTACTTTAAACTCACTTGCACATCACAGTGATTAGTCCAGGCATATTCTCTGGGTTTTAGAAACCACAACCAAGAAAATATCAACATTTGCACAAACACTTAGACCCATAAATGCACTTCAAAGTGCAGCTCTGAGACTTTTGCCAGTGGCTCGTGTCAGCTGGTGCAGCTCATTACCAGCACAAGTGTTAACTAGCTCCTCTGGGTGTGTGTGTCAGCTCCTACAGGTCAGAATGTGCCATTCCCAGAGCAGTGCACTGTGTGCCAGCCTCCTCTCCCAGGCAGAAATCAATGCGAGTGATAATAGGTTCCATTAATAAAGATAATGCCCAGAGACTTCATTCCAAATCAAATCATTAGAAATTATATTGATTTCTTTCTGAAAGAGAATAAACCTGAGAAAGAGCTTCCAAAGCCTACACTGTAACACTCTTTTCTGCCATATTCAAGAGGTTAATACAAATAAGATTTCCTATTATAGTGTCTGTGTCAGAAGTTGATAAACCTGGAAATTACTCTTTTCTGATGAAAGGGAGAAACAGGGGGTTTTTTGTTTTCAGTAATTCTGGGAAAATAATCTCTATGTTGTAGATTTAAACAGATTAAGAGCCAGCAGTGCAGCAAAACCAAATATAGATATTGAAAGCCATTTCTATGCTTTCATTAAAGCAACTCCAGTTAAAAATTACTTGAGTTTTATGGCCAGATGTTTTTTGAGAGGCATGTTCTTGATGCATTTTTGGGGACTGCATCGAGCAACAATGTAGAAAGGGAAAAATTAGCAAGAAGCAGTAAGGTTCCTAATGAAGTATGTAAGGAAAGTAGCAGCTGTCTTTGCAGTGAAGAGAATGTAAATTGTTCAGTAATTTTTTCTTCAAGAAACAAATATGGAGTGAAATAGGAATGACCACTATTAAAAATAGTTTAGCTGCACTTCTAAACACTTTTAATCCATGAATGTATGAAAAGATTATTTAGCTAGTTCAAGTTAGTCAGGGGGAAAATGAGTCAGAAGGAATATGAGATAGTTACTGGATTATGCAGTTGTGTAGTGGGTTAACCCTGGCTGGACTCCACAGTCACTCTGTCCCTCCCCTCTGCAACCCTGTGAGGGAGAGAAAGTATAATTGAAGGTTCATGGGTTGAGATGAGAACTGGCAAAGATCATTCACCAAATACCATCACTGGCAGAGCAGACTTGAATTAGTGATATTTACTGAATTTGTTACTAACAAAATCAGAGCAGGATAAGGAGAAATAAAACCTTAAAAACGTTCCTCTCAGCTCTCCCTCATTCCCAGCTCTACCTCCTCCCCACAGAAGTACACAGAGACAGGGAATGGGTTCTGGTCAGCTCATCACACGCTGTTCCTGCTGCTGCTCAGCAGAGGAGTTGTCCCCCTGCTCCACCTTGGGTCCCCCCATGGGAGAGAGCCCTCCATGGACATCTCCAATGTGAGCCCATCACCCAGGCAGCAGTCCTCCCAAACTGCTCCAGGGTGGGTCACTCTTCCATCCTGGAGCTGCCTTGGAGCTTGTTGGCTCTGCTGGACATGGGGGAAGCTTCTGGCAGCTTCCTACAAAAGCCACCCCTGCATCTCTCCTGCTACCAAAACCTGGCCATAAAAACCCAAAACAAACCCGAAAGCTACTTGATTTCCTTCTTTGATAAATAAGCAGATAGAAACAGGGAAATAGTAAATGAACACAGTCTTCAAAAGAAGATGGAAGGCCCTGGTTTATTACTCTGTGAGACTGGAAAGCTAATGCAGAATTTTCTGGTATTCTGTCTTGTGTAGTCTTCACTGTAACCGTGTGACTACAACTATTAACCTTAGTAATAAAAAGGAGAGCACTTAAGCTTGAATAAGATAGTAGAAAAGAAAAAAAAAAAAAGCAAAAAACCAGAAAATACTTAGGTTAGTTCAAGTTGTCCCTGTGAGTTGGGATTGCAATAGATGAACTCCAGATTTTTTTTCTGCCTAAATTATACTACATTTCTCTAAATAGCATTTTCTGGCTCAGGCTGACCCAGTGGAATTCACTCTGACATGCATTGAGAACTGAGTGGTGCAATCTCAAGCAGTTCACAAACATTACTTTTGAGAATTATGGGGGACAGGTGAAAAGAGAAACCTTGGAAAGAGAATGTTGTATATCCTTTTTTTTTTAAGTGGGTGGAGTAGGAAGTCAGAAATGCCAGAATATTAACCTTGTCAGGCTAGCTCTAACACTCAAAATACTGCAACAAAAAACTCTTTTACTAGCCCCTAAAAAGCCAGCAACAGCAGCACGAATTTCTCAAGGCCAACTGATGTCAAGCAATGCATTTTATGCTAAAATAGATCCAAAACACTCAAAAGAAATGGATGTGATATGTTGTATTTTTTGCTTTAAAGACCATGAAAACCTACTAATTGGATTTTTTTTTAAATCAGCTTGAGGAATATCCTGTAGATGAGGGGTCCCAGGCTCAGTTAGCCAGTATTGCCACTAACAGCAAAAGGTCCCTGGCTGCTCTCCTGAGCAGCATTTGGGTAAATAGGAAGCATTTTGCTGTCTAACAGTAAGGGTTTTGAAGTAGCTTGAATACTCTCCTAGAGGTTTTTTTTTTTTCTAAATGACTGCTCCAGCTGAAATTGTTAGTAGCTATATACAACTGCCTGAAAACCTAATGCCAAGAGCTATCAGTGTTCACTGTCAAACTAGAAGGATGTCCTGTGGCTTCCTGCAAAAATCTGTCCCATTTCTGGCATTTCTCAGTATTTCCATTAATGACTCATACAAGAGCTGGGAGTGCTCCTTATGAAATTTGTATACAATCTGAAGTTTAATGTGATTTTCAAGCTCTACAGGTGTAGAATTAAAATTCATCAGATGGAGAAGCAGTCTGGAATAAATAGGATGTGCTTAGGCAAGGAAAAGGAACCTTAGGTGAAAAGGTAGGAATAGTCAGCTGCACAAACAGAAGATGGAAAACACCTGGATGAAATTAAGTTTTGGAGAAAAGGTTCAGCTCTGCAAATTGAAGGGTTTGCAGTGTCACACACCTGCACTGTTTCTCCCCACCTCCTTCTGACATTTAGGAGCAGGTGGGTTTTATGCAAGACGTGAAGCAATCCTCACCTTCCCTCCAGCTTTGTCATGGTCCCAGCAGTAATCCTGCCTCTCATCCAGAGTATGGTAATTAGAGAAAGACGGAAGCACTGGAATACAAATCAGAGAGTGACAAGGATAATCAGAGCCCAAGGAAAAATGGCTTGTCAGGGGCAGTGGAAAGAAATACAGCTGTTTAGGTTAGAGAGGACTGAGAGAAAACAACAGTCTCGGGATGCATAAAAGGCTTTGCAATTACTTTGAGAGCATTTCCCGGTGAGGGACACATCTTCCAGGACTCTATAGCACACTGTTTCTGGTAAGCAGAGCAAGTATTCACCTAATACAGGCCTAATTTTGGGTACTGATAGGACCCATTCTCCTCATCCTAAATGCCTAAGATGTGTTTCTCATTAGGGGTCACGGAAAGGGGATGTACAATTGGTTACGAAATACAAGTGTACAAGCTCAGTTACAGGCAAGTAGCCAAGCAGGCTGGTGAAAAGCAAATTTGTCCAGTGGAATGCTGTGTATGGAAAACATCTTTGCCTGAAAACACGACTCTCAGATTGTAAGTGAAGAGGACACAGCCTGCAAACTCTTGAAGGTTGGTGATGTAGCAGTGTAGTCAATTGATGGCAGAAGTTGTCTTTGTGGGCCTCCAGTCCGTTGCAACTATGCACTTATTAAACCATATCAAATGAAAACTGAGAAGGGGAACTGAAGGAGAATGAGATACAAAAATTAAACTGCCAGCTGAAGTGACTTAGGCTGTGACCCACCAGCCTTTTCATGGCAGAGAAGCTCCAGGGCAAAAGCTTTTCCTCAACACCTTTGTCTGTCCAGCTGCACAGCCCTCTCACCTCCATGAACGTCAACAGCCTTTTAAACACCTCATTCGGGCAGAAACACCAACTTGTCAGTGATTTATTTAGCTGGGGTTCTGAAATCTGAGTGCTTGCAGTTGTTTTCACAGTTCACCCATACCTGTTCTTGATATTTTCTTGATCTTACCTTCTCACTATTTTCTCTTGATCCATTTTCTTCTCTGCCCCTTTCCTGGGTAGAAGCTTTCACATGAACAGCCAACAGCCACCACCCAGGTACTCCTTGCTCGTGCTTTGTGACATGCTGGAGTAGACACCCTTGATATCATCCAGAAAGGAGCTGAATTACTTTTAAAGAGATTTTAAATAAGTGAACAAAACCAGACTTCCTTAGCTGAAAAACTGTGAATGTGTGCATTTTAAGTGCAATTTTCTGTTGCTGGGGATGAAGGCAGTGAGGATGAAGGTGAGCCTGCCCAGCAGCTGCATCTCTGGCTCTTTCCACGTCTGTGGAGAGGGAACATCTTACGACAATTGCATAGTGAAGAGAGTCGTGTCTCCATCCTGAGCTGTCTGCACTCTGCTAAGATGTCTCCTGTCTTCACATTTAATTCATTTTGTGTAATTGAGCAGCATTTGTTTGTGCTTCCTTTTGCCCAAGCATCAGACAGAATAGCTTTGCCTTCCATCTTTTGTAAAGAAAGCACTTGTGGTTTTGTAGCTGATGCAGGCTTCTGGGGGGAAGATTAGAATTTTCCAGCAAAACAAAGAAGAACCTCTGACTGAAGCATTTAAATTCCAAGTGTTGAGAGAGGGAACAAAGTGTAAGCAGAAAAGAAAGTGCTTTTGCATTCTGGGTGCATTTTTCTGCAAACACTTGTCATAACCCTGGGCTTGAATGGCAGCTGAGTAGCAGTGCTGCTTGCAGCAGTGTTTATTACCAGAGGCAAAAGCTTGTGCTATGACTCTTCTTTTAACTTTCTGCTAAAAACATTGTCAGTCACTGTGAAGACATTAGCAGAAGCATCAGAGAATGTGTAGAATGTAAATATTTGTGTTGTGGCTGTAAAACAGACAAACTAAAAAGGCCTAACTTCTCTGAAGTTTATGTGGAGTGAACCTGAGAGCTGTGAACCATCTTGATGAGCTGCTTCCCAAATGTCTGTGTGTGGGCAGCTTCTTTCTTCAGCAGAACTGTATTAATCATAAAGAAAGCTGATTATATTGCAGGCAATAAGGGCTATACTCTCACAAAACTGTACACACATACAAAGATCAGTACTTTCACCCATTTCTCACATCACTTCTTAAGAAATCCACCAGCAGAAAGGCTCTTGTCTGGCAATCTTTCAGATGGGAGTCTGTCCACAGAGAGGCCTGCTACAAGAAAACACAAACAGAAATGCTCTTGACAAATGACCTGAAAGATTCTGGCATCCATGCTGTGACCTAGCAAATCCAGGCAAAAGCAGCTGTCAGACTGTTTGAGGGGAAAGGATTAGCATATCTGATAAACACATGGTAGGTGGGCAGCTTCCTCAAAGACTTGTTAGCAATTTTTAATGGGACCTCTTCCCCTCTACATGAAGGTTGGACTTGATGATCTGAGAAGTCTTTTCCAACCTTAATGAGTCTATGATTCTATGAATATGGATTCAATAATTTGCATTTTTAGTAGAAGCACACTGGTTTGATTCAGCCTCGCAAGGTAAATGCCCCTGCCCTTCCACCACCTTGCCTGCACTACCCATGGCAGAGCCCAGAGGATAAATTTCACAGGACTGACAGGCTCCCCACCATGCAGCCAGATGTCTAACAGTCCTGGAAGTCTGCTCTTGACTGGTATTTGCAGAAATTCACCTTACATAAATTTGCCTTGCAAGTATTTTGGGCTCAGAATCACTGGGGCACCCTCTTCATATTGAGGTCAGATTCAGGGGTTATACTTGACATTTGAATCCAGACCCATACATCTTCCAAAAAGAATATTCCAGTGCAGACAAAAACTGTCTTCATGGCAAGAGGAGTCACTCTGGGGATCGTATGGGTTTGGACCTGTCCAGCTTCTCAGGGCTGTTACCTCTCAATAAGCAGCTGAGAACAGCAAGTGCATACAAGAGATGTTTGCTTCAGGAGGCAGTAGAATCTCCCTCACAGAAGATTTTTTAAGATTAGGGTAGACTCACATTTGTCAGAAATGTTATAAAAAGAGCTGGGCTTGCTGCAAGGCAGGACAGAGACTACCTGACCTCTGCAAGCTCCTCTGAGCCATGCTGATTTTTTGCCAGGGCACTGCACAGAGCACTGTCTAGTTCCATTTCAGATTTCTGGATGCTGGTTACATCCTATGCATTTGAAGCTTTTGAGATCCAGGCAGATTTTAAGCACATTCTTTCCAAAGCAAACTGCAAAAAAAGGGTTGACAAATTTAATGAGCAGTTTGCAGAGGAAAAGCTCTGTGCAACTCTTCAGGAAATCCTTGTATTAGCAGTGGAATAAACCTGTTCTACTTGCCAGGTGCTGACAAATGGGGAAAAAGCAAACAATTTAAGTAGAAAGGTAGAGATGAGAAGGGAGAGAGGTCACAGGGTCAGCTGCCTCAAAAATTCTTTCACGTGTAACACAGAGCAGGTCTGAAGAGGCTGAAGTACTTGGGTCTTTCACCCTAAATATTCATGTTTGAGAAGCAGCTCAATGTGAGAGATCTTGTTTAAATGATGCAAAACTAAAAAAATGCATATCTGCATATCTTCTGAAGGTGCAGCCTGCAGTGTACTCACACAGCTGACAGCTGAGGAAAATGCCAAAGTTGCTGCCTACAAGGCCAATATACCCCCCACCAAGAACAGCTCCCCAACATCATTTCAGTCCTTTCTGGGGTCCCTTTGAAGCAGAGTTGAGAGTAGGACATTTGCTGGATAAAGCAATTTAGCCACCCACTGTCTGCCACCTTTCCTATCTGTCACCTCTTCCTCATACTAACAAGAAGTGGGCAGAAGTAAGAGACCTCATGCCAGGCCAGGTGGGCATGGATTTATGTGATGGGAGGATGCACATGTTCATGTCTACCAGTGAAATGCTTGCAGTTTGGTCAGACAGGAGGCCCAGTGAACTCAGTGGAGAAGTAGGAACCTCTCCAGTTACGGCCTTATATAATTAGTTGAAATTGGACCATTCACTTTATTGTAACAAATTTCCTCATTTGGTGTTAGGAGTAGTTGTTTCTTTACTGTTATATATAGGAAGCCCTACTTCTTCAGCTAATTTTTATTAGCATATCAATTTTTCACCCTTAGGGCCGAGTTCTGATTACCTGCACACTGATGATACACATTTGTCTAACAATGGCTCTAGCAGCAATAGCTCTCTATTCATGGAGGTATAAGCAAGATAGGAATCTGGCTCTCAAAGCTCTATTTAAACTTGACCTGGATGATTCATGCCTTTGAGATCTCAAAATGAGATTACTGCAAAGTGCTTTATAGTGGGCTGCCAAAAGGGCTAATCCATTCCCTGAAGCTAATGCACAGTGCAGCACCTTGATTGTTATCAGAGGTGGGCAGAGAGGGATCTGCCCACTCACTACTTGTCTGTCAGCATTTTCTGCTTTTTAGTGCCTAGAAAAGGTCTACAGTTTTGCTTTTAGCTTTTAAAGCTATTAACAGGCTGGAAATTGATGTTGCCAAGGACATCTGTGAATGTGCCTTGGGGATGTATAAATACTTTATAGTATTGAATTGTTCCCCTTTTTGTTAGCCACAGGAATCCTATCAGACTGACGAGGGTAATTTCCAGCGATGCCTCTCAAACCGAACATGAAAACAAGATGGTGACTCTGCCAAACCCTGGCCCTGGACCACCACTGTGAGATCAGATGCCCTCCATGGGTCTTTCCTATCAGATTTAAATTAATTTGAATTTGGACCTTCCCTTGTGAACTTTCTTCTTTTGCTACAAAAATTAAAACCATTTCTATCATAGTAAAGTTTTTCTCGCATGTAATATTTTTTTTCTGATACATGAGGTTCAAAACAGAAGCTCACACAACTTTGCTTTGTACTGTAGGTACACAGGAGCAGCAAGTGCAGCAGAGATGTATTTCTGCCTGCCTTATGATTTGCTCAGAAATTCTTTCCTGTGAGTCCTGGTGTGCAGCATTCAGCCTCTGTATGCCTGTGCAATGGCATTAAGGCTTGATGTTGCCGTAAAAGCACTGGGAAACACAGGAAAAAAGAGAAGTGTGCTGCAATACAGACAATCAGAAAACTGTGCTGAAGGTAGGAAGAGATTTGCAGACTGCTATAGTGCAGTGAATTTCCCCCCAGAGCACATGATGGCTCTCTGGGAAGCTTAAATTAGTATGCATTTTATCAGCCCATATTCTTTAATAATGTCTCTTTTAATAGGGACAGCTGGATCCAAGGCAGTCCCATCAATCAATACTGACAGCTGTGGCTGATATTTACTCCACTGACTCTTTCCTGCACTTGCAGACCTCATGCCTTTGAATTGGACACCTAGTTTTAGGTTTCCACTTTTGAAATGTTTGACAGCAGGAGATTGGTGAGATTTGCTATCCTTAAAAGGATCTAGAGTCACAAATGACAACTCTTGGACATATCTTCACTTCTACCACACTGGAGGGAGGCAATAAACTGACAGCCCATAGAAAGTGGTTCTGATCCTTACACTGACCAGCAGTTTGCTCACAAAGGTTGACAATTTCAAGAGTTAATGGTTACATCAGCCTTTGGTGGAAAATATTAACAGTGAATTGGAATATTCCCGTGATTAAGTCAGAAAAAAAACCCCACCTACTTTTATCTCCATTTCATAATTGCCTGAATTTAGGGAAGACCATGCTATAGCATCAATGATAATGCCAAGCATGCAAACTTACCTTTCTTCCACATCCATTACTATGCTTCCTATTTCGATGCTCAAATTGTTGTATTTAGTTGGCAAAGTACAAATCCTAAATTATTTTGATCATAATCTCCACTTCTAACTGGTTTTTAATCACAGAAAACCCTGTTCCTGTTATGAAAGAAGGATATTATAGCACAAACTTTGGAAGTCAGTAAATAAAGGCACACAATTTTCTTCCTTAGAAACCTTCCATAGGTATGTTTTGTTCAAAAAGTAATTAAAATTATTCTATTTGTTAATTTGTTTATGGAATCATATTTAGGATCATGCAACAACCTTAAAATAAACAATTTGTTACTGCTAGCTATTTGGCATTTGTCTTGGGTTACAGTACAGGATGTGATGAAAGGATCTGCTCTATCACTATCTGTTGTGACCAAGTGAGGCAGTGATCCTCATCTCAACGGCAGATATTCTGCTAATGGGCCATCCATTGAAACCAGGCAGGGCATTGTTCTTTATCTTTTCACAACCCATCCTTCCTCCAGTGAGTCATTTTCTGCTAATGGCCATTGAGTCCCACTGTGGGACTGATAAAATTACTGCATCCCATTGGAAGTTGCTCCAGCCAGGGGGAAGAGCCCAACATTTCTTGCCAAGATAAAAACAGAGGTTTTGGGACACTAAGGGAGCCCCTTTCTCCACTGGACTCCAGAGGAAAACCGGATTTCTCCACATCACCACTGGACCTCCAGAGGGAAACTGCACCTTGTACAGGAGCACTGCTCCAACTGAGCCACATCTGTCAGTGCAGGAGGATGCAGCCACCATGGAATGGGACTGCTGCCAACACCCTGCCTGACAGGGTGTCAGGTTGTACTCTGACTGTGTCAGGGTTTGGAGTTTGTTTCTTTGTAGTACTCTATTTCAATTTTAATTTCCCTAGTAAAGAACTGTTATTCCTAATTCCCATATCTTTACCTGAGAGCCCCTTGATTTCAAAATTATAATAATTTGGAGGGAGGGGGTTTACATTTTCCATTTTAAAGAAAGGCCTCTGCCTTTCTTAGCAGATGCCTGTCCTCCAAACCAGGACAGCATTGATCACATCTGGCAGTCTGTGTCCAACTCTGGGCTCCCAGCACACAAGGAAGCTCCACAAACCTGAGCAGCCTCTGCTGCAGGCATGGAGTACAATGTGTGAGACAAGACTGAGACAGCTCCCCCTCCTCAGCATGGCCAGAAGCAGCCCTGGCTGCTGGGCTCAGCTATCTAAAAAGGGGGTGAGGAGAAGACAGAGCCAGGCTCTTCCTCAGATGCGTAACAGGAGGCAACTATGACAAGGTGCAAAAATAAAAAAAAAAAAAAAAGGAAACTCCAGCTAGATGCTTGGAGAGAAAACTTACAAGGAAGGAAATAAAGTGTGAAAACAAGCACTGAGACTGTGGAATATCCAGCCTTGGAAATACTCAAAACTCAGCTGTTTGAAACCATTACCTCACTGATCTCTGAAGCCAGCCTTCTGCTCTGAGCAGGATGTTGGAGCAGACAACTACACAGGTCCCTTCTGACCCAAATTGTTGTGTGATCTGTGTGATTCTGTGTATCTGACCTTTTTGCTTTAAGTGCTCTTTGACATCACTATTTTGGGAAAAAAAAAAAAAGCAAGGAGAAACATAGGCTTTCCTTGTAGAAAGCAATCACTGTTAATGAGGCCAACACCCTTCAAGTAGGGAGCATGAAGGAGAGCCCAAAGGTACACACATATTCGTGCATCCACCAAACCTTACTGAAAATGGAAACAGGGAAAAAAAACAATAGATTTTTAAAGGCAAACCTAGAAGTCCCATGATTTCATCAAGTCTAATCAAAAATGTGAAAGAACTTCATCATAATTTTGATATCATGATTTTGCACTGTCAAATCCTCAGATGAGCCTTAAGACTGAGGAGGGGTCCTGTCTGAAAAGTAAGAGTTGAGACAAAGAGCTATCAACTCTGAATGTGTATAAGGGATTGCTGGAAGCCTGAGATTATCTCCAAAATGTTATTCCTAAGTGTTTCAAAATTTTTGGCCACATTACTTTGTTAACCTCTCCCACCTCTCATTGTGCATTTATCTGTGGAAGCTGTTTCACAGAGCAGTGCCAGTGTCAATGTCTGCAGAGCGGTGAATGCACAACTCCCCAGGCAATGAATCACCTGCAGTAAGCTTTGACTGGAATAGCAGTGAGTTCAGGAGTCCCAGAAATAGCCAAGGTCTTCCTAAGAAATGAGAGACAAAGAAAAATACAACCTAGAAAAAATACAGGCAAAATACAGGGTTGTGTAAAGTTCCACAGCATCTCAGACTGATTTTTTTTTTTTTTCTACAGATGCTTCCTTTGACATTCCTCCAAAAGAGTTTTGAGCATTCACTACATAATAACTATTTCCAAGGCCTGGATGGTATTCAGTGGTTTTAAAATAACCATCTCTTACACAATGGTTTGCAGTTTCTCTCTCTTCATGTTTTACATTTTGTCCAATGGAGTCTCAAACTCTCACAGAACAGAGTGACCTGAAATATCCTTGCATAAGTCCCTCACATGGATGGCTTTTTTCTCTGTTAACTTTCACATAAGTCGTCATGAAAGGAGTTAATAAATACCTGAATATGCAAAAAAACTTGGTCTGAAACAAAGACAGAACCAAACTTTGGCTAGGCTAATAGATACCACTTCTCAGTTTTTGCCTAAAATTTATCTAACAAAGATTTTAAAAGCAAGTGGCTGTTCAAAGACAACTTCCACATTTTTTTTTGGCGTCTATTGATGTAGAACACAGCAATGGCCTGAGCTCTGCTCTGTCCCCCAACAGCAGCACACAACGTGCAAGATTTTTCAGAGAATGCCATGTGTTCCAGGTACTGAGTAAGTAGCACTGCTGCAGTATGTTATGACCACAAACCACTTGGACTTTCTCCTGTTTTTTCTCAACAGCTCTTGAAAGGATTTCTCGAGGTTTCTAGATGACTTTTTGCATCCCAGGCACACTTCTTACATGTCCTCCCACTCTGAAGCTATTTATTGTACCAGGCTCTGTGCTTTTCTGCCTGAAATTCCTCCACTTTCTGAAGATGGATTTTCCTATTAAAAAGCCTCTTTCATGCCAAGAAAAGATTAAAGATTTACCATGCATCAGCTGGGTTATGGTAGCTTTACATGTGCATGTTTTTAGTTTGTTTTAAACAGAGTACAATTTCAACAGGGCTCATTGCCAGCTCATAGAACCCTTCTCTAGACATGGGTTAAGCACATGCATGCAATTACTGATAACTCTTATCATCTGCCAGTCCTCAGAGAAAATATTGCTTACCTGCCCATTGATTTATAACTGATGATTTGGACCAGATTATGCCCTTGCCTTGCACTGGGGTGAAAGCCTCTACACTGAAATCATTGCAGCTCTTTAGATGAGCAACTGCCTGCCAGTTTGAGCAAGGGGCTCCTAACAGCCGTCATAATCCATCCTTCAGGAGCAGTTTGGTGACAAACAGGGGTTTTGAAGATTTGACTTGTATTGAAATTCAATGTGCTTCCATCTGCTAGCCAAATTTTTACAGATGTGCAAACACACTTGGTATCTAAAGAGCATTCATTGCTTGCATGTCCCTGTCCTTGCACTTTAATGTCCTAGAGATTACTTAGAGGCACCTGTTATTTTTCCTTGACTTAGGAATGATTTAGAGAAGATTTAGCAGACTTTAGTCTGTAGACTTAAAACCCTTAAAAAAACCCTGGTTTTGTGTGCCTTGTATTTAATCCAACATCCTTGCAGAGCAGATATTACCTCAATAGAGGTGAAGGTACCTTTTGTTTAATCACTACTGAAAGAGGTTTAGGCTATATTTTTCTTTTATGTCCAGGGGACCATATCTTCAAGACAGCAAGGAAGAGGTACCTGAAGGTGTGCTGAAATGTTTTTGAACTTTTCAACCTGCTGGTTCTCCACTCCCACATCTCCATCGACAAGACGTGGAGGAGCATGAAATAAATGCAAACACACAGAATGCAACTTCAGAGCCCGGATTGCCTTCTGCCTGTGGAGAAGCTACAATTATGCCGCTCTGATTAAAAGAAAGTCTGCAGCAGCCCAGCACTGATCAAGTTTGAACAGCCTAATGACTTTGCTAGCACATGATGTTTGATAGCAATCTCCAACAGATGATACAGATCCCTCTTTTTGGAAGGGAGTGATAAAAACCCCTGTTCCAGCTGATTAACTTGTACATACCAGACCATGATCCAACTGTTTCTCAGCCACCTGTGCAAGTGAAATGAGGCTCTGCTCCTGCAGTAATTTAGCTCCTAATATTTCAGGAAGATGAAAAACAGACCACCTCAACTAATGGTAATTTTTACATAATCCTTTTTATTTGCAAACCAGCCTGCCCACCTTATATTGCATATAAGCCACGGCTGTGTTTACTACCACAATGAACAACTTCATCTCTTCCAGTCTTAAGATTTAATGAGACATCAGCAAAATCATGCCCCTATATTCCTACAGATGAAAATTAAATCTATATTTTAATTAGGAAACCACTGTGCCTTCATCCAGCAAACAAGTAAGTTCTAACAAATCTTAAGTTCCTGTAAACTCTGGGTAATTTGAGTTCTGTGATAAATATTTACATTTATCATATGATAGAAGTGGTTGAGATTCACACCTGTGCAAGTAGCTACCAACACATGGACAAGAGTTCTCACCTTTCCAAACATGAGTAACAATTCCTGTTTACCTTTGCATGGTTGTCTGAGCAAAAAGCCATGAAAAAGTAATCCCACAGTGACTGTGAACTGACTCATTCAATCCCTGCATGGCTCAAACATACACAGAATATGCATACAGCAGTGCCCTTGCTGGTTTTGCTTCCTAAGCTTCAACTTTATGTTCTGGAAATGTACTCACTTTCCATCCTATGAAAAAATCTGGAAAAAATCAGAAGTATGGAGTTGAAGTGCTAACTTCCTCCTTCATTTCTATGTCCTTTAATATAGCATTAAAATTAAAGCAGTTCCATGCTGACAACCCAAAGGCTATGGGGCACTAAAGGCAATTAAATGGCAATCAAGCCTTGAAGTCATAAAGCAGACATGTCAAAGGCCTTGAGCCGCTTCTAAGGAGAAAACATTCAGTAACCCTCTATTTATACAATTTGAAACACCATAAGCATTTTCTCTGAGGAATTTACACAAACAAAACCTTAGCAATTAGCTAAATATTCAAATAAACAAGGTAATTTCAAAAATCAGACAAAAAACTAAATATTTATTACTCTGTTGAACCTCAAGTGCTGACAGCACATTTTGCCTTCCTAAAGCAAATTCTGAAGTTAGCTAATCAATACTCAAGAAAGCTACTAATTTGTTCCATAAATAGGAATTCATTCACATTCTTTGGAGAGTGTAAGGAAAAAGTAACATTCCCAGAAAATGAGTAAGTTCAAATACTACATCTCCTGGTAAGAAAAAGTTTGAAATTCTGCCAGCCGTATGCAGAAGATAACCTAGCATGACTTGATTTCTAGAGGTAGTAACAGACTGATTTCTTTCCCTGCAACAGATTTATCCTCAGGTTTTTTTGCCAGTTTTCCTACTGAAGTAACTGGGTGGGGGGGAGGGGAAAGCCAAGAGCAAAAAAAAAAAGCCAAAAACATACTCATTTTGTGGAAAAGAGAAGAAATTTGCAAAAAAGACAATTAAAGAGAAAGTGAAAATTTTAGATACAGATAAAATTATGACTTTATTACCCCTGGGATTTTTTTTTCGATAAGAGATAAGTGTTAGAAGTTTCATTTTGGACCTGAGTTTGCTGCCTAATAGCTTAAACATTTGCGTTTGGACAAAATAATTGCAAAATACCACCATTTAAATTTGATGTTATTTGAAAGCTTCACAGATGGAAGTAATTCCACCAAATATAAAGCAATTTGGAAACAAAAGCTGCTGGTTTACATCCCCAAGTGAGCATTCACCCAAACAATGATGTACAGTTTAACCAAACTACCTGATGGGAAGAGATGCCCTTTCCACCTGAGAAAACCCACTTCCACAAAGTATTTTCATCAGTTTTTAAAAGAGCAAAAACCACAAAGCAGGACTTCCTTTGTCAGGAAGAGCCTGCCCTGTTCTGCAAAGGTAACCCAGGAAAGAGAGCCAGAGGAAGGAATTCACTTTTGGATCCTGCAACAAAGTGGAGAGCTTTGAAATACTTTCAGGTTTGGTGGCCCACAGCAGAAGAAAGCCATCCTTTGCTGCCAGTACCTGAGTGCATGCACAGAGTGAAGTTTTTTGTGCAGCCGTGAATGCAGCACTCCTGCAGTGCCTGTTTGAGACCCTGCTAAGTTTGCAAAGTAAAGCAAAGAACTGCGGTTCATGTTGGCAAGTCTGCACTTTGTACTTGCCTGGCAATTTTCCAGCTCACTTCCCAGCCAGCCTGGAAATCTGCCCAGGGTGTAGGATGCTAGCAAGCATCATTTGGTTCGTACTGTTGGCTTTGTTGTCAACAGTTGGGTTTAAACTCTGCCGTGCATCTGGCAGGGTTTGCAGGCTGATGCTGCTGCTCACATTTTCTGTGTCCTGCCTGTTAAAGGTGGGAAGGGAAAGAAAGTGTTCTCCTAGACTGTCCATTTTTTGTTCTTCTCGAGATGGACATCCTGACAGAAATCATTGTTTATCTTTTGCCACTGTGGTATTTCCCCTCCCAGAACAGCAGAGGTTGGGGAGGCAATAACCAACAGAAACCTCCATAGACAGGATCCATTCTCTGGCCCTTTTGTGGCTCCTCCTTTTCCTCCACATGCACATTTCCCCTTTTTTCACATATCCCAAACCTTTCTCATTCTTCAATCCTAAGCATGAAAGGCACAGGAGAGCTGCCCACCGTTTCTTGCCACCTGCAGGCAACTTGCTGGTCCCAGCACTGAGCTGCAGCCTCCATCCAATCACTGCAGACACCTGCCAGGGGCCAGTGGGGTTTATCATGGTCTGCTACCAAGATGGGGGCAAAAAAGGGAAAATTGGCTGACATACATGCTAACTGAGCAGTAGGGTTTTGTTTTGGATTTTTTCTCATCAACTGCACAAGACCCATGTCTGCATTGACTAGATCTTCAAGGAAACATCATTTACCTATGGCTTTGTACCTGAGGGAGGTAAAAAAGACATGAAGAATCCACCAAACCTTCCTGCAGCCCTCCAAGCTG
The DNA here is from genome assembly GCF_009819885.2 of Catharus ustulatus. Classification (NCBI taxonomy): domain Eukaryota; kingdom Metazoa; phylum Chordata; class Aves; order Passeriformes; family Turdidae; genus Catharus; species Catharus ustulatus. The sequence continues at coordinate 66,332,957 of NC_046225.1, read as the reverse complement.
TCTCATTTCTAGGAGGAAGGAGCTGATAATTCTCCTGGCAAGCTCAATCTTTTCATGCCTGTCTTGGGCATTTTGCCTCAGCTGTGCTCAAAAGCTGTTCTGCCAGTGGCAGAAGTTTTGGGGAAGCTCCAACAAAATTTTTTTCACTCCAAGACCTCCAAACTATACCTCTGTTGTCCTTCTGACCTCCTGAATCAAGGAAAGGTTGCTGCCCTGCTGGTCTAGTCCAGCAGATACTCAAGGGCAACCAAATTCCCCATCCTGGCTGGATCACCTCACATCCATCTCCCCATGGCTGCCTTTCTGCTGCAGACATAGTTTTCCTCCACTCCTTCTTTCTGACATTTTATCAACAACTTCCCCAGCCTTCAGTGGCTTATAACATCACTGCTGGGAAAAAATAAAAATTGCTTTGTTCAACTGAAGCAATATTTCTGTAAACTATTTATAAATCTGTCTTTAAGTGGCTGTAAATAGACAGTGTCACAAACACAGCTGAGCCACATTTCAGACTGAAAACAAGGGCTTTTCTCTAACCAGGGACCTTCAGGCAATGCTTTCAGTTTTCTAAGTGCCTTTATTTATGGTAGACATACAACCAACCCGCAACCCTCAAATACTTTTGCCTTGTTGGTATGCTAAACCATGCTTGATTTGCAGCACACCTCAAATTTCAGTGCAATATAGAAGGATGAGTCAGTAAAATTCATTAACAAAATAAATTAATTAGCCCAAGTAAAAGTCTTTTTTTTTTCATTTGAATTAAAGTGGAGAACAAAGAGAAGTCTAACAAAACTTCTTTAGGAAAGTCAAAGTGCATTCAGTTAGTCTTTACGGAAATCAGGCATAACACAAGTCATACAGCTTTGAAGATTTTTATTTTTTGTAAAAATCAAAAATTGTCATGAGGAAACCACTGTGACTGCTCAGCAAAGCAATATCTCACCTCTCCCATAGGAACATTAGTTTTGGCTTTTACTGATGAAATGGACCAACTTCAGCTCTGAGGTATTTCACCAACAAACTCTGGCCATGGTCCAGGCCAGCCTGATTTTAATTGTCACAGATCCAGATGGCAGAGGGGCATGAAAGTCCCAGGCAGTGAAAAAACACTTCCCAAGCTGAGGGTGAGTCTCATAATAAAGCCATATGTCATGTAGCAAAACCACACAGAGCACGCCCATAGGGAATCAAGCTGACCATGAAGGCTTAGTCTTTTTTTTTTTTTTTTTTTTTTTTTTACCCCACAAAAGGCACAAGGCACCCCTGCCAGATGCCTTAGGGGGAAATCAGCTGAGAGAAGGCATCCTGCCACAGCCTGAAGTATCATGGCTATCCCTGAGGTTCCCATAGCCAGCTTTAAGTGATAGCTTCTCCTTTCCCACCACAGATGTACAGATTGCTCTTTTATCCTTCCAGTATTTATTGGGAGCTTTCCTACCTTGCAGTACATGTCTGTCTTCCAAATGCACATTGCACTGTGACCTCACAGCTGTGCTGAATTCTGTAATGCTGTTTTCTGTCAGCACAGGGATTTAACAGAACATTTAATGTGGATAGGCAGAGATATGCAATGTTTGACAGATGAAAGGGTGCTAAGAGCTGCAATGCCTGGTGGTGCAGAAGAGATTTGTTTTCAACAGGATGTCCACAGGGACCATCAAGAAAAAGCCACCACATTTTGAGAATTACCAAACTCTACAGTAGGCCCACCCAAAAAAGCAAGCCCTCCTCTTGATCCAACAATACTGGGGTTGTTTTATCAAGACAAGGGTAGGTAGTCAGTAGTAGCAGATAAGGAGTGAGAAAGACTTACAGTGCTATTCCACAGCCCTGCAGCAGGTTCTGCCCACATCTCCAGCAAACCCTGCCAGTTTGGGGGCAATTCCCCACAGGAAGAAAGGTGCCTCTCTTTCACAGCCCCACATGAACAGTCTATTCTTTAATATTTTTGAAAATACCACAGCCTCCATTAGAAGACTTAGCCGGGAAGCCTTGATTCAGCTGTCCTCTCTGCATTTGGTATCAGGGAGAGCCATTCTGAGACACAAGGAAGAGTACATTTGTATTTATTTGAGAGAAAACTGATAGACCAGATCTTTATCAATCAAAGTCAATGAAACTGCACACTTGAGAATGTGATCCAGTGTTTACAAACATACATTTTGAAGCCAGATTGTTTTGGTGTAGTTTCTCCTCCAGAAAGGGTATTCCCATACATCTTCATTTATTCTCCTAACAAGCTTAATGAGGTATTTACTGGCACAATTTATAGAAAGAAAAATTAATGGCATTGCATTCTCAGCTTATGTGAAAAGGAGCTGTCGTACTTCAGCAAAACAAATAGAATTCTTCTGCCCACATATAGTAGAGTCCTAAACTAACTAAATAGGGCTGCTTATCTCAGATATAAAATTCAGGGTTCATCTTTCAAAATGAGAGGCTTGAGGAGGGAAGAATATTATGGTCTATCAGCTATATATATACAAGTGTCTGAATTCATCTTTGGATGTCTCCCAGAGAAACTGAGAAGGTTCTTGTGTTGTTTACAGAATACAGAGATTAACCAAAGATGGTTATAATTTGTACTTCTCCAACAGGACCTTGTTCAAGGTCTCTGTAAGAGATAAGACTTTTCTAAGTTCACACAGTTCTAATTTACATTATTAGTCCTAATCCTGTAAAATTTAAATATCAGACTTTTTTTAGATGGCCTGATCATCTTTCTTCTACTATGAGAACCAGAAGAAGCATGGTGAGAGTAAATTAAACCCAGAGGAATACATCCTCAATACTGTGCATTTAGCCAGTGTCAGGTAGAACAAAGACCACGTTCAAAAGCAAGCAGAAAGCTCACATTAGTAATGAAGTGAGAGCTTAACGATTATAAAAGAAAGAATTCCTAAGGGAGTTGGGAAGAAACTAAACTAAACTGACAGGAGTAAGTTACTATAGGCCATAGATTCCAGAATTTAATGTGCTGCTGAAATTCTTACTCCATTTGAGAGCAACAGAGCGAGCTTTTAAAACTGCCTAAGATCTAAACAATTCTTAATATCTTTTGCTATTCCTCAGGGCTTTCATCACTTCTTCAGCAACCAAACTGCAATGCAGTTGGAGGTATTATCCCAAAACTCCTGACTGCTGTGAGTGTGCCTTGTTTGCTCAGGTTTGAGAACTAGGTTTGCACCTTTCTTTGGAAGCTGAGAGGAAAACTGGTCACAAACAGAGAGGCAAATCCAGGGGTAGTCTTGGAAACATGAATCAGGGAAGGAAACTGCAAAGCTGCTCTTCAATCACCTGGGACAAATTACTGTCATTTGTATCTGATGTGCCCAACACCTTGATGATCTGCAATCAAACAGTAACAACAGTTAAATGTAATGATTTCACAACATTCTCCAGATATACGAGACACAGGCAGGTGTTATTTAAATGCATTGATTTAGCCACCTTGAGAGTTAAATTGACCAGAAAGAGTATGAAGTAACATAAGGAAAATAACAAAAAAAAAATTCTTACTGATGTGAAAACACATCATAGATAAGAGGGAAATAACTGCTTACACTAGACCTTATCCAAGAGGCTATGCTAAATAAATATATTTAAAGCTGTTAAGGCTTTAACAATCAGACTAACATGGGACTTCAGGATAAGATGAAGTTTTATTTGGCATCCTCAGAAGAGAAGTGCTCCTCTATATCTGGTTCATGAATTACCACACAGAGCAAACTGAGGTATCAGAACTCAAGTAATAGCTTCAGCAACACTACAGATATTTTTAAAAAGTCTGTGTTGTGTTCAGACAGTTAAATAGGTTTAGAACCAGACAGCACCACTGCTGGCATGAAATACCCATGGACAGGGACTTGCACCCACCTTTATATTCTGTGAGAAAGCAGTATCAGGGTATCAGGGCATGCAAAATAAAAGCTCTCAAAGAGAAAAGTGCAGACACAAATGTCCACAAGTGGAGGACAAGAGCAAAAGGCAACACACTCCGGCAAAACAAATATCGTCCTAAGAGACATCCTGGGGGAAGATCCATTAAGATGCAAAAATACTCAAGAACAATGTTTGAGTGCCAATTAGTGAGATACCCACTCCTGAAGCAGCATGCATCTACTCCTAGGTATCTCATGCAAAATCATCATAGAGTTATGCCCACTGGGAGCAGGTGCTTCAATTAGAGGCTACATTTATAATGTAATTAAATATCTAATTTATTAAAAGGTATGCAAATCACCTCAGTTTCTAAGTGGCAGCAATGGCATTTGGAGCATGCTATGCAACACCTTTGTTTTAGGAATTAAGCAACCCTCAATGATAGCAGTTCCAAAATGGCCTGTTGCTTACTGGTCTCTTGAGAACCCCTGAGCCTAAAAAGTGAGGAATGGGATCATAACACTTATGAGAGACAACTGGGACAGTCAAAATAACTGTATTTCGAGGAGCTTTTGGAGGTTTTTCAATTTTTCCTTTTTATATCAAGAGCTCAACACGATTATTTAATGTTTTTAAAAATCTTTTTTTATGAAAAAGGTTTTAATTTTTGGGGGGTTTTTGCAACCACAGTGGCTTGCCTTAACTCTGAGAGTAGAGTCACCTCTTCAAGCTGTTGGGCCTTTTGTGCCTGTTCATCAGGAACTCTCTGCTGTGCAATTGAGCATCTGGTTGATGGCTACCATTCCCATTGCAAGACCAATTCAGATGATTTGTTGCAACACTAAGTCCCATAATGTAATGGGGAAAGATTAGAAACAAGCAGCCCTGCAGAATTGCTAAAATACATAATCATTTGTACTGGTGTTTAACTCATATTCCATATGATCCATTGTTAACAAGACTGCTGCTTCACCACGGGAAGTTATTTATGCATTGGATAGACATGTTGGCAAAAAAAACAGGCTAAGCAACATCAAAATATCCAGTAATAAAATCTGACTTACATAAAACAAAAGGATGCCATTATCTTCTCATTGCATTATTTTAAAAATATTGCTCAATTACTAAGGCTCTTTTTTAGGTAAGAAGATGGGACAATCTCTCACTGGAAAAATTCTGAAACAAAAAAAGAAAAACAAGGATCAAGCAGTGCAACAGTATCTCTCTCCCCCCAGCCCAGGAGCAAAACATGGCAATACCTCCATGCAGTGACACTCATTCAATCCAGAGCTCCCAGAGACCCTGGTGAAGCAGTTCTTACCTTGGATTTTCACCTTTTTTTTCTTGTCTGGGAATGAATCCCAGGATTGAAGGTGTCTCAGTGGCTGCCCACGCAGACTCCAATGAAGTCAGCTGGACTCTGATTTTGTACAAGCAAGTATTCCCCAACTTGCTGCAATGTTAAAGCCAAATTCTGCAGCCTGCAAAACACAATAAGGAGATCTTTCTTAATGCTTTCTGGTTTAATTTTCAGCTTGTTTACTCTCCTGTCTTTCCTCACTTGACTGCTATTAGATGATTTAATAAGAACGCAAATAACCCTCACCAAAACAAAAGTAGATGGAAAGGTGTCCTGGTTAAAATGTTTTCCTCTTTGAACTCAGGTAATCACATCTACTCAAATTCTCATCTCCTGATAAAACATAAAAAGTCTGTCGAGGCCATGAGAAGAAATCATTTACAGCTGTCTTTTCCAAGTGCTTTTTACTAACTGTATTCAACATCTATTGAAATATCATGCTTTCCTCCAAATGTGCAAAGGCACAGAAGCCTGATGCAGCATGTTGGGGATTTTTGCTGATTATGGTTTGATTTTTTGGGATTTTAAGAACATATTTGATAAAGATCATGTTATTTGTGTGCACACATTTGTCTACTTACACGTAATTTTGGTGTATTTCCAATATAATGTTCTTCAGAGTGATAATATTTTCAACACTTTTTTATAAGTGGTATTTCATTCTGTTACTTATAAGTAGTCCACTCTGCACCATGCTCTTGAGATCTAAGCAGAGAATCAGAAAACCAGTGTGGAAAAATAGGGATCCTTCATACCTGACACCCATCTCTACATTGAGTTTGGACTAAGTAACTTTTAATACCTTTTCATTTCAAATGCATTTTCCTTGCCTCTTACCTCAGCCCAGGAAAAGGCCTAGAAGTCATTTAATTGCAAATGATGATGATGAATAGCAGTTTGCTTTGGAAAACAAGCAAGCAGAGAGTGCTATCAGACCTCTGACTGGTGCCACTTTATTCCTATAGAGTAGTGCCCATGAACATTTCTAAATCTTTTTGGCTTTGTTGGGATGTTCCTACCACAATATACAATTTTACTGCTGTGGGAATTGCCTGATTTCTATGTGGTAAGGTTCTCTTTTTTCCCATCCATGAAACTCTTAGAGAGTCTTATACCATCTGTGCAAAAAAAGCCCCTGGGCAGGTCACCTGTTTGCTTCCAGATGGAAGATAAATATTTTGCTTGGGTTATTGCAGTTTAAAATAAAAGCCCCTGTGGCGTACCACCACAAGAACAGTGAACTATTCCTCTTTATTTACTGTCCTGGCATCAACCTTGGAAAACGACTCCTCTCCTGTTCTGATAAAACCCAAGCAAGTTGTTCCAAATTATTTCATATGTTCTCATCCCTTGCACAGACAGGGCTTTTAATTTGTCCAAATATAATTGAGTTTGTATTGAATAAACAAAAGAAATATGTGAGGAATTTATGAACAAGAAGGAAACAGAATAGATGGTTCTTAAGGAAAATGAATTGTCACTGAAAACCTCAGATTTCTGTCATAGGCATAAAAAAAATCTATTTTCAGGCAAATTTTCACGTCTATGCAAATCATGTATACCAGCCTAAATAACTTCTTAAAATTAAATAAAATCTGCTAAACATTTCAGACAGCTATTATGGGGGCTTTACCTTGTCCAGAAACATCACCTGCTCCAACAAGATAAAACCAGGTTGTCCCCATGCCATAACCAGGTCTGAAAATGGACAGATAACAATACAAGATACTGCATACTATGACTCTGGGAATTTTCGAAGCAATTAATTTTTCCATAAGCAAGTGGGAAAGTCAACACATACAAGAGCTACTAGTACTGTCTTTGTATTTGCATGTTCTTCAGTAGTATTTACCAGATACAGTTAAAGGGACAGTAACTTCTGCAGCACCAAATCCCACTCATAAACCCCACAAAAAACAACAACAACAAAAAAAACAAAACAAAAAAACCACCAAAAAACAAAAGAAACAATACAAGGCTTGGCACAAATTTGTTTTGCTGGCATGTACCTCACTTCAATTAGAAACACGCCACACTAAGGGGAACAATATAATTTGGTTAGCCAAGACTCTGAGGCAGGGGGTGGATGCTCTGCCTCCCAGGAAACTGCAGCTACCAGCCTCTGCCTTGTCCTGTCTTTCAGTCAGAACAGACTCCCCTTCCAGCCATGGGGTCTTATAAGGTTACACTGCCTCCATGATTAATAACTCTGTGACTGCTTTAGCTCCTAGAAGTACGAATTACACCTTTACCATAACATCCCTAATGAAAAGGAAAATTATCTGTCTGAAAAGTAGGACATAGAGCCAGGAAATTAAGAAAATGAGATAGCAACTTATTTCCAAGAGCTGCTGAAGGCTCTGCCAGGAGCAAAAGTTATTCTCCCTAAGAGATTGCTACCAATCCTACTTAGTGGTTGATGGCCACCTAGGAATGGTCACTTCCCTTGTCTTAACCCTCTAAATGAATTATTCATCTCATTCCCTGAATAGGACCTGCGAATTTTCTTACTTCCACATGAATAGCATTGGTAATATTTGTGAATCATCTTTGGTAATGCTTCTGGTCAAAGTTTTCCTGAGCTTCACTGGAATATCAACATTGAATCATAATAGTGAAACTTCTGCTGCCAGGAGTCTGTTATCTCTGCTCTGCTCAAACAGCACTGCCTGAAGCAGATACATCAGCTGTTATGGTGCTGGTGATATACCAAACATTGTCATTCCACATTTAAGGCATCCAAAAGAACAGGAATTTCCTTCATCTGTACCATGAAATTTAAACAATGCTTCCTCTTTCTGTTTCAGTGATATCTTTGGACTTAACATCAGTCAAGAAACTGTGACTCCAAAGAGAAAATTACTGAGATGGAGTATTTCTCCACTGCCCTCTAATTTTAAATGACAGGTGAAGATATGTCTCGAGAGACTGACAGTTTTCTTATTGTGCTTTGCATTTGAAAGGCATGTGGGAGTTTTATTTCAGAATGTTTTTATTTCTTCTCTTGCTGTGTCAGTGGCCAAGTTTGAAAGTCAAGCCTTGTAAATCACACAATTCCTGGAAATGAGTTTCAGACCTCTGAATGCTGACTCACTGGCAGTTAAGTGCGTTTTCATAAGTAGCTCAGTAACTTTTAGAGCCAGGATTTTCAGAAACAGCCTTCTGTACTGCAGATTGTTGACAGGTAAAATTATGTGCCAGTTTAAGGTGGAATAGAGGACTTTTTAATCCTGTCTCAATCGCATTCATTGCACTGATTAGTTAAATGGTTAGAAATATGGACAGTGTAAACCCTACTTGTAAAGGCTGGCTACATATTTAATAGAAAGCATTCTAAAGCAGCTCATTCAACATCCCCACCTCCAGCACGGATTAGGAGCATTACATACAGCCCTCAAACTGCTCACCTGGCCTCTCCTGCTGTGGTACTAAACCTCCAAAATGCATGAAAGGACTGTCAAGACTGCCCATGCACACAATTGGTGACTGGGGCATCCTAGTGGGGGGTGACCTTCATACTGAGAGAGATCTGGGAGGCAAGATGTATAAACCTTGTGATTTTAGCTGCTTGTGATCCCCTTCCCTTGGCTTACAGGTGTAAGTGACAAAGTGACAAAGAGACAAAGCCCTGCAATGAAGGGGAGAGGCCTATCCCTCTCAAGGCTTGAATTACTCAGGGAGTTCAAGGAGATGCTCTGGAAGCCACAGCAACAGAGCTCTTCTGGTTATGTGCTGATCCCCAGTCCCTCTGTTTTCCCCGCAGCCCTCAGCCATGGGAAGATGGGTGTGATCTGACACAGCTCCAGTGAATTGTCTGTTTCTGAGAGATTCTGGGGTGGCAGCTGTTTCTAGAAGCTGCCAAGGACCCTGGTGCTGGACATCAAAGGGATACAATATGCACATTACACTCCTGAAAGGCTTTGTGACACTAGATGTTAGTATGGGTTTTCATGCTTGCACTTGCCTTTCTCCAAGTATTTCTGCAGCGAGGAAAAGTGTGTCTGAGGCTGCAGTGGGCGATTCTCATGCTCATGACTGAGAGTGATAACCCCTTCCACCAGGAATGCCTTCTCCAAGCGTGGGGCCACTGTTGGGCTTTCACCCCAAGGACCATGATCAGAGGGGAAGGGGTTCCTGCAGGACACTGGCCATTCTGACAAAATACAGCTAATACTTCTTTGTGCTAGGCTGACTTTTTTTGCTACCTCTCTTCCCACCATCACTTCACGAAAACCTATCCCTGGCCATGCCAAGGCACTTGTTTTGTCCATTTTGGAAGAATATTTCCCTTATTTAAAAAACTGGTTGAATCAAAGTGGTAGTTCACGTCATGCTTTATTCAGTCCGAAGTTTGGAAAAGAGAGTGACTCACATAGGCAAAAACCTGAAGAGCTGAACATGCAGAAGGGTACAGATGACCTTTAGCTTTGCTCTTTCTTGGCTGGATCACGTTGCTGTGCCTGAGCTGAGCTGACTCAGATGTTGCAATCCCTGACACTCTCTTTATACTCCTTGCAAAACACAGTACTGACAGTGAAGAAAAAGAGATGATGACAAGCGACCAAAGGTCTGGAAATAATTATTTCATTACCTTGCAATCCATAGCTTCATATTCCCCAGGATGGAAGTATCCTGATATCAGATATCCTATATTATAGGAATAATCATGTTATTATTGGATTTTTTATTATATATCCTATTCTATTATATAGTATTATATCATATCATATCATATCATATCATATCATATCATATCATATCATATCATATCATATATTATAGATCCTATTATGTTGGATCTTTCTTCTCCCAGACTCCTGTGCCATAGGGCCTTCATACTTTGCCATGGTCCTTCCTGGCAGCTTCCAGGTGGGCATTGCCCCTGAGAATTCCTGTTTTCTTGGGCTTCAGGAAAGCTTTTCCTAGACATCTCCTTCTCTGAGAAACCCTGACTCAAGAGGAACGAAATAGTTTAGACATTTGGATTAGATTAAGCAATTAGGTTCAGTTCAAAGGGAAATCCAGGGGAAAACTCAAGTATATTTTCAACATTTACTCTCAAAATTATTCTATCACACAGCTATATTAAGAAATAATAACAAGAATTCCGCCCCCCCAAAAAAAATATCAAAACTTCTTTTTTCAGAGGAACTAAACTTTTACTTGTTCCCTTTACTCAACGCTTTTCCCCATTTTTAACAGAAGAAAAGAAATCCCTCCAACTTTCAATTTTAAACCAAAGGAATTATTCTCCTAATTCTATTTTAGCTGGCCACAAAAATTAAAACAATTTATTTTCCATTGTGTTTTATGAAGGGTCTAAAAGCCCTAAATTTTCTCCCTTACAACAAAATCCAAACCACATTCACATATTGATAGGTAAAATCTATCTAAATCTAAAATTAGTGTAATCTGGGTTGAGCAGAACAGAATTTTCTGGGTATTTTAGATGAAGTAGGTACAGAAATAAGGCTACCCTAAAGCCTTAGAGCAAAATTATGTTCCTTAAAATTAAATACTTTTAGAGATTCTGTTTAATTACTTTTTAAAAAGCAGGGCAATACCAAAACACCAGCCTATAACAGAGCGGTTTCATGTTTTTCCTTTTTCAAAGTACCTGAATTCTCCAAGTCAAAAGTAATTTAAATAAAACTACACTGTTAGTTAGCAGGTTTGTAAACACAGAAGGTATGGTTAACACCTCAGCAAATCACATGAAAAATGTACTTACAAGCCAAATACCCAGTGATTCCTTGGACTGTGTTTGTCAAATGTGTAGAAGAAAATGCATGGAAGTGCTACAGCCTTGCAGATGCAGAGGAGAGCAAGCAGCCCTTGCTGTGCCTGCAAGGATTCTTTCTGGATGGATCAGAGAGACACAATCCAAAAAAAGTTCTGCTGCTCATCCTCAGCCTGTGTCTGGACCTCACAGCTTGTAACCCACCCCACTGCCTTCACCAGGCAGGAAAGAGCTCTTGTGCCCTCTCTTTGTGGAGAAAGAGGGAAGATGGATTTCCTGGAGATGGATATATGGAGATAAGACATTGGCTATTGAAGTGGACTTTGGAAAGTGCAAAAGGGAATTAGCATCCAAAGGACAGCCAGAAACTTTTAGTTTCCTTTTGCATCTCTTCCTCTTGGAGGGGGATTGGCAATCTGAAGGAATAAGAGAAGACAGAAGACTCACTCATATCAAAGTATGTTCTTAAAAATTCTATTGTTTAAGGACTAGAACATCTAGATTCTTACCAGTAACTGCAAGGTAGGAGTTGTTAAATTCATTCCCACTTGAGAAATCCTTTAGGAAGCCAAAGCAGCTTATCAATGTCATTAAAGGATTTTGCAGATCCGTGGGTTAAAATGAGAGAGGGTTTTCTTGCTAGGAGTATTGCATTTTAAAAGTGCATTATCAACTAAAACATTTCTTTGCTCCACTTTCATGGGGAATTATTGCTATAGCAATGAATGGAGTCGGGCTGCACAAGCTTTCTCAGTTCACTTTGCATTTCACTGGCTGACATTTTCCCAGTCTTTGCTGGATCCCTGCTGCCAAGGAGCAGAGTGAGAGGACATTTCACTGGCCAAAACCTTCCCTGCAGAGGGTGAGGACCATTCCCCACCCTCTGGGATTCCTGCTCAACATTCACATGGTTTTGCTGCATTTTGCTGCGAGCATCAGTTTGCCACAGGAATACACAGCAACTGCTGTGGTTTTTAGTATGGACTAGTAATGTTTTATAGTTAGACAACTCAGCTGGGCTGACTTCTCAAAGTGCTGTGAAAGGTGAGATCCAGCATGTAGGGGAGAAGCGCGACTCTCCCCAAATGACCACTTCAGAAAGTTTCGGCATGAATGTTTATTTGACAGTTAAAGCAAATTCATAGTAGTTCTTTTGGGCATTTCAGCCTAAAAAGTTTTCCCTGCACACATTATCCCCACATTTATTTCCTGATCATCCATTATTTTCAACTACCAGCTTCCCTGGCTTTCTCGCTGAGATAAAGCAGACTCCTCCAGCACCATTTAAAATGGGATTAAAACAAACTGCAAATTAGACCAAGCACAGCAGGAGCTGAGCATCTAAAAGCTACTTCAGTTCTGAGTATTGATTCCCTAACCTTCCATCCCTGGGCAGCACGCTTCTGCATGGAGAGGCATAACCACAAACATCAGGCAATCATAGCTTCCACTTTATGTTTTGAAATTGAAAGAATTTGTGAATCCTGATCTTTTTTTTTTTGTTATTATTCTAGCCCACTGCCTTTCTAGGTTTCCTAAATAGAGTCTTTCTCTTGAAAGCAAGATATGATTAGGAAAAAATCTATAAAAGATAAACTTCTCTGCAGACTCACTTATTTGTCATTCACCAGACTTTGGTCAGGTATCTCTGCAGAGTATTGCATGGGGGTGCAGTGTTACAGTAAACTTAATCTCATCTAACTTCAGGGTATTAGGAAAAAAAGTGAAAAATTATACCATTTTCCTTCTCATATCTCGATTGACAACCTGACGGAAGAAAGGAAATTAATTTGATTTCTCCACACGAATCTCTCAATTCCTAAGACTAACTGAGGTAATGAATTCCCAGATAAAGCTGGATTTTGATCAAATGAGCACCTAACCCAAGAGAAATATCGGGTGCTTTTACCCAGTGGCTCCTTGGCCATGTGTGAAATGGGAAACAAAGCCCATGAACAGAGGTGCTCGAGGATCCAGGCAGAACAGAGCAGAATGGATAATCCCTAATGGCTCAAATGGGAAGTGAACAAACTGGGATCATCACCCACATTTACCTGCAGCTGCACCTTTCCTGCTCACTGCATTTGCAGCATAACCTTTGCTCCTGCTGCACCCTTTGCAGCCAGTCTGGGGTTTTGCTGGCTGTGAGCAATGTTCCATCAGTGTGTGCAGTGTCCCATCAGTGTGTGCAATGTCCCATCAGTGTGTGCAGTGCTGGGGTTTTCTGGCTGTGAGCAATGTCCCATCAGTGTGAGCAATGTCCCATCAGTGTGTGCAGTGCTGGGGTTTCCTGGCTGTGAGCAATGTCCCATCAGTGTGTGCAATGTCCCATCAGTGTGTGCAGGGCTGGGGGCTCCTGGCTGTGAGCAATGTTCCATCAGTGTGTGCAGTGCTGGGGGGTTTTGCTGGCTGTGAGCAATGTCCCATCAGTGTGTGCAGGGCTGGGGGGTTTTGCTGGCTGTGAGCAATGTCCCATCAGTGTGTGCAGTGCTGGGGTTTCCTGGCTGTGAGCAATGTCCCATCAGTGTGAGCAATGTCCCATCAGTGTGTGCAGTGCTGGGGGGCTCCTGGCTGTGAGCAATGTCCCATCAGTGTGAGCAATGTCCCATCAGTGTGGGCTCCTGGCTCCATTCCTCTGCCCCCTGGCACCCAGGGCTCTGCTGGTGCTGCTGCCTTCGCTGGGTGCTGCACCACTCCAGGGTTAGGAGCCAGCCAAGGCATTTTCCACATCTGCTCTGGAACCTGAAGGCTTAAAAAGCCTCTACAAACAAATGTGGTTCCTCCTATTTACCTAAATATGCGCCTTTAAAAAAAAAGTCCAACAAAACAACAACAAAAAAACCTCACCTCAAACCCACATAGAATTAAAATGAAGACAAAGCTGTATTGAGCATTTCACATGCAGGTGTGCTTGCTTCAAGGACCATCCTGCATTTCTCAATTCTTTAATTTCACTCTCATCGGCTTCCATTTAATTTCCAACCTTTCACTGTTATTTTCTTCCCAACAAAAAAGCAGAAATATCATTCCCTATTTGTGAACACGGTGGCCCCAACTCTAACTCCCTATTTGCAATATGCACACTGATAATACTGAGCTTGTCCCTCACAAGGTCACCATAGAAATACATTTAATTTACTCAAAGAAACCTTCCTAAATTATCTTTCTGAAAAGACCCAAGGATAAAACTTTACATGCTGAAAAACATATTTTATTTTTAGCTCGTTTTATATTTGCTTGAAAATTGAGGACCCTGCTCAGCTGTCACTGAAAACAATTTCAATTCCTGTTAAACTAAAGGCACAGCATTTACCATGGTACACGATTTTCCAGCGTGATGCTGCTTCTACCAAACAAATTGGCATTTCTCAACGTTGAAGTATTTTCACTAATGGAAGGCTGCATTAAAATATTTGTTCGGTTAGCTTTGCTTTTATTCCTCATTAATCTGGGAATGTAGGAGGAGGATTTGCGGGATGGCACCGCTAGAGGGACTCTGTAGGTGGGTGAGAAAGTGCCGGGCAGGTTATTCCCACCCCGGGAATAACCTGGGAGAGGAGAGAAGGGCTGGCCAGGGAGCCAGGACACACCCACCTGCACCCCTTCTTCTGGGGGTTCAAACAAACAAACCCACAACAAAACCCCCTTTTTTAGTTCTTTTTAGCACACCAAAGCAGAGAATGAACTCGGCATTAAAGGAAGGGCAACACGAGAAAGCATCTCTGAGCAGTGTTCTGGGAACAGTTTCTTCTTCAGTGCCTTGCAGAGCACTTTATGTCATTCCAAGAAAAAAATCTTCTTTTTCCAGGTGTTCCAGTAATGGAATATCTTACAAATTTCAGTTCTCAGCAACAATTTCAAGGATCTTGTTGCTAATTTACTGTCTTTACAATCTGAAATCTAAAATATTGGTTTGTTGGAGTCTCCCACTGACTTCCCTAGGCTTGGGAATTCACGCCCTTAAAAATCCTCAAATCCTTGATCTGCAAAACACTCCTGCTTGTGCTTCAACTTCATGCCTGAAGTTGAAATTGAAACATCCATGCTGGTGGTTCCAGTAAAATTAGTGAGAAAATGTGTTTAGTTAACAGGAAATTTGCTATACAAGGCTTTTGGATTATACTAGAGGCTGTCTTTGTTTTGAAGCTTTGTACAGAGGTTAGTGCATATTTGGCACCAAATAGTACTGAATATACAGTGCTAATATATAATACCAAAATACTAATCTTAGCCTGTATGGCTATTTCTTAAGGATGAGAGGAACTATTAAGACAATGCATTTTCAGAAATCAGTTTGTTGGTTTAACTTAAAGCAAAGGAGAAAGGCAGCCCTCTTTTCTTGAGAGGCTTTAATGAAGTTTCCCATGGAAGGAAACAGACTTCCCTCAGGCATGGCCTGTCTCTCTTCAGGGGCTGTAGCTCAGTTATTCCCCTTAATGCTGACTTGAGACAGCCAGCTGTGCACACCAAACTGCAGCTGGAGAGTAAAATCAATGCAGAGTTTGTGGAAGCAGATACTGAGAAATCTTGAATTCCATAAAACAGAAGTATTTCAGATTTTACCCATTAGGTAAAACCGATTAGGGCACTAAATGTGACAACCTCAAGCTGTTCAATTTTTAACAATCATACTGAAAAGCAGCAATGACAATTACATGACATGTTTTTGCCCCTTTGCCTGAGGTCAAATGCCTTTTTCTTTTGAGAAGTGTTCCTTTAAGCTGCTGAAGGCTGCATGGTCCTTGCCAGCCTCTGTGGTGCTTTACATTCTGTGATGGGGGGGCCAAAGCAAAATCACTTTCCTTTATGTTTTCCTGCTGCACTATCAAAGCATGTACCTGGACTGACACACTTTGAACCAACGTGCAGCTGGAACAGGACCTCGGGCAGAGCACCCAGGTGAAGAAAACCAAATCCCTTGGCAGTGCAGCTGCAAGAGTCAGGGGTGCCTTCCATGGTTTCCAGCATCCAATCTCATTGTGTCCAGCATGCACCCAAGGATGTGTAGAGAGGACTGTGAGAGGACTCTTACATTTGTCCTGAAGTCACAACAGGTTTTAGGTTTCAGGATTTAGACACTCAAAGCTGATTCTCAGCATGTTATTCAGGTAGGATCATGGCAATACACACCACACCATGACATCCTAGTTACAGATTTGTCTGCATAACCCTTCAGATGCTTCATTTGCCTCAGAAGTGACTGTCCTGCTACCCAACATTGCAGCCAGGCTTCCCCTGCAGCTCCCTGCTGCATTCCCAAGGGCAGCTGCCAGGTCTGGTATCAGAGGCTGAAGGGGAATGTTGTCAGTGCACAAAACCAGCCTGGTGATCAGGCACAGCTGTAACCCTCCCCCTCATGGAACGGATTTTGAGCTCCAAATTCATCAAGCAAAAAAGTGACCAGCCCTAACTCCATCACCAGAAATAACACAGACCAACAAGGCATCTCTTCTATTTGTATTATATGCTGTACACATATACATATATGCTATATAAACAACATTAAGTGTCCAAATACCAGAGAATAGTGATAATTCAGGTGTAATTTGTACCTAGGGCTTTCTGTTAGCTGGTTGTAGACAGGTCTATGCCTATGAGAACAAACAAAATGGTTTAGACCGAAGAATCATGCATTGGAGAGTAACAAGCAGCATTTATCAAGGACTGCATGTGCCTTAGAAGGGCTCGGATCACCACGTGGACATTCTGGGTCACTCTGTCCCCTGTGTCTCTGTACTGACTGTAAAAGGGGTCTGTACCACCCTGTTAAACCATGTGCCAGCAATAGATGCACTCATATTTCTCTGCAGTTCTTCAGTTTGTCCTTGGGACACAAAATGGTGCATTTTGCTTGCTGCTCCAACAGCAAACAAAATAACTAGGCTCAGAGCAGCACTAAGGCAGTACATCCCTGCTCCAAATAGGAAGAAAAAGCCTTTGTGTCATTGAAGGGAAGTGTTCAACCTGGGACCTGTGGGTTGGAGGAACAATTTTAAATAAATTGGTTCTACTCTCTCATCCTCTCTAAAAATACATAAAATTGTTCCTGCTGTTAAATTACCATTTTCTGGTACCTGGCAGGCTCCTAATTGATTAGAAAAAAACTAATTTAGTGCAATGAATTATTTGCAAGTGAAGTATCTGAAATATCTACTTTATTAATATTTTTGATGTAAAATTAGTATTTTATTCAGATGTCTCAGCTTGTTAGAGTTCAGAAAAGTAACTTGAAGGAAAGCTGAGTAAAACCAATCCCTGGTGCAAAAGCAGCTCAATGAGCAGTCATGCCAAGGCTGAACTTGTCCCAGGGTAAGTGTTCATTTCGTTGGCATTGCACCATGTTAAACTTATCCAGATAGTTCAGAGTTATTCCCACATGGGAAAAAATAAAAAACTCATTAGGATTTGGCAGCAGCTTTTTTTCCTGCTAAATCATCTTGACCTTTCCAGTGAAAGTTCAGAATCTGCCAACAATATTTGTTCAGTTTGCAAGAATTCAGCCAGGATTCCACTACTGATTTCTGTGTGAATTAAGGTTTGGAGTCCTTGCCCCCCAAGCCCTGCCCTTCTCCTCTGGCAGAGGTCACATCATGCCCTCCTTCACATCTTTCATCTTTTCATCTACATGAGGACACCTTATGGAAGAGACGTATAAAATATTTTTTGGGGAATGCATTTTTTTGAATATCCAAAGTTTCTTCTATTTACAGTCCATATGGACGGCCACATGCAAGACTGCTTGATTTGTGAAACAACATAATTAAAAACAACTCAGTGTTTGTGGCTTTTTGTAAGAAGTCTTTTCAAAATACTGAAGTTTCACTGAATTCTGAGTCTACTCAGGCTTCTCCATCAGCACTTCCATCTAACCAGGCACTGTCACATTTAGAATGGCATAAAAGGTTTCCAGCACAACATGGGATGAAAGAACCTTCAAAAGATTCTTGCAGCCTTCCAAATATCTTCTCAGTTTACAGAGGAATGGGACATTGGAGGTAAGGTTTCCTGTCAGATATCTAGCAAAATTCAAAGCTAGGCATTTGAACACAAACCAGCAAAGAACTACAGAGACCAACTCCTCTCCCCCAAAACTAACAAAGCATCCAAAAAAAACAAGAACCATTAAAAACAAACAAACAAAAAATAATCCACCCACAAGACCAAATTACTGAAAGTTCATCTCAAACTTTTCAGTCTTGCTCCATCTCAAACTGCTTCAGTTCTGCTGCAGGACAAGTTCCAGCACGCTCTGCCCTTCCCTGAGCTTCCCTGGACAAGACTCTCCTCACATCCATCACCACTCACTGTTGTATCACAGATTGGTCAAGATGCAAACATCCTGAATCTGCTGTTCCTTTTCCCCTTCCTTCCAGATATCACTGATAGCCACAGCTGCAAACATGAGATGCATTCCACTCTCCTTTTCTTCCCTATTCAGGAATTGTGGTTTCACTTAAAATCCTGAGGTATCTGTTATATAATCATTCCCCTCTCCTCCTCTCACTCCTTCTTCTCTCTTTCCATCTTATTCTACATCTGTTTTTATCATACTTTTCCACTGGCCAGTTCAGTCAGATCTTTTCCCCTTTATGTTATAAGTAATATGTCTTGAGAAACAAGAACACCTTAACAAAGCATCAGACCCTGGCTTGTCTCCAGTGTTTCAGAGCTCAAATACAATATAGTGATAAGAGAAATGATAAAATTGGGGAAGGGGAGACTGGACTGAGTCATACTGTCCCCACACTGTGGTTTGCAAGATTCATACATATATTTTATATTGTTTCCTATTTATAGCATTTAGTAGTGACTCACAAAGCATGAGAGCCTCACACTGCCTGAAGCCCTTCCTACCAACAGTCTGAGCACCCTCCTGTCTGACCTGAGGCAAGTGTGACATCCAGCCCTGCATAGCAAGAGTTGAAAGTAGAAAACTTCAGCTACAAAAAGCAGTGGGACTTTTTCATTTGAACAACTCCATGTAGGAAGAGTGAGACAAGCAGTCTTGGCATGGCTTCTTTGCTGTCTTTTTATGGTCTCAACAGCCTTAGAGAGAGCCTTATGTTTCAACCTTAATGATTCTGAGGACAGATTTTGCCACAAGTGTTTTAATGAAAGCAGCTCCCAGCTGAACTGCTGGAAATAGGGCAGCACTAAGAAGTTTCAGTCAGTGTGGGATACAGCCCCAGAGTGGTCCTCTACCACCCCTGTTGGTCATGAGCCTCCACAGAAAACAGGCATAAACGTTTCACTATCCTTCAGACTCAGTAGGATTTTGCTCTTCCATTCTATGTGCTGTAACTCACACCTACAGATGTGTTGTGGTCTTGCCAATGACACTGTGTTGTGTTTATCCGAAGGTAGCTCCACAGGACGTTGGTTCCAGACACAAAGTTGATGTGAACAGCTCCCGCTGGGGTTTTCCCTTGGGGCTCTGCATTCAAACTGCAGTTTCCCTTCTCATTTGTGGTTGACACACCCAGAAAAATTGCACCATCAGCCAGATCAATTTAACCACTTATCCTGACTGAGTCAACACTCTGAAAATCCATGGCTCCAACAGAGTTTCTCTGTGTAACTTTCACTTCAGCCAGACACATCAGAATAGTCACTACTTGAAAAAATACCAACATGTACCCCACCACGTTAAGACAGAATATTGCATTTTAGCAGGAAACACCCAAGCTGAAAGTGATCTTAGCCCTCAGATATGATTTTCCCTAACAGGTCTAGTTATCCTGACAGCCTAGAAATTATTGCATGGGCAGGATGTTATTTCTCTAAGAAAGACAGAAGCCTAGTGATGTGGTACAAGGAGAGACCATGCAGAGTAAAATGTTAGTTTTCTATCCTGGAGCAAATCTAGGATAGATAAACTAGTTTCAATAGAAAATATTCAGTCTTCTCTAACATTTCATTTCATTTATATAAGAGAAAATAGGGCATAATTATGGCTTTAGGCTTTTTTCAAGAGACAAAGATTTGCTTTGTGAAGATTTTTAATATAAGGAAATACCCCAAGCAAAACTATTTTTTTTACAAACCTTAAATACTCAGTACCAAAGCAGTATTTCCAATGCTTAAAGGGGCCCCAGTCCATCCCATCTCTCTGTGACTATAACATGAACTTTCCTATCAATGCCTAGGCATTCCCATTGTGCTTTTATCCAATGAACACTGAGATTTCTTCAATGTCTTCTCCATTATTAATGCATGTTCGGGTTTTATTTTTAAATAAACTTTTTCACTGACAAGAAAGTTGGAAAATTTTAAGCAGTCTCTAACTCATGATCTATGTTTGTCCTAGTTATGTAGGCAGCATAAAACCCACCAGTTACAGAGACATCAGGTCTTGTTCTGTCACAGTTTAGTGAACAGGGAAACCACCTGCAGAACACAAACAAGCCCGTTGTAGTGCAGCTGTGTAGGGATGCATCTCCCCAGGAATATCAGCAGCTCATTGGGGTCCCAGGATAAAGTCTCAGCTACACAATCCATCATATATTTACTTATAAGGATCTGAACAGAAACAGAACAATAAATTAATCAGTACTAGCTAGACACAAATGACACTTTTTAGCTCTGTATCAAAATTTGGTATAGTCTTGTTGACTGTATAAGTAAGCTATAAGTGGAGATTCAATTATAGTACCTCCACCAGGATGCCCTGGTGATGAAACCCAGCTGAGCTTCTCATTTAACAATGTGCAGGCATAGGAAAAAAACACAAATAATTTCATGGAGCTGAAACAGGTGAACACACTAATATGCTGCAATATAATTGTTTGTTGTACATTTATATGTGGCATAAGCCAGCAGGCCGTGAGGCCTGAGCAGTGAATTTTACAGGCTGTTCTTACCATTTTATAGTTTTCCTCTACTTTTTTTTTTTTATGCCTCCTAATTCAACTGCAGCACTACAGTAATTTCATGACCACAAGGCGCACCGGACTATAAGGCGCACTTTTTTTTTGCAGCAAGGTCGCGCCCCCAGCTCACCCCGTGTGGTTGCTGGCCGAGGCCCCGCCTCAACCCGGCAGCCATTGGCCCCCGGGCCCGCCTCCACCCGGTAGGGGCGGTGCCGCAAGCCACCGAGCCACCCTGGACCCGGCAGCCATGGCTCCCCGGGACTGCCTGGACCCAGGAGCGGGGGTGCCGCGGGGCCCCTAGCCCACCTTCATCCAGCAGCCATGGGCTCCCGGGACTGCTTCCACCCGGGAAGGCGGGTGCCGCGGCCCCCATAGCCCACATTCACCCGGCAGCCATGGGGCCCCAGGACTGCCTGGACCGGAGAGGGGCAGTGCCTCGGGCCCCCTGGCCCGCCTCCACCCGGCAGGGGCAGTGCCGCGGGCCTCCGGGCCCGCCCCCAGCCGGCTGCTGTGGCACTTCCGGCTCCCCCCACAGCTCTCAGCTCACACTTCCGGTTTGGCAAATTTCGCTGCTTTGTCCATCAGATAAGGCACACCGGACTATAAGGCGCACTTCCGGGTTCGAGGGAAAATTTTAGTCAAAAGGGTGCGCCTTATAGTCGTGAAATTACTGTAAATGTTAAACTGCAGACTTTTAGGTAACACTGCTCATTCCACAGCACTCCTCTGACTCAGGCTGCAGGTCCCTCTAGCCCGTGTTTCTTTGTGAAGTGCTGCAAAAGCTGATGTCACAGAAATAGGAGAGTGAGACTTGGAGCTGTTTAAGACAGACATGAAGGGAAATCACATGGCATCAACATACAGCTGCTAAAATGCAGCTCCTGAGGTAAGGTCTTCCCATCAAATCAATGTCTATATGAAGGCACACTGGCTGAGATGACTGGGCAGCAGCGTGAAGGCTGAACATTCTGTGAGGAGATCCTAAAGGTGCAGGAACAGGCTGTTCCCATGTCCTAAACAATGAACCAGCAGGGAGGACAACCAGCCTGGCTGAACAGAGAGCTTTGGCTGGAACTCAGGAAAAAAAATTTATCACTTTTGAAAACAGGGGTAACCTAGGAGGACAACAAAGATGCCATGGGGTTATGAGGTACAAGAGTGAGAAGCACCAGGTCCTGCCCCCAGGTCACAGCAACCCCTGCAGTGCTACAGGCTGGGGCAGAGGGGCTGGAATGGGCCCAGCAGAAAAGGACCTGGGGGTGCTGGTTGAGAGTGGCTGAACATGAGCCAGGTGTGCCCAGGTGGCCAAGAAGGCCAGTGGCACCTGGCCTGGATCAGAACAGTGTGGCCAGCAGAACCAGGGCACTGCTGAGTATTGTGTTCTGTTTTGGGCCCTTCTTCCAGGTAAGGAGCAATAGGACAAAAGGAAATGGCCCAAGATGTGCCAGGAGAGGTTTAGATAGCATATTAGGAAAAAATTTCTTCATGGAAAGAGTTGTCAAGAATTGGAACAAGCTGCCCAGGAAAGTGGTTGAGTCACCATTCCTGGAGGGATTCACATATGTAGATGTGGCACTTGGGGACAAGGTTTAGTGGTGGACTTGGCAGTGCTGAGTTAATCACTGGATTCAATGATCTTAAAGATCCTTTCTAAGCTAAATGGTTCTATGATTCTAAGACCTGGACAGGGGACTATTAAGTGGAAGACAATAATGAAAGATTTCTATTCAAAATGGAATAGAAAATGAGGAAATAAATTTAAAGTGTGCCTTTGATCTTTTTAGGATTATCTCAATATGACAAGTTGGAAAGAGACAAAAGCATACCTTAGATCATGGAGAAGAAGCCATAAAAGTTTTAATGCCCATCAGTAATCAAATACTTTTCACACATGACATTTCAAAATAAAGAGAAATATGCACATAGTCCAGGGCTGTCTCTGGTCTTTGTCTATCCAGAGATTCACATCCCAACAGACTATGCAATCCAGAAGACTAGGAAATTCACTCCCCAGTAAAATGCTGAGGTGGGACTAAGTGTGATTCAGGAAACCTGAATAAGGTGACCAATTTGCAGTCCTTGTCAGCTGTAAGGCAATTACTTGTATTAGGTGAGAGTTAAAAATTTTCATTGAAGGAGGAGCTTCCCCCTCCAATTTCCATGCACTTGAAGCATCTTTGCAGCCCTCTCTGGACTCTCTCCACCAGGACCAAGTCCTTCCTGTGCTGGGGACCCCAGAGCTGGGTGGGGTGTCACAATAGTGGAGTTGAGGGGCAGAAGTACCTCTGTACTGCTGGCCACATTGGATACAGCCCAGGAGACATCTGCTTTTTTGGGCTGCAAGTGCACATTTTAAGCCCATGCTGAATTTCTTGTCCACCAACACCCCCAGGTCCCTCTCCTCAGGGATTCTGCTTTCTCTGCCCAGCCCATGTTTGTGCTTGGACTGCCCTGACCCTGATGCAGAACCTTGTTGAGCTCCTTGTTCACCCAGGCTCCCCTCCAAGTCTGCCCAGCTCCCTGAGGATGGCATCCCATCCCATCCCATCCCATCGCATCCCATCCCATCCCATCCCATCGCATCCCATCCCATCCCATCCCATGCCATCCCATCCCTTCCCTCCAGTGTCAGCTGCACCACACAGCTCAGTGTCATGGATAGGCTCAGGAAGGGTAGGGACAGAGAGCTGACGAAGGAGAGCATTTCTGAAAGAAAATGGAGTTCTGGAAATCAATTAAAGAAGCAGATCAAGTTCATCATCAGACTTTAAACCTGGTTATATTTTGAGAGATTTTTAAAGAACTTTCCCCTTTGGTCAAACAAAAACCTGTTCTTGCAATCTGCAGAGAAATCTATATTCCTGCAAATTGGCACAAATTAAGAAGAGCAGAGATGTTGAAATGTAGAGTAATTTTCACCAGTGCTGGATTGCTGAACTTTTCCAGCTTTCCCAAAATTCTCCCTGGCCCACCATGGATGCCAGGGGCTGATTTTTGCTGACTCCTGATAACTGGATGGGTGGAAAAGGTTGCTCCCATTTTTTTTCAAATTACAATTTCAGATACATCTGAGAAATGAATGTAAAGGGGGAGGAAGTAAAATTTTGATCCAAGAGAAAACAGATAATTTCCTTTAAGGAAACCCAACCACTCATCTGTCTGGGACAAAACAGTCCTTGGAGGGAAGAGCCAAACCATAAGCAGGAAAAATTTCTTTTTACTGGAAAGAATTGGACATGTGTATTTATAATAACACTTCTCAGAACTATCCCAAGTGGATTGAGTAATTGAAATGTCAAATACATGCCTATAGACCAATCTCTGTTAGATACAAGGATCTAAAATGATGTATTTTGACCTGTTGTCTACTAATGGCTATTACACCTTTTACTGAAATAGCTGATAGTGCCTCCATCTGACTGTTAGATTACATGTCCCTTGGGTACCATCAGTTCTGCAATTCCTGTGCAAAGAAGAACGTTAGTTAACAAACCCAAGATGGAATTAAATTCAGGGAATAATGATTAAAAGTCAGAAAATGTTGATATGTATTGACCACCTGTATTAGTAAACCCTCTTCCAAATTTAGTTCCAGCTGATACCATGACTCATCTTTCTATATAAAGATTTTATTTCATTGCTTATTACTTTGTAGACATTCACAGTTAAGAGTGGATAAAAAATGTGAACCACACCTTTTTGGATACTATGAAACATCTTTATCTCATCACAGTGTTATTACTGTGGATGGAGGTCCAGAGTCCCAGAGAGGAGATACAGAGTTCAGGGAGAGAGCAGGGCCCTGATTC
The DNA here is from genome assembly GCF_009819885.2 of Catharus ustulatus. Taxonomy (NCBI): domain Eukaryota; kingdom Metazoa; phylum Chordata; class Aves; order Passeriformes; family Turdidae; genus Catharus; species Catharus ustulatus. The sequence continues at coordinate 66,308,294 of NC_046225.1, read as the reverse complement.
TGATCTGGCACTTTCTCTAATTGCCCCCTCTGAAGGGTGTAAATAGGGGTTTCATTAGCCACTCTTGAAATAAACTTTTCTTAGACATTAATAGACAAGATACAGATTTTTTTTTTTTTTTTTACCAGAACTGGGAAGGTTTTCAAAGCTGAGCATGTCATTGAGGAACACACCTGTAGCTGGAAAAGGGCTACAGATGACAGCACCAAAGAGACAAAATGAAGTGCCAGCTCTCACTATCAGGTGGTGCATGAGCCCTCACTATCAGGTGGTGCATGCATTTTCTCAGGATCAGAACACGGTTCTGAAGAAAGTCAGGAACCTCAGTGAGCAGGGTAAATCTCACAACTTTCTCTGCTGCCTCCCACACCACCTACACACCACTTGTGAGGGCAGTGCTACAAATCTGGATGCAGCACTAACTGCACCACTGTTTTCTCCTCTTGCTCTCCCAAAGATGTAGTGGTTAATCGAGTTCCCAGGGAGGTGTTTGGACAGCAAATGCAGATGGAAGATCATGTATCTCTTTAAAGAACAACTGCTTTTAGGTGCTAAAAGATAATTCTTAGCCCTTGGGAGAGCTAAAGTAAGATCTTTTTAAGGGAAAGGGATGACAGCAATTTGAAACTTTTTTTTTTTGTACTCTCACAATCTTCAGACCAGCAAAATGATCACAGGGTTCAAAACAAATCCTTAACACCCAGACAAGTCAACCTCACAGAGAAAAAAAAAGAAAAGAAAAGAAAAGAAAAGAAAAGAAAAGAAAAGAAAAGAAAAGAAAAGAAAAGAAAAGAAAAGAAAAGAAAAGAAAAGAAAAGAAAAGAAAAGAAAAGAAAAGAAAAGAAAAGATAAACCCCACCCCCAAAGGAAAAAAAAAAGCCACCAATAAAACAAACGAAACCTCAACAACAACAAAAAAACCCCACCAAACCTCAACTAAATAAGTGTTCTATATTTCAGACACCAGGATTTCAGGAGAAGCTGCTGAGTGCTTTTCAAAGCGCTAAAGTACATCTGCTTCTAAAAACTGGTTATTACTGTAAAGTGTTATCATTAACCAGGAAATTTTGACTCACAGCTGACCCAAAAGCTGCAGCTTTGTGCACTTAACAAGGCAGCAAGGTCTGTCCTTAATCAAAATGCAGAAGAGACAATTTACTCTGTGCTGCATCCATGTTTTTGTCAATTGAAGAAGATGCTGCTGAGTGCACAGCACTCTTACAAAGTCAGAACAGTTTTTTGTTCATAAATATTAATTCAAGGCACTCAACCTCAAACATTTGAAAGTCTTGGCTCTTTTCTATTATTATTCATTGCACAATGATATTTTAATTGGAAATAGATAATTACCAGAATATTAATTCTGTTTTACTGTCTTGGAATTAATATGAGTTTATCTGCACAAAAAGAAACATTGCAAGTGTTTATTTGGCTGTATTTTAAACCAGACAAATATCTCACTCTATTGTATGTTAACATTACAAAAAATACATATTTTACATCTAGATGCTTGCTATCATAACAGAGATGTTTTTATAGGGCAAGAGCTGTGAGAGTAACTGAATTTCCCCTGCTGCAGCCTTTTAGAAAATCAAAGTAAGGCAGAGGCTCTAATTAATTTCAAATAAGAATGAGAAGTCTGTTGGGCTTGACAACAGCATTTTGTAGAAATCTGATGAAATCTGGATTTGGCTGATAATATGTTAACAACTGTTTCAGTGAGATCTCTCGATTTTTGAAGGATCAGATTATCCCTGTAAGAAAGCCTGATTTTGACAAAGCTAAAAGAGAAAAAATCAGCTGAAAGTTGAGCAGTTTTTAGCAGGGAGGCCTTGCTGAGCCATTCTTCCAAGATCTGCAGTGCTAGAGGAATTAGCAATGCCTGGGGTGTTCCTCAGAGTACCCAAATATTTGTCCAAGCAATGGATGGGCCCAGGATAGCTGTCCTTCAATACTGATCAAAAATATCCCCAAAATATCCCTTTTTTCCTGGGTAGAAGAGAAAAATATTATTTTTCCATTTTTTTCCCCCTGAATTCACTTACCTTCCTGCTAACTTTATTTTAAAAATGCAACTTGTAACATAACAGCAGAGACAGCAACATCTTCATGAAGAATGATTTCTCAAGAAGGAGGACTATTTACAAGGTAGATTGAGATTAGATAGTAGGAATAATTCTTTACTGTGAGGTTGATGAGGCACTGAACAAGTTGGTGTGGGTGCTCCATCCCTGGAAGTGCTCAAAGCCAGGTTGGATGTGGCTCAGAGCAACCAGTTCCAGCGGAAGGTGCCCTGTCCATGGCAGAGGGGTGGAACAAGATGATCATTAAGGTCCCTTTAAACCCAAACCCTTCAGTGATTCTGAGTTATTCACCACTAGTGCTGCACTGTTATCCTTTAAGAAGTGCCTCTTTCCTTCTCAAAGTAGGTATAAAATAATTCAATATTCAGTGGGCTGAAGATCACAGTGGCTGTGGATGGTGCGTTCTCCTACTCTTCTCTAGCAAGTCCCTGCTGTTTCTGCACTGATTAGTGGATTACCCAGTCAAAGGGAACAGCTTTTGGAGGGGCAATCAGGAGAAAGACACCGAATGCCTCTGTCCCAGATGATTAAGATTGTCTCCAGAGAGATGGAGAAGAATCACTCCAAGCCTTTGCAGCAGGACTAATGAAGACTGATTTCTTGGAGCTGCAGCACAATTCCCCAGCTCCATGCCCACCCCTCCCTCCTCCCCTGCAGTAACCTCAGCTCCCCTTCATGTCCTCAGCTGCCTCTGCAGGAAGGCTCAGGCACACCCTGTGCCACTGGAGCCAGAGGTGTGCTCTGGGCCAGCTGGCTGCTGTTGGCATCCCTGGCAAGCATGGAGCCAGCAGCCTCAGCTCTGCACAGGGAGGGGTCATCTGACAGACCTGAAAAGACATTTCTGACTTTCCCACCCTCCTATCAGATTTGAGTGGAGGTAATCAATGAGTTGGGAGTATTATTGTTAAAAGAGAGTGAAGTTTCTGAGATAGCATGTGGGTATCTTTTCTTTATTAAAATCAAGAGAAGTGGGGGGAGGAATTGGCATATTATGCACAAGCTTAATAAAATGCCAGGCTTTTGGAAGCCAGAAGTGAGATGTCTGTCTGTATAGCATTTCTGAGCAGAAGCTCAGATACATCAACCTGCCAGTGCTGCTGCTCTGTTCCTCGACCTTTTTCTCCCTCTGCAATAGTCATTTTGAGTAAAGGGCTTACAGATCTTAATGCTGAAAGAGTTCTGAACTGCAAATGGAGAATTCCTGCTCAGATTTAAAAAACATTCATTTCAACTGGTCATTCACATATGGCAAAGACACATCCAAAATCTATGCTGGCAGTGAATTAATAAAGTACTGAAGTATTTCTTGAGCAGAGGCAACCACTGCTTTCTTTCATAACAAATCAGGTTTGATGCAAGTAAATACATGGACAAAATATATCTCCAACTGCTCTTTTAATTCCAAGTTCTCCTCTGTTTTTACAAGGAAAGAAAATGAAATAAGGAAAAAAAAAAAAAAAAGAAAATCCTACCAAGCCTGAAAGCAGAGTGGCACCATAACTTCACACATGGAAAGAAAAGCAGTTGGCTGAATTCAAAAATTCTGACATATGGTATCTAACTTTAAAATTCAAATAGTGATGATAAAAACTATTCTTAAGGAAAAGCAACTGCTATTAGTAAGGGTATAAAAGAACTGTTTCAGAGCAGCACTGAGAGAAAGTACAACTTGGGGCATCTCTTCTGTTCCAGCTTTGCCCTGTAAGAGGGGGGCTTTGAGAATGCCAGGACCTCAGTGTGTGAATAGGGAGCTGCCAAAACGCCACGTGCAGTTCATGGTGCCAGGAGAGGATCCTGCAGGGAAATAGGGATGAGGCCAGCAGGGCCAGAGGCAGTATCTGCCTGATAAAACCATGGGCTTCAAGGCTGTCCTGCCCCCCTCACTGGGCCCACTGAGCTACCCCACGTCACAATGAACACTCTTTAAAGCAGCCTTTAATGCCACGTGGGTAAAAAATCACATGGATTTCCTGCTGTCGAGTTCAACTCCCAGTAGCAGGTCATATTTTCAGTCCTGAAAATCCTGATCTAGTATTTACTCCTTTGGCCAATGGATCATCAGTCACAGACCCACTAATCTAAGTGTAAAAATCCCATTAACTACATCAGATGTTAATCTCAGGAGCTCTGGAGTCAGTCCTGTGTATCACCATGGAAAAGATTTTTCCAATCCTGCTCCAGGGAGAAGAGACGTGCAATGCAGGTGAGGTGAAGCAGAGCTGCTGTTAATCATGATCAGGGTATACAGAAACAGGTATGAAACTACTGTATGTAACTACCAAGTAAATTAAGGAGATTTATTTATTTATTTATTTATTTATTTATTGTTATTTTATGGATCAACATTGAATCTTAATTTACAATAGCAGTTCAGAAATATACATTCAACAAAATGTATATTGAAGTTATTACAAATCCTCAGGAATATAAGAGTTTGGAAAACTGTCCAAGTTTCTCCATTAGGATTGCTTTATCATTTCTCTACTCTAGTTAAAAAAATTGCTTTAAAATACTGAAACTCATTTTTAAATTAATAAGAACAAACTTCCCAAAACATTATAGATTCATTAAATACAACTTCCTTGCAGATTACCAGGCTATTCAAGTTCCCTTTTATGAATATTATTTAAAAATCTCATTTTCTCTTTGGTTTTAGAAAAAATAGATTTAATATTTCCAATTAAATAATTCTCATGTGAATTCTTGTGAGGAAAAAATAGTCTCTTAATACTTGTTTTCAGTTGAGGGAAAAAATAAGCTATTTTATATGCAAATATAACTGATTTCATTTAATTGTTCCTGAGGGAAGAAGAAGATTTATATGCAAACCTCTTGCCAGCTGGTAGACTTCAACCTCCTAATTTCTTTTCCTCTAAGATCATTAATTAATAACTGCACCTCTATTGGGAGAGAGTGCAATTCCTGCAGGGCACTATATTCAAGACCTCTATGTCCCAAAAAAGTCAGCAGAAGCTGAGGATGGCAGAATTCAAGTGTGGAGGCTGCCTACTGCTCCAGAGCAGAGACAAGTGCTCAACATAGCACAAGTCCAGCAAAGCAAAAGCAAATTTTCCCCCCAAAACAGTGCTGCAGGAAGTATTTATTAGCCACCACGAGAGAATTCACTTCAAGCAGGCATGCAGTGATCAAAATGATCATTCCAATGTATCTCTATGAAACATCCTTCAGTGATCTTTCTGTTCCGTGCTGTTTCCATGGCGAGTGGTGGAAGCACTTAACTCACTGGCACAGCCAGGCGCTCAGGCGAGACAAATAATCCATCATCAGGCCACTTACATTTCATCTCTGTCTTTTACCCTGTGGGAAAAGTCTACAGGGTGTCTTGTGGGGGAAGCATTTTAAAATGGCATTGTCACAACCACAGAAACCACGCCACCTCTTTGCAGAGGTTGGTCTCACGCTAGCACAGCTGGCTTCCAGGAGACCTTTTTCTGTGCTCTCTCATCCTGATGAACATCCCTGAATCTTTCTCAGAACAAGGCATCCTTGAACCTGCTTAGTTAATTTATCCACTTTACATCAGTTTATGTAAAAATTCTCATCTCCCCTTATCCAGCTAATCACTTCATGCAATCTAAACACTTTGCTAATGAGTCAAAAGGCAGATTTACAGTATACTCAGTACACATAAACCTTAACCACTAGTTTAGAAAAGACAGACACCCAAGCAGCTGGGCACAGACAAAGCTAGGGACACCCACTCATCATTCTGTCCTTTTTGCCAAAGAGCTTTGCAGTTTTCTGTGTCACACTCCTCTGTGTCAGTGGATGTGTAGAAAAACAACAAATGGTTGGGCTTTTGTTCTTTTGCTCCTGAATTTGCACTGTGGCTTCTTGATCTTCACACAGAAAATTTGAGGAGCATGTTGTGCTCACCAATCCTGTGCTTTAATAATTTGTTCCTCTTCAGGTGCAAATTATGGTTTCTGGAAGAGGTGATTTCAATTGCCTCCAGCTGCTCTCATGCCCACTCCAGGCACATCCAGGCCCCTGCCTGTTCCCACACATCCTTCAGCCACCACTCACACTACGCTGTCTGGCAAGGCAAATGGGGCTCAGGCATGACTCACAGCCTAATAGAGTAGTTCTAGCCTCAAGAAAACCCTAATGAGTGTTTGGTGGTGTAGTGAATTAGCACTAGAGAAACCAAAGTAGCATTCCAGATGCCAAATTCACCTCTCTATTTGCTGGCAATCACATAAACATATACTTTCTTGTGCTTTCTAAAGTACTGGTACATTTACCAATATGTACAAAATATTATTCCACACCTTATGAAAAACTCAAGATGTTTTAGAGTAAACTTTTCCCTAAAGGAGTAACAAAGAACAGCTAATTAGGAGAAATTTTTTTCTTTTATGTTGTTACTTATAATAGCCTGAAAGAAGAGTGCTTTATAGACATGTAAGAATTATAGTGCAAATAATTAAGTATTTTCCAAACAGATAGATAACATCAATCAGTTCCCAAAGCAGCTTGAGCTTGACTGTAGGACTCAGAGTTTGTTTCTCCAGATGACTTAGAGCTTTCATTCCATGATTGCACTTTTTCTACTCAGAAATAGAGCAGCTTTGTAAATTGTTTAGATGAATAGTGCCAGTAATTCTTGTTGCTTGTTACACCAGGATCTGCACAGATGCCATGCTTTAAGTATTAGCTCCAAGCAGAGATGGAACATTAGCTGAACTTATAGTCAATTGAAGAATCATAGTATATTATTTATTGTTCAAAATTATATAAAGATATGGTTCATTATTCAAATTTCTGTAGCTCTTACAAAGTCTGCTACATTAGATTCGCAATGATTATCTTAAGCTCCTTAATTATGACTTGAAGAGCATAACTGCCAAAACCTGCCAGCCAAAAGCAAAAAGCAGTCACACTCTATATATATAGTGACTTATGGATTAAAGCCTTTGTCAAAAAAAGCCAATATCATCTCACTAAAAGTGTTGCTGAATTAGAGATGGAAGTTACTATTCAGCTGGAAGTCATAGCAACAAAACACGTGCATGTCTTTCTCTGGCTTTATCACTGACTTCAGGAGTGAATTTTGCATGGTTTGTTAGCTTCCCTATCTATATGCTGAGGTTTTGGAAATTAGCTGAAGCTCCTAAAGTTCCTGTTAATGGAACTGAGCATACAATAAATGAAGATTTAATGAAGTGATAAAATTTATGTTCAGTATTTTTCAGCAAAATAGATTAAGGAACAAAAGTGTAGCAATTCAGTACTTTAAATTGAAAGAAAGAATTGAATCCTATATCTAAGAAAAACTTATGTGTCACATCACACTTCTGCATTAAGCCTCTCTCCTGACTCCTTGACTTCCTTTTAAAATAGTAGCTGTCAGGACATCATCACTTGAAGAAGGTCCTTGTTACTCTGTCAGTCATTATAATCTGCTTGCATTCCAGAGCTGCACAGTTCATTGTGCCAGATTATATTTTATTTTAATTCCTAAATGTTCACTCATAACAACAGGTCCCTAAAAATGGCTTTATATGCTTCTAATTTTTCACAGTGTTGGCAGTCTTTTGGCACAGGGTGCTTAAGACCAAGAAATACAATCTAAATATTCCCTTGACCCAATTACTGACCCAAAGCAGAAAAATTTTGAAGCTGACAAGTCAACCTGATCTGAAAACTGACAAGCATGTAGACCAGCTCAGGTAGTTTTGTGGCAATTATAGAAATGAATTGTCTCTAGGGCTAAATATTAATTGCTTGTAAAGTGGTTTATAAGTCAATAAAACAACACAAGCCAATTATCAACTCATTAAATCTGGGAGGTTTTAACTATTCTTTCAGAACTATCTTATAATGAAATGCTACAACTCTTGTAAATAAGTCTAAGCACTTTGATATTTCTGGGTTAATACCAAATAAGTCCATGTTAGTCTGAGCTCAACACATTGAGAAAAAAGAATTTAGTTTTAGCAATATGAAAAAGTCATGGAATTCTATAATGGATTTCACTATAAGGAATTGAAATGTGATTTAATACTTGTCTTGCAGGTGAATTCATCTTTTAGCAGCTGCAAAAGCTCATTTCTGCCATTTGGTTGTAACACATTCACTGTACTCCTTCAATTAATTGACTTCCCACAGTTTCTAGGTCATCACTGCTGAGGCAGAACCAGGGAGCAGCAGGGTTGGAACTGGACCCAAATCTTCAACATAGGTCTATGTGCCACCCTGAAGATAGGGCCAAACCTAGGACTAAAGACAGATCCACCTGCAGCATAACTCAGGTCAGGGCCAAGTCTCAGCCTAAATGACATTCCTGGGCCCATGGTCAGGGCTGCTCAGGGCCATTAAGGCCATTCCAGCTTCTGGGGCTTTAGCAGTGAGACACCAAAGGATGAGGATGCAAAGGGACAGTAGAGCTCAGAGGTTTATGAAGAATTGTGTGTGTGTCTGGGTAGAAAACCTAGGAAAAAAGGTAGGTCATACCTTGTGGAAATCCCAAATGAGACTGTAGGATTTGAACTCGGAGGTGATGTTAAAATCCATGAAAGAAAGATGACATGTAATGTCATCAAGTAAAATAAAAAGGCGTTAAAAACCCCCAACACTACAGCTAAATCTAAAGAATGGAGTTTGATATGCAAACATACTTTCCCAGGGAGGAAGGTAAGACTAATGGTACAATGCAGAGGTAAGGCTGAAATGCTCAAGAGAAGCTCAGACATGAGTAGATCTGGGCTGTGAAACCACGCTGTCTCTCTCTCTCTCTCTCTCTCTCTCCAAGTCTCCAGTCTTCTTGTGTCTCTCTTCTCATGTTGTTGTTGGGAGTCTAGTGCTGTGTCATATTGTCTCTCCAGATAAAAGCTACCAAAACACCACTCTTATGTGACAAAGAGCAGAGCAGTAATTCTAAAGACTGCAATTTGTGATGACTGGGCTGAAGGTCAATTTCATATTTTTAAATTTTCACTTTTTTTTTTTTTTAGAACAAAAATCAGCCTTTATTAAAATAGAATCATTAAAAGTATTGAATGGTTATGAAAATCCATCACTTAGTTTGCTGTGCCACTAATTCTGGTTATCTTCATCCCATGAGTCCATGGTTTGTGATACATGGATAATTACATGATGAAACAAGTCATCCTTTTACCCACATCATGCTCCATACCTGGGTCATTTCTGCTGACTGCTCTCTACTGCTCTGCTCATTTTTTAGATGGTAAAAGGCATGAGAGGAGTGCCATTCCTTTGACCAAAATTCAGCTGAGGAAAAGCCAGGGAAGTAAACTTGTCCTCAGCAGTTCTTAGATACGCTGAGCTAGTCAATCCTGCCTTTTGCCTTAAGTTTGCCTTTACATTTGGGGCCTATGCCCTCTATCAGTAAACTGAGAAATAAGAGGATGATGTTACTGCAGGAGATGTACAAGTACAGTAATTTCATGAATACAAGCCGCACTGAGTATAAGCCGCATCTCTGGGTGTTGGCAAACATTTCGTTCTTTGTCCATAAATAAGCCGCACCCGAGTATAAGCCTCTCTGTCGTTTGCAGCGAGGACCCGCGTGCAACAAAGTTGCCAAATGGTAACAGAACGGCGGCAGGGCGGGGTTTACTGGCTCAGCTCGGGCTGGGCAGGCTCAGCCCGCTCGGGGCTGCTGACGGGGCCGGGTGGCCCAGCTCGGCGCTGCCGCTCGGCAGGGCCGCTCAGGGCCGGCCGCCGTTGCCACTGGGCTCGGTCACCACGGCCCGGCACTGCCCCGTGGTGGCAGTGGGGGACAGAGCACCCCCCGCTCCTGCGGCAGCGGGCGGGGATGGAGCCTGCCTGCTCCTGCTGCAGCAGGCGGGGGCTGGAGCCCCCCGCTTACCCCACGGGCCGCGGGGATGGCGGCACAGGGCCCCCCCGTCTCTCCCCAGGCCGGCAGAGGAGGGAAGGAGAGAGCTCTCCTGCCTCTCTCCCCGCCCCCCGTGCTGCCTGCAGGGAGCCGGCTCCACCCGCGGCGCAACAGAGTAACAATTTGTAACAATCACGAAATGCCGGCTTTTACTGGTCGGTTGCTCGACTCGGCACCTCAGTTTCCAATTCTGGGCTTGGAAATGTCAGAAAATTATTCACATATTAGCTGCTCCTGAGTGTTAGCTGCATTTCTGGTGCGGGAGCAAAATTTTAGTCAAAATGGTGCGGCTTGTATTCATGAAATTACTGTAAATATTGTTTGGGGGTTTTGCTGGTGTTTTTTTCCAAAATGCTTCCTTTACTTCCCGTTGCAGATTCAGTCACAGAATCACAGAATATGCTGAGTTGGAAGGGACCCACAAGAAAAACTGAAGCTTACAGGTGAGCACTGTCTTCTGTCCAGATTCAAGAAGGAATCTGGAGGAAGAGCATCTTTATGTGTTTTGTCTGACTAACACTCGTTAAAGAAAAGCTATTCACCAGGACCTGAACTGAGAATGCACAGGCAATTTTGTTCTGTTGAGTGTCTGACTCCACTATCTACATAATGTTACTCTGACCATTTCTTTGGGTTTATGCTGTACCTGATGTGCTCTTCTAGGCACTTACAATAGGATTAATGTACCTCCAACTGAAGCTGGTGAGCCCTTCAAATATACTTATTAAGGTTAACAAGATGGCTTATTTGAATTAAAATTTCATGAACAATGGAATGCTATTCAGACCTCACATTATATAACAGTTATCTTCTTCAAAATACTTTCAGAAATGCATCTAACTGTGGAACATTTTTAGAGAATCTTGCTGATTCTAAAAACATTAAGAAGTTTTCAAAGTTTGTAAGTGGAATTTGAGTTCAATAAGCCCTCTCATTTTAAAGGGCTCAGTAAAAAACATAAGGCTGCAGGATTGAGAGCTACATTTTTGTCTTGCAAAGACTTCCTTCCCATTGAATTGTGATGAGCCTGAGTAGCCTGTCAAATTAATATACACTTCCTACATGGACTTCATTAATCTACACACAATAGATAGTCCATCAATATTAAAAGTACCTTAACAAGGAGAGGGGGTGGACACGGAGCAGGGCTGTGTCTCATCAATTGCTGTGTAGTGGGTCAACATCAATAAATGATTATGGCAAGGAATAGACCATCTGTACAGCGAGGCTGTTCCTAAACCCATTAATTTAGGGAGTAAGAATGAAATGCAATTTTTTTATTACTTGTCCTTATCTCTACTTGGTTTAATTTTACTTTCCTCTCTCCATCTATTTTCCTCAGCAGTTGTCATTTCTGTCTGGAAAATACATGTGCTGGAGATTCAGCTTTTGTCATTCTCTTTTCTCTTTCTTTCCTCTCTTTTCCTTTTCCTTCACAATACTTTTTATCTTTCCTTTGTAATACATTTCAGCTTCACCTTTACTTTTTTATACCCCCTTTTTTACCCCCTCCTTTGCAGATTTTTCCATCCCTTTTCTGCAGTTTCTTCCCTCCCTTATGTATTTTTCGTCCCTCAAACTTAGTTTCTGATTTAAAAAAACACTTTACTTTTATATAATACAGGTAGTTTACTTATTTTTTGAAAGATCTGACTGATGTATTATTTTGGTCTGGTTTTTAAGTTGTAGTAAATCGGCAACATTTTTTCATCATGTTTGAATTCTCTATGTTTACTTTGTTTTTATCTCCTGGATCTATCTAGATATGTCCATTTAAAAAAAATAGCTATATTTTTCTACAATTTTTTCATTCTTTGGCCAACGTCCCTCTCGGCTGAACATTTTCAAAAGAGGAAATTATTTTTCTCATTGAACAGTGAGTAACTGTGGGGGTGCCATTGTCCCAGCCCAAGGTATCCTGCAATGGAAAGGGAACAGGATATACCTTGCATCAAAAGCAGTTTGTCTGTAGAAAGAGGTGCTCTGAATTCCCAAAGACTTAGAAAGGGGATGAGAAAGTGGCAGCATTTTACAGCCACCTGAATGCTGATTCATCAGGCTTAATTAGAAGCCTTCAGTACTTAGAGCTGTCATCAGAAGGGAGAGAAAAAAGAAACCCCATGAGTATTCTCACTTTGTCTTTTTAGTGATTTCCCAGAAACTTTCACAGGGCAAAACTGAGCATGATGAAACCAAATAATAAAAGCATCCACCCAGTCAGTGAACATGGAAGGGGAGGAGCATGATTCCTGTCTTGATGGATTAAAAATGCTTGGGATAACAAAAGAGGATGGGAGGTAGGAAGGAAAGTACAGTTTCTGAGGACAGGCTTCTATTAACAATTCAAGTTTTTTATTCTTTTCATAATGAGATTGTTCCTCCTCTCCAAATTGGGAAGGTAAGGGCTATCTCTCCTAGCAGAACAGCAACCAAGCTGTCCAACAAGTGATTACTTTTGAAAACGAGCATTTTTCATTGTGCTTTTTCACTTAATTTCTGGCATAAATTGTAGGGGGAGTGTACATATATATTTACAGTGTATCTGTGCTTGAAATATGGATTCCAAAGAGCTTCAACTCTAAGCCCATTACACAGCCCACTACTACAACACTATGGTACCACTGTGTGTGCATGCATGTGGAGGGCAGCTCCTTGTGGTGATGGTTTATTGGAAGATACAGGGTGAGCTCTTCAAACCAAACAACTCAAAAATCTTTCCTAGCTACAGTTCATTACTTAAATAAAACCAGAAATTTTTCCATTTTCTTTTGATGCTACCAAAGTCAGACTCTGCTAATGCTACTTCATGAGATCCATATTTTAAGAAAAGCTTTTTGCATATCCCATTTCTACACAAAATGAATTGCGCTGTGCTTGGTCTCTGGTTTCCACGCCCGCTATCACAACAGATGGATGGGTGACAGGATCTCTCCAGGGCAGATCATGTCCTCCCTCTCAGCATAGCTGTTGTAGCCACCCTGATCTGAGTGGGCAGCCAGTGTTTGGGACCTTCCTGGGGTGTTTCTGTCATTCAGTGAGACTAATGACACATGCTCATCTCTCTGATGTCATCTTAGGTGACAAACCATGCCAGTGTGTACACTTCTGGTTCCCTGCACACCAGAGAAAAACACAAGTTTGCCTCCCACACAGGTCTTTCTTTTTATGATCATGACAAGGTAAGGAGATGCAGAAAGGCAGCAGAGGAGAAGGAGAGAAAGTATTTTGATTGTTCTCTGGGCAAGAATCTCCAGTAAGAACAGCAACCTATGTCTGCTCATAACCTGCTGCAAAGCTGTCAGACCCCAGGGCAGTTTGGACTCCTGCTCTGACAGCAGCAAATGGCCAGAGTGCATAGAATTACTCATTGCTACACATTAGCTCTGATTGTGCCCCTTTAACCCCAGCAAATGACAGGTACAGCATGCTCACAAAAAAGGCAAGTGGTGCCTTTCCCTACCACCATCATTTCCTACGTGTGATGAAATTTGGCCAGCGAAGTGTGCTCAGTTGGACACTGCTCTTTTGATAAAGGCATTAAAATGTAGCAATTAATGACAGTCTAGGCTGGAATAAGTTCTCACATGGAGCATTAAGGCAAGGCACAAAGTTAAAAAACTTGTCCTCCACAGCTGTAACTAAAGCAGAGGGAAAATACCTTGGAAAGATCATGTAATCACTGAAGTTACTACTTTATGGATCTTTAATATAACTGTGTAAAAAAGGAGTTTTGTGATATTGAAGCCAACAATCTAGTGCTAATATGGAAAAGGCTTCCAAAACAACAAATTTCTCCTTTCAGCTGATGTTTTAGGAAATATTTTTGAACAAGCATTCTATGTGATGTTACATTTTCAGGCTAGACTACAGAGGGATTATTCACTTGTTGCTTCAGTTTCCCCTCAGAGACTTCTGCAATGTTTCATAAATCCAGATGATAAGTACAGGTTCTAGGGAAGGTCTAATTTGGCACGGGGAATATATTCTTAGAAGAGATGGTAGACTTCCAAGATGCTGCTAAGAAAAATGATGTCTGACAGGCTGTTTAGGTCTGTGGGAGTTGATCTGTCATCTTCTCAGGTTCTTATAAATCGCTGCAGGTGAAAATCAGAGTAAAATGTTAAAATTGGTCCAGAATATCTTAAAAGTCAGTTTTAGGAAGTGGCTTAGAAGTTTAAGTTTTTAAGTCTGGCAATCACCTGTCAAAAGTTTCTCTAGTCTGGCTTCCTTGAATTAATAGAAAAGTCTTTATTTATTTACCAGAAGTAAAAAAGGACTTACCTTTGGCCACAAAGCTTTGTTGAAATGTTGTCTATGAAGTGTAAGATTTGGAAGTGGCTTGCTGGACTGGGAAGGGATGATAATGGGTAAATGCTCTGACCTTTATTAGTGATTAAGTTTGAAACTAAGCATGGAAGGAAAATGCTCTGGTTTCAGGAAAGAAGCAGTGAACACAGGAATTATTTTTCCTTCTTCCAGAATCTGTGCCAGTAATAGGAATTTCCTCAAGCAGTTCCATCACAGCAGATAAGGAGTTTATATTAAATATTCTTGTCTGGGCTGCAAACCAAATCTCATCCTTCTTGCCATTATTTAATATGTTGGCCATCAAAGATTAATTTAAGGAATGAAATATTAAGTCAGCTTTTTACTGTCCTTTTGTGATACAAAGCTGTATAAGGGTGGAAGGACAAAGATATGATACATGAAACCATAACTTTTATTTCCAAGTTTCTGTTGTACGTCAGCTTGAACACAGAGGTATCACACAGGGTCACAGAAATTCCATGGAGATCCTGTATGTACAGCAATGTTTCAGGTTTCCCTGAATGCTGTGGAAACACATCAGCTGATCCCAGGAAAAGTCTCAAATGTGTGAAGTTTTGAAAAAAGGTTTCCTGAACTCTAAAAGAGAGAGGGAAAAAAAAAAAGGGAAAAGCTGAGGAATCTGGGGACTCTGGGAGATATCTCTCTAACTGGTCTTTATTAATAATAGTTTCATGCTGTGATTATTTGCATACATTTACTGAGTACAGCAGAGCTATTTCCCTTGTTCTGGTTTTGTCCTAGAAAACCACGAAACACTGGTGTGAAACAATTTATCTAAAAGCAAGGTGTCTTAATTATGCTTATGCTTTATCTTTAATAGGTAGGTTTAGGATAAGCATTTTTCTTTTGTAGCAACTTTCAATTTTCTTTTCCTTTGCCACCACAGCAGTAATTGTTCATGTGCTTATTACCTGTCATATGAACACACAGCTCCACAGAGGAATGGGGAAAGCTGTGCTCAAAAGCAGTCAATGTATTTGGGAAACTCAGCAAAATACCCAAGAGCCTGTT
Source organism: Catharus ustulatus (assembly GCF_009819885.2). Taxonomy (NCBI): domain Eukaryota; kingdom Metazoa; phylum Chordata; class Aves; order Passeriformes; family Turdidae; genus Catharus; species Catharus ustulatus. The sequence continues at coordinate 66,292,988 of NC_046225.1, read as the reverse complement.
TTTCAAGGCTGATTTATGGCAACAGGCAGATCCTCATACAGTGGGGAGCAGTAGTGGGCTGATCTCAACACAGCTAATTGGTGTGGTGGGGGCTAAAAATATGGACCTCTGTGTGTGTGAGAGAGAGAGATTCTCTCCTGGTACTGATGCAATTATCACCACTGGGCTAACTAAGAAAGGTTCTCTTTGTCTCCTACTCTCCTCTCTTTACAGCCCAGTGACCCTACAATGCACTGCTCTTTGCTTTTGGGCAAGGTTTCCGTGCTGGGGGCTATCCAAGCTGGATCTATGGCTGGGTGTCACTCACTGTGGGGGCTCTGACGCCCGGGATGGAGGCAGAAGTGCACAGTGGCACTGGCATTGCTGTAGCCTTGCTGCTCGCCCAGGAGCCCCTGAGCTCCCCTGGCTTGTCCAGCCCAGCCCTCACTGCCAGCCCAGGCACTGCTGGCACCAAGGCTGGGTTTGTGTTCTCCTCCTTGCAGCACAGTCTGCTGAAGAGAGAGGAGTCACTCTGAGCTGTGTTTCCCTGCCAGCAGTGCCTCATCATGCTCTATTGACCTGACTTGTTTCTCACACACGGCAGCAGGAAACCAATCCCTGTGCTGCTGCAATAATTTATAATTTTGCATGCATGGTCCATTTGACTAGCACTCCATCTGGGCCAGCTTTACATCTTCAGCTGTAAATGTAGGTCAACTGGCTGCCATTGCAGTGTGTTTGTTTTCCTTTAAAGCATGGGTCCTCACACACATGCTCACTGTGCATTGCATTTGCCCATCCTTTAAAAACAAAAAGCTTATTTTACTAGAGCAGCAAGTGGTTCTGCTGCTTGTGACATTAGCAGTCCTACCAGCACAGCAACAAAAAATTCTTCAGTCTATTGCACACTCAAAATGAGGGTGTTTTCAATTGTTTCACCTCATGGTTTTCCTGACATTGTTAAGGAGGCACTGATCTCAGCCCTATCAGTGAAATTCATTATTAAGTGTGACATTTGATGTCCATAAATCAAAGCAAGTCCTTCAGCATTTCTGCTGTGCTCAGAGGCTGTCTTCAGATGCTAAACCTAAGATTTGTTCATTCCTGATTTCTCCACAGCCCATCATCAGACTTTTGGAGTTTACATAAGAAAAGGACCCTCCTCAGCTTGCACAAGCCATTTGGGTACAGATTAAATACCTGCTCTTTCCTTTACCATATAAATTTTGTACATTGCTCAAATGAGGGAGGGAGTAGTTTACATGTGCATGCCTGCAGTCTTTAATCTTAAATATGATGCATTATATGCAGCGAAATTTTTTTGCATGCCTTTCCAAGAAATTAAAGCTTATGCAATCTTGATGTACAAGCCCCAAAAGAGCTTCCAAAAAAGACAGCACGAACCAGCCAATGGGATCACAGATCAGAAAACTTATTTTGAGATAAACTCTACAGAGAAGGGGAGCTGTGTGGAGTGAGCTCTGCATGAGACTGCAGGGTCTGTCCTGCTGCCTGTTGGACCATGATGTGGTACAGACAAGGTGGGTGCTGCAGAGCTCACTTCAGCCAAGGCTGTGTCTTCCTGTAGCCCTTAGGGAAAAGCCCATGGAGGAAGTCCTGACACTACCCAGCCTAGAGGCAGGGAACAGTCTGTACTGGGAACTCCTTTTATTCTGGTCCAGAGCTGAGGTGAAAATAAATGGAAAATCAACCCCACAGAGCCCCTGCCTCTTGGGCTCCCCCACCAAAATCACACTAAGAATGTCCATCCATAATCTTCCTGACAGCCAACCATGTCACCAACTCCTCTGTGGTTGGGGACACACCACAAATTCTCTGCCTGCTGTGATGTGGCTTCTTCATTGCCAGGGTTGGTGCCAGGAGCTTGTGTGGCACCCAAGAAAAGAAGGTGTGGAGCTCCAGTGCTCTCAGGGGAGCATCCATCTCCCAGTCAGACCATGACAGGATAGGCTGTGTTGGTCTTATCTGCCCAACAGTGCATGGGCCATTGGCCATTTGAGTGGCCAAGGAGGGAGGGGACAGGTGTGTGCCATGGTTTGGCAACATCTCAGTCATATCTGGCTGTAACAGCAGAATTAACAAAAAGAGTTGCCTTCCCTATGATCATGAGTAGCCCCTGCCTCCCTGCATGGGAGGGGAGTGCCCAGGCTCACCCTGGGCCTGTCCGTGTCTCATCTCCCTGACCATCAGGAGTCACCCATCCCATGCTAACCATGTCACCAGCCCCACTGCAGCTTGGGCTGTCACCAGAAAAAGCTGAAATATCTCTCTAAAAATCTCCTTCAGAATGTAGAAAATTAAAACTGCTAGACTGGCTTGAGTACTGATTTGATCCAACATGTTGATATTTATTCATCATAACAAGTTGTACCTTTTAAAATTACGCTTTATTTTTCTGTTTCCTTCCTGTAGACTTTAATCCATTTCAAAAAAATTGAGCTGGAGAAGTCTGATGACTTATACTGAGGGATATATTTGTCAAATCCATAGTTTATCTAGAAGCTGAGAATATCTTTTAGAAAGAAGCAATTATTAAGTTAGAGAGAGACAAATCCTGAGGTGAGTTTCTTCTAAGTTTAACTGTTATCCTGATTAAAGATGCATACATTATTTCTTGTCTGAATGTATTTAACTTCAACTAGATCTGGCTGTCAGATACTGTTAAAACTTTTCTTTAAAATAGAAAGTCTTATTGTATCAGGAATATTTCTTTCTCTCTGGATAATTCTAGGCTGTGATCATATTAACCTCCCCTTTGCTAAACTGCTGCCTGAGCTATTGTAAACTCTCACTGAAGGGAGATGAGACTTACTCCTCAAGCACTGGTACAAAATTACCCTGGAATATTTACAACAGTTTTGCAAATGAAAGAATATTCATAAAGAGTATTCTGGATTTTTTTTTCTCCCTTTTAGAGGTTTTCTTTTCCTCCTCTCGCTATCCACATGTCCAATTCCTGTATCTTGGTTGCCCAGGCAACCTCTGCTGGCTGAGCCCTGGGTGCAGTGCTGGGTTTTCAGTTCTCTGCATGGAAGGAGGAGCATGTGAAAGGTGGAGGAGCGGGTAACAAGCTTAAGTGGGATAGGAAAGCCCAATAGATGACTGATAGCACTAATGGGAGCTTTATTTAAAGGTTAAGAGTGCTAATAAATGCATTTATCCCAATAATTTAAAAAATCCTATAACTTGCAGGAAATAGGAGGGGGAGATTTTACATCTGTGCATTTCTAGTATCAGATGCAGTGTAATAGCTAAAAGTAATACAAAGACATGAGTGACATTTGATAAGCATGTTACTTCAACTGAAACTGATACAGCTCGTGCTTTCCTTTGCATTTGGAAAGCATGATCAGAAACTACCACCCAGGCAAAAGAAGAGCATTTAAAACATTCTGAAAGTGCCTTGAGACTTGACTTAGATGTAAAAATCATAAACAATAGCTTGTATCAAGCCACTTCAGGAAAGTCACGGCAGTTCATTTGCTACACTGAATTTGTTTTTCATTGCCTATCAGCAGACGTTACTTTACAGCTCCAAACTGACATTTGCTTTCTTTTATAAATGTGGCTGGTCAGGAGACTACTCACTCCAACAGAGGAAAAGTTTAAACATTTCCAAAGCCGCCAAAGGATGTTCTCCCACTAAAACTTCCTTCTCATGTGGATTTCAGTGTTTCTTAAGCAGGCAGATTTCCTTTGGTCCAACAAAGAGTTCAATTACAAGAATAGTAATTTCACAATTACAGGCCGCACTGGATTATAAACCGCACTTTTGTTCGCAGCGAGGATCTGTGTGCAGCTTTCACAAAGTTGCCAATTAGTAACAGAATCGCTGGATCACGGGGTTTACTGGCTCGGCCCGGGTCCGTGTGGGCTTGCACTTCCGGATTGGCAAATTTCTGAACTTCATCCATATATAAACCACACCTGATTATAAGCCGCACTTCCAGGTTCGGACCAAAATTTCAGTCAAAATGGTGCAGCTTATAATCGTGAAATTACTGTAAATAACTCACCTCCAAGCAGTCAGACTTGACTCGATGCAAATGGAGGTTAGGTCACTTTGTACCGCTGTGTCACTGGCTTGGGGGTGGTGGCAATGACAGTGAGCTTCTGGATGTTGCAGTCTCTTGGTACGTAGGTAGAGTGGAGTTGAATTGTAAATTTTAAAAGCTTCTGAAAGCTTTTGACATTTTGCACCTCCCACTGATAGATGTGGGCATGGCACTTCAAAGATCATTTGCCTCGCTGCTTCTTAGAACAGGTGACTTATTCTAACATGGAAGGAAAAAAAAACAGAGTTAAAGTAATTTATAAATCTCTAAATAATAAAATAGATGACAAGTACATTCATGAAAGAAAGCCGTGCTTTTATAGTGTTAAAAATGCTATCAAAGTAGGGAAAAGGGGAATCTGCACAAGACATTTTTACCACCTGAATTAAAATATTCCTCCTACAAGATAGTTCATTTTCTCAGTACAAAATAATCAAGACTACTTCCACTTTTCTTGAAGGAGCTCACCTTCTGAGGAGACTCAGATTTTGAGGGATAAAGAATTAGAAAGATTCCAGCTAACATTCAGGAACACAAGAGTCTTCAAACAGCTGGGTTTTTATTGAGAGCTGAATCTCTAAAATGTTTGACCACCAAAAAAATGCTCTGGAAATGTTACTGTGCTGCTACAGCTACCACTGCCAAATCATACAGCAATGAGGATTTATTCTGTGATTTCTGCTGTAATGAATGTCACAGGTCATGCCTACAGCTGTAAGCAGGAATTACCAGAGGAAATGTTCAAGAGGAAAGGAGAAGGATGCAGAATTACACAGAGCAAGTAAGAAATGCAGATGTTTTTGACACGAAACCATGGAGGATAGTTACAGACATTATTGCAGCATTGTCAGCCTCAGGGGCATGCACACTGGGGGAGACTGAGGTCAAAAATAGTTCTCTCCCTAATGACAAGTGGGTGCTAGATGGGCAAAGAAAGACAAAGCAGCTGTGGCAACAAAAAGCCAGCAAAAGAGAGTTTTCAATGAACACTTGGATTTCAGCCAGACTTAAAGCACAGACAGCAGCAGCCTTTCCTCCAGGATCAAGGCTGGTTTAGGGATCACTCTGGGACACCTCACCCTCCTTCAGCTCCCCCAGGTTCTCTCGCAGACACTGCCCCAGCCTCAGTGTTTAGAGTGACAGAGGATGGATCTGAGACTCTCAGAGACTCAGCTTTGCAGGAAAGGCTGCTCAGTCTCCTGAGGCAGATGCTGAAAAGCCTGAGCTTCTTTTCCCAGGGATCCGAACTGAAAGCGCTCCAAAAGGCTCCCAGTGCACAGGGAATGGTTTGCTCCTGCCAGGAGCACAGGGACAGCCCCTTGTGTCCAAATTCATCCAGCCCTGCCTCTGTTCCTGCGCCCCCTTGCCTTGCACCCTGCACCAAGTGATGCTGCTGATCCAGGCTAGGCTGTCTCCCCTGCTTCCACTGCACTTGTATTTCATACCACAGATGGGAGAAAAATGATTTGGCATCTTTTAAGAATCCTTTCCTAGAGTCTGTTGTCCTGTAGGAATGTTTAGGAAAATGAGGAAGATTTCTTTAAGATGAATCTCTCACTGCTAGATTGGCTAGAATTTCATAGTGATAAAAATTATTTTACTGGAGCTCCCAGAAGACAAAAAAATTTCATAGTGTCTTGGTTTTCGTGAGGAAATGAAAGACTTAGCTTCTGGAAGTTTCAATGAAAACTAATAAAAAGAAAAAAAGAAGCGAAAATTATATTATGAACAGTCATTAATGTGTGACTTGTGAAGTTCACCTATTATATGCATTACTGCATTACTGCTTTGCTCCAATATACTAGAAAAAATAAAAGTTGAGTTGTTTACCCCTTCTTGCTACAGTCCTTACAATAATAACTGTAGATAATTCATGAGTTTAAATGAATTAATTTTAAAAGCCTCAGATTTTTTCACAGTTTCTGATCTGTAACCTTTCAGTCCAAAATTTGGAGTTTGAAAGGATGAAAGATTTTTACTTCCAATCTTCAGTTTCTCTTTTAACTATCTTCATAGTAATAAGGAAATTCAGAGAGGGGACAGAGAAAATCTAAAGCTAAAATGAAACCTGGAAACTTAATTCTTCTGTAGTTTCATCTTAATTTTAATTTTAGTGAAAATTGACTTTCAGTGAAAAGAGCTGCATCATTTCTAAAGCACTTTAAAAGTTTTGAGTAAAATTTTATTCCATTTTCCTCTGATTAACAGTGTAGTTTGTATTTAATATTTCCTCAATCTTTAGTTGCCATTTGTCCCTTTCTAAATTTTCAACAGTTACTTGATGATGACAATTTTTAAGATTTCAGAATGCTGATTATGTTTTGAATGATTGGTTGATTAAAAATGAATTCTACAATATTTCCTTTAAAAATTCTTTAACTAGATGTAGAATTGCTCAGACCATAATCAAGGCATGCATTTTCCAAAACCTGTCCTTATTAGCAACGTTTCCAAACTTTCTGATCTGCTGTTCCTCTATACTTCCCACTATAAATTAAAGGAGGTCCCTCTGTGTTCAAGTTCTTTGGCAATTAGGCATTTTTCAGGTACTTTTTCTTCTTACTTTCTATAGCAGAATTTAAGCAATCAAATTTTCAAGACTGCCATTCAACACAGTATTTAAAAGTGGTATTGTGGTTTCTCTGTCAACCTGGACTAGTGTGAAGACCACAAACATGTGTTTGTTCACTCTCACAACATTAAAGGTCAAAACTGGATGTGATCTTCCCCCAAAAATATAGGAGGAGGAGAACTGTTTCTATTAAAGGCTATTACTGACAGAGGAATAAACAGATAAAAAGATACCATAAATAGGTTCTGAATACATTTGTGCTGGAAATAAGATGAAATTTCCTAAGTGCTAGAGCAGGGACAGTCTGATATGATCAGTGCACTGCATTAATCTGAGGACAGATAGGTGCAGAATAATTTCTGGTATGTCAGAAATTTGTAATTGTAGCACAATAAACACACAAATGCCTCACAGAAACTATATGGTATGACTGTGGGAATGGAGTAGTTGATGTGATTTCCTTTTTCTGGTTCTATTGCAATTTCAAGTCCCAAAAAAAGGTGATTTCAGAAGCACCTTAAAACATGTATCTGGCTTAGGATCTGCTTAAAAGTATTGCCCAGAAGAAAAATCTTCCTTTAAAAAGTGGTAGGACTCTGTGATGCCTCCCACAGCATAAAAAAGCATTTCTCCTGTTACTCCCCAGTTGCTGAAGTTCATTTTCAGAGGTTACAGAAGCGCTCTCTACAAAGCAGCCAATCCATGTGTTTCCCATGTAGGTGCTCCTCTCTGCTCCCAAGCTTTGCCTAGTCAGAAAAGGAAAATCTCCCCTGACTTCCCAAGCATCTGGAGGTCCATGGAGAGAAATCACTCTGCTGCTGCAGGATAGTGTGTCTGGAGATCCTCAAGGAATGGCCTAGGTCATGGCATTCATGTGTTCACTGCATTTTGCATGCCCAGAAAGAAATGCTTGCACAAAACCAGTCAGAAATGTGAGCCTGAAACCTCTGAAATTGCTCAGGTGAGGGGAGAGGGAGCGAGTGGTAGAGAAGGAATAGGGAAAAAACAGGATACAAAGACAGCCTCTATCTTTTGTTTTGAGAATGCTGGAAACTTTTTGAGACATTATAAAATCCTAGAAGCAGCTGTAGTTTATGTGCAGAGCGTGGGAAATGGAGTCAGGCTTCGAGACAGAACCATTGCACAGCTGCCTGGAGCTCATGGTAAATATTTATGGACATGCCAGTCTAGAAGCAGTGGCATTTCCAGGTAAAAAATGCAATGAGCATATCCTTATCATACAGCTCCAGTAATAACCTTTCCTAGTCACCATTGTGCTTGCTTTTTTTTTTTTTTATTTCATGAATTTTTATATGACTTTCAGTGTTCTGTCCTCTGGTTTGTAAAGGAAAATTGACAGCTATACAATTATAAACTGAAGAAAGCAGCTGTGAATTTCCATCTTAAAAGAGGTAGAGGATATCTAGAAACACCTCAAGGCGTGTTCCCGTGGGGATGTTATTTAAAGACCCATTTTTTTAAATCCTCTTTCACAAGATAGAACATCTATACAGAGTTAAAACACAGCAGATCCTTCTGTGGTAAGTCTTGACCAGGATTAATGAAAATAGTGAAATGCTGTGTTAATCTAGATTCTTCCCCTTCTCCTTTATAATAGTATATTTCTTTCTTCTGTTTTCATTAAATATTCTTTTTTTTCCTTCCGGCAGACAAAACAGTAGCACATTCTGCAGACAAAGTGTGTAGGTGTGTTGCCAAGGACAACAGTTTCAGACATAAATTGCTTTTGAACCATAAACCCTTTCATTGCTCTTTATTGAAGGGCATCTGTATGTTGTTATGTTAATTGAGATTTTCAGCCAACCCTCCTGAACGCAGGGATTTGGTGTGTTAGCAAACATCCAGGTTGCAGCCCTTTTCATTAAGTTTCACTGCAAATAGGTGTCCCAGCACAAGTAAAGGTTTAAAACAAGTTTCATAAAGTAGGAGGAAGCTGTTCCTGAAGGAGTAGTTCTTTAAATGCTACTAAAAGGGAATTAAAGGAAGCTGGCAAAAAATACACAACTAACGATTTCAGCTTATTGATTAAGTGTACACAAGAGAAATAAAGCAGAATGCATTGCCCAAGATTGCCCACTTTCCAAATTACAATTTCATAGTGGTTGCCTAGATTCAATCCTTCATCACTATCAATTTGATCTTTACCTTTTCCTAATGAAGGTGGTGGAGCTTAAATGAGTTTCACATTTGTTGAACTTTGGACTATTTAAAAAAAAAAATTGCCCGACAATGTGAAAGCATCAGTCAGTTGGAAAGAAAAGTAATCGAGGCAGAAAGTTCCTTTTGCTTTGCTATCAGCCTTGTCCCTTGACATTGACTGAAGGTAAAAATGAGTCAGGTTCTCAGGAAAAGAGTGTAATTGATGGTTTTATGAAGTTTCACTGACTTCTGCGATACTAACACCTGGCTGTTGCACTTTGTTTTGTTTTTTTAGTAGTCACAAGTGTAATCTGTGTCTGGATGGATCCAATTACAAACTTTCAGGTGCATAAACCACATGGCTTTTCTTCCTTTTATGTTCCCAAAGACACTTTTGATGCTCAGTCAATTATAAACATTATAATATTAATGGTTTAGTTACAGAATGCTGCAGAGTCTCAAACACTAATGTCAAAAAGAGGTTTAGTTAAATGGTTTAAGTCCATCCATCCATTCAGCCCTCAGACCTGAGATGCTATTTTGGGGGAAAAAAAGGTATCTGATTGGCTGACAGCAACACTATCCATAGAAATATTCAATATCCAAGGAAGAACAGAGCTCCAAAAAAACCCCTTAAATTATGCATCCCAAAGAAAGGATGGCAAAATGCACAATTTTTGCATCTGACACTTAGTTTTATGTTTTATGAGAACTTCATGTCGATTTTGGGTGCTGATGTCCCTGTTCTCTTAAACACCTGTGGACATTTAGAGCAGAGATCCAAGTTGGTCTCTCACCAGCTGATAACCCTCACCAAAGAGCCAGGGCAGTTCTCACTGGCTGTGTGGATCAGAGCACCAGCCTCAACACACCACATATTGCCGAGGGCAGCCCATTTCATAAAGAGCACAACTCCCTGGAAATGAGAACTGTGACTAAAAATAGTCCTGAGAAGCAGATCCTCTCTGAAATGACCCCATCTCTTGTTAACTTGCATTTCCCAAGATTCTGAGAAAGCTGTAAGGCTGGCCTTCAAGTCTCTCTTTGAGACACATCTGCTACAGATGTTCTTGGCTTTCTGGTGTGACATTTAGAGACAGCTTGTTCTCAGCAAATATTTTACAATTTTTCTTTTTTTTTTGTTGCTTAAACTGATGAATGGAACCATGCAAATCATATCATAAAGATATTTAAAATACTTCTAGGAGAACCATTTTATCTCTGAGGGTAATAAATAACAGGACAAAGACTTTGCTTACCTTGCAGGACTTGTCCAGACCAGAGACTGGAGGGTGTCTCAGCCCTTGCAGCAGTTGGCCCTTGAGCCACAGAGCTCCTGCACCCCATAAATGCAGTGGGCAGTGTCCTGAGAATTCCAGGCTTTCAAGTTTCCTGCTACCCCAGGACCAAGTGCTTTGTGATTTGAGGCACAGAGACTCCCAAAACTTTCGTTTTTCAGCCTGTGTGGTAACTGAGTTCCCGGCAGGTTCAGTTCCTGGCCACATAATCTTTAACAGGAATTTGACCCATCTGTCCAAAGAGCTGAATTAAGGCTCTGGTTACTGAGTTCTGTATTGGTGTCTCTGTTTCTCTTCTCTTAGAGGGAATCTCAGTGATCAAATATCCAATCCCTGCCCTCCCCCCAGGATGCAGTGTACAACAGGTAATTCAAGTTAATAAAAGATAAGGCAAATAGAAATATCTCATGGTTGGTAGATAAGGAAAAATGACTGCAACAGATAGGATAGAAAACAAGGAAAAGAGAATATCACAACATAACAATAAGATTTCGAGTGTCAGAATAAGAAAAGGTGCTGAGCTGGTAGATTGTCAGCAGTATGTGCATCCAAATGCCTGTGGAGGTCAATTTATATATCAAAAGGTGAATGAGAACATAAGGGAGAGAAAAACAGTATTTGAAAGGGTTAGAAAGATAAAAATATATGTATTGATGTACATGATTATTGGGGAAAGACTTGCAGAAGTGTCTTTTGGAATGGGCTTGAATAAAAAATACAACAGAAGGTATGCAAAGTTACTTTGTCTTTCTGGAACACCTTGCATAAAGTTGTATAAATTATACAATTACACAAACTTGTGTAACCTTGTGTAACTTTTTATGTGGGTATTGTCAGGACAGTTTACATCTTTCATGTGCACATAGAGAAATCCTACATCTCAAATAATTTTTCATATGGGCTGTTTGAAAAGGAATTTCAAAATAATAAGATAGAAAAATGCTAGCATTTAACTCAGCAGAGATGAAATCTGAGGGATTTGAGGGATTTCCCTAATTCACACCAGTGAAAAGGATCACCTGCTGACCCATGCTTAACTCACTTGATGAAGCAGAACTCCCTAAATAAATGGCTCTGCAAAGCTGGGTTGACTTAAGTATTTAAACAAAGGAGGTGAATCATCAGTGATACAACCATAAGTAACAGAAAGAAAGAAATAGAAACTACTTTTCAGAAAAAAGTCATGGTGACATGGGCATTAGTCCGTCTGTCATACAAGCAAAAGAATATTCAGTGAAAATTAGACTGCAAAATACAATAAATGGTCTGAAAGTGAAATCCTGCATTGGCAAGGAGCACAGCAGAGAATCAATCTCTTTTCCAGCTCTGCTGCTGTCGTTCTGTGCTCACTTGCCAGTTTTCTTCAGCAAACCCATCATGCTCAGAGCTAACACACATCTTGCATCTCCTCTTCACTTTTACTAGAAACATGACAGCTTTTATCTGTGAAAATTCATATTTTCTGTTGTCCTTCCAAGCCTTGTATTTTCATAGTGCTCATCATAGTAAAATTTAAGCCCTCCTAAAGTGAGTTAGACCTATATCACATGAGCTTTTTTAATATTTCCAAGTAAAACAACATAAATCACTGTGATATTTTCATAAATATCTAAATCTATTTTTCAGTCATCCCTAGCTTTTAAAGAAAGGTGAGAAGCTTAGAAATAATTGATTTCTGGGATTTTTATGTAAATAAAAACAAACAAAACACAACAAAAAAGTTATAATAAGTGGTTTTGGGTTTTCTTTAGCAAAACAATGACAAATACCTTGCTCATCAACTAAGACAGCGAATGCAAACTACTCCAAATTTCCATCTCCTTTACGTGGGGCTTATTCTTCTTTTAATTTATTTAGGAAAACATAAAAACAAATGTCATGTGGAAATGTGTGGACTTACTCTAAGCTTTCAAGTAATTTTTTTCCTGCTCTTTACCCCTGCATAGTCAAAGCAATGTGAATGCTAACTAAGCCCATTTTCCTATTTTATGATTCCACTTTTACAACACAGTGGAAATAACCCACATTTTCCTCCAGGAAGGAAGCACAGACTCCCATGTATGACTTTCCCCAGTTTCTTCTCCTGGCCCAAAATCAGACTTCACCTCCTGAGTCAGAAGCTCTTCACACATTGAACTGTTTGGCATTTGCATGAAAAGAAACAGCACAAACCAGTCAGGACTGTGGAAGAAAATCCAATGACAACAGTGACAAAATTCCTTTCTTGAGACCTCTGCTGTGATTGATATTGCCTGGAGCTGCTGTGTTACATTTTGGGAATTTCTAACTAGTGCTGAATCTAAACTTCTCATGCAACAAAGACTTTGTATGTCTAGAATAAAGACCAGTAGCTGGCCCTCATTTTGACCCATTCAGGGACCTGCTTGTCAGAGGCCTGGAGGGAAGCTGGGTCCTGGTGATTTGGTTTCTGCTGCTGTTGAAAGGGAGCTCAAAGGGCTGAAGAAATGTGCCAAAGGAAATCTCATGAGATTTAATCAAGAGAAATAAAAAATCCTCTGCCTGAGGAGAAAAAGCCCCGTGTACCAAAGCAGGCTGGAGGGCAGATAGAAAAACTCCGCAGAAAAGGGTCTGAGCAGAGGGGCTGGTGGGCACCAAGTTGGCCACGAGCCAGCAATGCATCCTCACCCCTCAGCATTGCCTTAGCAATTCTGTAATTTGTTCATGCTGGCATGTTTTAACATCCTCATGAAACATCTCATGTTGCATTTCCCCCTGACCTAGCAAAAATCTACCAGGTGCCCCTCCTGCCAGCTGGGTGAGGCAATAGGCTGAGAACAGGAGGAGACTTTCACCCATTGTTTTTCACCTCTTTGTAACTGGAATGTGAGTCTGTGGTGCTCCCACACTGGTTACTCTGTAATGCAGGTCCTAAGCACCACAAGCATACGAATTAGAACATTTGTAAGTACAATAAGCTTGGCAGAGAAATTTTAATGATGTGGACTGATCAAAAGATGACTTTCATTGTGCAGCTGAGAATACTGCAATTCAAGAGAAATTAAAGTCTTCAAAGTTGTGGCTGTGCGGCTTAACAGATGGGCTTCTTCAAAGATTCATTATTAATCTAACAGAAACTATAAATACCAGAGTGTGAACAACCAAACCACACACCTGCTGGTTTAAATCCATCAGGAATATGATCAGATCTCTGCAGCAAGAGCAATGGGGGGAAAAAGCCAAACTCCCTGTTGGCTAAAGGAAGCAGTATCAAGCACCTTGTCTCGATAGGTGAGACACAATGGTTGTTTTCACCATATAAATGCTTACAGTAAATGGGATGTAATTAAATTTCATTACATCTTTAGAAAAAGAAAAGCATGAATGAAAACACATTTTTAGACAGAGGTTATCATTCTTGGGAACAAGGACTCTTTAAAATCTGTGATTATCTTATGCAGAAAAATTTCAGACATTTTTCAGTGCTGTTCTTCATCCTCCCTTCTCTGTATAACTCATGCCTCTGCTTCTGGTCCTTAGATCACTTTTAGAAAATGGCTGCTTCTTTTAGGTCTGAAAAATGCACAGCAGAAAAGGGAAACACAGAAAGGCTGTGTAGCAACATAGCATTTCTAGATATACCAAGGGTAGATGGATGCCAGTTAAAAGGAAAAGTGAATATAACAGGATTCCTCAAAATCACCTCCTGCTTTGGGTTCAGAAGAGCCCATCCTGAAAGCCATGCTGCTGTGGTTGCCCAGCTGTCAGTACCCTCACCACCTAAATCAGCACTACCTACTGCCTTTGCATATGTTGAAATCTCACCACCAGTTGTCATTAACCTCAGAAATAAACCCATGTTTTCAAGAGAACAAAGAGCAAAAGCAGGGCAACAGCCATATACAACATTTGTATTGGACCTTCCTGTGAATGGACATGGGAGTTTTCGACTAAGAACAAGCTTGGAGCTGATGGGATGCTCCAAAAGCAGGTACAGTGATGTAAACTCCCTGCTGGGCTCCTTGTCACTTCCCTGCATGAGTGAAGATCTGTTCTTCATCCTGGAGGAGAATGTCCCTATGGCAGAGACCACTGCTGAAGAAGAAAGTTTTCAAACTTGCTGCATGTCCTTGCACTCTGCAGTTACTCACGCAGGAGGTGTGGCCCTTGTTGCTCAGTTGCCCAAGTGTGGTTACATGGAGCAATATTCTCCATCATGGGCAGCAAGCACAGGGGACAATTACTTTCACTTCTGCTCAACTCTCACCTCATGGCCTGGCAGAAGTGTCACTGCTTGACCTGATGGCTGGGGCTCCCTCCATCCGGCGAGCTCTTGGGTGGAGGACCTGTCTGAGCCGGTCTCCATGGAGGGACAAGGCCTGGGCCTGGCTCTCCAGGCCTATGACGCACCCTCGGGAAGCAAGACCAGGAGGAGGATGAGGAGTGGGATGGAGGCAGCTGCCTTGGCACAGCGTCCCTCACAGTGCCAGCAAGCCCAGCCCCAGGCAGCTCCATGCATCCCCATCCCACCCTGGGCCTGACCCTCCTGCCCCTCCCTCACCTGGCACTCCCAGTCCAGCCTCAGCAGCCCCTTGTGCATGGGGAAGCTGCCATTCTTCACATCCATCTCCATGTCTGTCTCTGACACCCTCTGCTGCAGGGCAGCCAGGAGCTCCAGGAGATGCAGCCTCCTGTGGAAGTGCTCTCCTGAGAGTGGCAGCCCGGGGCTCTGCGCTCTCTCAATCCCCCTGGCCAAGGCAAGGCCCCGCCATGTCACAATGCTCACAGCGCCCGTCACCACAACACCCAGGCACAACATTCCATTCCTAGCGCAGGTGTTCCACTGAAAATATAAGAAACCATAATGAAACATTAGTTTTGGGTTTCAATCAATTTTTTTTTTCATGCACACAACTCGGTTAATTGTGCTTAATTGACAATTTTATTGAAGAAAAATGCCAGCCTATTATATACAAATACATATCAAATACAGCCTTTTTGCAAACTATGTGTGATAAAAGTGAACTAGAGCTAATCATAATATCTGAAGGGGAATTATAAGCTAATGTTATGAAGACATGGCCAAGAAGAGCCTGGCAGCAGGGTGGCCTGGGGACAGCCAGATGCCTTAGGCGCTGCCCCTGCATCCATTCCTGCTGTGCTTCCCTGTGTCACTTCCTCCGAGGACGCTGCTGAGGACTGGAGTGGCCGTCTCCTGGCACCTGCCTGGCACTGGGAGCAGGGCGCTGCTGCTCCTGCTTCCGCAGGCACTGGGTGCCAAGGAACACCCTGCACACAGCCCTGAGTGTTCTCCTCAACAGGGATGGACGCTGCTGTTGTGCGGCATGGGTGGCTCTGAGGGAAGATCTGTTCCCCGGGGGCTGTGAGGGCAACAGGAACGTTCTTCTATGCATTCCAATCAATGAAAGTAGATCCCAGGTGGAAGTGGATGGTGCCTGGCTAGTGCTTGTTGGTGTGCTGCCGCTGGCCTTCCTTAGC
The DNA here is from genome assembly GCF_009819885.2 of Catharus ustulatus. Lineage (NCBI taxonomy): Eukaryota > Metazoa > Chordata > Aves > Passeriformes > Turdidae > Catharus > Catharus ustulatus. The sequence continues at coordinate 66,277,446 of NC_046225.1, read as the reverse complement.
AGGTATCTTGAGGACATGGCTGGCTCATCCTTGGTGCCCATGCCATCTTCCCGCATGTCTGAGGGCACTGGACGTGTGACATCCTCTTCCAACATCTCACAGGACTGCTCCTTGTCAGTCTTGATTTTGTAGAAGTCATCCTCCTCGACCAAGGTGCCTGGATCATTGGGAACATAGACTTCAAGCCACATCAGCACCTTCTGCATGCCTGAAATGTCCTCTATCCCTTCCAGGCCTGTTGACAATGGCTGCTCAATGCTGAGAAATGTGCTCTCCTGGAAGGTGAGAAAGGAGAGAGGGGCATTCCTTGTGGAGTTCTTCCAAATCTTCAGTAAGAGCTTCTTTATACTGAGGTGGCAGAACCCTAGCATGTGGTATCCAGGGAGGTCGTGGAGTCTCCCCATCTGGAGACATTCCAAAGCCACCCGAACTTTTATGTGTGTAAGCTGCTCAAGGTGACTCGACCATGGCAGAGCGTTGGACAGGACAATCTCCTGAGAGCCCTTCCATTCCTAATATTTATGATTCTATGTAATTCAGTGATTCTGTTATTTGTGAACGTCACCGGGCTCCCACCAGGGAATGCCTGCTGGAGACCTGGCACCAGCAGCTGCTGGGAACAGGGCTGTGGGAGATGATGGGGCTGCAGTGGTGCAGTGCAGCAGCTGGTCCTGACCAGAGGGAGGCTCATCCCCCTGTGCAAGCTTGTCCCATCCTGTCCTTGGCACTCACTTGCCCAACACACTAGATGGAACCATCATTAGTCTGCCATGGAGCCACCCAGGCCATTGCAGGGAGGCAAGCTGCTCCTTGCCTTCCTGCTTTGGGAGCTCTTCCTCCTCCAGGCTGTCCTGCTACCGTGGCAGGATAACATTCCTCTGGACCCCTGCACCTGGGATGGGCCTGGCCTGGCAGAAGCTTCACTGCTTGACCTGATGGCTGGGGCTCCCTCCATCCGGCGAGCTCTTGGGTGGAGGAGCTGTCTGAGCCGGTCCCCATGGAGGGACAAGGCCTGGGCCTGGCTCTCCAGGCCTATGACGCACCCTCGGGAAGCAAGACCAGGAGGAGGATGAGGAGTGGGATGGAGGCAGCTGCCTTGGCACAGCGTCCCTCACAGTGCCAGCAAGCCCAGCCCCAGGCAGCTCCATGCATCCCCATCCCACCCTGGGCCTGACCCTCCTGCCCCTCCCTCACCTGGCACTCCCAGTCCAGCCTCAGCAGCCCCTTGTGCATGGGGGAGCTGCCATTCTTCACATCCATCTCCATGTCTATCTCTGACACCCTCTGCTGCAGGGCAGCCAGGGGCTCCAGGAGATGCAGCCTCCTGTGGAAGTGCTCTCCTGAGAGTGGCAGCCCGGGGCTCTGCGCTCCCTCAATCCCCCTGGCCAAGGCAAGGCCCCGCCATGTCACAATGGTCACAGCGCCCGTCACCACAACACCCAGGCACAACATTCCATTCCTAGCGCAGGTGTTCCACGGAAAATATAAGAAACCATAATGAAACATTAGTTTTGGGTTTCAATCAATTTTTTTTTTTCATGCACACAACTCGGTTAATTGTGCTTAATTGACAATTTTATTGAAGAAAAATGCCAGCCTATTATATACAAATACATATCAAATACAGCCTTTTTGCAAACTATGTGTGATAAAAGTGAACTAGAGCTAATCATAATATCTGAAGGGGAATTATAAGCTAATATTATGAAGACATGGCCAAGAAGAGCCTGGCAGCAGGGTGGCCTGGGGACAGCCAGATGCCTGAGGCACTGTCCCTGCATCCATCCCTGCTGTGCTTCCGTGTGTCACTTCCTCCGAGGATGCTGCTGAGGCTTGGAGCAGCCGTCTCCAGGCACCTGCCTGGCACTGGGAGCAGGGCGCTGCTGCTCCTGCTTCCGCAGGCACTGGGTGCCAAGGAACACCCTGCACACAGCCCTGAGTGTTCTCCTCAACAGGGATGGACGCTGCTGTTGTGTGGCGTGGGTGGCTCTGAGGGAAGATCTGTCCCCAGGGGGCTGTGAGGGCAACAGGAACGTTCTTCTATGCATTCCAATCAATGAAAGTAGATCCCAGGTGGAAGTGGATGGTGCATGGCTAGTGCTTGTTGGTGTGCTGCCGCTGGCCTTCCTTAGCTGGTATCTTGAGGACATGGCTGGCTCATCCTTGGTGCCCATGGAACCAGCCAGGGCAGGAGATACGCCCTGCAGTTTGCTGACAGACTTTCCTGTTGCTACTTTGTTCTCATCCTCTTCCCTTTTAACCACCTCTTGGTTACTATACTCTTCTGACACGTATTGGCTTGGGCTGCAATCTTCCCGCATGTCTGAGGGCACTGGACGTGTGACATCCTCTTCCAACATCTCACGGGACTGCTCCTTGTCAGTCTTGATTTTGTAGAACTCATCCTCCTCTGCCAAGGTGCCTGGATCATTGGGAACATAGACTTCAAGCCACATCAGCACCTTCTGCATGCCTGAAATATCCTCTATCCCTTCCAGGCCTGTTGACAATGGCTGCTCAATGCTGAGAAATGCGCTCTCCTGGAAGGTGAGAAAGGAGAGAGGGGCATTCCTTGTGGAGTTCTTCCTCATCTTCAGTAAGAGCTTCTTTATACTGAGGTGGCAGAACCCTAGCATGTGGTATCCAGGGAGGTCGTGGAGTCTCCCCCTCTGGAGGCATTCCAAAGCCACCCGAACTTTTATGTGGGTAAACTGCTCAAGGTGACTCTACCATGGCAGAGCGTTGGACAGGACAATCTCCTGAGAGCCCTTCCATTCCTAATATTTATGATTCTATGTAATTCAGTGATTCTGTTATTTGTGAACGTCACCGGGCTCCCACCAGGGAATGCCTGCTGGAGACCTGGCACCAGCAGCTGCTGGGAACAGGGCTGTGGGAGGTGATGGGGCTGCAGAGGTGCAGTGCAGCAGCTGGTCCTGACCAGAGGGAGGCTCATTCCCCTGTGCAAGCTTGTCCCATCCTGTCCTTGGCACTCACTTGCCCAACACACTAGATGGAACCATCATTAGTCTGCCATGGAGCCACCCAGGCCTTGGCAGGGAGGCAAGCTGCTCCTTGCCTTCCTGCTTTGGGAGCTCTTCCTCCTCCAGGCTGTCCTGCTACCGTGGCAGGATAGCATTCCTCTGGACCCCTGCACCTGGGATGGGCCTGGCCTGGCAGAAGCTTCACTGCTTGACCTGATGGCTGGGGCTCCCTCCATCCGGCGAGCTCTTGGGTGGAGGAGCTGTCTGAGCCGGTCCCCGTGGAGGGACAAGGCCTGGGCCTGGCTCTCCAGGCCTATGACGCACCCTCGGGAAGCAAGACCAGGAGGAGGATGAGGAGTGGGATGGAGGCAGCTGCCTTGGCACAGCGTCCCTCACAGTGCCAGCAAGCCCAGCCCCAGGCAGCTCCATGCATCCCCATCCCACCCTGGGCCTGACCCTCCTGCCCCTCCCTCACCTGGCACTCTGCACTGTATCATTTACAGTAATTTCACGAATACAAGCCGCACCAATTTGACCAAAATTTTGGTGGAAACCCGGAAGTGCGGCTAATATTCCGGGGCGGCTAATCTATTAACAAAATTCTAAAAGCTGCCAACACGGAAGTGAGAGCCCGCGGCAGCCCCAAGCCAAGCTGGAGCCCGGCCGGCCCCGGCAGAGGTGGGAAAGCCTGGCAGAGGCGGGGCCAGCAGTGTGGGGGCGGGCGGCAGAGCCTGAGCCAGCAGGGCGGGGCAGGGAGGGCGGCAGAGCCTGAGCCAGCATGGCGGGGGAGCCCGGGAGAACTGGGGCTAGCAGTGCAGGGGAGCATGGCAGAAGCAGGAAGGCCGGCGGGTGGGGCTGCCTGGCAGCGGGGGAAGCCCAGCAGAATCGGGGCCAGCAGCGTGGGGGAGCCCGGCGGTGCGGGGGCCTGCAGTGCCGGCCAGGGCGAGGAAACGCGGCGGCAGTGCAGACGGGAGGGGGCGGCCGGCGAGCCCGGCGGCGGGGCTAGGGAACGCGGCGCGCCGCGGCCGGCGAGCCCGGCGGCGGGGCTAGGGAACGCGGCGCGCCGCGGCCGGCGAGCCCGCCGGCAGGGCTAGGGAACGCGGCGGCGGCCAGCGAGCCGGGCGGCGGCAGGCCGCCGGCAGGGCTAGGGAACGCGGCGGCGGCCAGCGAGCCGGGCGGCGGCAGGCCGCCGGCAGGGCTAGGGAACGCGGCGGCGGCCAGCGAGCCGGGCGGCGGCAGGCCGCCGACAGGGCTAGGGAACGCGGCAGCGGGGCGGTGCTGACGGGAGAGGGGGGCCAGCGAGCCCGGCGGCGGCGGCAGCACCACCCGGCCAGCCCCGCCGAGCCGTGGCGCTGAGCTAGGCCACCCGGCCCCGTCGGCAACCATGAGCGGGCCGAGCCTGCCTGGCCCCGCCCCGAGCCAGTAAAGCCCCCTATGCCGCGATCCTGTTACTAATTGGCCAATTTGTGAAAGCTGCGCACGAACGAAAGTGCGGCTAATATTCGGGGTGCGGCTTATCTATTGACAAAGACAGCAACATTGTCGAGGCACCGGGGGTGCGGCTTATAATCCGTGCGGCTTGTATTCGTGAAACTACTGTAATTTAGTAGAGTTCTGTGCAGTGATCTGCTGTATTTCGTCTCTTGGTAGCCTGTTGGAGCTTATATTTAAATATTTTAGCTGAGGTATGGTAGGCTTCACTTTGTTTTCTCCTCACCGCTTTTCCTCTCTTGCAGCTCCTCCTTTCATTCCTTGCTCTATCACTGAGTGTTAAGCCTCATTCTCCTTTATAACCAAAAGGGAGTTGCCCTAGGATGGCTTTCCTGACTTTAGAATGGGTCATCCCTCACTTCTGAAAAATAATCTGCAAAATGTAGGTTTTTGTCTTCATCTCTGAGCTGTGTGTTGTGCCAAGAGGTCCAGGATTTCTGCCTTATCCATGCAGCACAGCAGCTCTGGGAGTCCCCTGCTGAGACTGGCTTTCCTTGTGTCTGCAGTGCTGAACAAGACTGTCCCAGCTCTGCACTACCTACATTTTACATTACAGGATACACAGACAGTGGGAAATGAAGATGCAGGCACAGTTTCTCTAGGTTATTAAGGTTAATTCCACAGCTGAGATCAGGAGGAGCCTGGCATTACACAGATTTTCAGAGTCTGGGCACAGAAAAGTTTAACTATGATAACAGAGGGATCCTGCACACAAACACAGCTCATGCTTGAACTCAGCTGAAGATACCAGCCTGATGTTGTGCTGAAAAGGCTCTTCCTTGCTCTGAAATGCTAAATCCTGGATAATTCAGCATTTCTAATCTGGGCTGCTTTGCATATGGATGGTTCAACAAGTTTACTCCTTAATGGATATAAAAGACCACACAGGCATCCTCCCTCACCTGGCCTTTGACTGTCCAGCTGTAAAATCAAAACAAATTTTCCTTTTCTGTGAGGTCTTGTAAGAATCACCACATTGAAAATATTTATGTACTCAATTAACATGGAAATACAAATATGGTTAATGAAAAAATAATATTTATTATTATAAGAAAAATTGTCTTTAAATGCTGTGAAGCCTGATTTAGGTGTAGATATTGAAAATTCATAGAATCATAAAACATTCTGAGTTGCATGGGACCCGCAAGGATCATCAAGTCCAACTCTTAGATAATTAAACCCATGACATTGGCATGGGTTTAAACCCATGACCTTCATGCATCATGACCCGTGACCTTCATGCTCAAACCAACTGAGATCACCTCAGGGCTATTTAGGGGTTTATGTTTGGTTTTGTAGCTGTCTGGGAATGAGTTGTCTCTAAACCCTGCAGTGTAGAAGCCTGGCCATGGTGGGAGAGCTGTGGCTTCTATCTCTGTCATGACTGTTCACATTCACACAGCTCAGGCTGTGCTGCTGCACGGGATTTGGCAGGAATCCTGGAGGAAAACAGAGGCTGCCTTTGGTAGGGAAGAGAAGGATGGTAAATTTTTGTGTAACACAAATTTCCACCAAGACATGCCACATCCCAGTCCCATCCCCATGATGTGCTTTCTCTGACTGGCACCATAATTCTGCTCCCTTGCAGGGAGGAAATGTGCAATAAATAAACATTAGTCAGAATTTTTCAGCTAGGGTTTTAATTATTTTTTCTTTGAAACAGCATTTTCACAGTTCCCTATGCTCATGCAGGGTTAAGATTATCACAAGTGTGGGGAAAAAAGAAAATAAGTTTTGTGCAAACAGTGTAGGCAGGGAGAGCAAATGAAATTGGCTGTTTGAACTCAAAGCTGCTCATTACTTTGGAGGAGAACAAAATTAAAGACACTAGAATAAAAAGACCAGAAGTTCCTGAAGAATGCTGTGTACATCTATCCCCCAGAGCCTCCTCCAGCCCCAGGTTTTATTTGGAAGGTGAGCACACACTGCTCTCACTGGAGAGAAAAGGTAAGATGATAAATTAAAAAATTAGCAATCATCTGAAGTTAAAAATTATTTTTACAGAAAAATAAGGATATATTCATTTGCTTCACAAAAAATAGACCTATGAACCTGCAGAGATCTAGTGTTCTATATAAGTTGCTTGAGCTCTGGTATGTCAAAAGCCATGACAGTGACTCATTTCAGTGTTATTCTAGCAATGTACTATTCAAAAATATATTCTTTTTCTTTTCTTTGGTTTTTGAATGCTCCAAACAATATATGCACTACCTGGTGAACAATGCAGACATCATTTTTAAGAGAAGCTGAAATAAATGTTTCTTTCTTCCCACTATCTTTTAGCTTTTATTTTTAATAAAACAGTTGTGATTTTTTTCTTGAGGTGCTTCATATATTCTGACAAGAACATTCTCAGACAGAAAGGGGGAAATTCTTTCTTCAGGAGGACATTTATGTCAGTAAGGTTCCCAGTTAATTTTTGATAGAGAAGCGGAGAAGTTTTGCTGAGAAGAGCCCTCAGTGGCTCTTGGAAATGTGAAAATATATCACAAGCACGACAAAATCTTTGGAAGTCACACTCAGTCAGCAATGCTTGTCTGAAGCCAGTGCATGCCATAGCTGAACAGGGTAGAAGGGTCATTTTATTTTCAGAGTCCCTGGAGAAGCTATAAAGTCTCCTCCAAAGTTCATTATTCCTCAGGCTCTATGTGCTTCACAATATTCAGCAATTGCATATCCTATAAATCAGTAAGTCTTGATGAGATTTGCAAAGCCCTGGGGGGAGATTTCAAGAGAGCTGGCTGAGTTCTTTGGTTCTTACCCCTGCTTCCAGAGGGTAACACACATTTAAAGATATTACATACATTTCCACCCACAACATAAACAAATAAACACAACCCATGCTAAAATTTTAACAAAATCAAGGACCAGAAGTCATGTGGAAAGGCAGGGTCACCAGACAGTGTCATGTCTGGCTGGCAGCACATTCTTTACAAAGGGGTTCCAGCTCTTTCTCACCTCCCCAGCCTGAGAGCAGCACCATTCTTTGGCAGGTACCTGAGTCCACCTCTGTGATAGTTTTATCCATAGTTTTGCTTCAGCTGCTCAAAGCCAGCCCAGGTTAGCTTGAAGCACAAGATCCTCAAGGGACTCTTTCCACTAAGCTGATACCTCCTGTTGCCATCTTTACCTGGGGCAGTTCTTGGCCAGTCTGATTTTACTAGTACATTAAGGACTTATCCCTATTCTGTACTCCTGCAGCAATACTCAGACCTCAGAGTGCCAGGTCTGCACAGTCTGATTACATGTATTTGCAGAACCAGTTTTGTTCATTGCACCTCACTTTAGAAAATCTGGGCTAATCTGCAGCATACACAGAGAAAAACTTTTGCTTTCTAGAATCCTTATATAGAAACATGTTCTCATTTTATATGGTTTAGCTTTTGTTTATGATGCTGAACACAAATTTCCATAATGGCATTGATATATCACTGTCTACAAGTCATTACCATGACTGAGTTATTTATGCCCCTAAATGTTTACGTATTCCATTTCAACCACAAACTATTTATCAAACAAAGGCAATCACTGTGAAACAAACTCAGCCTTTTGCTTGTGAAGAATGATCCAAAATAAGCGCTCTCTTCCGACTACACATTAATCTTCTGTAAAATAAAGTTTGTCCCTTTTTCCAAGCCAGGAGCAGCAAAATTATTTCAGGATGAATTTTTCAAGTACTCCTTAGAAAATTATTCTTTTGAGAAATCCTGGTCAACACATTTAGTTCCATATGCACATTTCATGGCATAATAGATTGATATTAAATGTACATAACAGGAGCATAAGAAAAATAGTTATTAAAAGAGCAGTAGTTATTTACTTGATAGCAATTTGCCTTTAAAGAGTTATGTGCAAAACTCATCCTAATCCTATTTTATTGGCCAAGATGACTTTATTTTGGTTATTTAAGGATGGAATTGTTCATCAAGAGCTTAACGAAAGACATGAGAATAAGACTGAATTCCTTGGAGCTGGGCCCAGCTTTTGTTCTGGCTGAATATTGTACATTCATCCTGCAGATCCTATGCCAAACTGGACCCTGCAGGCTGATTTTGCTGCCAATAATTTCAACATGGTTTGCTTGGACCATCACTTCCAGGCTGTCCATCACTGTATACAAATCTACTGTCTGCAGAGGGACTCCCAGAAAACAGAGACCTCCCAAGTCTATCCTTGCATGGCAAGATCATCCATATTTAAATAATTCCCCACAGTTTTTGTCCTAACAATTCTTTAAAAAGTCTTAGCAATAGAAGTCACATAAACCATGTGAATGGTAACAACACACTTCTCTGATTGCTAACAGCAGTGTTAAAAACTGCATTTATACCAGGTGCTGAAGTAATTTTGATGAAAGTTAAGAATTTAATACTCCAAATCACTTAAAACTTAAATGTGGCACATTGTTTTAGATGTAGTTCAAAAAGCAATCTTGGCACAAGAATGTTTTTTTAGCAATTGCTCATTTTTTAGCATATTTTTCTAGCAGCTAGGTCTGATTTGTCCTGCTCCTAAAATGAACACTTATCCCTTCATGAAAATAATCTGAGGTACCTATCTCTGTAGTACAAATCAAAATAACTGAGGCTATAAAACATGCATACAGACCTGCACCATAAAGTTCATGGCCAGATTAATCTCTGAGTTGCTGTTTGTCCACACAAAATACTCTTCTACTGATTTGCATATGAGCGAAATACACATTTCTGGATTTTATTGTCATCATCTGTTTACTGGCAACTAGGAAATATGAAAGCACTGAATTCAATGAATAAATTATTTGCTGTCAACACTCCACCAAGAAGTCATTTTTTGTTAGGACTAGAATACCATTGGTTAGCTTCAAAGGAATTCTTTTTCTCTAATTTTTCTTTTTTCTTTTGAATGGATGAAATTTCTAGAATAAATCAACTAAAGGAAACAAAACAAACAAACAAAAGCCATAGAAATTATCATCCAGTGGTGTCTTGGGCAAAGCAATATGTGTCAGCCTAAAAGCAGGCTGGCAATGTTCCTTTGCCAGGTCCTGCCCTGGGCCAGCCACTCCAGCTCACAGCAGCTCCTGAAGCAGATCCCTGCTAAATTCCCCAGCAGGCACAGGGATCTCCAGTAAGGGTTCTCCCACTGACATTTATGCAACAGAAGACCAAAAACAAGGCAGCCTTTGCTGTGACAACTCACAGGAGTCCCCAGAGGGCTGCAAAAGTACAAAGCCAGAGAAAAATGAAGACAAGAAGTCAATGGGCTTTGGAACCCTGGGAACTGTTTGCCCAGTAAACAAAGGATGTTTGTGGTGGGAAGCCACAGGGTAAGATATGGGGCTGGGAAAAACACCACCTCCAGTGACACATGAGCATCAGTGCACCATCAGGGGCAATGTTTCCTTCAGCTCTGTAAAGCCTGTCATGCTTTAAGGATACAAGTCCTAAGCAATAGGCTGTAACTTGCACTGCCCCAAGAAGATAGGAACAAATTAGAATTTTTGTCCAAGATGTCCTCAGAAAAATGGGGACACAGCAGGCAGTGGTGGATGAACGTGGCTGGGACACCACTTGACAAGAAATGATAGCTTTTCCAAAGTCCAGCTGCAACACTAATGTCTACCAGAGCCACAAAACCACATCACCACCAAAGTGTCTTAGGGCTCAGCTGCTTAAGCTAAGCTTTGCTAGTTAGTTTTTAAGACACAGCCACATAGTCACAGTCAAGTGTGGTTTTAATTGCAATCCAAGTCTATTAAGGGTTGTTTAATTAGTATTCATCTCCTGTGCACAGGGAACTCAGCTAATCCAAACCATTTCTGGGCTTTTTTGGCTGGGCTGTCTTTGAACAGAAGTAGACAAGCAAAAAATATGCGACCTCAGCCCTGAGACAGTTACCTCCAGACAAGGTATAAGCTAAGGACAACGTTCCTTAAACTGCTCACACTACTAAAAAGGACCTGGACTAGCAGATATATTGGAAACATCTGAACATTTGAAAATATAGATTATGTGAAACGTTGCTTGTTAATTATTTTTCCTAAATATGGCTGGAAAAGGAAGATTTGGGAAGCTATCCAGGCAACAGACTAGGACAGGAAATTTTGGAACCAAACCATGGAATACAGACGTGTGTTGTGCCTTTTCTATTAGCAACATGCCAAATCCAAAGGTCTTCATCAGACTCCTTGGATCTGAGGGATTAATTAACAGTTGCTGCTAATGAAGAGCTGTATGATAGTGTAGTACATACCTCATTTCTCTTGTAGCAATGTGAGCTTATTTTAGTGAGCCCTACTTTGTTTTATATCTACTTTTCAGGAACTGAAAAACATATATGCTTGCTCAAGCTCACAAAGCAATTTTGTTTGTTCTGGTAAAAGAACAAGGATGAAGCAGGCTTACCTGTAAACAATTTCTTTTTCTTTTATCAGTTCCACATTTTCCACAGATTACTTGTCACAATATCAGAAAGGCATTGGACTGCTGAGATAACACTGCAGAATTGGGTTCAGGAGAAAATAAAAGCAAGATAACGTATCAGATGTTCAGCTTGCTAAAGTTTAGCTAACATTATTTTGTGGTTCTAAAATACCTCACACTTTAGATACCTTACAATTAAAAAGAACTACCAAAAGAATAGTTATTCACCAGAGTGCAGTATTGGGAAAAAGACCGTGCTAGCAGTGAATCCCAGAGGCTGTGAACAGGGACTCTTTTTATTTCTTGTCCCTTAACTCACCAACTGCTAAACCCAAAACTGTCAGTATAGCTCCCTGAAGCGAGTGTGTGACTGTGTGTGTGTGAGTGAAAGCTTTTAACAATTTGTCAGAGCAGAAGCATTAATTTATGCCCTGCTCTGCTGACACTTTCAGTGCAAACAGAGGGCCCTGTGCTGAGCAGGGAGGCTGGGGCTGCCTGGGATGCCCTGGTTCCCTGCAGTGACAGCCCCAGACAGGACAAGTGGGGAGCTGTGCCCCAAATTCTGATCATTGGCCAGTGGGTGAAGCCAACATGTGCTGCTCACAGTGACAGAGAGAGCAGGCTCCCCTGACCCCTCATGTGCCATCAAACCTGCCTCATCAGGATCTGAAAATATGGCTCAGTTGTGCATTATAGGAGAGAGGCAAAAAGGATGTAGCAACAAACTTCCTTCTGAGGCAGAAGAGAAACAAAAGCCCCTTATTAAAGGAACAAATCACACTTTTACAGACTAGATCGTGGAACTGAGGATAGACTTGGTGCAAGGAAGGTGACACCCTTTGTCACGTTTCTCATGCACCCTTGAGGTGCTAATCATTTGTGTTATAAATGAGAACAAAAGTCTCAAATTTTAGCAAAATTTAGATTGCTTTATTTTATATAGACAGAGCAAAGCAGCACTGGGGAGGCATGAGGGGTCACCACCCACTCCATGCTCCATCAAATCTTGGTTTTCAGCTTCTTCTGATAATGTGATCTCTTGTGGTAATCAATAATTTTTGTTTTCTTGCTGTCGTAATTTTGCCAGGCAAGCAGTGATGACCGTGTAAAGTCTCTGGGAGTCAGTCTCATAGATAGCCATCTGGTCTTGGTAGATAAAACCAGAAGAAATCAGGAAGTTCTGGTCTTTGCATATAGGCAGTCATGGATAAAACAAAGGCAGGAACTCTGATTTTGCAAAATCAATCAGACTATTGGAAAGTCTGATTTTACAAACTGGTAGTAGATACAAATTATTTAGAAATATTATATTCATAACAGGGGGATTTAAAACAGAATGATGTAATCACATTTTTCCTCTATCAAGTGTCATTTCAGACCTTAGTATTCTGGTTTATACAAACCTCAGTACTTTTATCATTAACACAAATCTTTTATCAATTATCACATTTGTTATTAATTCTTTCTCTCCTGTTTACCTTTGAACAGCCTGAGAAAATACAAGGCTGCTTTTCCCTGGCTTTCACCAGCATCCCACACAGGTTGACGAAGGTTGGTCAAGAAGCAGAGAAAGTTTCCCAGCTTTATTAATTAGAAGTGGGAAGGACAGATGACTCAAATTATGGTTCTACGTGTGTTTAATGGAAATGTACTTTAAATGGGTGGTTTACATTGTCAATGTAAGTATCAGAGTTGCTCAAGAGTACCATGAAATATTTTGCAAACATTAACGGGACAGTATCTTTCTTTTAGTACAGTTTTTATATGTGGTTTTTCCAGATAGCATGAAGAACGTTTGCATCAAAACAGGAAATAACTTTTTTTAAAATCTAATAAATACATTTGAGATTTACTTCTCATCTCTTGCTGCATGTTGCATATAGCTTTCCCTAAAAAAATAAGTTAAATTACTTAAGTAATGATCTCAATTTTTTAATACAAAGTAGCTCATGTTGACATTTTAATGTAATTATTATAAAAGCATAAATAAAAGCACACCTCTTGAAAGCTAATTTATTCATTTGAAGCAATTATTTCAGTTTACATATGTATGGAATTAATTTTCTTACACAAAATTAAAAACTAATTTTAAAGTATTAAATTAAGTAGACTGTGTTAAAACTACGTTATATAGTTACATTGTACATAAATATAATACTGTATTATATAGTGAATTTATATTACAAAACACTGAGGTACTGATGTTTAAAAACTTGAAAACTGAAGCAAGTACATTCCCATGCTCATAAATTCATCTGAATTTAGGTTTCAGCATGATTCAATGGGTTGAAAAGCACTAAATCAGACCTAGAAAAATGCGTGAACGTCTTAAAAGAATAAACTGTATGGACACACTCCTTGCTCTTCATATTCCTTTTTGACTTAAATTTTGATGGTGTGCATTGCCTCAGAACACCTGAGTGGATGACAGGCTGCAGTTTAACCCTTGCTGTGCCATGGCCTCTACCCAAGGAAGGAATAAAAGACCCCTTGACGAAAGGAAATGATGTCCTGCTGAGGAGGCTCCATCACTGGAGGCTGACAGGCAGCTCTGAGTGGGGTAGGAACACACAGGAACTGAATGAAGTAAAATTCAGAGAGAAGAGGATTCTGGCTGGAAACCTGCCAAGGGATTGTTTAGAGAGGCTGATTAAAAAAAAAAATTAAAAATTCAGTAATTCCCAGAGACATACTGGTATAAAAATCTTTGTGCTATTAAATTCCCACTCATTTTCAAATTTCACTCTGCTGAAATTTTAGCATTTCATACTAAATCTGTTTTCTCATTCTCTCCTCTACCAAGCTATCTATGATAGATCCCTGTGAAGTTTTATTTCCACTGAAGGATCTGGTTACCCCCTGCCCTGGCTGGAGCTCAGCTGGGTGAACAGGTTACGCCCCCCAGCTCAGCAATAGCTTCTCTCACCACCTCCCTGGGAAACACTGGCACAGTTTCAAATCACTCACTGCAAACTGCTCAGCCAACAGCTCCCTAACCTGATTCAGTCAAACCCATCAGGTTCAGTCAAACCAAAATCAAAAGCACTCACCCAGGCCAGGGAGTTGTCAAACCCAGCCCCTTCCACTGTTCCCACCCCACCAGAGGTCACCAGCTCCTCAGAGCTCCCGCTTTAGCTGATGGGTTTGGAGGTTTATAAATACCAATGATTGCAGAGGGATTTTTTTTTAATGCAGTACAATGAAAGAAAGAATCCAGATCAAAATAGAAATGAGGCGGGAAGGATGACTTCTGGGCAAGGGTTGGAACCAGAATCCTTGTAGGAAAAGATGGGGGGCAGCTGAAGACCCTCACCCAAACCTGCCACTGCTTCTGCAGAGCTGCAGCTCCTCTTGAACCCAGATTGCTCCAGGGAGCCTTGCTCTCAGCTGCTGTTCAGGGTGATGGCCTTTTCCCCTTCCTGAGCTGGCCAAACACAGCTTCTTCAAGAAGAAATTTGAAAGGTTTTATAGACTGCTCATATTTCAAGAACACTAGCAACGCATTCTTTCCATATGAGGGTTTTTTCTCTTCACACAGAAAAAAGGATGTAAAGACTAATACTGAAGATGCAATGACTATTTTTAAGGCAGCCTGGTCAGAACTGCAACAGCTATTTCTGTCTGTAAGGTGACTGGTGTGTTGAGGTGGTAAAGAAGGAAAGGACTATAGTTATTATGCAAACACGGAGGAAAGGGATTTGGGGAAGGGAATGAATTATCACCCTGAAATTCAAGGACAAGATAAGATATCCCTAAGTCTTTAAAAATGAAAGCTATTTAAGAAGAATTATGACTTTGTACTTTTCCCTGGTTTTGCAGTCCCTGTCAATAGTTATATTTTATTTAGTAAAAAGCATTTTTCTATTTGCATTTTGTGTGTTTGCAGACTGATCTGATGTTACATTCCCCTTAAAAAAAACCCAAAACAAAAGGCAGTGTCCACCACCTGTCCTCCCCCTACTAGCTGACAAATCTTGTTCAGCCTGGGTTATTTTCTTTGTACCATACAGCCTGACTTTTGCCACCTCCACTTCTGTCAGTAACTCCTCAATATTGTCAGGCTACACTACATTCATTTTGCTGCTAGCACCAGAAAGGAGGAATCAGACTTAAATCTTTGCTGTAGGTTTCCTTGCAATTTAACCCAAAATAGCAGTGGGGCATGCTTCTCTAATTAAGACATTAATTTTACCAGGCAAACATGTGATTCTCTGATCTACACTGCAAAATAGCTATAAAAAATATCAAATGCTTAGCTGTGTGATCCATGTTCTGTGGAATGGCTCTCATACTTGCCATTCCATTACTGAGTTTTTTGCTGCTGCTAACTTTTGTAGAGCTTTTTCCTTCTGCTGGAACCACGATATGGCAGAACAAAGAGACAAGCAACACTGCCAGCACTGAGCGAGCAGGCAGAACACATTCCACTGAAAAAAAAGAAAAAATCCTAAAAAATCAAGACATATTTCCAAAGTTGGATCTGCACAGAATAATTACATGGAGGTATTTCTGAGTCTCTGAATAGCTATCCTGGAATAACCTCTCGTGCAGACACCATGGCTTCATCTACACCATGCAGGAAAAGCAGGCGTGCTGTCAGATTCACAAGCTGTCACAAGCACACAAACCTCAGTCTGCTCTCGATTTTTAAAATATGTCTTCATGTACCAAGGCACTTTCCAGCTAGCTCAAAACTCCAGTCTCCTTCATCCTTAATTTAATTTAATTTAATTTAATGTTAAATTTTTACCATCAGACTAATTCACCTACTGTCCCATTTACCTCTTCCAGCTGCATCTCAACTCCACTCCGTGATGCTTTCCAGACTTCGATTATTTCTTTTCAGTTTCTGTTATACCTCAGGTGACAACATACAACCAATGTATGGTACTTTATTCTTAACTATTTTTGCAGACAGTAGTGCAGGTATGAAGCATCCTTTCTTTTTAAAATTTACCCAAATGAGAAAGACCTCACTATCTTTAGGCATATTAAAAAATTGCAAACATACACAACAGAGCCTGCAGAAACTATGATCTCATAATGTAAAGAATAATCACTGGGAAGCCTAAAATCAAAATTACTCCTGGAAATTTGTAAAGACTGCAGAGACTGGCTCTTAGGTAATTTAATAACTCCTTGTACAAAACCGAGGTAAAACATGAGGTAAAGTGATACGGTCACCAAAAGTTCCAGCAAAGGAGCAGCATCTCAGAGGATTGTTTATTTTTGTTTAACTAGGTCACTAAAAACAGTTCTTGTGAGCAAGTTGAAGAATTCTCCTTTCTTCTGAGCCAGTGAATCCATTAGGAATTAACAATTTGGGTAGGAGTCTGTAGTTTTCCTGAAGATACTGTCTGAGGTCTGAAGATACATGAGTTTGAAAGAGGCAGGCAGGCTTACAAAGGCTGTGTGGGTCGGTACCACCCATAAATCCTCTCAGTTTCAGATTTCTAGAACCTGTGGCTTCAAAAAATGAAAGTAAATAGTGTTGCAAAGGGTTTCTGTTGTGCTGCTGTTCCTTTTGACATGGATATTATTTTGCATCAACTTTCCAACAGCACCTGTGTCCCTCCCTAGCATGGTAGAAAGATATACTTTGATCTACCAGTAAATTGAACCCAAACTGGTTAAAGTATGTTTTCTTTTCCTTTATGGAGGGAAAAAAAATCCACATTTTCTTCAGAAAGCAGAAAATTCACAAAAATAAAAATAAAAATAATCAACCAACAACCCAAACAAACAAGAACAAACAAAAACGCCAAAACATGTATAACACACTTTACATGTGGCCATCTGGCTCTGTCCTGAAGTGGCTGTGGCTGCAGCATCAAATCCTGCACTTACATTTAGAGATCCCAAAACCACAGCCCTTCTCATCAACGGGTTGGTCTTACTCCAGGCAGCAGAACTCATTCTGGAGATCTCCTTCCCTAGAATCAGTAAAGAATATCCTAGAATCACCAAGAAGAGTAGCTAGAAAATTGCTACTAGAGCTGAAAGTTTAATAAATCACACAGTTAAGTCAGGGGAAAATGTTTGCTTCCTCTTGCAAGACATGACAAAGGGGAAAACATGATACTCTCAGAAAAGCAGGCTTTGTCCATTCCCACTTTGGCACTCAGAGCCCTTCTCTGCTGAAAAGATGTGTTTGTGTTGTATAAACAGGGATTTTTAAGCTTCTGAAACAAATTGGTCTTGCAGCCCTCACTGCTTGTTGTAATAACCAAAGAAGAATAATTCCTGAGAAAAGTACAAGCTAAATCTTTAAAAAGGAGAAGAAAATGTCTCCTTTGTTGTAGGAAAATGTCAGCCTGATGTGCAACTGAAAAAGTCAAGGCTAAAAATGCTTATTGCCAAGCCACAAAAAAATTACCAAAATTGCATTTTCTAGGTAGTGTCTCCACAGATCTTTATTTTAGATTTATAATAAATGAAAAATTAACACAAAAGCTATAATTCTCCAGTGCTAAATAAAGCATTTCATTAGTATGGCTAATGCATCAGGGTTCTGTTTAATGTAAATAAATGTATCAAAATTTGTCTGTTGCCAACAGCAGCAACAACATTCCAAGGGAAAGCTCATACTCCCTGTCACTTTACCAAGTCACTTTGCTGCTGCACTAGAATTATTGCTAATTAACAGAGGCATGACTGAGAAGAAAATTAAGCCTCATCTCTAATGTGGATCTAAACATATTGCTGGTGTTTAACATATAAGTTTAGTTAAGAGAAACTACCACCACTCTTACTAAATACATACTTCTAAATGTCAGGCTCCCTGATGAAGTAAACACAGTGTGAGTCATAAGCTTCTTTAAATGCAATGCCACTGTACTGAAAAAACTGGAAATGACTTTTAATTTTTCCCTTAATGACACTGAAGAGTGCATATCTGTGAGATGACCAAGTCTGACACCTGAGGCAAAAGCCCAGATGCAGTTTCTTTCTTATTGTCTGTAAATCACCGTCCATTCAGTACTTCTTATTCTACTATCTTGCCTTAGCTTTTTTCTTCTCAAAATTCAATAAATCATATCATGAGATTTAATCATAGCTTTCTGTATGAGTTATGAAATAATCATTGTCTGCTACATTATTTCTCCTTGATAACTTTGTTGCATAGTAGAACTCCAGACAATGTCCTTTGCTTCAAATAGCTAATTCTTTATTAACAAAGAAACAACAGCAGCAGCCCATAATAATCCCTTTCATTATGCTCCAACACCCCAGAAAGTCCTTGGTGTTTTTTGTATTTTAAGACTCAGATATAGAATAAGGAGATCTCTCATGAGGCTGCCAAGAAATAAAAAAAAAAAAAGCTGGGGGGAGTGGAAGGGGAACATTTATTACTGCAGTTTAAACCTGGAACTTAGTATCACGGACTAGAAGAATTATAAGAATTATCATCCTCCTGAGATCAGGTCTAGAGCTGATCCAAAGCACAGTGGATTTCATGTCTGAAGAGCAAAACCTGTTCACCTTTAGTTTCCCCAAGGACCGAGCCTTCCCAGGGCTTGCAGCCCTGCCTGGCTGGAGCCAGCCCCTCTGGCACAGCCCAGCCTCTCAGAGCAGCACTGCTGGAGGGGGCTGAGTCCAACCACGCTAAAACAGGTCAGCTGAAGGGAATAACCCGGTGGGGAAGCCAGCTCTAGTTCTTTCTGAGAGATGGACAGAGCAGTGACCCAAGCAGCTGCAAAATTCTGGATTTACATTTTGCCTGGGATGTCTGTGTGCCACGCTAGACAATTATACTGACAAGGCATTGCTCAATGCATCTAGTGGAAGTGTTGCCTACAGAAAGAAAGATAAAACAGGAACAGACAACTAAAATTTATTTACATGCACTCTCCTAAACTTCATCCCAACTTTCAAGCCATTTGCTACTGCCTTATCTGTCTCTCCAGCTTTGTTTCTGGTTTGTTTTCGCTCCTTTCTGTTTCTTTATGTTCCTGTTGTTCCTTTAACAGCTTGGTGTATGCTGGCTCATTCTGCTTTTATCATTGCTGTTCTTGTTTGTTTGTTTGTTTTTCTCTCAGCTTTCCAATGTTCTGTGTATTTCTGACTAGTTGCCAGTGAACAACTCTATTCTGTGCCATTCAGGTGCCTTCTTACATAAGAATCCTCTGTGAAATATTTGTTTCTCCAGTTACACCTGGGGAGCTCAAACTATACAGAGTTCTGTTCTAAAGTAAAAGATAGGAAGCTTGAAACATCTATATTGCTTGAAACAAAAGAATATTCAAGGAATCACCAAAATTAGCTGGTTTGTGGAAACAGTTTGAATGGTCAAGGCAGCTACATGAAATACTGTCTTTCTCAATTGCATCTCAAATGAAACACAAATACTCTTTGGCACTCCACCAACACCTTACAATTATTTTCTGCTACTGTAACTCCACTACCTTTAACTAAGGTAGCACTGATTCATCATCCTGCATGGGAGTGAAGGAATGAGGATAAAATATTCTCTAGGTTTAGCAGAAGACATTGCCATGGATCTCATTTTGTGGTAACACCAGAAGCCAGCTGTGGTTGGCTTGCCATCACAGAGTTAAAATACTTTGACATTTGAAAATAAAAGATGTAACTTACCAAGATGCTCTTTTAAAAATCTATTTACTAAAGAAACTTGAAAGGTTTTCCTGCAGCAACTGAACAACCTTGAAAGAATCCAGTGCCTGCTCATTTCACAGCTACCATGACACATATGGAGACTCAAATAAAAAGTGACCATGACATACAGCAACATGAAGTTCCAGAACTAAAATAAGGACTTGTGGAGTGCTCATGTTTCAAAATACATTTTTTGTCAGTCTTGCTAAAGAAATGCATATTTGCAAACTGTGGCCACACATTCTTTACACTCAATTTGCTAGAACAGCATTTTATCTGTGTATACTTTAATACTGGAAACAGATGGGGCTTCTGCTATGCTAAAAACGGAGCTGGTAATTCAACTGTTGTCAGTAGAATTGGGTGCCAGCTCCACTGCTCTGTTTTGGGACTGCTTCTCTCCAAATTCAGCTCCCAAGCAGTTACAGGTTTCCTCAGTGACAGTGTAGACAGAACTCTGCATACAGAAATTCAAGGGGAGCTGCGTTCTCCTGGGACAGCCTGTCCCTTTCAGCTATTCAATGGCAGTTGCTTGTTAGGGGAAATAACCAACAGGAGGTATTTGAAGTAACATTTTCTTACAAAGAAAACAAACAAATTAACAGATAATGAGAGTGACAAGACTGAAAGCTCATCTATTTGGGGGCAGTAAAGAAAGTCTGAACTAGTGAAGGCTCTCAACACACAGGTGAGATACAAGGAGTGAGATGCTGTGAATTTAGAGCCCAACTTTAACGACTCTTGCAGTTGTGTTTGTTCATCTTTGTGACACCCAGAAAATGGAAGATAATTTACCCCTTTTACCCACTTTTTATCTTTTAGGTTGTGGACACAGACAACTGCCTCTGGTTTTTAAATTCTACCTTACCCAGCAGTAACATCTGGATGTGGCGCACACCTACTGCTGTAAAGTGATTACACATTAAACTCCTGTGCCAGGAACCCTGTATTTTTATTGGAATTAAAATGTTATTTCAATTTAGCATAATTAACATTCCCAGTAAGCTGACCAAAGGCTACTTTATTCTGAGTGTAGGTGCTCACAGAAGGACCAAATGCTTTTTAATTTAATCATTATTAAGTGCCAGTGGAGTCTGGGGGTCTGTTGCTAACAAGCCCTCAGAAATCATCACATGAAAGTACTCATAAGAAGAAGCAAGCTGCATGTGCTAGCTTAACTCCATGGTGTTATCTGCTAAATTATAACACTTCACTTTGTTTGACAGTTAACAAAGTTATGTAAGAACCAGATTTGTGGAACACTCTCATACTTTTTTCTGCTTAAGTATTTAATTAAGTGCAAACCAGCCATGAAACCCTGGACTTGAGGATAAATAAAGGTTAAAGAAAGGAAAGTAAATATCAAATGGAAATTAAATGCAATAAAGGGGGGTTTTATTCATTGTGGTATTTTCCCAGGTTAAGCTTTTGTGAATTTCAAAAATGGCATCATCTGTTAACTACTTAAGCCAGACAGCAACTAAGAATATCCTAACAAAATTCTACAAAATTTTACCAGAACTATGAAAAATTGAGTGATACTGAAATGAAATGGAATTTTCTCCCACACATACTATCTGCATGCAGCCAGAGAAATGGACTTAGGTGGAGGTCACAAGTGCAGTTGGCACTTTTGGAAGCACATAAGTACTTTAGAAGCAAGAGTATAATTGAAAACTTTCCCTGTTTTTTTCTCAAGCCATATGAGTAGTACTGAAGAGTGCATCCTTCAGAAAGACAGGCTCAGCTCTTCAAATCAAAGAGGTTTGGAAAGCCATCTGCTCAGCACACGCTTGCACTATGTCTAATCAGGCACCGAGATGTAGAAGCCTTTATGAAATCTCAATTTCCCCACAGGGTGACTTGTCAAGGCTATGCCAGGACACACACCTTGGTGAAACCACCAGCTGCTCATGAGAAGATTGATGGCACAGAAGACACCCATAGTAAATAGTTCAGAGTGTGCTGTCACTATTATGACTGCCTGGAGATTTTTTGATAAAACAGCTTTGGCTTGGAAGAAGTCTGCTTGCCAAAAGCCAAGCTACTCACTGAAACGTGACCACCAACTGAACAGGAGTAGCACTACCAAGAGACATTTGCTTTGCTCTAGGATAGCTCATGGATAGTCCTGTGACACGAACTTCTATCTCAGACCTGAACAGACAATTTTTTCCCTTGCTCTTCTAAGATTCTTCCATGATTTGCACCATGATCCTCACTGCAAGGTAGTTCAAACAAGTTTATCCATGCTGGACAGAGGTCTCTGTCCCAGGGTGCTGCTGCTGCTCCAGGGAGCTGTGTGTGCTCACCTCTGTCTGCTCAGCCACTTGTGTGATGGGGTCACTCAAAACCAATTCTGCCAAACTGGTATTAAAATAATTTTCTTCTCTTTCATTAGAATTAAAAGGCAGCAACTCCACAAATATCTTGAGCAGGAGACTCCAGGCACCAGCAGCTGAAGGTACCAGCAAGAGCCAAGACCTCCATCCTGGCCTGCAGCAGAGCTGCCACCTCCTGTGTTCAAAGATGAAGCCCAGCCACCCTGCTCCTCTGCATCAGCTTTTTCCTACTTTCCTTCCTCCTTGCAGGAAAGAAAGATTTACTTAATAGGCACAGTCAACACCTCTCTGTCACACCAATAAAAAGATTTTTTCTATATACTTTTTCTGGCTAAATGAATATTTATTTATATAGCATTAGGTGATACAGATCAGAAAGTGGAAATGAAGGAACCAGCAAACCTAGAATTTGGTAATTATTGTCACAATTTCAAGTTCTTCTAGGTCTTAGAAATGTATTTCTTACCTTCTCAGCTTGCAGCATGATCTGCAGCTTCAGTCAATTACCTTGAGTTTCTGAAACCCAAGCAGGTACTAATTATGTAAGCAAATGCACCGTTTTATTTTTGCTATCCATTAATTCCTTTAATTATTCCATTACTATTCCTTCTTGATGCTCATCTCTGCCTTTCCTTCCCCAAAGCTACAGAGTTGATTTATAAAAGCCTTTCAGTTCCTATCTGTAGCATACAAAATCCTTTAAAAAGCTAATCTCAGGTTTTGTTTCATTTGACATTAACACATTAAGCCTCTGAGAACTCTCTGTATTGTGCTGTCAGCTTACATTTCTTAGTGCTATAGGACTGAAAAGATGAAAATTAAGTGGCAAGCCAGGGCTCCCTCCACCAGCACTGGTAGGTAACTGGTTCGATCTCACCTCTTCAGTGCATTTTTGAAGGCAGCTGAACAGATTTTCTCCCTCTATTTTCTCCCATTTCCATTTTCTCTGTAGCTGTAACACATCCCTGCTCTGAGGTCCCACCAGCATTGCACTGTGGCTTGCAGGGACATCCCAGGCTTTCAGTTCAGGCTGTGGTACCAGCTCACATCAATATCAGCCACATCTTTCACATGCTGAGGGAAACAGCAATTCCTAATGCTTCTGTCAGGCTGCAGTGTTGTTTGCTCCCAGCCAGACACAGGACCTAGGCATATATGCTTTTGTCACTCATGACAACAGCCTGCAGCTGATAAAAGATTGCATTTTCAACTGGTTTTCTTCTGTGCTTTCACAGCAGAGACACTGTGCTCCTGCCTGTGCACTGGGCTCTCTGTTAAGTGAGACAGGAGGTGGTTCATGCAGCCAGGTACATCTTTGAACCTGATCCATGACCTAACATCACACACCAGTGAAACAGAGCAAACACCTGTCAGACCTTTCAGCTGCAGAAAGCAGAATTTTACTGAAACTTTGTGCTTGCACAAACTCCCTGTAAGAGGTGCAGAACTGTGCAGGAGGAGTAAACTTTTTGTGTTTTGTGTTTTCTTGCTGGGGAAGTGGAAGGGAGGAGATGTCTGTGCTCTCATTTCAATACCCAGATTGGTTTCTCCTGGCCTTAGAAAAGCCCCAGAGGGAGAGGGGCTCCTGTATTCTGAGAGCAGCCCAAGCACAAACTTCACACCAGCTGTGGCACAAGGGCCCCACTGCTGAAATGCTGCAGCTCCCCAGAGAGCTCCACTGCTGGTGCAGCAGATAATGGGCTGCTGGTAATAACCTGACTTTGTTCCTGGACAGCTGTGATAACCTAACACTGGTCAACATTTAGTCTGCTGAAAAATCATCTCACAAGGCACACAGCAGATATCTTGGTCTCTGCTCAGCACAAATAAAAAGATAAAATCAGATTAATTTCATTTGGAGGCTCAAAACTTCCCCTTGAAAAGCTGCTTACAGAAACCTGGACTAGAATGCAAAAAATATAATGAGTAGAGAAAATAGAAAAATTTATTTCATAATATGCATACTTCTGTATGCATAATGCATACAGCAAATGTATTCAAATGGCATCAATGTTCCTATAATCAGAATATAAATCAAGAATTTTTATGATGGATTGTCCTGTGATTGCTTGAAAGTCAGCCAGTAGCTACAGGGAAGTTAAGAATAACTAATTTGCAATGCATTTCTGAGTAAATTACCCATACCTCTACACACATATAAATATTCACATACATGTATATAAAATGCCCAGAAAAACACACATTATAAAGAGTTTTGTTAGTTTGTGTAATAAATGAACCTGTTTTTAGATATTAACTTGAAAAATCACACAGAGATAATAATCAGTAAGTGCATAATTCCTGTATTATATTCCTTTGAGACCTTTATTTGTAGGATTTTCAGACATATAAACACTTGGTCAGCAAGAAACAAAACTTTCTACAAGTATTTATGCTAATATTATAAAAATACAGGTAGATCCTGGAAAATGGATCTCAGTATAATCTCCTAATCCAAAATGAATTGTGGTCTAGTCACAGATCACATTAGTGGGTAGCTTGCTTTAACTTGCAAAAATAAGCAATCCTTTTTCTACAATGTCTCATGATGAAATGCTTACTCTGCAGAATTAATGATGCATCAGTGGATTTAAAATAAAAACAGTGTTTAGATTCTAAAACTGCTGGGAATTTTATAGAATTCATAGCAAGGAAAAAACAGTGTTATGACTATTTTTTGCTAGATTCAGTCCTTGTGTTTACACAACTTAAACTGAATAGATGCGCTCTGGATATTGGTGAGTGTGAAGAGGACTTTGCAAGCACTTTCATTGCATGAGAACATCATTCACTTCTGTCCTAAGTGATTTTTAGTTTCTTTTCCTATTCTTAAATGTATCTACAGGGAAGTACATCTGTATTAGAGGCAGGGTCTGCTGTCCCCTGTGGTACAGCAGCACCTGTGCCAGGCACCACATGATTCATTCAGAGTTCATGGAGAAACTCAGGCACTTCTGGAACACATTCCCTTTCATCCAGCAGCAGACAGCTCAACCACACTGCAGAATCCTCCCTTTAGTGTTTACTGCTCCCCATTCCTTGCAAGAGGCATTCAGGGGAGCTAGCTCTTATGCTAATCATTACAAACAGCAATCAGCCCTGGTGGATCCCTAGAACCATTGTTCAGTTTAATGAATCTGGTTACCCATTAGGCTCTTGTGAAGCAATAGGAAACTGCTTTAGCAGCAAACTCTGAGATGCTTTTTGGCCTCTCAGCAGTGGGTAGGAGTGAGAAGGAGCCAGCATCCTGTGCCCCACAGAATGGGCTTGGTGAGCCACCTTTACACAACAGGGCATCAACATTTTCATTGCCTGACTGTCTGGGGAGAAACCCAGCAGAAAAGAGGCACAAAAGGCAGCTTACAAGCACACAGATGAGGGCTGCTCTGGCAGACCTTGGATAACAGTCTGGATTAGAGACTGAGGGGGGAGGAAAAGGCAAAGAAGCACTGAAAGAGCCTGATCTCCCAACAGTGAACAGAATTAAGGCTAGCCCCGCTTCCACATCTGACCAACAAATTATTTGCACTAGGCATGTTTACCTCCAGTATATATGCAATCATTGAAAGCTCTTGATGTGATAAATATTTTGTTTCTGGTACAGCCAGATCTCCAGCTACACAAAAACCATTTATTGCTGTTCTTTAATATTCCTTAAATAACACTGCATGTTTAATAGTGCCAGTGATTTTAAATATTATGATTAAATATTATGATTACCTGTGACATTTTCACAGTGTTCCCCTGCTAGGAAAGACTGCCTGGGAGTAGTTAGAGAGCAGCCACCAGGTCCTGTTCATTCAAACTGGCATAAGTTCAGGAGAAAGGGGAATCAACTTGAATCTTGCTAGGCTTGTAACAATATTTTGGAAGGAGGTTTATCCTGACATGAACTTCCTTCAAAATGTAGAGCTTCTGATCCCAAGTGAATTGGCTTTGACATTTAATCAAATTCAATTTTTAGGAGAGTTTATACAAGACTTGAATAGACAAATAAAAATATTTTTCTCTCCATACATCCTTATTCACTCTCACCAAAAATTTATTTCATTTGGCTACAGAGCTGTATCTAACTTCTCTGAAGTGTATCAGGCAAAAAGCCTAGGACAAGAAGAGCACCTTCCCTTATTTTAAATATATGGCTTCAGTTTGAACTGCAGGACTACATTTTGTCTATGAGGGTAGAGATTTACATGGCTTCATCTGCATGCATTAGAGCACATTTTTTGACTCTCTGAAGTACATCAGAAGTTTCAGAGTGGATAGGCACAAGCTGTACCCTAGAGTTTAGGTCTCCAAGTGCTGTACCATAGATAATTTTATTTTTTATGGCCTTGGAATTGCCAGTTTACACAATCTACAATACAAATTCCCTCTCAAGTTTTCATTCCAGCACACTTAGGACACATGGATGCTCTGCACCTGGATAATGCAGCCCCAGAGGAGTCACTGTCACAGTCCCATCACCTCATCACCACCCAGGCAGGAGCATGTGGTGTGATAAGGCTCTGCTCATCTGTCTGCTGCAGGTGATATTCAAATTCAACACGATCTGGGACATGATTCAGTGAATTTCTTCCTGGCAGAAGGATGCAGGAAGATCTAAGCCAAAGTCTTTCCCATCACTTCACCTGAATATCTGATGAGGAAGGTGGCAGGTGCTGAGAGAGTGAAGCAATAAAAGAAATAAAGTATCTTTCCTTGAAGCAAGACAAACAGAAAATAAGTTTGTGTAGTTTTTCTGCTTTAAATCCACACAAAGAGGTTTGTAGTCTCTGCAAGCTCTGAATCCACTACAGTTAGCAGATAAAGCCACTAACTGCTAGCAATGCATGGCTTTGGATGTGTGCAAGACACAAGACAGAACAGGGAAATATCTGCCTTGTTTATTGCTCTCCCTCCCCAAGAATCCATTAGAACCACAGTCTGAGCAAGTTCTTCAGTTTGAACTCAGCTTGTCTCTCTTAAATTCTGATCACAAGATCTACTATTAGTTAACGCTATTATGTTCTCAGACTTACATCTTGAAAAGATACTGAGATGCTGGAAATCACCAATGAGCAAGGCTGAGCATTTTTCCTCCAGGAGAATTCCATCCTAACTGCAGCTTGGGCTGAGATGTTTTAAATATTTAAGCACTTAGAGATCAGATTTTATGATCTAATCTTCCAGGTATAGGTCCCTTTAAGTCTCATTTTAATTAGCAGATGGGGATTGAATACACTAGTAAAATATTACTACTAGTGATGTATTACTGCACCTTCTTGGTTGCACTGAAGTAAATAGATTTTCTGTAGGCTCAGAACCTAGCCCCATGACTCCTTTATAGCTGAACAGAAGAATCTACAGGAGACAGAGGTCATGCTGACAGATCTGAGGACAATACTATTTCTTATTGATTTCTTTCATCTAAAAAAAATTCTAGTCCACTAGCCAAATGTTTGATCTAGCCAGAATAACACTACAGTAGTTGAATAAATGACCCATAAATTTTCAGTAATTTACACTCGTTTTATGTTTAAAAGTCCTCATATAAAATTTCATTATCCCATAACTCTTCTGCAGTATGTTGGTTAATACAAGAAGAGCTCTAGCCAAGTGAAATACAGCTATGTGGTTTTTATTATTCCCCTTCAAATAACCAGGCCTAACATTCAGCCCTGATGTAAGAGGGCATATCTTAATCACAGTCATTAGGGTCTGTCTTTAGCTCTTGACTTTGAAAGCTAGAAAGATGAAATCTGTTAGATGAAAGAGAATGTCAGTGCTTGATGTATAACCCTCCACTCTTTCCCATTCCTTGACCATAAAATTTACATCCATGAAAAATCAGAACATTTTTCTAGCACTATTATCAAGCTTTTATTCCCCAAGCTTTCACGTGAGAAATTATGAGACTAATTTATATTTACTCTAAATCAATATGTTAATTACTCTACAGTCCTTATGTGTCTAACAGAATTAATGAGAAAAAGAAAACACATCTCTCAACCTCTTTATTTTCTCCACACTAAATGTCTGCAGCAGTTGTTTAAATGAAACAAAAGAAATAATAATTTTAGAAATATCGGTTAATGTGCAGAGGTCTGTGAAGTCAGAAAATCTATTCCTTGATTATTTACATGTAAATGTGGAGATAGATACATATATATATATTTCTCTGGATGAGGATTCAGACAGATGTGCACAGTGACCCAGCAAAATAAGCTCCTGGTCACAACACACCATATCAATAGGGCACAGCTTCAGGAATGGTTCCATTCCCCACATCAATTTCTATTGAAGAGAAGAACATTCATGTTGACAACCAGCTCCACAATCACCCAGTTGTAAACTCCCAAACTCACATATTTTATGATGGAACATCAGCAAAAGGAGAAGCACAAATCATCTTCATTATTGATTTGCTATGTACCACAAATGACTGCAAACACACACAGTATCAGTCACTGTGAACAGCTGCAGATCCACCTCTAAGCAGGCTCACCACTGTTTGCAAATACTTTCTGTTCTCTTATTTTCTCACCTTCTCATTTCATTGGATGATTGTTTAATACAAAGCAGAATGGCTGCAAACCTTGACCTTCAGACAAAGAGCTCCTCATCTCCTTCCTCTGAATTGGAAGCAGATGTGAGTTCAAATATTTCTTTCAAATTAGTCAGTCCAGGAAGAACCTGGACCCAGCCTTAACTTCTGGGAATTTCCCCAAGAGGAGGGTTAATGGCTGTTCTAAGAGGCCTTTTCTCCTTATGGAAGGAGAAACAAAATTTAAGCAGAAGAACTTAAGCAGGACTTTAGCCAAGTTAAAATGTGAATGAATCTATTGGCTTCTGTCTGGACAGCTTAAGAGCTTTTAAAACCACACTCCATCAGGTCTAAGTTAATTCAGTTGGGTTTGAAGCTACTCCTATAATAATAAAAAAATAAAAGCCAGACAGAGTTTGCCATGTTTGCTGATCTTGCCAAACCTTTGGCTTCTCTAGTGCAGCTTTGTCCTATGCTAACTACAAACCTCACAGAAAACGTCCAGGCTGTGAAATAGGTGAGGCCACTCTGGGGAGAGGGAAAAGCTGGATGCAAAGGATGCCATGTCATTTTCCATCAAAGCCACTATCACAGCCCTTGCACACTTATTTACTAAAGCAAGTGCAGCCAGACTGTCTCTCCTGGAGTATTTTTCACTGTACTAGTCCCTCTTTACAAGGCAAGAGGTGATCTAGAAGTTCAGCCCTGCAAAAGAGAAATATCTGCAGCAAACCAGTGTTTACTTTCTCTGTGTTTTCCCTCGTTTTATGTGTAATGGGATAAATTTCAATTCTTTTTCCCTTTATTTGTATAAATAGGCAAACTGCACACTGAGAGGTATACCCATCATATGGCAATAGCCAAGTTATGTAGAAAAACAGGAGAAAAATTATTCTCAGGAATATGGGAATACATTATCTTTAGGTCTTGGAAACCAAGAGATGTGACCTAAACTTACCACTTGCCTTAGATGCAACAAAAAATCCTTGAGTATCCATCTACACATAGGAAAAAAGTGGTCAAATATAATGATGCTTCTATGCTGGCCCTTTGCTGGATCACATATAAAGATATGTTTGATAGAAAAACAAGTATTATTGATCACAAGAGAAAAAGAAAGGAACACTTTACATCCAAGGACATTTGCCAGCAGTGTTACCTTGGATTAGTAAAAACAAATATTCACATATGGGGAAAACAGGTTCATTGGAAACATGCCAACAAGATGAAATTAAAACAGCAAGAGTAGGAAGCTTCAACAAATCACAAAGTGAGAAAAGGTAGCACCTTCTCATCTGTGAGGCTGCCATCTGGTGAAGATTTTTATCCTGTTCCTTTGCCTGTCTTCAAAGCAACAAAAGATTTTGAAATGCTGTCTGAGAAAGCAACCAGACAACAATGACTGTCCCTGTGCTTGCAGAAGCACAGCCCAGGACTCTCCTTGCTGACAGGTTTCAGGAGGTGAGGCAACAGCTTCTGGGGAAGAAGGATACACTATGGGGCTGCTCTGGGATAGTGCAATTTGTGCTCCTGAGCAGTGCCTGGGGGCACAGCACTGCCTGTTTCACACATTTCTCTGCACATCACTATGAGACATGGTGACAGTCTAGTCCTAAACCACGGTTAGAAGTTCAGCTCAATGCTCTTGCAAAGGGGAGGCAGCAAGGGAGACCATGGCATGTCAGGTAAATAGTAAATCCTGTCCTCTGCAGTGACAAAATGGTCCCAGCAAGCAGAAGAAAGGGAGAATGAGTATTAAAATATTAATCAGCAGTCAGGTCTTTTTTCTTTCTTTCTTTCTTTCTTTCTTTTTTTTTTTTTTAAGTTTTAAACATTCTATTTCCCACAAGTAGATATAAAATAGAGCAAATCAAATTTAGATCTTGTGGAGGAAAAAAGAACAGTAGATGACTTCCTTTCTAATTCCTCAGAGGTAAAACAATATTAAAAATTAACTGTATATTTTTAATATTAGGTAGAAAAATGCCCAGAAGAAGGACTGAAAGATTACCTGTAGACAGATGACAGACACCCCACTTACTGAGCAAAGCAAATTTCATCCAAGTTTCTGCTGTAGACTGAGCACACCAGGTCAGGTCACATCCATGAACCCAAAAAGCACTCTAGATAAAAAGCCACTGTCTCTTTCAGGGGTAAAAGCCTTTCCTGCAAACCTTGCAGCAGAAATCTTGGCTTCCTTGAAGGCTGAGGCAATCCTTCTGCTGAAACTGAATAGCACCTGCAATAGAGTGTTATTTGACACATATAAACCAAAATTGCATAGGAGATGCTGGGTGTTAACAATTTGAAACTTTGAATTTGTTAATTATCACAAAGTATTCTTAGCATAAATATTTTTCATCTCTTTTGCTAATTCTGGAATAACTTTTTTTTTATTTTTTTTTGCTTTAGTTACTGAAAAAGTCTGTTTATTTTTGATATTGTCCAGAACTGAAACACAAAGATTTCTGGTCCCAAGAAGTCATGAAAAAAGCAGGCATATCTTCTCAATCCAAGAGTAAATAGCCCCACATTTTACTAGTGGAGACATATAAAAAGGCTTTTCTGCCCATAATTCACTGTAAACTCCATTTATTTATTTATTTTTAGTGAAACTGAACAGCTCTAGTGTTAAAATTCGCATCAGCACTGAAGTAACACAACTTCTTTTCCTGATGTGCCAAAGAGGAACTTCTGGCTTCAGTCCAGAAGAGCTGCCCTGGCCTCACTTGATGAATGCCTTTTGGAAGAGCTTGTCTGGTTAAGCCAGAAAATTGAATATCTTGGGAATACTCTGCTCTATGAAGACTACATCTACATGTGTACCAGCTTCTCAGCTGTAAAATCTATAAAATAATGGCATGGTACATGGTGTTATAGCAATGTATTGTGAGGATAATTTCTCTACTATTCTGAATTTGGATGAGTACTGCTTAAAAACCATTAGAGAAATTTAATCATAAAATAAATGAACTTGTTAGTTTGCCATTTAATGTTTAGTATAAAATTTTTCCCTACCACTGAGTTTTCCATTGTTTGGTCTATTTATTTTTCCTCTTGTGTTTGACCATATGGAATCAACTCTTTTCTCTCTTCTGCAGGCATTCTGAATTGCTCTCATTTCCTGTTTGACTATTTCTCTGTTTCTTTCAAATTTCATGTTATCTGCAAATATCGTTAACAAGGCAGATTTCCTTTTTGTTTGCAAACATGTACAAAAGTACAGGTCCTTGAAAAAGAACACATAAAATTATAACTTCCTGTGAAAAAACTAACTCAATTCACAATGTAACAATGACTCAAAATATTTCTGGTACTGCCTAAGAATTCCAGAAACTGTTGAGAGGAATGCCAGAACTGGGTAGAGCACACAGACCCATTTCTTACCTGGCAAGATCTGGTTCAGTGGGTCTAAGCCAAGGATAAACCTGGTCAAACACATCTTGCTGACATCCACAGGAATTCTGGGGCTATATACTTACCATCTGTTGAAATTATTTCCAAATAAAAAATATCCAAAGCTTCTAGGGAGTAATACATTAAATTTATCAGCACACACGTTCAAAGAATTTAAGGACAAAAATTCTGCAAATAATGAAAGCACATCATTTATTTAGTGGATCAAATGTCATTTGTTCAAGCTGGCTCTTCTATCAAAGCCTATAACTCTTAGATACTAAACTAAGCACTAAAAATCTTATTTTGAAATGGACTTCAAAGGGCCCCTGTCTTGTGTCCCAAACTGGTAAGGCAGAACTAAGAGCACAAAACAAAATTAGTTTCAAATGTTTGTTTGAAACTTCTTATATGACTTCAAGATATTATTTTACATTGTTGATTCACAAAGTTTATTGTTCCTGCATGATTCGTGTGGTTATTTGAATCCACAATGCAAGGTGCAAACACAAGGAAACAAAACAAATTATGGCTTAAAGTAAATTGGACACAAAGGTTATTTTGCTTCTTTTTCCACTGCCTTAGTTGTACAAGTATATTGCATAGTGCTGACTTCTTTTCTTCTGTTGTTAACTAGGTAAACATGATGTAGTATGTGGGGTTATTTTGCAATGAAATAATGATCCAAAAATGTAAACTAGGATCTGCTCACAAAGCTGTACTGATCTCTGTAAATTGTGGGTGTATTTGACCTTGCTAGATATTTGTGGCAGCCTATCATCTCACCCTGCACAATTAACTCTGAAGCAGTTCTAGTTCACAGTGTCATCTGATAGCAATTAAATAAGATCAAACATTCAGAAAGCAATAGTGCACATGGACACCATGATAACCCTTACAATATTCTTTGCTGTCTAATAAGCACTGTAGAGGAAATAGAACAAAATTCTGAGAAAAAATAACTTGTTCTGACTCTGATACTGCTGCTCATGTCCTCTGCTTGATGCTCTTTTTTTATTTTAAGTACTGCTTTATAAATGCTTCAGTTTGAAAAAGAAATGCTCCTTTTAATTATTTCAGCTATTTCAATTATGATCAAACAAGACAGAAGTGAATTTAATTGCTTTAATGCTTCAAGTTTTAGAAGATTAGCTCTGGAAGCATCTAAATGCACATTCTTTCCCATTTTCCCCTTGCTCCCTGTGAAGAGGTAGTTATCTGCCAGCCTCACCCAGCAATAAATTAAGGTACCCCCCTACTGTCACAACAGTTCTGAAGATTGCTTCTTCACCACATTGTTCCAGAAAGAGAGTAAACAGGTGCATATGAGTGAAACAGGATATTTGAATAAATCACAAAAAAGTGTATGTATTTCTCAAGTGGAATAAGGTTGCTCTTGAAGAATTTATTATCATAAACATCATAACTATTGGCATACAGAAGTATGTCTGCTTGCTCCTGGAACATAGAACAACACAGAAAATGAAGTAAAATGCACAGTGATATTACATAGCACAGACTTTGATCATTCCTTCTTCTCTGCTGTGTTTTCTTCTTGGGCTGCTCTGGGCTCTCTGCCTTGGAGAACAGCATTTCCTGATGCCAACATGACAGCCACATACGTGTGTCCATATCCTGGCATTCAAAGTACACAGCTTACCACCATCAGAGCTTTCTCCTTGTTCTGGTGAGCACAGGTAACCTGGTTATGGTTGTTTCTCTTCCTGCTGGGAAGCTTCCATCAGGAATTGTAGCCAGATTAATTTTGTGTTATGACAGAATGAAAGCTGTGATTTATACTCTTCCCTTTCCAGATGTGCAGGAGCTCTGGGTTCATCTTCCCCACGCACACTTCTCCCATGCTCTTCCTTTGCCTCTTCTCATGTTTTTTTAAGGATTTCCCATTGGTGCTCTTTTTTATCTTGATAAGGCACCAAATCTCTTGGTTTAGATCATTCCTTCAGCTGTGTGACAGCTGGATCTCAAACACAGCTGGCTCTGGGGGCCGTGTGTTTCTACTGAGCTCCAGGCTGCCCCTCAGCCACCTCTGACAGTGCCTCCCTTCTGCCTCTTCCTTCTCTGCCATAAGCTGTTGAATTTCCCTGCCTCTTTCTGGTTACAGTAGGTTCAGCTTTATTTTCTGCCAATACAAAGAATGAGGTTTCCACTCTTACCAGATGCTCAATCCGTCCTTGAACCAAGGACACATGCTCTGAATTTCAATCATACACAGGTTGATTTCACCTCTAAGAGGCATGAAAATGTGGACAGAACCAATTATTATATCATCTTCCCACTTCCTGTTTGGTCATTGTGCTGTAACTAGTGATTTGATGCAAATTGTATTTACAGTAGTTTCACGAATACAAGCCGCACGGATTATAAGCCGCACCCCCGGTGCCTCGACAATGTTGCTGTCTTTGTCAATAGATAAGCCGCACCCCGAATATTAGCCGCACTTTCGTTCGTCGCGAGAATCCGTGCGCAGCTTTCACAAATTGGCCAATTAGTAACAGGATCGCGGCATAGCGGGCTTTACTGGCTCGGGGCGGGGCCAGGAAGGCTCGGCCCGCTCATGGTTGCCGACGG
The DNA here is from genome assembly GCF_009819885.2 of Catharus ustulatus. Lineage (NCBI taxonomy): Eukaryota > Metazoa > Chordata > Aves > Passeriformes > Turdidae > Catharus > Catharus ustulatus. The sequence goes on along the minus strand of NC_046225.1, from coordinate 66,243,098 downwards.
GGCCGGGTGGCCCAGTTCAGCGCCACGGCTCGGTGGGGCTGGCCGGGTGGTACTGCCGCCGCCGCCGGGCTCGCTGGCCCCCCTCTCCCGTCAGCACCGCCCCGCTGCCGCTTTCGCTCGCCCCGCGGCGCTTTCGCGAGCGGCGGCGCTTTCGCGAGCCGAAGCGGCGGCGCTTTCGCTCGCCGAGCGGCGCTTTCGCGGGCGCCGCTTTCGCTCGCCCCGCCGGCAGGGCTGCCGCCGCCGCTGCCAGGCTCGCCGGCCGCCCCCTCCCATCAGCACCGCCGCCGCGTTTCCTCGCCCTGGCCAGCACTGCAGGCCCCCGCACCGCCGGGCTCCCCCACGCTGCTGGCCCCGATTCTGCTGGGCTTCCCCCGCTGCCAGGCAGCCCCACCCGCCGGCCTTCCTGCTTCTGCCATGCTCCCCTGCACTGCTAGCCCCAGTTCTCCCGGGCTCCCCCGCCCTGCTGGCTCAGGCTCTGCCGCCCGCCCCCCGCACTGCTGGCCCCGCCTCTGCCAGGCTTTCCCACCTCAGCCGGGGCCGGCCGGGCTCCAGCTTGGCTTGGGGCTGCCGCGGGCTCTCACTTCCGTGTTGGCAGCTTTTAGAATTTTGTTAATAGATTAGCCGCCCCGGAATATTAGCCGCACTTCCGGGTTTCCACCAAAATTTTGGTCAAATTGGTGCGGCTTGTATTCGTGAAATTACTGTAATTTGCTTTATTTACACAAGACAAAAGATTTTATTGAGAGGAGGAGATGTTTTGGTTAAGCTCACATTAAACAAACACATTACCTATAACCTGAATAGCACTTCGTTTAATTTTTCTTCCATTGAAAACAGTATTAAAGTAAGAAAGGTCTCATGTGACAAAAATAATTTCTCCAGATTAGCCTTTTTTAATGCTGAAATATTTTGACAACATGCTCAAAATTTTTCTTATACTTCAGTGACAGGCTACAGCCTCCTAGTGAGGTAGCTGCCTCTGCTGTATATTTTTAACAAATTCAGAAGATTGCTAAATGGTGCCCATACCTTCAAGAAAAGCAGGTAAGACAATCAGCATGACTGCAAGACAGTTAATTTAACATGGACAAATTCTCAATTAAATCCTCTATCAGTTCATCAATTAAATACAAATGCTGGTATATAATTACAGCCAGGGATGATGATTTTATAGAAAGCAGACCTTATGGACCAAGTCTTATTTACTTATTTGATGAGGTCAAAATTTTCTTTAGAAAAAGATGTCTCTGAGGATATATTTAAACTTTTATAAGGCATTTGAATTTTTATAAGGTATATAACTGATCATCTGATCCAAAAATTAACACTATGCTTTATTAATAAAGCACATAATAAGAGAACTTAAAAGTGGCCCGCAAACTCCTAGAAATAGTCATGAAAGGTAAAACACCATGCAGCTCAAGTATTTATAATACGATCCCTCAGGGTTGGCCCTGAATTTTTGAATATATAACATCTTCATAAATGATTTTGAAATAAGGCTAATGCAATCTTAGAACAATTACAGCTGACAAAAACAGGCAGGATGATAAAGAGAAAAGATGGAAGAGTTATATAGAATAATCTGAAGTAATTCAGCCTATGAAACAATTAAGCCCACAAAATATTTTAACAAAATCACATTCACACTATACCCAGAGAAAGAAAAGTGCAAGTCGTGTCTACAGAGTGAAGGGTGTGTTGGCAAAGCAGTGACTTAAAATGAACCTAGAGTTGAAATGGACAAACAAATGATAAACAGAATTATCATTAGTCTTCATACTACAAAGACACAAGGAAGGTTTTCCTACTCCTTCAGGATATGAACCTGGGATAACTTCAGTGCATTTTTGATAGCATCAACATGGAAATTATGCTTCCAGTTCTGGTGCTCACAGTGGGAAAGTCTTGGCACAAAACTGAAGAGACAAACATGAACAAATTAAAGTCATATTGCCTATCTTTTCAAGAAGAGATCTAAAAGGATGCTGAGTCATCCCAGGAAAACCAGGAAGCAAGGGAATACAGGTCAAGTTGAGCACACTGAAATTGGAAACTCAACTAATTTTCAACTGCAAGAGTGGTGAAGCACCAAGACCTTCAAATCAAGACAGAGGACATCTTTGGAAGAAAGGCACAGACCTTTTACAGCCCTTGGTTCTATCAATTTATTATAGCTTAATGAACAACCTGTCAAAAGTAATAGGGAACCAGCTTGAAGTTCATTGTCATCTAGGACATCTCCCATTGAGCTAAGGACCACAAAAAAAACCTGTGACATTTATGAAGTTTTTAAACCTTTGAAGTAACACTTGAAATTGAAACAGAACAGCTCCCTTCAGCCCAACAAATTCTTTCCCCTGCCTTTTTATTTGCACTTATTTGCAATGAGCTTTAAGAAAAGACCACAGCATAAATGACACACAGACTCTGTGTATAACAAAAATAGATTAGGCCAGATCCTCTATTAGCATAAATCATTGAAATCACTTTTTTTTGGCTCAGTCTCACAGGAAAGGAGGAAATCCCAAAAAGAAGGGGTTTGACAGACATGATTTTCACATAACCTAAAAGAAGCATGAACATATTGCTCAAATAATTGCAAGACGAGTAAAAAAATATTTTGTGATGCTGTTCAAATGGCTTGGAAAGGCTTTCCAGGTTAGAAAGTGTGAAAGAAGCTACAAAAAGTTTTAAAATGTGCATAGGATGTATAAATTCAACCAAAAAATCCAGTTCATTTTACTGCTTCTCACTTCTATAAAGCTGAAATTACATCAGAAACATCCCACATCTGATGTTTAACTTGCACCTTAAAGAGTGCAGAAGCAAAAATCTCAGCATTCCATTTTGGTCTATTTAATTCTTACATAATTTGTTTATTCCAAGGAAGGATCTAAGGAGGATCACTGCAAAGAGCCAGTAAGGGTGAAAAACTAGTTTCTCCCTTTAGAAGATAACATTTCCTAGGAGAAATCAGCTGAAGCTTACATATCTTGTCACTAGAATTTGCTCCAACAGTATTAAGCCATTAGAAATGAGTCACTGGCAATTCCAGAGAGCACCATGTAGGCTTGGGGGGAAAAAAGAGCTACAAAAATTTAATCATGGCATTAAATCAGCTCTGTTGAGGATCAGCACAGCAGACCAGTGCACAGCCCTGCTGAGAAAGCCATCCATTACGAATGCAGGGCAGCACTTCCCAATCTTGTTTCCCCAAGTGAGTTTTGATAAATGACAGACAGCAGCACAGTCACCACACCAACACCCTCAGGTGAGTTCCAAAACCCTTCACAGATTTCTAGAAAATCAGCTTTTCTGAGCAGTCTCTAACCTGTTGCTCCCACCTCCTGGTTGCCATCTCCTCATGGCAAACTGGCAGTACATGGAGAAGCCTGGGAGCAAATTTGCCTGTGAATAGTGAGGAAAAAAGGTCTTGAGAATTTCAGTTTTCTCCCCAGTGTCTATCATGAGGCTCTTGTTTAACAACACTTATTTTCCTAAATTTCCATCAGTAGCTAGCATAATTTTTGAATTTATTCTTACCACCCTTAATGTTTTCTGCTGGTTTCAGCTGTAGCTGAGCACTGTCATTTATAATTTTGTACCTAAGTACCCAAGCAATGCTTTTGCATTCTTCTTTTGTTGTTTTTCTGTATTGATGTCCACCTTCTCCAGGTTCAAACCTTGGAGAAACCTTTCCTCAATTCATTCTCTAAGGGAAATTAAACATATAGCTACATAAAGAATGTTGAAACAACAGGTCATGCTTCAGCAGACAGACATGAATACACAGACAAAAATAGAAGCTTGCCTTCACTGTTTTGTTGGTTTTTTTTTTAAATAGCCTTTTCAAGTCACCTTTACAGGAGTTAGCTGCAGGAGCACAGAATTCAAATTAGGAAAAAGCACCATTGCCAGGCTCACTGAGAGCTGAGTCCATCTGCTTCAACATCCTCCATCTGACAGGGTTAACAGGAGATCTTTCAAAGTCAGACAAGCCCACTAAGGGCACCCACAGGACAGCACAGAGACACCAGCTTCCTCCATCCAGACACATGAAGGGTGCCTTCTTTCTTGAAGCATGTAGTTTTTTGTACTTTTTTTCTTCCTACAGTCTTTTTTACTTTAATCTCCTCTGATGCATCAGATTTTCTCATTATCTATTAACCTTTTTTTGATCCTATTAAGCTTCTGGCAGCAATGATATCAAGAGACAGTAAGGTTCAGAGGTTAATTGTGTCTTGTATTTAAAAAGTACTTCCTTTTTCCATTTTAACTGTGTTCATTTTTAAATAATGCTAAAATAGAAAGTGAAAAAAAAATCTATAGCACAGTTTAAAATTAAAATGAAAGGAGAGAGAGAGAGTTAAATTATGACACTCAAATAATTCTTTCCTGCAAGCCCTGAGGGAAAACTGATGTAACTGAGAACTTAATGTAAATTGCTACTGTTAAGGTTAGATTAGAAAGAAAATTTAAAAAATAAGTCATTTAATCAGCTCCTCAGCTGGTGTGAATCAGTTCAGTTCTTTGGGAGGTTTTGAGCCTGGACTGATTTATATCACCTGAAGATCATGCCCTTTGATCTTTAAATATCTAATAATTTTTATGGATCCCCTGCAGCCTTCTTTTTTCTAAATTATGGTGTACAGAACCAGACCTTATACTTCACCTGTGGCCTCACCTCCTGCTTCCTATGCCTCATCCTCTTGTTCATAAATCCCAGAATTAGATTTATCCCTCTTTTGCAGATCCTTATTTAGTTTGTGATCCATCCAAGATCATCACCCAGTGAGTAACTCAGCTGGGTTGTATTTTTAATGCTCCCTGCCTGCCTACAAACACACATCTCCCCCCATTTATTGAGCACCTGAATTTACTAAATTTCATCTCACTGATTTCAAATCACTTATGCAACTAATCAAGATAATTTTGAATTGCAATTGTCTCTCTCATTTTTCCTTCAGGAACTGCCTCCTACCAGCCACAGACTGTCTTTTTTAGCTCCAAACTCAGTTCTGCATCAAAATAATTTCATTCAAGCAATGTAACAAGTAGCACAACACTGGCATACTGCTGGCTATAGAGCCACCTTAGGACTTGCTATACCACAGCTCAAACCCAAAGATTTCAAGATTTACTTTCCTCTTTCATAATATACATATCACTGTGTTGTGTATAATAAACGTACTAAATAATGTTTTATTATTTAGCATGGTTGAATTGGATGATCTCAAATGTCTTTTACAATGAAATTAAAATTTACCCCACTTGAAACCACCACAGAACATCATGTTTACACAACTTTATTATTCTTCATATCTTTTCGTGTCTTATTATAAATGTCACAGAATCACAGAACAAGCTGAGTTGGAAGGGACCCTCAGGGATCATCAAGTGGCCCCACACAGCTCCATCCCTAAGAATCCCTAAGAATCACACCATGTGTCCAGGAGTATTGGCCAAACTCTTCTTGAGCCCTGTCAGGTTTGGTGCTGTGACCACTTCCCAGGGGAGCCTGTTCCACTGCCCAATCACCCTCTGAACAAAAAATCTTTTTCCTAATGCTCTACCTAAACCTCCCCTGACACAGCTTCACACCATTCCCTTGGCTCCTGTCACCACAGAGCAGAGATCAGTGCTTGCCCTTCTTCCTCTCCTCATGAGGAATTTGTAACTTCAGTGAGGTCTCCCCTCAGTCTCCTCCAGGCTGGGCAGACCAAGTGACCTCAGTGACTCCTCACAAGGCTTCCCCTCAAGGTGCTTCACCATCTCTGTTGCCCTCCTTTGGACACTGTGTAATATTTTAATGTCTTTCTTGTATTGTAGTGCCAAAAACTGCCCCCAGGACTCGAGGTGAATATGTCATGCTATGTGTCAGTGCTTGCTTATGCAGAAGCCTGGATTGATGTGAAGGATGCTTCCATATGGAGGAGGATTGTATTGCAGCTACACTCCTCTTTTCTGAAAAAAACAGTTTTACGCCTTCCATTTGCTTTTGACAGCTAATGAGTCAAAGGAGAATTGCTCAAAGCTGCTTGACTTATGCTAAAAAAAACCTTAAAAAGAACTGAGCATACACAGATCTCATCTCTGCCTAAACACCTTCCACTTGTTCGAGGAAAATGCAGAAAAGGTTGACACATTCACTAACAAAAGGTAGAGTCTATTTTCAGTGTCAGCCAGCAGCCAGAACTAATCTTGTGGACATACACTATGCAATGCAGGCAGCAATTATTTCTTTCAGAAGGATCCAAGGAATACAAGTGCTATCCTGCTTTTCGTCCTCTAAAAGATATTGGTTGTGTTCACCTTCTGGGATTTATTTTACCTCCCTCTATCTTCAACACCAACTTGGAGAAGGAAACACAACCTATAGGCTTCTCTGTCAAGAACATACAGCTGATGCACCATTTGATTCTCCACAGATGTAAACATTGCTATCTGTAAAATGTCACAGTGCTTGGCAGAAATTAATTACTGTGCAAAGAGCAGCAAATTTCTCCTGACTCTACAGAAGGTTGGACAATGATCCAGAGAGTAAAGCACTTCAAAGAAGCAGCTGGAGCATAACCTGTTTCTTTCATCAGAAACATCAGTGCCCTATTTGTAAGAATCGACCACTGATTAAGCTTTGACAAGTCAAAGGAGAAAACACACATAAAAAGCCATTTCCCATCAGGGCACACATTTAGGAATAATATTTGCAGCCAAAGCTGATTGCCTGTTGACAAAATTACAAAACACTTCTGGATTTTCCAAAATTAAGCCCATAATCTACGAAGTACAGAGATGCAGTGCTGTGATAGATGAGTAATGGCAGCAAAGGTGCTCAAAGGAACCTAAAACTGATCAAGGCTGGGTCCTGTATCTCAAAAAAGTTGACAGAAAATAACTCATGGCCTTTGAAGGGCCTTAATAAAAGGTCCTTTATTTGGAGGAGGAAAGAGGTGATTTTCCCTTTTTCCATAGCACCAGAACATGGTTGTAAATAAAGGAGGCATGGGAGTGGTGGGGCTTCCTGTGCAGCTGCAGAGGTGCCTCTGCCCTGTGATCAAAGTGTCTGAGTCCAGCTGGGATGCACTGGTATGGCTCCATGGACCTCCAGGTAGACAGTGCTGTGTGATAGATCAGCATTGCAACTTTCTTTCGTGACCATTTATATGGCTCAATGTACTTATTATTATTATTAAAGTTAGATGTCTCTACCTAAAAGTCACTCTTTTGCTAAATTGCTGTCCAGGCAAGTTCCTTCTCCATTTGTCCAGGAGAGGGGTTGCTACTGCTTGGTTGGCTGTTCTCACAGGAGCCAACACCACCCATTTTCTTTCACTTTCCTCATCATACTAATGCTGCTGAGTCTTTTTATGGGCATTTCCAAAGCTTTAGAAGCATTGCAGCACAACACAGTATCATCAAAGAAATAAAAAACACATGGTAGTACAAACTGAAGGACCTCCCTTAATCCAAAGAATAAATATTTTCTGAGGAAAGCATCAATGTTTATACAGAGAGAGTGCTTCAGTGACTGAGACACCACATAAATCAGCTTTGCAGCCCCTATGTCAGATGCAAATTGATGTTAAATATCTGGTGGCAAAGAGTGAGAAAGATGACAAGCTGCTTTATTCGGGAACTTGAGCTACAATAATTAGATGCCTGAGACACATTTTAAGAATGTAACTGGCTGTGTTCAGCTGGTATCTTGCTAATCACCCTTTCTTGTTGAATGCCCATAAGATGCATTTATTACTATTATTTTTACTGAGACATTTAAAGTTGGCTATTCATTTAGTTTTATAGTATTCTTTTGATGGCACAAGGTTGACAAACATCTTTAAAACATCTTTTCGTATCATAATGATAATTTTACCTCCAAAAGCTGACACAGAAAGAAAAAAAACCAACAAAAAAACACGGAAAAAAAAGAGTTCAGAAAGGCACCATAAAGACACTTCTCTACATAGGGACCCCCATAGACTCCAATTTGTACCAGTGTGAAGCATTTTCATTATTTGTTTTGGCCACCACAGTCACAGAGATTCCAAGAAGCCTTTAAAAAAATTTTTTGACAGCTCTGTGTTTACCAGGAGGCAATCAGGAATTATGAGCTTACCAGAAGAGATAAGCAGGCAAAAAGAACCATTATTACCCATCTACTGCAACACCTAGAACACCACAGGCATTTTTAAAACGTAAGGCAACGTTTCAGAGGGAGGAAAAAAAAAAGCAACATTAAATACCCACCTTCTTAACGATAATCTGCATTTCAGTTTGCCAAAAAAATGACTTGACTAGTCTCTTTCATATGATTAGGGCAATTATCAAAATAATGCCACTTACTTGTGGCATACTTGAGTTACTTCACCTGGTGATACACTTCAGATACTCATGTTTATTCAGAAGGAAAATCCTAGAGAGAAGTAAATGCAGGCTATCTTTTAAAGGGAGAAATACAGGAAGACTTTGAAAGATATTCAAGACCCAATTGTCTACATCGTCTGTAGAAACACAACCAGCCCGATTTCCGCAGCTGGAGCAGCAGCCGGTGATCAGTGCATTAACGCTGAACTCGGCATCTCTCTGCTGCCTTGTCCCTTTCCCCACCTGCTGGTCACGCCGGAAAGCAGCACAGCACCAACTGCAACAGGAAAATATCCAACTCAAGTCATTCTGTCCTCACACCCAGCTACTTCCACGGACCACTAATAAAATTCTTCTGCTATTTTTTTTACTGTAAAAATTGAGATTAGAATCTGTGATGAGACATCCAATTAAAAAAAAAAAAAAAAAGTGCAAAATATCTGATCATTGAAGCTTTTCAGAGAAGACTCCTTTCACTTGAAAGCATTCCCCATCTGCTTCGATTCCAAATACAAGAGAAGGAATATGGCTGCTGGGCTGAACTCTGTAATTATGTTCACAGAGCTGTCAGATCATAGCTAGCAGGTGATGTGTTCATTGTGGGGTTTAAAGTCGCAGAAATAATCTTCCAAAACAAACATTAAATAAGAAGAAAACAAAACAAAAAAGCCAAGCAAATAAACAAACAAAAACAAAAAACAAACCTAAATTATTATACTATTATACTATGCTATTATACTATTCCACAGCACAACAGAGATAAGAATAGCAATGTCTCTGTACCAGATAGATTTTCTCACAATGCACCAAGGGCCAGTGAAGATACACCATGCTGGTGGAAAGTAAAAGCACTGCTCCTAGGAAGGCTACACAGTCAAAGGAAATAAAAAAGCATGACATACTGACAAAGGACAGACATCTTGAAAAATCTCTGCTCTCTCAGTATTTTGTACCTGAGAAAAAGGCAAGCAATTTTCTCTTCCTCTCCCACCTGCATTTTTTTCCACCGGATTAAAAACTTCTAATACAAAACAAAGAAGCAAAGCAAACCAAAAAGCCTCTAATTTCACAACAGTTTTATCCCTGTGTACACCCCACTCCTAATACAATTTAACAATGAGGGCACTTCCCTTATTGCTTATTCAGGACAGGCTTTCCAAGAGAAGACTGTTTGGATTTTGTGTGCAGTGTCTGGCCAGCTGTCAGACAAGAAGACTGACTGGCAGCTCAAAGAAGGGTGTTCTCACAGCATGACAGGTGCATCCAGCTTCAGCAGCCAAGTGCTGCTCCCTGGGCATCCATCCACAGCCCCCCATACCTGAGAAAGGCTGGATACACAGCTCTGAGCCAAGCACGGGAGGGCTCACACAGAAATTAATGCAGGTGATTAATGCACTGATCTCTGAACAAAAATTTGCTGTGATGCTTCTGCCACAAAAGCAACTGAAGCTACACTCACCTATTTTAAAGCTGCTAAAACCTGTTACAATAAAATTGCAGAGGGAAGAGGAGAGCTGTGCTGCAATTGCTAAGCAGTTTTCATCTAGCAGTATTGTAACTGCACCCAGTTAGAGCTGGCCTGCAGCAGAGCCGAAGAGATGGTAAATGCACACTAACACACACTCAGGTTTGAATGACAGTGCTCACTGAAACCTGCTCCCAGCACACAAAGCCCACCACAAAACCAGTGCCATGTGAACACAGCACTGCTGCACCAGGCTCCCACAAGAGAAATGTGCCAACGCCTCAGAACCATTCTAAGATGCTACTCACAGTTCCAGCACAACACAACAGCAGAAAATCTTGATTGTGAAAACTATTCCTTGCGGTAATGTGTCAGCATTGCATTCTGTGTGAATTCCCAATTAACCACAATTTCTGTATGAAAATACACTTTCAGTGATATAAACAGAAGTAATCAGCAATAGCAAAACATATTGCCTAACATCAGTTGATGCCAAATGTTTAGACATTTTAGTGGATACCTGCCTCATTGTTTGTTTTAGCTGTCGCTTGGTAGGATTGTTACAGATTTTATATTTCATCTCTGTTCAGTCTCAAATATCTACCATTACTATGTCCTAAGGAAGGCTATTGATTGCTCACTCTTGTCTATTTTATACAAATAAAGCTAGATTCCACCTCATAAAAACATGGTAACATCTCAAAAGATTAAGAGTTGAGGGGGATGTAATTACCAAGCTTGAGAGTTGAGCATGTGCAAACCTCAAAACATTCCAAGTACAGCCTATTCAATCTAGCATTTAAAACTTTAAATCTGAACAAACAAGCTCCAAAACCTGTAAGAAGCAGCCCGACTTTATTACAAAGCGTAGCTAGAAACCTGTATTTACTGTCAGCAAGCTGTAAGACTTCCTCCAGAAATTGCTCTACATCTCGGCTAATAATTGAAGTACTGACAGTAATATTGTAAACAGACAATCCAAATAACACACACAGAGAAAATCTTCTGGTTTGAGATGTGTTAAAAATTCAGCTGCTCTGAGGCTATACAGATATATTCCACAAGTAACAATATAGTCTTGGAATTTGCTGTCAGTTTAGGGATGAGCAAATAAACATTGTCCTTTACTGTTTAAGATATTTCAGATATTTAAGATGTATATATTTAAGATATTTACAGATATTTCTTCGTTATTTAATTCAGAATATTTCTTCAGCCTTAATGAAACTGTAGCTAATGTACAGATGGAAAGACAAAATCTCTAAATCCCAGAATTTTTGATTGCTATCTGACATATAACTTCTCTTTATACTCTCACTAGGATGATATCTATAGAACAAGTATTTAGTCTCTATAAAATAGGCTTCAAGTAAAGCTGAATTAACTAATGGGTAGTGATTAAAACTTTTTTCCTTAGTGAAAAAACTGTACAATGACAAAGAAACAAGTGAAAAAGTGACAGTGAAAAAGAGTATAATGACAGCACCATGTGAACAATTGAAACTTTATACTTGAAGTCCTTGTGGATCAAGACTTTTTTTCATTAAGCTGAGCTGATTCTTACTCCACAGTGTTTCATCCCTCGTCAAAACTGGATTAATGCCATTTTACGGCTGTGGATCACAGAGGAAGCAACAAGATAGAGAATTTACATGAAACAGAGACACTTTATGCCTTCAGCAGTTACTTTCACATACAAATGTGGAATTATATAAGGTTGGCATTTGGATGCAAAAATGTTCTCTTATCACTTCTGCAAACAACAGGGAAGTTTCTGTAATTCCAAATTTGCTGGCTGGCTGGCTGCAGGGATGCCACACGTGGAGGGGAGCAGCCCTCACACATCTGTGACAGAGCTGAATGTGGGTGAGTTCAGAAATAAAGTCTGTACAGAGGAGGCAGAGTGCTACAGCAGCAGCAGCTATTCTAGTTAACATAGCATTGCACAAACACTAAAAAAATAGTTTTAAAACTAATTCACTAGTCTTATCATGTGTATATTTGCAACTTCAATGAGTCAAGCACATATTTCATTCCTCTTTTAGTGTAAAGAAGGAAAAAAACCCTCAAAACCAACCTTCTTGCAGCTTCTTAACCCTGACTTCCTCCAAGCCCACCTAAAAGGCTCCACAGGCAGACTCAGGAAATCACCATTTTCAAGAAAACACATCCTGTCCAAAGGTGAATTATCAAGATAGACACCAATGGCTGGAAAATAACTGGAAGTCTGGTTTTCCCTCTTTCCACCATTTGGAAATAATCTCCATCTGGAGATAGCATTGGAACACTAATCTTAAAGAAATTAGGATTTTAGTTAAAAGTTAAAAGAAACTGGGCTTGAGATAATTACCTGAAACTTAAATAATTGATTGCTGGTCAATTTATGTTTGCTTAGCTGTGTTTGCAATGGGAAAGGCTGAAAGAACTTTTAGGTCCAAAGAACACAAACAATTGCAATCAGAAACTCGTTCTTTGCAAAACTGGAGCTGCCCCAAAAGCCATTTGTATTGTCATTAATAGAAAAGGTCAGGGTGAGGAAGACTCGCCTTACTTCCTCCTTTTAAGACCCCTCCCCACAAAAATGACCCCAGACTTAATTCACTAAGCCAACCACGCTGCTTAATAGCTGTTCAAGCTAATTACCATAGGAAGCAGGGGATGGGAGGGGCTGGTATTATGAATATGTATTTGTTTGAACCTTTTGTCAATAAATAGACTCTGTGACCACTTGTGATTTTGCAGTGTGTATTAGGGGGCTACCCCACGCTGCTGCCCAGCGCTGAATAAACATACCCTTTCTAACTTTAAATTGTTAGAGAGTCTTTTGTCCATCACAGTTGAGTGTTGGTATTAGACCAATACTCAAATTTTGGTAAATCAGCATGAACTTAATTTTGCAGAGGCCTCCTCCTCAACAAACATACCAGTATGTTTACCACAATAAATAAGCATCTCGAGAAATTCATCTTACTCTGCACTTAGCCAAACAAAGGCTAACTCAGGCAACATCATCCTTTGATTACGTTCAAGTTCATGCAATTTCCTCTCTTTTCTCAGTTCTTGCCATCTCAATAAGCAAAATGTTTTTCTGATCCTTACAACAGTAACTACTCTATCAACTGCGTTCCCTTTCTGTGCTGTCCTGCCTCATGGGAGTTGCAGTTTCCCTGGTTTATTCTATTCTTTCCCTTAGTCCAATAACCTTCACTGAACAACATCCAACATTCCCCTCAGTATGTAATTCACCTCAGGGTATTTTTCCTTCTCTGAAATCTGCAAATTCTGTACAGTCTGTAACACAGCACTGATTAGAGCTGAACTCAGGATTTCATATCCGACACAACACTGCAAACCAGAGCTATGGGAAAGGCTCAGAGCCCACAACAGCTCCTGGCAGTGGCAGGCCAGGTACCTGTACTACTTAGCATATAGGATAACCTGGTGCACAATCCATGAGCAAGATGCAGCTGCAATTATCAGGGTCATTGTGATCTAGCAAGTGCTGATTCTCTCAAGATCAGCAAACAAATGCATAGGAAGAAAGGAGAATATGCAACACTTCAGTCAGTTCTTTGGTCCTATCCCGCCAATAAATTTAGAGCCTGTTTAATCTTCATGCAATGGACTGCACCCTGCTGCTTGAAGTTAGGGTGCGTGGGACCATTTTGAAAAGTGTTTCCAGTGCCATCTTTCATTCTTCTTGTTTTGTATTCCATTATTTCCTTCCTTTCTTCTTCAGATTCCCTGAGTTCTTATGGACTTCTTACATGGCTTATTCACTCTTACCCCTAGATCTCACCTGCACTCACTTTCTATGTCATTGCACTCACCTCCACATTTCTTCCCTTGTAATTTTTTTCTGTAATTTTAATCTTTCCCTTTCTTCAGTAAGTTTTGTAATCAAAGTCCTGTCTCAGTAGATCAGAGCAGAGTTTCTACGCCATCAAGGTACAAACTGAGCCAGAACATAAGTCCTTGTCACAAAGCTTGTACAGCACATAGTAATTTCACGATTATAAGCCGCACTGAGTATAAACTCACTTCCGGGTGCCAGTAACTTTTCGTTCTTTGTCCATATATAAGCCGCACCTGATTATAAGCCACACGTTACAATACAGAGTGTGATAAAAGGTATCTGTTCTGTCACCATCTGTTGAGGGTGGGGGCAGTGATCCTTATCTCAATGGCAGATATTCTGCTAATGGGCCATCCATTGAAACCAGGCAGGGCATTGTTCTTTATCTTTTCACAACCCATCCTTCCTCCAGAGAGTCATTTTCTGCTAATGGCCACTGAGTCCCACTGTGGGACTGATAAAATTACTGCATCCCATTGGGAGTTGCTCCAGCCAGGGGGAAGAGCCCAACATTTCTTACCAAGATAAAAACAGAGGTTTTGGGACACTAAGGTAGCCCTTTCTCCACTGGACTCCAGAGGAAAACTGGATTTCTCCACATCACCACTGGACCTCCGGAGGGAAACTGCACCTTGTACAGGAGCACTGCTCCAGCTGAGCCACATCTGTCACTGCAGGAGGATGCAGCCACCATGGAATGGGACTGCTACCAACACCCTGCCTGACGGGGTGTCAGGTTGTACTCTGACTTTGTCAGGGTTTGGAGTTTGTTTCTTTGTAGTACTGTATCTCTATTTTAATTTCCCTAGAAAAGAACTGTTATTCCTAATTCCCATATCTTTGCCTGAAAGCCCCTTGATTTCAAAATTATAATAATTTGGAGGGAGGGGTTTACATTCTCTATTTCAAAGAGAAGTTCCTGCCTTTCTCAGCAGACACCTGTCCTCCAAACTAAAACAGCAACTTTTTGTTCTTTGTTTGTATATAAGCTGCACCTGATTATAAGCTGCACTTTGGGTTCAGACCAAAATTTTAGTCAAAATAGTGCAGCTAATAATCATGAAATTACTGTACTTAACAGATATGAACTATGACACCAGTTATGACTCTCACTGAGTAATAACTAGGCTCACCAGTAAGTTGATAAAACCATTGAATTGATTAGATTGGGAAAGATCTTTAAGGTCATTGAGTCCAACCATTTACCCATCACTGTCAAGTTCACCACCCTGTCCCTAAATGCCATACCTACGTGTCTTTTAAACACCTCCAAGCATGGTGGGGTGATTCCACCCTTTCCCTGGGCAGCCTGTTGCAATGCTTGACAAGTCTTTTGGTGAAGATGTTTTTCCTAATATCCAATCCAAACATCCCCTGGTGCAACTTGAAGTCATTTTCTCTTAACCTGTCACTTGTTCCTCGGGAAACTGATCCCCACCTGGCTACAATCTCTTTTCAGGCTGTAGAGTAGTAAGAGCCCTCTGAGCTTCCTTTTCACCAGGCTAAAAAGCCCCAATTCTCCCCAAAGTAGCCCTTCACAGGACATGTTCACTAGACCCTTCATCAGCTTCATTATTCTTAGGATGTGTGTTTAAAAGTTACACCTTTTCAAGAAAATAAGTCATAACTTGCTCAAGGTGCTAAATGTTCCTTTGTTATCATACACAGAAACCCCATCATCCCAATATTATTAAACACACTTTCTACTTTTACTCCTTACTTTGAAAATAAGAAAAAGGCCAAGTTGGATGAGGCTTTGAGGAATCTGATCCAGTGAAAGATGTGCTTCCCATGCCAGGGGAGCTGCAACTAGGTTACCTCCAATGCAACTCGTTCTATGAATCTATGACAGCATGGCCTACAAACCCTAAAAACCTACACCTACATCTGAAGGCTTCCACAGTAATTTTCCAGAAAGTTGCTCCTGCAAACCAATTACTTTGAATCAATTAAAAAAGCAAAGAAAGGACTAGGAAGGGTATTATATAGCATAACTGCACAGCAACATGGAAAGGAAGCTATCAAGCCAGGAAAGAGTGAAATCTCCCTAATTTCTTACTCCCAAGAGCCACTATAAGAAACCATAAATCCTCCTGCCAAGGAATACATTCAGTGCAGTTAGCAAGATGAGTAGCTGTAGTGTGAGTTGCAGGCTGAGCTGTGGGTGGTGGGAGCCTCAGGCACGAGGCCAAGAAATGGCACCCTTTGCACAGGAAAGGGCCTGGGGACCTGTGGCACCATCAGCCACTTGGGATGAGAAAGGAGCTGAGGACACTCAGACTTTGTGTGCTGGGCCTGCGAGGGTTTGAAAGCCCAAGAGCTCCTTTCT
The DNA here is from genome assembly GCF_009819885.2 of Catharus ustulatus. Classification (NCBI taxonomy): domain Eukaryota; kingdom Metazoa; phylum Chordata; class Aves; order Passeriformes; family Turdidae; genus Catharus; species Catharus ustulatus. The sequence goes on along the minus strand of NC_046225.1, from coordinate 66,227,081 downwards.
ACAAGGTCCCCCATCAGAAGCAGCAGGTTGAGCTGTTATTTTGTTGTTGCACCAAGTTTAAATCATTTTAAGGATTGAGACATCTGAGACTGAGCTATGGGAATTCTGGGGCCAGGGAGTAAAGGGACCTTGTCTGACTGTGCAAGTGTGGGGGTGTAGGGAGTCAAGCAGGGCAACCGTGGGCTCACTGCAGCTGCCTGCTTTGAAGGGGCTTCAGGTGTGGCTGCCAGAGCGGCACATGGATGGTTGGACAGAGAAGTTTCCTTAACACTCCTTGGAAATGTGGAACAAAACTTTCAGGCTAATTTTCAGGGTTTGAAAATGCTGCACCATGTACTTTTGAACTGATTAAGGATCACGAGGAGTTGGCCAGGAAATTAAGTTCTTAAGCTTTTCTACTTGTACAAATGCATGCTAGACAAGCCATGACAAATACAAAAATATATACGTACTTTATCTATTCTCTGTTAATAAAAAAATAAAGAATTAGAAATACAGGAGAACTTGTAAACCAACTGCAAAATAAGATGCACAGAAATGAGGAAAACCCCTCCATACTGTACAGATGTTCACACACTAGGCAGTCCCAAAGTCAATCACAGATTCTGTCATGTACATAGGCCTAGACATAAGTTGCAACATTTTATTACTGTATATGTTTTTTCTTTTTTATTATCTGAGACTGCCTTAGTTCCTCAGTCCCATGGGCATATGGACAAGCTTCAGAAGGTAAAGAACAACCATCAGGATGATGAATGAAAAACCAACAGAGGCGTGTTTTAAATGCTTCAGCTGAAAGGCGCCGTTTCACTTCAGGTTTAGTTTTACTTGGTGGTTTCTCTTTTCTCCAGTCACGAATATGAACTCTTCCATTTAGAACTAAGATTTAAAAACAAACAAAAATGCACCTGTTAGTAGACAGCCATGGCAATTATACTGGAAAAAACTGCAGTGGCATTCTGTCAATAAAAAACTTTGTACAAATGCATCACTCAGGCAATACCAGATGAGCCATTTGTACAGAAACAGAAAGAAGTACACAACAAACCAGACAATGCAGACACAGTACAAAGAAGACTTGACTGGTTTCCTTGAGAGATGTTTTACTGGGATGCTGATAAGTCTGAGGCACCTTTGCATCATCATTGTAGAAGTTAGTTAGCTCATATCAAATATAGCAGCTGGGATCATTTAGACTAGGATCATCTGAACTTAGATTGCAAGTTTTAACAAAAGAAGTTTCAACTTCAAGAACTGTAATTCTTCCCATGTTTGTAACTTTATGATTCCATATTTAAAATGTGATTACCAGCAAGTGTCTTCTACTACTTTCACAGTTCACTGACCCAAAAACGCATTGTGCCAAGGAGATGACAAGCCTAATCTTTCATGGGAACCAACACTGAATTATCACTGGTTAATAAGGATTCAGCACTTTGAGCTTTTTTAATTCATTTGCTGTGTTAGGATCATAAACTGCGCATGCACACACTTGTGAATCTCTGTCAACTCCTTAAACAAGTAAACAAAATAGATGAAAGGAAGTTAGCCAGAGGGGAAGAAAAAAACAGATGACAAAAAACAGTGAAAATGAAGAGGGAAGAATCTGCCACTTTCAAGTTGCCATGCTCTATTTTCATATTCTGTTTCAATCACACCTTCTGTATCAGACACTTGTAGCTTGGGAGAGTTAACCAATACCATTCTGCATTTGATAATTGCTATTCAGAAAGTACCAAGTCCAGTGAAAGCTGAGTATCACACAATCTGCACTGGATGAATTAATGTCTCCAGGTTATTTTGTGATACAGACAGATCTGAACTCGTATTAAGCCAATCAAGAAGCAATTTCAGCTGAGCTTTAAAATCCCTTGCAAAAGACAAAGAAAAATTAGCAGCTATTTATGATCAAGCATATTTTTTCCCTAGAAAAATCAGCCTTGTACTGGACAAGATACCTGATATAAAGAAACCACCACCGATCAGTTATTCTAAGAACCACTTTTTGTTTGGTGTGTGTGTGTGTGTACATCCATCCATTTCCATGTTTTAAAAGAAAAACAGTTCAGTAAAGATGACAAAAGAGCTGTAGCCATGTTCTTCTCTGTCCTCCTGCACAGGAGCAATGTCTGTGGAGACCACCAGAAGTTTTTTGTTATGGTGACACCCTACTATGGGAAGAATCACATGGTGTCTCCCCAAGCCCTGGAGAGTACCCCTGTGACACAGATTACTGAGAGAGACTTGATTAAGTCAGACCTTTCTTTATAGGTAATGTGAACACGGTGTCCAAGCCAATTTAAAATGTTCATCCCATTTACAATGTAAAACATTGCAAACCCTATTTCACTTATTCCTAATGATAGGGAGACAAATTCAGACACATAACAAACTCCATGCAACCAACTCTCTTTAACGGATGGTAATTCAGGAGGCCAAGTGTACAGAAATCTTTAGTGGATGGGGAATTTGCTTAAGATGACCACTGGCAACAAACTGGTTACATATTCAGGATTACTTGCCATGGATTAATTGATCAGTATTTTACAGGAAGCATAGAACTGTTAGGACATAAACACTTTGAAATTTGAAGTAGCTTTAATACTGATAAAATCTTGAAGATCTTGTATTACTGCAAAGCTACATTTTCATTTTGCAAAACTTCATACTGACAAAAAAAGCCCCAAACCAATTACACAAAGCACACTGTCACCACACATTACAACAGGGAAAAAAACCCAAATGCCATCAACAAACCCAGCCAGCCATGGAGCCCTGCTACTGAGTTCCTTCTGCCATGCTACCACATGCTACACAAACACATCAAGCCTCACAATTATAGGTTCTTAAGGAGGCTAATTTTGTTTTATGACAGGATTTACACTTTGGGGCTTGGTACAGTCACACTAAACCTCAATTAAATGCTTTAGTAAAGTTGGTCTGTATTTGACAGCCTCAAAACCAGGAAGAAACAAAAATAAAAGGTCAAAGAATAGCATCAAATTAACCACTTAAACTAAAGCTTTGTCTTTTCAGATACAGTCAGTGCAGAACATTTTGCAGATAGACACCTTACCAATCTCATTCGTAAGAGCTTTACTAACAACATCTTGGAGCAATGGGCACGTACTGAATGTTCAGCTTTCCACAAAGATACAAAAAGCAGCTAAAAAAACCCCCATAATTTTTCAGTTAAGTATAACTGAAGAGAAGATAAAATAATTTATTAAGGAAAAAAAAAATCAAAACTCAAAACTCCCTTACCTTCAAATACTTGATGATTGTTCTTGAGTAGTGTCTGCAGGCCTCCATATTCACTTTTCAGCTTTTTTAAAGTCTCTTTATTCAAGTGTTCTGCCACTTCTCTCAAGGAAAGGCTTTCTGCAAGAAAAAATGGTAAAATTATTAAATATAATTTTATATATAAAACCTTAACACAATTCAACTTCTATATGAGGTAATGATATGAGCAGAATGTCAGAATTACCTACCAGTACTGCAGCAATCTTTTTCTCACAATATGATATATGGTACATATTTTACATGTATATTGTCTGTAAAACAGCAGCTTTCATTTTACAGGACTCAGGTCAGAATTTTCACAGTAAGATACTCTTTTTATTTGCTCTGTTTTTATTACAGCAGCATATAACCTCATTGCAATAAGCACTATTTATAAGCATGCACTATTGTCAGTAACAATATGACAAACTACAGTGAGTAAATAATAAAAACAGATGGAAGAAAATGTAAACATGGTAGCAGTGAAAACTGACTGCTTATACAATTAACAGTAGCTTAACATTTTTTTTGTTCCTAAAACTAAACTAAAAACTCCTAATCATGTTGTAACCTATTGACCCTTCGAAGCACTTATTACAAACTCTTACAGAATTACAGCTAATTATTATCTTAATATTCTAAACCATAATATTTATAGTAATAGTTGGGTTTGATTTAATAAAAATGGATTCTGTAATAGTATTTAAGTGTAAACCAGGGAAAAAACTCACAGCAATTTCAAAATATTCTTCTATGTGCAATAAAACATAATGAAAAAAAAAGCACCTTTGATTACGACTGTATTGTTCTCAGTGTTTCCTAAAAATCTATTCACAAACATGTAAATTTGAGGGAAAAGACATGTTCTACCAGCTAAAGATAGTGTAAAGGAAAGATAACCTCACCTCCTTGATTCCAGGTATTCATATTTCCACCCTGCTCATCAGAACATGATTTTTGGGGGGCTGCATTTAACAGCAAGTTCGTCACATTGAGAACCACTTCATCTACAAAATCCCGAGGGAGGGAAGCACAATTTCTGATTTGTTCTACTTTTTCTCTGGGTTGAAATCCAGGCATCCAAACTGTACCAGCTGTCTCAGCCTCGTCTTCAGGAGGTTCTGAGCCTGCTTCTTTGCACAGATCACCACAGGGATCCTTATGGTTAAATTCAACCCTTCTGTCACACGTGGCCACAGCACAGGTCCGACGACTGTTAATAAACTGTGTTATCTGTCTGTCAATCAGAGCACGTTCTGCAGCTGGGTAGGTCCTGCTTTTCCCAACAAAGCTGACCTATTTTAGTACAAACAGGTAAATCAGTGTCAGTCCTGTACTTACACCCAGCCCCACAGCCTCCCCAGGTTTATGCAGGCTTCTCAATGCCTACAATTAAATCCAATATTAATTCAATGCTCAGCAACACCTGAGGGGTTTTTAATTCCAATCTTTGAATATTGGTGCCCCAGAAGAAATCTAGTAAACAAATCATAATCCTAAAAACAAATAGCATAATCGCATGCGATACAATTGCACAGCAAAAATATTGTTCCTAACCCTCAGATTATTTAAAGCTGGACTCCTCTTCCTACTCTTAAGAACATTTCATTTTGAATTTCACGAGACAAGAAAAACAGTAAAATTAAGTACAAAAAAGTAAGACAGGCAGCTAGAAAAATTAGGGCAAAAAATAAGGCTTAAGTTTTCCATCATATAGAGTGACACAAGAGAAAATAATGAAACATTTCATTAGGAATGTACCTATGACATTAAGAGCAGAATTCCCAAGAAAACAATGAGTATTTTTAATCTCTTTTCAGAGCATACTGTATCAGATTAAAAAATAAAGACAGAAGCCCTACAGAGGCCAAAATTACCCTTTTTGTTGATGGAATTCTAAGGCAATCTTCTTCCACGTGAAAGCCACATACAGATCCCACTTGGGCAACAAAATCAAGATATTCTCTATATTGAGTTTTCTTGCTTTGTCTTCGGCTGTATTTTCCATGGAAATCAAAGAAGCAGCATGGCAGCACAAAGTAGCAACATGAATAGGAAGACCTACAAGAAGGATAACAAACTGCTGAACAGTAAGTTGTTTCAAAACACAAAATTTTAACAATCTATCACATAAAAGCAACAATGGAATTTTAAATTAAGCAAAAGAGCTTCATGCAATCATATTTATAACTTGCTCTTTCAGCTGAACTATTATTTTAGTCTAAAATACAATTTCACAAAGTATTTGATGTAGCAACCTACTTTGCCAACTTACTTTGCAGAAGTAGAACTCTAAATTTGTGCTGCTGGTTGTAAAGAGCACAACAGCTCAAGGCAAGGCAGAACCATAAGCTTGTATTTACCAGAAAAAAAACCAAAAAAACCCACAACAAAAAACAAATAACAGCTTTACATACAAAGAATAAAAAATAGTTTTGGTTTTTGAATTTCAAAGCAAAATGCTGCACTGAACTCTATGAGAAAGTAAATACTGTATCTGAGCTTCTCCACAGAAAGAGAAACACTTTGTAAAAATAATCAACTTGCATAAAAAGTAGCCTTACAGTCTTACAAGAACAACAGATGTGGAACCTAAGCTGACAGTTTTTACCAAGCCCACATAGGTAATTATGGAGGGGTTGTTTGTTTTTTTTCCTGCCTGTTTCTTTTTTAATTCCTTCCATCCCACTCCCCTTCCTCTGCAAAATTACCTAGCTGCAATTACAGGTATCCATGGCGTCAACTCATCGGAATGGTTTCCTATCAGCCAGTCAGTATCTGGAAAGAGATGACTGTCACCTGGAATGATAGTAGCTTCCTAAAAAGCAGAACAACACAGTAAGTGAATCCTATTGCAAGTTTCTTTAGAGCATTTTATTTAAAGCACTAAGCAATAATATAAAGTAATACCAGCTGACAAATACACTGTGAATGAGCACCACAGACACCAACATTTTTCTCAGTTAGCAAATTTTTATAGCTACAAGAGAAGTAATTAAGCAACAAATACGCACACAACATGGGTTGGAAAAAAGTGGAATAACTACTCTGATTAAAATACATTTAAATATATAAACAAATATCATACACTAAATTATGATTTCTTGCCAATCTCCTCCTGTAAGCCTGAACTCAGTTTTTCACAAAGGCATTTAATTTGCTGTCTTGCAGCCCGTAGGACTCACACAGCAATTAATCAGAACACAGCTTCATTGTTATTTTCTCCACCTTCACATGCTGCCCAAAATCCAATCCCAGTATACAGAACACCCCTCTGCACATACTATCAATCACATATAATAAAACAATAACAAAAAAAGAAAGCCCAAGTAAAACCAACAGGACAAATTCTTCATAAAGGCTAAATTCAAACGTTCTACATTGCCTATGTTTGTGTCTCACAAATACATTTTTTCACTTTGAACTAAGTTCAGCAGAGAAAGTACTGAAAGATGTTGACACTACGGTAGTAGACACTCTTCCCTGAAAATGTATATGAACATTAAAATAATTATTGGACAAATTTGAAAATTTTTTAGATTTGAATTTCCACAGACCTTTAGGAAAAGTTCTGAAAATTATGCCCATAATCTCTTTTCATATAGAAAATATATTTTTTAAATTCAAATGTACAAGCAAAGCAGTATTTGTATAGGAATTAAAGAATAAAATAAAACAAAACCACTCATTAGGGAATTTCAGACTATCCTGGTTACTTTCCCAATCCCTCTTAAGGATCAATATCGTGATTGTTCACTTTAAATTGTTCACTTTAAATACTACAGCTCATTTTTAGATATGTATAAGCATTTCTAGATAATGAATGTAACAAGGGGTTTTTTTGGCAGATTACTGGATGTTAAATTACCAAGCCTTTAAGTGTTTTCTTAAGGTTGATTAAACACGTTACTCATACATTACATTACAGTTTTGATCATTCAATTTAGGCATAGCATGAATTATCAGTGCCCATTTTGACAGTCACCCCTAATCAAATTTGCCTTCACTGTGTCTGACAGCAGTTTGGATACACAGAGTACCACCTGTTACATCCATTTACGTCATTAGTATTGTACTGAACCACACAGGTGGCAACATCCACTCTGCAACTCATGCTGTAAGTAAAGATCAAAACAAAATTAGCTCCAGGGGTAACAACAGGCTGTGAGCAGGTGCTTTTTCCTTCTGTGGCTCCTATGGCTACAGGAGCCTTGCAAAATCATTTCACCCTTCCTGTTCACTGTCTAACTCCTACCAGCATACATCATCACTTTGTTTGGCATATATTTTTATTGTTTCTTTCTAAGCAGAAAAAGGAAGGTGCAACACAAAGATAAAGACACAATGCTGTTCAGCATGATCAAATGTGACTTAATACAGTACAAGGAAACGATGGAGCACCACAGCTTGATGTTTTGGGGTGTCTGTTGAAGCTTTTCAGTAAGATCTGTTTGCAGACTGCAGCAAAAGAATATGGCAGTTTTGGCAACCTGTACCCAAAATGGTAGGGTGGCAAAGAGAAGGGCACACAACACTGAAATCTGTGACCTCCTGTGGATGATACAATTCCTCCAAAGCCATCTTCCCCTGGCCCCTGGAACTTACTATAATAGATAAGGTATCCTAGATACCAAGGCTGAGCCAAATTCCTTAAGAATTTGGTCACTCTCTAACACCTTGGAAGATAATTGGTTAGAAATTAGTTTGTGTAATTGATCAGTTCACTTTTAGAACTCTTGATTTAGACTGGATGCTGTTCTTTGAATAAAATTTTTATTGGCTGGATCCCCTTTGTCTCTGGGGATGCTGCTTGACCACCCTTTGCAAGAAATAAAAATTCTTGTGGAAAGCATCAAGCAAGGTCTCTGGTCTTTCTCTGCTGGCTAATGTAAGTTCCTGAGAGATGGTTGATCGATATTAGCACTCCCAGGTCCTGGTAAAACAACTACCAGAGACAAAAAGAAAATTTACAACCTCCCATCTGTTAAAACTGATGTTCTTTCCTAATTTAATGCGTTAGCATCCAAAGATATGTTGAATTAACTTTAAACAGCACTTCTAGAGAATAATCACAGGTGGAAAATTATTTTACTATATTGGGAGCTGACAATTTTTGACAGAACATAGTAAGACATTTTACACCTGCAGAACAAGAAACCAGGAACACCACCTCCAAAGGGCAACTACTCATTGGCACACCATGCTTTAATGAGTACCAGATTAAGAATGCCTGGAAGCAAAGTGAATGTTCCTGTGCTCAAATTGTTCATAAAAATGCTAACATGAAACCTGAAATATAATCCCTGTTGCAGACTCATTTTCCTGTTCATTTTTGAAGGCTATTATTGCAATTATTTAGGTTGGTTCCATTGAGGTTCAACAACAATTTTGCCCCCAAAATAGAACATAGCACTAGAAGGTCAGAATAACTTTCAAGAAAATATCCAAAATTATGAGTGGCTTTATTATCTTTTATGAGAGAGTGGTGCAAACAAAGCTGCTTAATACTGATCCTCCAGTAAAAAGAAAGCTTGTTTCATGGGGGGCGTATCTGTACAGGCAGTGACAATATGCCAGTGGTTCTTGAGAAATAAGCAAGTTGCAAATAAGCAAGGGTACAATACAATATCTTTGTCGTAATTCCCTTTACAGCTTACTTTAACCCCAAGGGATATGGGTAGCATCATACCAAACCCATGGGTCCCTTCAGACAACTGTCAGTACCCAGTACCCTTACACTTGCATAATACAACCTGAAACAATGAACAAATGAGTAAATGGACATATCAGTAAGACTGACATACATTTCCATAATACCTCTAAATGTGTCTCTGGTCCATACATGTCCCATATTTTTCTTTTCCTCACATCAATTCCTCTGCCTGAATGCTGAAATATTTGAACAGCAGAAAGATTCAAATTAAGTACTACTTTTAGCAGAAATTTCAAATAGATTCAGTAAATGTCCATATTAACTTGGATTATTTCATTCATGCTAAAAAACATAACAAAATCCAGCTTTGCCCTTTCAGGCAGAATCTGAATATTTTATTCCCTTTCTTCCCATTGAAATATGAAGGGAATTACTAGGAAACCTTAAAAATATATCTGGTTCAAAATTTTACCTGGGCACACCTGAGACTGCTCTTGAAAATCTGTATGTCTACAAAAGTAAAAGCAGAAGTGTTGATTTTTGGTTTGTTTGTTTTTAATATATCAAAACCTTTCACAAGGCGAGTACTATTGCAGCGCCCACAGGGCTCAAAGAAGAATGCTTCTTTAAGCAGTCCTTAATGGAGAACCACCTGCTAACTACTGAAGCCCAAACACTTTTTCCCTCTTTGACTTAAAGGGAAGAGGAAATAGACTGGAAACTAAAGAAGGAAATTAAGAATGTGTAGTATTTGAAATTCAAGAACCTTGTGCAGAACAAGAAAATTGATTACTAAAAAGTCTCATAAAACTCTTCCACATTATTTTTTTGACAGTCAGTGTTTGTCAGCACTGAATGGATGAATGACTGACTGAATGAAAAATCCACACAGAAAACAGCAGCTTATATTACACAAAAGTTTTCTGGCCACACAAAAATAGAAACCTTGTGCTAGGAGAACTTGGAACGTTTTCCTACTCCCCAAATGACATCCTTTTATCTAATAAGAGATATTCATTTCCTCTATAAATTTTCCCATGTTCTCACAAAAGTGGAAAATGCAATTTTCTGAAACAGACAGACCCAACTTAAATGGGTTTTGTTTAGTCCCACTTTTGTTGCTATTTCTTTTGTTGCTATTTCAGAAACTATGCCGCAAGAAACTGAATTATGCTGTTGCCACATTTTTAATCACACAAGTACAGTATGCTGCTACGCATTTTTAATTAAGAAATCTCAGGATTGCTTTCGAAGATATAGAAAAACATTTTCAGGACATCACAAGGAGAACTGAGTTTAGATAAAAATAAGTTCACGAACACATCTTATGAGAGAATCTATGGAATAAAAATTCCACATTCCTTTTTGCATAACTAAAATACTCAATTACTTTTTCTTTTTCCTCTTAGTTTCTTACCTCAGAAAAAACAGCCCTGAATGTAAATGAAATACACTAATTAGGATAAATATATGAATGGCTTCTAATCCTCTGGTAGGATTTTCTGTTAGTAACTAGAGTGACAAAATCCTGTTTTAGCAACATGAATTAATTTATTTTGGCTATTTGCATACCAGATAAAAGGAGAGTATAACAAGAATACTGACACTAGTTTTTAATAATTATTTTTTAAGACATTCTATTTACCCCTTCATTGTTTAGAATATGAACCAGCAAACCATTTCCACATCCAAGATCTACAAATGACTGTTTCTTGGTCAACCCTTTTTCTTTCCTCTCTTCTTCCCAAAGAATCTAAGATAAGAAAACAGAACATATTAGCCATCTGTTCTCAAGTTTCCCTATAAGAAACCATCAAAGGTGATTGCAGATGATAGGAGAAAGCTGGAAAAGCAGACTTGACAGAAAACATTCACTGCACTCACAAATTCTAGTCCCTGATCTGTACATAAGTAGGTATTTTTACACAGATAAGTGGCTGTTTCTCTGCAGAGCATGGATTAACTTTTAGCACTTTCCAATTCTTTTTTCTTCAATTAGAAGTTAGAGACAACACATTCATAACTCTGCACTCTGATTTTTCACTAAGACTTTCAAAAATCCTGAAGAGTATTTAACTATTAAAATTGGTGTTTGTAACACTGTCACCTTTGAATATCAGTTCTGCTAAAGGGAAAGAAGCTGAAGATAAACATAGTTTGCTAATTTCATGGATTATGTTTTCAGATTTACCAAAAACTGCAATTTGGCTCTAGGCAGTAATCCCTAATTACCTCCTTCACAGATCCTACCTATCTTCCAATTCCTGCAGAGTTTTTCACAACACAAACTCAACAGCTACGCCCTTGGCCATGCCCCTGGACAGTGGGTGATGTCAATATGATTGCACAATAAAATGAGGTCACATGTAGATGCCATAAAACCATAATAACTTAACACTGGACCTACCTTTTCTTAATCACCTGTGTAATGTACTTCTAAACAATGAGTTTCATACATCATCATACAGACACCTGAACATTTTGCTGCAGGTTAGGTTATTAATACCATGCTTTAGGTTTTCATTAACATAAGCTGCATATTAAATTACTTCAATAACTTTCTGAAAACTACTGCTATATTAGCCAAAACATAATCACTGTAAACTAACATTCACTTACGTAAAAATGCTATTACTCCACAGTTTTCTTGTGGCTACACTAAATTCCTAATTTTCAACACTGAGTATTAAGTTGGTGGTAAAAATGGTAAAGATGAGTCTATTACATAGCTCTTTGCACAAGCCAGTATCTAAGATTCTAAGAGGTTAAACACTTAATTATCAAAATAAATTAGTCGTCAATGAGTACTGTAAATGAGCTAATTTACTCACAAATACTGATTTAGGTAAGATGCTTCAAGTATAGTTCAATGTAGACACGCTCTTACCACACCCTGGATGGCAAATAAAAATATTTATGTGCCTGCCTTTTAAAAACCTGAAGTTTTTAAGAACTGTGGGCGGCAGAATTTTCATAGAATCTTAAGCAGGTAGAAGAGTTGAGAAAGTTTTCTTGAGAAAACTGCACCAAGCATTTTTCTGGCCTCCTAGCACCTGCAGTTGACCTTATTACACTTGAAGATGGGATTTGAGATGAAATTTCATAAAGAAAGGCACGGCAGCGAAAAACCACAACTTTTTATTTGTTCATAGTATAAAATGAACAAGTACAGTAATTACACGATTATAAGCTGCACCATTTTGACTAAAATTTTGGTCCGAACCCAAAGTGTGGCTTATAATCAGGTGCGGCTTATATACGGACAAAGAACAAAAAGTTGCTGTTTTAGTTTGCAGGACAGGTGTCTGCTGAGAAAGGCAGAAGCCTCTGTTTGAAATGGAGAATGTAAACCCTCTCTCTCCAAATTATTATAAATTTGAAATCAAGAGGCTTTCAGGAAAAAATATGGTAATTAGGAATAACAGTTCTTTACTAGGGAAATTAAAATAGAAATACAGTACTACAAAGAAACAAACTCCAAACCCTGACAAAGTCAGAGTACAACCTGACATCCCACCAGGGTGTTGGTAGCAGTCCCATTAAATGGTGGCTGCATCCTCCTGCAGTGACAGATGTGATTCAGTTGGAGCAGTGCTCCTGTAGAAGGTGCAGTTTCCCTCCGGAGGACCAGTGGTGATGTGGAGAAATCCAGTTTTCCTCTGGAGTCCAGTGGAGAAAGGGGCTCCCTTAGTGTCCCAAAACCTCTGTTTTTATCTAGGTAAGAAATGTTGGGCTCTTCCCTCTGGTTGGAGCAATTTCCAATGGGATGCAGTAATTTTATCAGTCCCACAGTGGGACTCAATGGCCATTAGCAGAAAATGACTGGCTGGAGGAAGGATGGGTTGTGAAAAGATAAAGAACAATGCCCTGCCTGGTTTCAATGGACGGCCCATTAGCAGAATATCTGCTGTTGAGATAAGGATCACTGCCCCCACCCTCAACAGATGGTGATAGAACAGATACCTTTTATCACACTCTGTATTGTAACATGCGACTTATAATCAGGTGCGGCTTATGTATGGACAAAGAATGAAAAGTTGCCGACACCCGAAGTACGGCTTATACTCAGTGCGGCTTGTAATCGTGAAATTACTGTAATAGAAAAATGTATAAATCAATCAATCCTAATCTCCAACTGATCCATCTTATCACTTCTATTAGTGCTTTTGGCTTGTGTATGTAAATGACACATTTCCTGTGACAGAAGATTGCAAATCTTCATCATATCTTCATGAAGAAGTTTTTGTTTATCTCTGAATTATCATCTCTATAGAGGTTCTATTATTTTACAGCATATTATTAGTTAAAATAGTTCCCTACCAGCAAGTAAGTGGCAATGGCAACATCTTCATAAACAAATTTCTCAGGATCTGTCACTTCAGGCCACACCTTAAAGGAAAAAAAAATAGAATGGAAAAATAAATACAAATTTATTTTCTGCATTATCTGAAATAACCTCAAAAATGCTCAGACACAGCAATTTGTATACTTACTCATTTCACTTTCTGGAATTCACTGATTTTGAATTTTAACCTCATTAAAATATACCCAGAGAATAAAAAGACTGATTCAACCAAACAATAAAGTTTCTAAGACCATTTTGGCTCCACGTATGCAGGCCACAAGTAAACAGCTGCATCTGTTCTGTAACAGACCACTGTATCTTTTGCTTAATGTTCTCACAAGAAAAATCTTACCTATACCTCTGCAACACTGAGAACATGAACATTTGTAAACTGCTTTTCACAAAAGAACTACCTGTAATTACCCTGGCGGAACAGAACATGAATATTCAAAATCTGAAGTAGGACGACAGTAAGTGCAAGTGTTACTCCCAAGTGTTATTTTGTAAATGAAGAATTGAAACAAAGACCAGCAATTCTACTGCAGAACTAAAGACTGAATCCCTGCCTTATCCAAAACTCTAATTCTCCTCTCCTATGTATCTTCATGTTAGTAAGAAATATTAGCAGTAAAACCTTTCAGCATTTTCAGTGTGTTTTACAAAAGCATTTACCAATTTTCCTGTTTGCAGCTAGACCCAAATTTGCAAGAATACAGACATTACTTCATACAACACTCTGTTGCTCTTCAGGATAAGAAAAAAAAATTACAACACTGCTCCTCTGAATCAAACACATATTAATATAGTATCCAAAGGTTTTGGAGAAGAAGGTGTTTTATTTCTGCCTTCTAAAATGTGGATGGCTATTTATTCTACTTACCTGCAGCTTCCTTTTTATCACAAATAATACATCCTGGAAAATGCCTAATTCCTCCAAAGACTAAACTGTTTATTCTGCATATATACCAAAAAAACACCCAAAACACAAAACCAAACAACATACATTATAATTCAATTGCTTCTTTTATTTAAAAAAATATTGAAATAAGCAGCTTCATTACATGAAGTTAAAAAAAAAAAAGGAAGGATAATACTACTGCACTTACTGCTAAACTTACCTTTACCATCTCTTTGTACTTTTCTTTGAGGTCCTGATAAACCTTGGTGTATTTTGCCACTGAAATGAGTGACAGTGTACTTTTAAATTCACTGGGCTTTTGCTCCACAGACCATTTAGCCAGTTTAGACAGAAATTCATTTCCAAGCCACGCTAGTTTGGGGTACACAATTCCATCTGAAAACCAATCTTCTGGAAATGGAGCAACAACAGATACAGACCTTAAAAACAAACAAAAAATAACTTAGTATAAATACAGTATTAATTGTTTCAGCTACCTCAAGGACAGAAAAAACAAGGATTAAGTGAAGAAAATCAGCAGAACAGAGATATACATTCAGACTGGAGAATAAGTAACTATGTAGAGAAACAAAAGGAAAATAAACCAGTGAAGTTACTGAAAAATGGAACAGTTTCCCCTGAATTCTTTTAGCTCATTATCTCTCAATTCAAACACTGCATTTAAGAGTCCATGTTGTATTTAACACAATAAATGAGGACTCCTATACAACGAGCAGCCGGATTGCACTAAACACGGAAAGTCAACTTACAAAATTAGTGAAAAAATTAGGAGAAAAACCTCTCCATTATCACAACTCATCATTTCAAAATCTTTAACTTTATTCAGATTTTATTAGAGTTACATCCCCAGATGCTCAGGACAAAACTGAATGGTTTATATTTCAGTGACTGAACCTCAGTGGGTTTACAGCAACTCCAGTTTGACCCTGACCCTTACTAACAGCCACAGAACCATTCTCACAGGCACTCTACACCCTCGTGATCAGAAGAGGTATATTTTTTCTAGACCACACTGGGGTACAGTCAATGTTTACACTCAAACGTGAACAGCTTTGTTTTACGTTATTCTGGGTATTGTAGATGTTTCTTTTCAGAGAACACTATGAACTCATATCACATCACTATTGTAATTAACTACTGAAGCAGAAAATCATAAAATTTAAATTGCCTACATATCAATACTAAACCACGGTGTGACTCTTGCAATAACCTCCTGTTTGCTTCTTCTCTCACTGCCACGCTTACCATTCCTCATCTTTGATGTGTTTAAGTTGAATTTGATAAATGTTGCACTTTTTAACCAGGTATTTTCCTTCACTGTTTTCCTCCAAAGGCAGAAAAGTCACAGTTCCATTGTAAACATCTGAAAAGAAATGCAAATAGGGGTTTATTATTCCATGATGCAGCCCACCCTGGTTAGCACCAAAATGAACTTCTGCCTGCAAACCAGTGAGGAGAGATCTATGAGAAGAAAGAAGGAACCACAATGCCACCAGATCTGTTTCTTGGTGCCTGACATCTGAAACTACCTGATGATTTCAATTCTCCAAATTTGGCATTCTATCGTATGATGTTTCCAAGTAATCTAGGGCTGACCAGGAATATTCATTTTCACCAAACCTTGCTCTTTTAATAAAGCAAAAACTAAACAATACGATTTTTCTAGTATACAATATATGCTGCTTTTCCATATCCCACAGCAAATCCAGAGTCCTGAGAAGTAGGTGTGCATGCAGCATTACTTCCTCTAATTTTTTTCTTTTCTGTTGTTTGCCCAGAGCATTTTTTTCAGAATAATTTAATAAGTTCTCAGTTTGGATAATGATTTTTAAATTACCATCAAAACAAATATTCTTGCAACTAAAAATGCCATATAATCAGGTTAAATAATCAGTTTTCAATGGACTCCAAAATTTTTCTGAGTTAGACAAAAAAGAATTAATGAGCAATAGAGCAAATGTCAGGTCTTACTATCTTGCCCATCCTTAGCAATTCTACCTCTAACATTGTAAACAAATTAATTATAAAAAATCTCCTAGGCTTTTTCCTAGAGATACTCTCTATAGATGCAGCTCTTAGCATCAAAACAAAAAATAAATCAAAACTGCAACACGTAATATTTTTTTGAAGGTATCAGGTAAGAATCACAGGCCTCAAGAACATCCCAAGCGCGCCCCATAAATGACTCAGTCTTTCTGAATTGTAAGCCGAGTTTCTGGAATTCTGATTCTTTGCAAAACACTAGTACTGGAATTTAATCCGTATTAACATTTTTCTTCCCAAAATTTATCTTTAAAACAGTGTCAAGTTCTACCCTATGTAAGTTTCTTTATATTGGCAGCGCACTAGCACCATACAGTGTAAAAAAAAACACCCCGAAGCGTAACAAGTACAAAACAAAGGAAAAAAAAAACAAACAAAACAAACAAACAAACAAAACCCAAAAAAACAAAAACAAAAACCCGCAAATTGAGCTTCTTTCTTAAGCAATACTAAGCATTAAGAAAGTCGATGCAAACACTTCCCCTCGGCCAGGTAGGTGCAACAGCTGCTACTCTTTTCAGTAATTACGCGTGCACTACGAGCAGCGTTTGTGGGCGGGCAGCTCACTCGTGACAGCAGCTCCCGAGTGCCACAGGTCTTTGGCCTCTGTAATTTCTATTTTAACTGCTGAAACTTCAATGCTTCCTAGCGCAACAACGAAAGCTAAAAATAAACCCTAAGCACACGATCGGGACAAAAGTCCGTCTCCATTCGCACAAACAGGGGAGCAAAAGGCGGCGTTTCTCCCATCTGTGACTCGATCTCCGCGGGGACAGGCCCGCGACCCTCACACGCCGCGCTCCGGGTCCGGCCCCTCCGGGCCCTCAGCGCTCACCTAGTACCGCCAGCTCCCGGGCCGGGACCAGCCCAGCGCCTCTGGGCCCTCCGCGCTCACCTTGCACCGCCAGCTCCCGGGCGGGGGCCGCACCGGGCCGGCCCCTCAGCGCTCACCTTGCACCGCCAGCTCCCGGGCCGGGCCCGGCCCCTCAGCGCTCACCTTGCACCACCAGCTCCCGGGCGGGGGCCGCACCGGGCCGGCCCCGGGGCAGCAGCGTCCTCAGCAGGGCGCGGAGCTCGCCGGGCCCGCCCCAGCCCGCCAGGGGCGGCGGCAGAGGCAGCTGGCCCCGCACCTCCCTCCAGAGCCGGCCTAGCTCCGCGGCCCCCGCCGCTCGCCCCTCCTGCGCGCCGCCGCCCCCGCCTGCTCCCACGGCGGCGAAGCATGGAGATATCTCGCCGCCCTCGCCGAGCAGCACAGTGCCTTCCGCCTGGACAGCGGCGCCGCTCAGCCTCCTGTTGGCCACCTGCGGCTTCTCCAGCCACACGCGCACGGCCGCCCAGAAGCCGCGGGGCAGCGCGGCGCCGCCGGGATCCCGCACGGCCGCCGTCCCCACCGGGCCCATCCGCCCGCCGCGCCGGGAGGCGGAGCGCGGCGCGGGCTGCTCCCGTCAGTTCCCGAGGCGGAGACGGCGCGGCCGCAGGTACGTAGCTGGTCCCCTTGCTCCGGCCTGCGGATCTGAGGCTCCGAGTGCCGCAGGAAACCGCGGCGGTGCCGTCCTGCGGCTGAAAACACGGGGAGCTGCCGGCTCCCACAGGGCGTGAGGCTGGAGGCTCATCACCTCACGGCGGCTCTGTTTGGGGAGGGTCTGTGCCCTGTGAGCGGGTGCTGAGGAGCTGCGTGAAAACGCCTCCTGAGAGCGAACTGCAGAACGGACAGCTGACTGACACTGGGTAGTCAGCCCGGCCCGTCAGGGACACATCTCAGTCCGCTTTTTGTAGCAAAGAGCAGCACGTTTCGTAGTGTGTTTTTGCCTTGTCTGGGCTGTAGCGGGGCTCGGCCGTGCCCTGCAGCCGCACAGAAGCGTTCGTGCCCTGCCTTTGCCCTGCCGGGGCTATCCTGCTCTGTCAGCGCAGTGCTTGGAAATGCAGAGCCGCTAGAAGATAAAACAAATCACTGGTTATATCATCTCATAGCCATACGGGTACGATATCATTATTCCTGACAACTGCCAAATGTCTGATCTGTGTCACTGTTCCTTAAGATCGGTGAGGACAGTACCCTGCGAACTGACCTTTCCCCTCGTGATCTGTGACTCGGTTTTGGTGCCCAGGTATGAATTTTAATTACTACAGGAGCACTTTCCACGGGAAAGGGTTTCCAACTCAGCATTTCGCAGTGCAACTGCAGCAGTTCTTTGCCAATTGAAAGCAATGTGGTTTTTATTTCCGCCTTCACACACGTTTCAAAATTTCAGAGCAAGATTGAAATTACCACTGAAGTTACTCTTTAGGGCAGCCCGTTGTTACTTTCCTATTGTAACCACCTGTTTTGATTTCTTAATTAGTTTTGAAACTATTGACTTGGAACCAAATTATATTGAAACATTGTGTGAAGTCAGAGAATTTGTAATGTATTTTAAGTACAGAACATTTTTAATGAACTCCTAGATTTTCTCATTCGTGTGATATCACTGGTTTGCAGTGTAAATAAAGTTAGATGCAATAGTTGCAATATTACAATGTGATTTTTTTCTCTTTTATGAGTGAAAAGTCTCCAACTGCTGCCTGATTTACCTGTTTTCCAGTTAGAAGTGTAGTATCTGTTTATTTGGCTGGAGGTGGAAACACTTTCTCAATGTCTTTGTATTCCGCCTCTCTTTTCAAACCTGTTGTTCGGTACTGGAGCTGCTTCTTCCTAGAACTGATTTGGAAGTCACATGCAGAAATACTATCCTGCTGTTCTCTCCTATTTTTTTTACTGCTCAGACCTAGAGGATGACCTCCATAAAAGGATAAGGTTGAAAGAAAAGAGAGGTGTCAAAGAGACATATCGAGATGATGAGGGGGACAAAGGAGTGGAAAAAGACTGCTGAAATACTTCTCAACTTTCTTATGTTCAAGGTTTATACTGAGCCCTTGGCCAACCCTGGGCCAGGATGTCCTGCCTATACCTTTGAGTTGATTCTTTCAGCAGTCCCATTAAATCGTGGCCGGCTTCTGCTGCCCTGTCCAGTGGTTTTTGCACCCTCCAAGCCCCACAGAGATCTCTGCTGTCAGTGGTGGCTGGGATCACTGGGTGTTGGCTGTGTGCAGCAGAGGGCTCTTCAACACCAGCTTCTGGAAGCAGCAGCAGATCAGTCTCTACTTCTCTGTGCCAGGTTCTAGTGAAAAGCAAGATTCTCCTCTCCTGAGCCAGTGCAGTTGTCTACTGACAGGGAAATCCTGCAGGGTCTGAGCAGTTTTATAGTGCTCTTGCCTGACCGTCCATAGATGCACACAACAAGTTGCCAGCAGACTTCATGGGTCCTTACTCCATTTGTTGTTTAAGACATGGTGTTTTCTCACCTGGGTCTTTTATCACCCCCTTCCTTATCACATGATATGGTGATAACCAGTGGTGTCCCTGTTTCAGATTAAGCTCAAATTTTAATTAAAAAGGTGATGTAATTTGTTTACATTGGATCAAAGGCATTTTTTCTTACTTTGCACCTGGCCAGTTGAATTAGAAAAAGGGAAGTTGCCTCTGCAGTGCTGTACTCACAGATTTAAATAACTCCATGGATTTAATTAATAACTCTTTTAATTTCTTTTTATAATTAAAAAAACCCCCAGACATCTGTGGTGCTTTAGTTTGTGTTTTGTCTTGTTTGCTGCAGTTAGCTAACAATGGCATCCACACTGAATCAGAAGGAAGTGTCTGGCAACCAAAATTCATGGGATAGTTTGCTACCAGATTGCCCTAAGGGCCCGCTTTCCACATATCGTAAGAAAGCGTCCTTCAACTGGAAGGAGATGGCAGTGTTCATAGATGGTGAAGATATCATCCAGCTCAAGGTAAATTCTGCAAGAATTGTAAGCATGTTTTGATTGTGGATATAGCAGTAGAAGTATGTTTGGTTTGTTTTGTTTTTTTTTAGAGAGAGTATAGTTAATAATACTCTGCAAATATGGAGCATGAAGAAATTTGATTTGCAGCCAATTTAAGCAATCTATTCTGCTGTCTCATAAGACTTATTTAATTACTCAACAACAGTACAGGGGAGACCAGCAGGTGCTACATTTCAGAACTTGAGTGTTCGTTTCAAACTGAGAAAGAACTGTATTCTACCATATTTCTTTACTGTTTGCATTAAATCACAAATCTCATGGTTTTGCAAGGCACTTATGCAGAGCTAAGTTCAAGCCACTGTTAAACAGTATTTCTGTCTTACTTTGACCTGATATTCTACAATGTCGTGTGCTTGCATTAGTGCTTATGTGGCATTGCAGTTGGAGATTAGCATGCAAACCTTGCTGAAAGCTAACCCTACCGAGAAAAGAGATTAACTGCAGCACAAGAGATGGTGTGGAAATGAATGATTTGGAGGAGAAAGAACCAGCTTTCTGAAGGAGGTGTAGATTTACATGGATTCAAGTTAATCTTGAATCTTCACCATAATTATAAAAATCCTAGGAGGTAGATCAGAGCAATCAAAAAGGCCTGGTTCTGCATCTGACTGGTATGTGTTAGAGCACAGAAAAAACCACAAGTGCTCTGTGTGAAGGAGTTTCACAGCTGTAGAGTTGTTCACACAGAGAAAGGGAATGACTGCCCTTCAAAGGAAAGCATAGGAAGTCTGGGTTTCTTCCTTCTTATGTGAAAGACAATTAAGAAGATGTGGATATCTTGAAGACACAGCTCTGGGATAAAAAGTACCATAATATATTCTCTAATACAAAAATAATCCAAATTAAAACATTAAAACATGAACATCCCCACATTGAAGGGCTGCATATGATGGTTCGATTAAATGGAGCCTTTTTCAACTTCCATGTGGGAACAGAGCAATTGTGAAGTTTAACCTTTATCCTCAGACTGAGGGACTTTTGCCTCTTAGGTTCTGCCAGCAGCTTCATCTATTGAGATAGTGAAGCCTGCTACACAAAGCAAATAAGTTTTACCATACCGTTCTTGTAAATTCAGAGTGAATCCCCTTCGTGGTGAAGGGGATGTCATAATATTTAGCTGCATGAGCTGTATATATGACAGACCATTTAAATATATTCTCTAATTTTCTGGAATTTTTGCTTGAGAAGTTTATAGCTTCCAGCAAACAATTGTAATTTGAGACCCGGTGTTACTCTAGAAGAAAGTTAACTCTTTTTGTTAATGCTAATATTCTCATGTCAGTTTTTCCCCCTCCCAGAACAGAATCTTCTCTGCTCTGGAAAATGATCCTCTCTTTGCACATCATCCTGGAGAAGATTTGTGCCGTGAGAAATACCAGGAGCTGACATTCCTGCGCTGTAAAAGACTCTTTGAGTATGAATTTCTTACTCAGGCAGAGGCAATGAAGAACCCATTAAGGTTTTTTTATATGGTGCTCTTTATAGGAATGTACGACTGGTCTCTGTCACTCCAGCTTTGCTTACATTGTGGTGTAAGTACAGTTCAAGGGCTGTACTGGTGTATGTTTGAATTTAAGTAACTTCTGATACCGTAATTCTGTTGCTTTATTCCTATTTTATTAAAATTTGATCTTTTCCTCATCCCTTCTTTTTAAAAATAGTATAAAGTTTTAAGTGTCTCGAAGAGTCAGAGAGGTGTGGGTAATCTTTGTTGTTACCCACCTGTCCCCACTGAGATCCCACCTGGAAAATAAGGGTGAAACAGTACACACAGAGATGCAGAACAAATTTTTGATGCCTTCTTTTGTTTACTCCTCTGCCTCCTCTCTAGGGCAGCCAAAGAACTTGGTTGTTGGTGTCTCTGTATTTGCTAAAGTTTTGCGGGTATCAGAAACTTACCTGCTTTAGCCCCAGTGTCTTAATGAGTAGCAGAATCCAGAAGGAATGAAAAGCAGTTTAACATTTCTCACTGACATCAGTGACTGAATTCTGTTAATCAGTTGTTTCCCAGATGCGTCTCTCGCAAAGCGTACTCAACATAGCTGGTCATATTATCAGTTGAATTAATTAATTTATTGTTATTATTCACATAGCTGGGGAACATCTAGGAATTAGAGTTTTGTTGTGTGAATATCTATGTAGAGAAATTGAAGGTAGCTTTCAAATTGGGTTTCTTGTTTAATCCTGAAGGAACTACCTTCAGTTCCCAATCTGTTTGCAGTAAAATGAACTAAAATAGTCTTTAAGTTTTCCTTTGCTCAAGGGAACATCACTAAGGACAAGTGGAAAGCATTTTCAAGCATTTGCTATGAAGGCTTGAACAGGTTAGAGCTGCAACAAGTTCAGTCATCTGTAAAAGGACCTTGAAAAGATGAAATCCTGACTTACCTCCCCCAACTATAGTCTAATTATAGTTTACTGTGCAGCCCACTTTCCCTGGTCTTTTTATTGGACATCACTGTTAAAAATCATGTGCAATTCATGCTTTTCATCACAGGGCACTGATTTAATTTATTATTATGTTTTTACAGGTATTTGCAGGTCCAATTATGAGTGCTTCTAAGAGATTTGGACACATTTTGAAACAAGTTTATAGCATGGAGGTAATTCTTTATAATAATTTGTAAGAAATGGACACTATTAGAATTGTGTCACTATTTGCAGTTTTGTGTTATTGCTGATCTCTTTATGTACCTAGGTACCTCTGAATAGCAAAAGGAAAGGCCATGGAGCAAATTCAAGCATTGGCTGTCCTCACTACTAGCTTATAAACCTCTTCCTGGACATGTTTTAGACTGTCCAAGTAAACATGCAGGAAAAATTTGGGAACTTTTCCCAAAAGGCAATATAGATGACATTACACCAGTTTAGGTTCTGTCCAGAGTAATTTCAGAGTATCCTACTAGGATACTCTCAACTTTGATGTGTTGCCATAAAATTTCCATTCTAATGCTATAAATTGGAAAATAATTAATGCCAAAGAAACACCACGTGGATTTCAGTGGGGACTTAGGACCAAGTACTCTGCAGAATAAATGCAGCCTGTCTGATACAGAAGGTGCCAATCCTGAACACTTTCTCCAGTCTAGGCCACGTGGGCAGCATTCACTGTCTGGCCAGACTCTCCTTGATTTTGAAAGATTAATATTTTGAGTGCGCTTAAACTGAACTTGGTTCTTTTGTTGCTCTTTGTTGCTTCCTGTTTTGTTTTGGGTTTTTTTTCTTTGCCAAGTTACTCCCCAATAGCTGAATTTGAAATTATTTGCAAGTCTTGCAGTTTTAATTAATGTAATATTGTGGTCTTGAATTGTGTTCTGTATCTCCTTATTTAGATTTTCGGATGTTTTGCTCTGACTGAACTCAGCCATGGAACTAACACCAAAGGCATAAGGACTACAGCCACATTTGATCCTAGCACTCAGGTTAGTCCTGGATGCACACTGTCAACCAGGCTTCCTTTCATATAAAACTCTGTGAGAAGAAGTTGTTGCCTGCACAGGCTTCAGCTCTCAAAGCTGAAACAGCTCTCTCAGTTCTTTACTTGAACTCACAGCTCAGTTTAACCTAAGATCTGGGAAATGCTTCCCAGTCCATTAATCTGCTTTTTTTTTAACTGCTTAAACAAGGAATTAAAAAAGCTGAGTTTCAGATTTACAATGAGGCAGTGAGCTTTTTGAATTCTAAATTTTTTTCCTTATTACATGTATTCTCTCCAAAGTTGAACACAATAAGAGAGATCTCGGGTGCTGGAATGTAGTACAGAATAAAATCCTGGCAGTTAATGAATGTTTTCAAAACATTGCCAGGGTGATAAAAAATATAACCATGACCTGATTTTTATTATTTATATAATTTACTTCTTTCCTGGCTACAGGAATTTGTCATCAATACACCTGACTTTGAAGCTGCAAAGTTCTGGGTTGGTAATATGGGAAAACATGCCACTCATGCAGTTTTGTATGCCCAGCTCTATACTCCTGATGGACAGTGCCAAGGATTACATTCCTTTATTGTACAGGTAGGCTGGAAATTTTATTATTTTTTATTCTTTATTTTTATTCTTTTGAGGAAGAGTGGGTTCACATTAAAGACTTTGTTATACTGTTATTTATACCTGACAGCGGATTATTTATTTTATGCCTTCACAGTTTATTGCAATTGTAACCAGGATACTTTTTTAAAATGTTCACTGATTTTATGAAGGTAGAGCTAGTTTTATACTGCCAGTTTTCTGCAAAAACTTCTGAAGATACAAAAGAGCTGAAAAGTCTCAAAATTATCATGGTACTTTTATAGTTATAACTCAACTATGTTGTATGAAATCCTGAAAGTCTTGCACAGGGCTTAGGATGATTTATGTCTGCCAATGCTGCAGGCTGATCTGTATGAAATCTTCAAAGTTCTACCACAGAAATAATTTTATAAGATTAAAGACGTTGGAAAATGTTGGTGCTGTAGAAATCTTGTACATAGTAATATGAACAAGTTGCAGACTGAGCAAAGTTTATTGCATAACCAGGGAATATCTCAAAGCTGATTGTTGCATAAAAATTGCATTGGTTTCTGCTGTGTCTGTGTACACATGAAGGAGATTTCAGTGCTAGTCTGATGTGAGCAGTCATCAGTGTTGAGGGATATTTAACACAGTGATGTAATTAGTGTCATCTTCCAAAGTAATTTTCATTAAAGTATCTATGTCATGAATGAGAGGATGCATAAGTACAAGTAATATCCAGGATTATGTGCTTGAAAGAAACAGAGATCTCTTTATCATTAGTAAGTTTTCAAACTTTGAGAAATTCAGCCAGTAACTTTCATTGTTCCATTGCTGAAATGTTTTGTTTCGCTTCTCTACAGATTCGAGATACAAAAACTCTCCTGCCAATGCCAGGTGTGATGGTGGGTGACATAGGAAAGAAAATTGGGCAGAATGGCTTGGATAATGGGTAAGTCAATAGAGAAAACATTCTAGCTTGTATCACAATGTAGTGGTGCAAAGATTAGTTACATAGCTCTGCATAAACACATAAACTTTAGATGGTAAAGAAGGATTTCACTTCTTTATGCCTCAGATTTTCTTCTTTCTGTTGATTCAGTTTGTTACAGATTTATGTACTGTCCTTCAAAACAGACCATTGCAGTAAACATATAAATGCAGTTTACATATCCTAAAGTATCCTGGTTTCAAATGTTATGGCTTTGACTGTCTTTCCAGAAGGTTATAGGAGTTTCATGGTTGTTTAGCTCATTATCATCGATTCTCTGTTTCCTGAAGACAAAGAAGAAATAAATGTTAAAAAACCTGAAACAACTCAAAATTAATTTATAGAGGAAAACTGAGAAAGACTTGTTTAAGGTTTGGTGGGTTTTTCCTGCTTCTGCATTACAGACTAGTAGCCACCAGATGGCACAGCAGCATGGGCCTGAGAAATCGAAATATTTTCCAACTTCATATTTCTTTAGAAGTGTTTAAATTCTGGTGTTCGTTCTTATATTGCAATATAGATTTATGTGCAACACAGGACAGAAGAGTATGCTTGTTATGTGACCTTAAAATGTACACAATTTTAAATCCAATTCTCCTTTATCTACTGGGAAAATAGTCTTTCTTAAAATATTGATAATAATTGAATAATTTGAAATTATAATCCATGAAGTACCCTTTAAATGAGATACCAGTGACTTCCTATCTTATCGTCAGATGGAGTCCCTTATCTTATTTGACATCAAATGTCATTTAAAGCAATCATAGGGCATTCCTGTTTACTCTGTATATGTTTTTTAAAAAAAACTTTTGTTATGTTCAAACAGTGCCCAAAGAGCTCTGGCCTTGGATATTGGTCTCTTAAGTATGCATTAAGACAGTCCCTGCATTAGAAACCTTAAGACAGAACTTGGAGATTAAGAGAGAAGGATGAGGGAGCCCAAGGTTATCCACAGATGCCCCTTCTTTAGCTAAAAACTCATTTAGCTGAAAACTCTGTTCCTGAACTACCTCAGCTACCTTCTTTTTTTTTGGAGTGGTCTAAGATTAGAGGCATGCCATGCCAACATTGTTCTCAAGAACCAGGGGACCAAGTTTTGTTCTGCATCATTCCTGCTCACACTGAGATGTCAGAAGTGTCAGGGCTTGTGGATGTCAGCTCTCAGAGGTACATGAAGGTCGTGATGGGGACTGGACAGGAAGTTCTGCATTTGCAGAGGCAGCAAGCCATGCCACCCTAGAAAATGGACTCTAGGTTGCATGATCTGAAAAATCCCAGGACCCACATGGAGATACTTCACCAGACACTGCCTTGTCAAGGTGTTCTCCTTGGCTGTTTAGCAATCTTACACCCTCATTTATCCCAGAGAAAGCACAGACTTGTATGCCGAGAGGAGAAAACCTTCCCTTGTGCTGGGACTACAAGTGTTAGTCTTCACTACATGCATTGCCAGGTTTTTTTGTATGTGTGTGTGGAGTCTGGTTCAACTAGCCTGAACACTTAGTAAATCAGGTCTATTTCCATGTAGTTACACTCAAGATATGTGGTCACAGTGGGGATCAGAGTCTGATATCTCTGACAGAGATATTTTATTTTGTTCCTGTGCTTCAAGAAATTCATGCTAATAATTTTCAATATGGATACAGAGAGTTAAGGTCCTGAACACTAATGAAGGTCAAGAAATTCCAGAGCCTCCTTGGAAAGCTATTGATTTATGCTGTGTAAGAAAACAGAGTAGCTGATTGTAGTTGTCCATTCTGGCTTTGAAAAACAGTTAATCTCTTGTTGTTTGGCTGGAAGCTGGTTTCCTGCTAATGTAGACTGTAATGTTTTTAGTAAGAGAAAGAATGTCAGAACTAATGTGGGAATTTTTGCAGTATAAATCCATTTCTAAAATTATCTTTCCAAATAATTCTCATAGTTTCATAATTTGAATGTCCAAAAATCACATGGTGTTTGTAGGTTTTCACACAGAATCACAGAATCTCTGGGTTGGAAGAGACCTTCAAGATCATCAAGTCCAACCCATGCCCTAACATCTCCACTAGACCATGGCACCAAGTGCCACATCCAGTCTTTTTTTAAATATATCCAGGGATGGTGGCTCCACCACCTCCCCCAGCAGATCATTCCAATATTTTATCACTCTTTCTGTGAAAAGTCAATATTTTATCACTCTTTCTGTGAAAAGTTTTTTCCTAGTGTCCAACCTGTATTTCCCTTGGTGCAGCTTGAGGCGGTGTCCTCTTTCTGTCAGTTGCTGCCTGGAAAAAGAGAATAACCCCACCTGACCACAGCCACCTTTCAGGGAGCTATAGAGAGTGATAAGGTCACCCCTGAGTCTCCTTTTCTCCAGGCTGAACAGCCCCAGCTCCCTCAGCTGTTCCTCAGAGGGTTTGTGTTCCAAGCCCCTCCCCAGTCTCGTTGCCTCCTCTGGACGTGCTCAAGCATCTCCACGTCCTCCCTGAACTGAGGGGCCAGAACTGGACACAGCACTCAAGGTGTGACCTCACCAGTGCTGAGTACAGGGGAAGAATGACCTCCCTGCTCCTGTTGGCCACACTATTCCTGATCCAGGCCAGGGGCCATTGGCCTTCTTGGCCACCAGGGCACACTGCTGGCTCATGTTCAGCTGGCTGCTGACCAGTGCCCCCAGGTCCCTTCCTGCCTGGGCACTGTCCAGCCACACCATCCCCAGCCTATAGCACTGCAGGGGTTGTTGTGGCCAAAATGCAGGACTGGGCACTTGGACTTGTTAAACTTCATCTTATTGGACTCTGCCCATCCATCCAACTGTTCCAGGTCTCTCTGCAGTGCCCTCCTGCCTTCCAACTGATCGATACACGCTCCCAGCTTAGTGTCATCTGCAAATTTACTAATGAAGGACTCAGTAACCTCATCCATGTCATCAATGAAAATATTGAACAGGACAGGCCCCAGCACAGACCCCTGGAGGACACCCCTGGTGACAGATCCCCAGCTGGATGCAGCACTGTTCATCACCACTCTGGGCCCAGCCGTCCAACCAGTTCATAACCCAGCACAGAGTGCTCCTGTCCAAGCCACAGGCTGACAGCTTTTCCAGATGTGTGCTGTGGGAGACTGTGTCAAAGGTCTTGCTGAAATCCAGGCACACAACATCTACAGCATTTCTTGCATCCATGAGGCAGATCACCTGGTTATAAAAGGAGATCAGCCTGGTCAAGCATGACCTGCCCCTCCTAAACCCGTGCTGGCTGGGTCTGATACCCTGGCCATCCTCTGAGTGCTGTGTGATGGCACTCAGTATAAACTGTTGTATTTCTAACTTTAGCTGCCCTGACCAAAAAGAAAAAAAAGACAAAATCACTGTAAAATATTTTTAAATACTTTTTTTTCTCTAGGAAATTTAGAATAATTTGTGTAATCAATGCATAAAGGGGTAAAAGTAGAACTCTGTTATTTCTTATGCAGAGTTTAGACTGGTTTTGTTTTGTTAGCAAAGTTAAATCAGACTGCCAGCAGGGGATGCAAATGCTTTAGTCTTTCTTTTATAGTATTAAAATGTCCACCTGTTGCTAGTGCTCTGTCATTCTTTGAAATATACTGCTCCCTCAGGACCCAAAATGGTGAGGGGAAAAAAACAACAAACTAATGAAAAAATCCTTGAGTATCTGGGATTCCAGGGGCTTTTCAATAAAATGCATGGCAGGCATAAAGAGTGGGGAAGGGGACACACATAAAGCAAGAGCTGGGCTATGTGTTCGTGTGCATTGCTGTTTCCTTCCTTTGGTGTGGGGGTTTTTGTTGGGGTTTTTGTTTTGGTTTGGTTTTTTTTGGATGAGCAGGGGAAGGATATACCTTAGATACTGGAACATTGCCCAAATTACCCATTGTTTTTGTGCACATTAGTAAATGATTCACATCACACGGAATTGGTGGTGAACTAGTTTCATGTCCAGTTTTAACTAGCAGCAAATTTCTGCTTTCCCCTCTTCAGAGATGGAAATGATGCCCAACTGAATCTGCATGGGGAAGAGTGAAAATCAGCTATAATTATATTTCTGAAGTGGTGTTTGCCATGCCTGTCTTTGTAAAACATGTTGAGCAGATAAAACCTTTTGTAAGGGGAGAACTAGAAGAACGAAACTATCATTTTACCTTAAGTCTTTGTAGGAGAGAAGTGAGTCTTTCCAGAGGAAGAATTGTTAACTGGATCTAATGATAATTGTGGGCTTGGGAAAACTGATGGGGTTTGTTAGCTGTTTAACAGCCTTTCGTGTACGATTAAAATGTGGTCAATCGTTGCACACATATAACACACTGAGATTTTCAGCATGTTCTCTAACAATTAGTGAGGCCAGATTCTGTTTTCTGGATATTGAAAACAAAACGCCCAAGAATAAATGGGTAAAGGAGATTTGTTGGACAGAAAAGCAATAAAGTGTGTAAAATAATCCCTTCTAGGTGGTTTAAAAAGCCCTCACTATAATTCATGTATATTGGTAAAGATGGCATATATCACATGGCTTCCAAGCTGTTACAAATTGCTCTAAAATGGGTAATTCATCATTTGTTTCTTTGTTTGTTACTATTTCAGTATCACTGCTAGTAATGCATTATGATTCTGCTACTGCTGGTTTAAGGGCAGAACAAATGAAAGTCCAGTCCTTTTTGTCTTCTACTCTTTATCCTCTTCATGCTCATTTAGATTTTGAACTGTCGCAGTTATTTCACTAGGAAGATGGGAGATATAATACATTATTAAAGCCTAAATAGACTTTGGAGTTTCATCTTTCAATCTGAAACAGTAGTTTAGTGAAGATAATATCCATAATCAGCTTCTTTGGTTATTTGCTTCTACTCCTACACTGCCTTTTTCTTTCTGCTGTGATGAACATTTATGTACCTGCAAGGGACTCAGCTAGGGAACTGGAACTACCTGAAAACTAATGAAAAAAAAAACTCATCAGTTTTTACTGTCTTCATTCAGATAATTTGTCAGGTCTGGTTCGCTGCAAGACCTTAGAGTGTCTGTTTCAGTACGGGAAAAAGAACAGAGATGTAAGAAATGGAGTGTAAAAATCAGTCTTGCTTCCCAAATAAACAAGCTTGGGCTTGTTTAATATTTTTTATTGACTTACAGCCTCTGACCTAAGTTTCAAACAATTACAGTAGCAATGAAGTGGCTATAGAGAAAAAAGGATGTTAAAATGCCTGTACCTGTATTTAGGTTATCTGAATATACCGTGAATACTTTAGTCCTTGTGAAAAGTGCCACTTGCACAGTAAAACTAGGTATTTTGCAAACACATTTGCATGTATACAGTTTAAGTTAAAGCTGTGACTTTTTGCAGCAGAGTCATTGGCATTTCCCTGCTTTGCCTTCCTCATGTAGTTTGTGCAGTCAGGGTTGGACACAATGTGGGTCCATTCAGTGCTGTGCATGTTCCTGGGCTGTGGTCACTGCTGCAGAGTGCTGCCTTATCCCCTCATTTCTGTCATGTTCTTGTGCCTCAAAATTCTACAGCCATAGCTACTTCACACTAAAAGGCACTTGGTGTGGGTGAAAATGGGGAAAGGTAGATTTAGATCTGGTCACACATTTGGTTTTTGACCCACAAAAATACAACCTCACATCTACAGTGAACTTCAACCAACCGTTTTTGTTCTTTAGCAGAGCTCTGTGAGCTCTCAACAGCTGCAGGAGTCTGCACATCCAGAGCTCCTCGCAACACTGCACTTGGACTGTAAGAACTTAGTGTGAGTGGGTCTTTGCCTGTTAGGTTAGGAGGCTTATAAACTGCTATGTTGTTTTGTCATTGCTATTGAGCATTACTGTTCAGAGCTGCATTCTTAGATTAGAGCCTTGATTGTAGAAAATAAAACTAAAATACTGCCATGCAGTTTTCCTCAGTTTCACTGTAACTCTTTTCAACTTCAACCTTTCTTTGAGCTCAGTCTAGAGTATGTGGCAATTTTCTTTCTTTATGCAAGTTTTTCATCAAACCTCTGAAATGTTATTCTTCCCAAGGTTTACTGTATCCCATAAACAGTCCTGATATCAGTTGACTCACAGCCTTCCAATACCATTCACCTGCTTTCTGTTTCTGGCTGGAAGTCTGATGACTGCACCATCTCTAATGTAGTCAGTAACAAAAGCTGGCAGAAAAGGCATTTTAGTGAGTCTGAAGTTTACCATAGCATATTTGAGCTATTTGTACTATAGGTAACAGTTGTTACTTTAGTACTGGGAAAAGGAGCTCATAGCTTTTCCAGCTGTTGCTCTTTTATCAGCATTACTGCACACCAGATGAATTACTATTGCATGATTTAAAGTCAGTTTAGACTAACTTAGTTTGAAATGTTCCCTAAACTACTGGCCAAAGAACTCAAACAAGAATGCTACTATTGGAATAGCACTTCAATCTGCTCAGCTGTTCTTGGTAGAAATTTGTGTGATACAGTTTTATTTTAAATCTGTGGTAAAAAATATGTTTACATGATGCAAATTTGCACATTGCTGTAGAGCCCTGTGATATCTATTTAAAGTGACAGCTGTCTGTCTGTCCTGCTGAGAGGTCTTAATCTCAGTCACGCTATTTGCTGTGCTGAAGAGGCCCCAAATAGGGCAGCTTTCAAACCTCTGGTCTTGTCATCACTGTGTGAAATTTAGCCATTTTCCAAACTTGCTGGTACATGATATCCCATGACTGTGTATACAGTTCCATTCTTGTAAGATATTTGTTCAGTTCTTTAAGGAGATTTTTCCCCTTAATGCGTTGACAGATGTGGGCCAAGTCTATGCTTCCTAGGCTAATAACCATTAAAACGTGATCGTTGACTTCATAAATCTTACTATTTATTTTTAATATGTTCCAATATTAAGTTCCAATTGGCCAGTATGTCTTACAATTCCCAACTGCAAAGTTCTTGGAGAAAGAGCATAACAGCAGTTGGCAGCAATCTCACAAGGTCGCTTAACCCACCAGTCCTGTGAGGTTCTGCTTTTATTTCAACATTTGTGCTTATAGGCAAAATATCTTATTTCTTTACACATAGAAATTTTCTGTTGAATTTTTAATTGCTAGTTCTGCCTCTCTGCTTTGCTTCTTAAAGCTTTTCTCATCTGATATGCATATCCACATATCTTTATATAATGTATCTGCAGTGGATAATATCAAGGGAAAAAATTAAACTTTCAAAATGTGTTAATTGAATTCATTTTGATTTTAAGAAAATAGGCTATCGTATAATGATAGGAAGTTCAGTATTCTGGTTCATTAACTGTGAAAGAAGTTATTAAAGAAGGGTGTGCTTGTAGTTTTTAATCATAATAATTTTAGGTCATCTTTTATGTGTTATAGAATTAACTTCCTAATATTTGTGTCAGGCAGATTATAATAAAACTTTCTTCAAGGCTTTTCACTCCAACAGAAGACTCCCCTTAGATTTAACTGTTTGGGATTGTATCACAGCAAGGGAAAGTGGGTAAAATTGTTTAGGTTCATTTTGGGAGCTCTTTTGTTCAGCACTCATCTGTCACACGTTCATTATGAGTAGGCTTGGAATTCCTAAAGGTAGGCAATTGGTATATAGATTTATAAAGCAGTAGCTTTCAATTTGCTTTTTATGAGTACTTGACTCTCAAGCACAGGTCAATATAGAAATTTTTCTACAACTGCACAGCTTTGCTCAGTGAATTGAACTAATCACTACAGTGTAAAACTGAACACAAAACAGAGGATAATTTGCTATTTAATTCATTGTCATTATGTCCCAGTTAACAAATGACACAACAAAATGAAGTGTCCTCACATTGTACCAGGGGAGGTTTAGGTTACATACTGGAAAAAAATTTTTTTACTGAAAGAATGTTCAGACATTGAGACAGGTTGCCAAGGAAAGGGGTGGAATCATCATCCCTGGAAGTGTTCAGAAGATGAGTGGGTGTTGTGTTTGGGGACATGGTTTAGTGGTGAGCATGGTGCTGCTGGGGTAATGGTTGTACTCTGATACTGGAGGTGTTTTCCACCCTAAGGACTCTATGAATGCTGCCATTAAATCTTACCATTTATCACATCCAAGGCTA
Organism: Catharus ustulatus; assembly: GCF_009819885.2. Lineage (NCBI taxonomy): Eukaryota > Metazoa > Chordata > Aves > Passeriformes > Turdidae > Catharus > Catharus ustulatus. The sequence continues at coordinate 66,193,898 of NC_046225.1, read as the reverse complement.
AGCATGTTCCAGGTATGTATTTGCAGAGAGAAAGCCAAGAATTGGAGCTCTTTGAAATATTGTCCTATATGTGCCACAAAGATTGTATCATCTCTCTGTTAGGTCAACTCTTCTTTAGTCTGTGCTTATAATTCCAATTTTTATCACTCATTCAGTAACTTTTAAAAATAATATTTCATGCTTTCTTCCATGCCTTGCTTCCTTTTTGAGAAGGATCCTTATAAATATCCATGGAGCTCCCTTACTTTCCTCACTCTGATTTGTTCTTAAAATACTCATTTGCTCTAATGGCTTGTATAAAAATGCAATTGATGAGCTGCTGATGTGCTGTGACTGGCAGGCATCCTATCAGGAAAATATTCTTCAGTAATTAGTGTCTACTCACTGTTTGAACATATTGTAGCTTCCTGCCTTATGCTTGCATTGTAAGGTCCTAGAAGGAAGCACCTTCTTGGAATTCTATGGAGGACAGCAACTGTGAAAAAAAAGAGTGTAAACTAGAAATCTAAACTTTGCCACACACACTCTTCTGTAGTTAAAGTAATGAGTAATAATAATTTAAAAGCTCGAGTTCTCTCCAAGATGCATGCTATTGCTTAAAAATATTGGTTGTTGTACCGATATTTTTAGTTTCAGTTGTGATTCTGTTCGGGATATAGGGAGCAGAGAACATGAATTTAGTCAACAGATCTTTCTAGAAAGAGATTTTTTTGTTTTCCAGAGATACGAAGAAAAATATTAACATAGATGGAAATCAGATTTTTGGAAAATCTGAATTTGCTTCTATTACAAAGTAATGTAGTCTCACTGAAACTGGCATTAACAAAGCACTTATTAGGGTTTTTGAGGCAGCTGGTTCTTGGTTAGGATAGCATGCCTTCTCCACGTCCAAGTCTGAAAATACTGTGTATCTCTAAGGCTGAATAAATTCAGTATTCAGATATGTTTCCCTGGAAACAACTCATAATTTAAAAGCACATGCAGCAATGCAGCCCTTATGTAATTTATTAATGTGAAAACCTGGCTCTCGTGAGCCATATTAAGTAGATCAGCCTTTATTGGCAGGAAAAAGGAATTTTCTTTGATTGCAAATACAGCTTTTCAAGTGCTATTAGATAGTGAGATATTCCTGAGTGGGGCTGATACTGCTGCTATTGTGCCAAATTGTGTTGCCCATTTGGGTAAAACAGTTCAATCACTTTCTTCCTGAAGAATATGAATACTCAGGAATTCTCCCTATCTTAAGACCTTCCCTCTTTATTGCAGCTAGAGTGCTGCAATTTAGAAAGGATTATCCTGCTCTTCCTTTTCTAAGATGCCACATTTCAGGGAACAGAATTACTAATTTGATTTTAAACAAAGGAAAATTTTCCTTTCATTTCCTTCTCAGGCACTATTTCAGCTGTGTCCTTATTTGTATTACAGTAGAATGAGTGATCCTCACAGATCTATATTTTAGACTCATAAATATATAGTGTCTCTATTCCAAAGCAGTCTCCAGCCAGGACTAAACAGCACCTCAGTTATGAATATAGCTCCACAGAATTGTTTGAGGCAGGGAATTATTTAGAATCGGAATGGCCCAGTCCCATTCTAGGCAGCAGAAGGAAGTTGTTCATCTTCCCAAGCTTTTTGACAGCTGAGATACCAACCTAGGCAACCTAAGTCATGCAGCCTGAGAATTCAGTTTAGCTTTCTGAGGTGCCAGTGAAAGTACCTGTCAAACTGCCTGTGTACAAGGTCTCCAGTAAGTAACTTGTCCCTTCCCTCAACCAGAATACCATTGCTTATCCTTCCATTACTGTTTTTTACTTCTTTCCTTCCAAAGCTGCTGAAAGGGTCTCCCAGAACCAATGAACTGTTATTATTTTTTTTGTTTTGTTTTGTAAACTGCATCTTTTAAAAACAAAAAGTCGAAAATCAGAAGTTATAACAAATAATTTCTCTCCTTGAATTTATTGTACTGCTCTGAGTCTGAAAGTCTTTGTTGGCCCAGGCCAGGCCTAAAATTGCCTACGTGGCCTGATGGGCGCTGTTTTCAGTGAACTCACATGCCTCAGATAATTTTGCAATCCCAATTTTCTTATGACCTTTTATCTGTAATATAAACACCTCAGACTATGTAGACATAGGTTTTATACTGTTTGTGTATTTGTTTAAACAGATTTGCCATGTTCCACAATGTCAGAATACCAAAAGAAAACATACTGAATATAGCTGGAGATGTCACAGCTGAGGGGAAGTACTCAAGTCCTATCAAGGTATGAAACAAGGTCTTGTTTCATTAAATGTACAAAGGTAAATGTAGGTTGGGAGACAGAGCAATGGGCCTCTTATGTCAGGAAGTACTGGTTACCTGAACTTAAGAAGGCTGTTGACAGTTTCATATGAGATATGAATGTTGGTTTTTTAATTGCATTTTAGAGATGTCTCAGCTCACCCGGCTGACTTTACTGATCTTTGTACTCTTTGCATGACCCCACTGATCCCAAAGTTTAGAGTCTGACTGTGTTCAGGCAAGACTACTCTGACTCTCACCTGAATACCTCATCTGAATGAGTCAAGAAACCAAATTGGCAAAATTACTTCTGATCATACTACCAAGTTGCATCTTTATGGGGGTAAAATGAAATGTTAACCTCAGCATTCCTTCTATGCTTTCTATTAATTCAGGAGGTTAAAGAACGTTTCAGTGCAGCTCTGGGATCCTTGTCCACTGGCAGAATTATGATCACAGGAATGTCCGTGACCAATTTGAAGCTTGCCTTGGCAGTAGCCATTCGCTTCTCAGCAGCTCGTCGTCAGTTTGGACCAACTGAGGATGAAGAAATACCTGTCCTTGAGTACCAAACACAGGTGAACACTCTGGAATGTCATCTACAGACTTCTAGATGATGAAACTCATGTAAAGAGCTGCTGCAGATCACAGTAGTGACTCTGAACTTAGTGAAATTAAGGTTGTCTGTGTCACCTGAAGCATCATTCTTGTGCAGCTATGGGGGTTGATTCCAACTCAAAACCTTCTCCTGGCATACCCAGGCTTTTAACATAAGTTCTTGGAACAGCAAAACCAAAAAATGCATGTTTGTCTGAAGTACCTAGAAACATTTGTCTCCTAAAATAGTAACCTTTTAGAGAAAGTCTGTCTTACATGCACATTCAAAAGTACTGCAGGAAAAATAGAAAAAAGTGCATGTAGAATAACTGGAAAAAGGGGAAACTGAATGACAAAGGTTAATATATAAGAAGTGCTGAAAGCAAACCTTCCCAGTTGGTCTTTGAAGTTTGGATGCCTTTTTCCGGGTTGACATTTATCTTGCAATGTTGAAAGATTTCAGGAGTTTCTACAAATTGGTGGTGGATGCCTTCCTTCCACCATTTCTGAATAAGCCAGGGTCTGATTTCCACTATTCGAGTCTCTCAGTTTTCCCCAGTTTTGGCTTTTTCTGTGGGTTCTGCTTGCTGAAACTCTCATTCCCTTTTTCCTTTACCACAAAGACTTCCAGGCAGTTTTTCTTTTCCTTCGTGAGCCCCATGAAATGGCTACAACCTCTGTCATGTTTGTTCTGAAGAAACTTATGAATCATGACTGACCCTGGCATGCCAGACATTTTATAAACACATGGCAAAAATATGTCTTTGGTCCCCAAAGCTTCAGTGAACTTTTTCCCTGGTTTAACAGAATGCTTATCACAAATTCATGAAATGTGCGAACTAAAATAATATAACCATAACTTGTATAAAGAGAACAAGAACCACCTATAACATAATTAAATGTAATTAAATTACATTATAGGTGGTTCTTGTTCTCTTCTCCATTTAGCAGTTTTCCAATTTGAACACAGTAAAAATTAATGAGATGGTTCTATATAATAACTATTTTAAACATCTATCAATTTGTGATCAAATTAATTTAATTCTTTTTTTTTCCCAGCAATGGCGTCTTTACCGTACCTGGCTGCTGCATATGCCTTAGACTATTTCTCAAGGTCCCTGTTTGAAAACTTTGTAGAGTTTTTTGCAGGTGTGTTGACAAAGCAAAGGAGTCAGAGACAGGTGAGATGTTTACATATTTCCTCTTCACTGAGTTCTTGCTGTAATAAACTGTTAAATGAAGACCTATTTAGAGGTGTTGAGCTCTCTTACAATCAAGAATGACAGAGCAATGTCTCAGAAATATGGGACATATAAAGTAATGATTGAAGTTGTATTTAGAAAAGCATTCAAATTTGTTTTGATGGAGTTATTAAAGATTTATTGATTTCTCTGGGATTGAAGGTTATGTTCTCTTGCATAATTTTTTATCATAAATATATTATGATGGTGTAAATTTAGCTTATAACTGTTGTAAATGATTCTACAGGGAGCATATATCAAAGATTTTCTGAAAATATACTAATCTTAATTCCTGCACAGACTCTCTGAGTCTGGCTTGAGTTTGCAATTCAAATTTATGCATTAAAATAAGTATTTTTAGCAAAAAAAGTTGACTTTTGAGTCTTAACACTGAATTTTTCATCCACAATCAGCCCACTGGAAGTCATCCCTTTACAGGGGAAATAGTTTAATCTATCAGTCTCTGTGGACTGATTCTTAATCAAATTAACTGCAGTACTTTATTTCCACAGCATATAAATTTTATAATTGTGGGCAGTAAACATTTTTAGAGCCTACATATTGGCTGTGTATTGCTCAGGTCTTGCTTAAATCCTCAAGCTTTTTTTTATCTGAAGTAAAGCTCATGAAATAATTTTTACTAATGGTGGGGTATTTTAATTTTTCCTCTCTGCACAAAACACAGAAGAATCTATTTGATTGTTTTACCTGATACTTCATCTCTGGAGATCTGCAGTGCAGTCACTAATCTTAGGGAAAACAGTCATGATAGGAAAGAATCTCATTGTTGAAAATTTTAAAAATGTAATCCTTATGGATTCCTTTTGTTCTACAGATCATTAAACAAGCACCACCATTCAGGGAGGTGCTCTTAAAGAAGCTTTGGTTGTATCAAGCCCCTGTCTCCAGAAACTAGAATTCCAAATGCATTTTCAAAGGAAGGTCAACAGAGTTAGTGTAAATGCAGGCTACTGTGATCCTCTGAAGTCTCTGAGGGTGTACATAAAAGTTTTCCTGCTCTTCACAAAACTGATGCTTAAAAGATCAGTGAAAACTGTGTAAGGCAATAAATATTATAAATATCCCATTGAGGGAGAGAGATACTGCTTATGTCACAGAGGGAATAGAAGCTTTTTTTTGGACAGGCCACCCTCAACCACCTCCTTCTCCATTTTTGGGAGGAAAAGCTTGGCAGGTGGTGAAATAACTCAATGCTGTGTCAGCTGGTACAGCTGAGCTAAGACGCACCCATGTGCCCATTACCTGGCACAAATTATGACTTTCTCATATAAGGAAGTTGGTGCAGAAGGTTCCTCAGTTGTGGCAAGGTTTTTTTGTGGCACCAAAGAATATGCTTTGCAGTTACATGGATCTCAGAGTTTTATGCCTGTATTGCCAGTTACTGTTCATTATAAAGCAGTATATGTACCTGTGCCTTTAGTTGGTCACCAACTTAGTTTCTATAAAATTCATTCCCCGTTTATAATTTGTTTTTCACAAAGGCTGATTTGGGACGTGAGATTCATGCTTTATCTGCTGCCAGCAAACCACTGACATCTTGGACTGCTCAGCAGGCAGCCCAGGAGTGCCGAGAAGCTTGTGGAGGACATGGCTACCTTGCCAGTAAGTTACAGACACTGCATGCACTGATCAGAAAGAGAATGGTTATTTTGATGTGTTCTTCGACTGCTGTTCTTCTATGATTTCTGAATTTTAGCAACGTGTTTAGAAAGTATTTTATCCTCATATCCATATTTTTAAATTTTATTTCATACCTGAAGTCACAAAAAAAATCTCCCTAAATCCGTACAGGATCTGCACCAGCATTTGCACAGACTGTACGAGTAATTCAGTCTCAGTTTCAAATATAAAGATGCAGATTTTATAGATGAAAATGTCTCATGTAAATTTAATGCCACACTCTTAAAAAATCTTTATTGTACGAGGTAATCAGTGAATTTTCAAGCTCATCTGTTTGTAACAATAGTTTTATATACAGGAATAGATAGCTCTCTTGCATTTTGTCACAGAATAATTAGTTAATCTCTCTCAGCTTCTACTAATATGTTGCAATATATTAAACTGTGCACTTGTTCTTCTTAAGTGAATCGTCTGGGTGAAATCCGAAATGACAATGATCCAAACTGCACATATGAGGGAGATAACAACGTCCTGCTCCAGCAAACCAGCAACTACTTAATGAGCTGGATGAATTGCATAAGAGGTATGTTTTCATTGTGGAATCTTATGCTGGACCCAACAATGGAATTAGGAGGTAATTTCATAGTGAAAGCAATTGAGAGTCATTTAATAATTTTGTGGAGCATAAATAATGTGCTTCAGATTCCATCATATGGTACATTCACAATACAGAAATACTTGCTGCGAGAAATATTCTTTCTTCTGTCTTGCAGAAGCTAGCTAGTTATTTTGCCATCCCTAATCAGGTTAAGCTGTATCTTACTCCCTAAGAAGTGCACTTTAGTTCGACCAAATTACCTCAGCACTGCATCCAGATCTGGGATCCTAAGAAAAAGAAAGTTGGGGAACCATTAGAGAGGGTCCAGAGGAGGCCACCTCTGCTATGAAGACAGGTTGAGAGAGTTGGGTATCTTCAGCCTAGAGAAGAGAAGGTTCATTATGGCCTTCCAGTACTTAAAAAAAAGAAGGAGAACTGTTTTTTACATGAACAGATAGTCATGGGCCAGAGGGAAATGGTTTTAAACTAAAGGATGAGAATTTAGATTAGATGCTAGGAAGAAATTTTCTCTGCAAGGATGATGAAACACTAATGCAGTTAGCCAGAGAATTGGAGATGCCTCATCCCTGGAGCTGTTCAAGACCAGGCTAGATAGGGCTTGGAGCAACCTGGTCTAGTGGAAGGTGTCCTTGTCCAGGATGGGAGGGTTAGAAAAGGATGATGTTTAAGTTCCCTTCCAGCCCAAACCATTCTGTGATTCTGTGACTCTGTAAGTAAAGTCATCGTAAGTCTATTTATTGTATTTGGAAGAGTTCATATCACCTGACTTGGTAGCAATATCCATCACCACATCTTGTAGTTCTCCAGATTTTGTTTCAGTTTTCCAGCAATGAGTTTCACTAGCATCTTACAGAGCTGGAAAACTCAGCAGTTGGAGTTGAATCTTATGGGGAATAATTATAGGCAGTGATGTCAGGTTTTTCCACACTTGTCCACCAGTCCTCTTTGGCTGGACTAGGCATAATAAAGTAAGTATTATGGTCTAATTGCATCTGGCCTGTCAAGTGTATGCATGGCTTTGTAATAGGCTTTTAGTTCCAAAAAGTCTGATTTCTTTTCTCATAAATAATTTTTATTTTCTCTGGTGTTTCAGATAAAGCTCCTTTTGAATCCCCTTTGGGAACAATAAACTTTTTGCAAGACTACCATCATATCCTTGGCTGGAAATTCACAGCCATTAGTGTTGAAGATTGCATGGATTCCTCAGGTAGGCTTCTGCTGCTATTAAACTGATTCTAGAATTTTAAATTCCTTTCCAAAGGAAAGGATCCAGAGATCTGAGATTCAACCTCTGCTCCTTATTAGATATTTGTCATATTTGCTGACATTTTTTGTATTATTTGCATTTTTATTTACTAAGAATATAGTTTGCATTTCAAAATACATTCAATTTTCCCCAAATTAATTTCTGAAATGGAAGATAGCATCAGATACTATTTTTTCTCTTTTGTTCCTCTAAAATAACATCTCTGAGGTAGGGATTTTCCCCACTGTATTGCTGTTTTCCAGTTCTGAGGGGATTGTGTATCACTGCGAGCCCAGATGGGCTGCTGGACACAAAAGTTAAAAAGAATACCAACACATAAATGAGAGAGCAACAGCACATGTTCTCTCCTCTCATGCAATACCTACTGAACCAGACCATAATTTAAAAAATATCTGAACCTGTTTCTTGATCCATTCTGTTAGAAACTGGACTGTTAATTTAGGCAGCATGTAAACACTCCCTATACCCTAAGGTATACCCTACATTAAATCTTCAGCTAAGAAACAAGAAGCAAGATTCCTGCTGAATAACTTTTACCTCAGTAGTTTAGGCTGCTCTTACAAATATGATACAATTATGTACAAAACTAGTAATTTAAGTGTGATTGCATTCAGCCACCAGTGAAAAAAATTTTGCAAGTCACATGCTTCCAGTAATTGTGGACTGGAGTCTGTTCTTGTATTCTCAGAAGAGACTTCATACCTTGCCGGCCTAAGTCTTAATATGGAAAAAAAAAAAAACCCTAAAAAATTTAGTTGAGTAAGAAGTCTAAACGGAGCTGTGAATATACCTTGTCTTCCAGCTTGGGGTCACTTTGAAGTAGAGTATGGCCAGACATGGTTATGTCTTCACTGTACACTCACAGTCTGACTGTTCTCCACAGATATTTATTGTATCTGCATTAATGGGCAAAGTGGCATGTTAATGGATTGATTAATTAATGCTTTCACTTTTCATCTCAAGTAACAAAATCTGGGACTGAGTAGAATTTTCATGTGACTTCTTGCATAAAGGTAAATATTAATAATTTTTTTTTCTTTTTCATAGTTCCTTTAGCAGCTTATAAATGGCTGATTTGCTACCTGCTGCGAGAAAGTGACCTAAAAATGAATAAGGAGAGGCAGGCTGGACGAAGTGATTTTGAGGCAAAAAACAATTGTCAGGTAATACTTACTGATCTTTCTTATTTTATTTATTTATTTTCATCCAAGTCTGTCAGTTGCTGTTAGTTTTATCTTCTTGTGTCATAAAGTACAATTTCCTGAACCATAAAGCAGCAAATCAAATAACTAATAAAACTTAATACCTGACTGTGTGCCTTGCATAGAAGATGATGGCACGAGGACAGTTACCATCAGCAGAAATCTTCCAGGATATATTCAGGAAATATTTCCCTTCATAAAAGTTGCAGGCACGTGCTGTGTGATGTCTGCAATTTTGATAGCACAGCTTCTGAAGACTAAATCTGTGAGTATTAAATACACAGCAGCATCTGACTATTACTTCTCCATCTGTGCTTGTGGCCAAATACATAGTGTAGGAAAGAATCTTGCTCTGGCAGGTAGGTAAACTAGATGACCTAATGGGTCTTTTTCATCTCTAATTCCTATAGTGCAAAGTACTCATGAAAGATACCAGACTGACAGCACTGGAACCTGAAAAGGAAACATTGACAATTTACATATAGCAGATCCACTCTCTCACCAGAGAGTTTTAACAGCTAGGAATGGCTTAACTCCAAATTTCAGTATTTATCCTCAAGCTCACCAGATTCCTCTACTACCTCCATGAGAAAAGTTGGCTCACATGCGAAGAATGAACACTTGTCATTTGTCACTGAAAAAAGGTCTGCTCCCTGAAGATGGTCATTGTCATTTACCTTACCTGCAAAGCTGAAAAAACAGCAGGAAGGAATAGTCAACATTCAATTCTGCACCTAGAGAGACTCAGCGTGGCTTCAGCATGGGATGATCTGTGTGAAACCACTGATAGAGGGGAGAACATCTTTCCTGATTTTACCCTAGGAGCAGCTTATTAGAGAAACTCTTCAGGGTCAAATCTGGAATGGGAATTGCCAGAAACTCCAGTCTGATTGCCTGTCAGCCAGGTTTTGGTGAAGCTGGTGCTGGGGCCAGTGCATTAGAGAGAATGGTGAGCTCAGAATTGTGAAGATTGTCGTGTCTATTATATTTAAAACTCAAAGAGGTTCAAGCACACAACTGCTTTTGAGATAGGTATTGATATACAGTAATTTCACAAATACAAGCCGCACCAATTTGACCAAAATTTTGGTGGAAACCCGGAAGTGCGGCTAATATTCCGGGGCGGCTAATACATTAACAAAATTCTAAAAGCTGCCAACACGGAAGTGAGAGCCCGCGGCAGCCCCAAGCCAAGCTGGAGCCCGGCCGGCCCCGGCAGAGGTGGGAAAGCCTGGCAGAGGCGGGGCCAGCAGTGTGGGGGGCGGGCGGCAGAGCCTGAGCCAGCAGGGCGGGGCAGGGGGGCGGCAGAGCCGGGTCAGTAGGGCGGGGGAGCCTGGGAGAACTGGGGCTAGCAGTGCAGGGGAGCATGGCAGAAGCAGGAAGGCCGGCGGGTGGGGCTGCCTGGCAGCGGGGGAAGCCCAGCAGAATCGGGGCCAGCAGCATGGGGGAGCCCGGCGGTGCGGGGGCCTGCAGTGCCGGCCAGGGCGAGGAAACGCGGCGGCGGTGCAGACGGGAGGGGGCGGCCGGCGAGCCCGGCGGCGGCAGCCCGCCGGCAGGGCTAGGGAACGCGGCGCGGCCGGCGAGCCGGGCGGCGGCGGGCAGGGCTAGGGAACACGGCAGCGGGGCGGTGCTGACGGGAGAGGGGGGCCAGCGAGCCCGGCGGCGGCGGCAGTGGCTGGCCCGCCGGCAGGGCGAGTACGTAAACAACGCAGCGGCGAGGCGGCCGGCATGCCTGCCAGCGGCGGCAGTGGCTGGCCCGCCGGCAGGGCGAGTACGTAAACGCAGCGGCGAGGCGGTGCTGATGGGAGAGGGGGACCAGTGAGCCCGGCGGCGGCTGCAGCACCACCCGGCCGGCCCCGTCAGCAACCATGAGCAGGCCGAGCCTTCCTGGCCCCGCCCCGAGCCAGTAAAGCCCTCTATGCCGCGATCCTGTTACTAATTGGCCAATTTGTGAAAGCTGCGCACGGATTCTCGCGACGAACGAAAGTGCGGCTAATATTCGGGGTGCGGCTTATCTATTGACAAAGACAGCAACATTTTTGAGGCACCGGAAGTGCGGCTTATAATCCGTGCGGCTTGTATTCGTGAAACTACTGTACTTTAGGTCATTGGTTTTTCTTTTCTGCCTACAAGTCATCCTCAGGACAGCAGGACATTTTATTTTAAATGTCATGCCTCAAAAACATCTGAAAATTATTTACAGGCTTTACTTTGAAGACATGTACATATTTGATTAAAAACTTTCTGGGCATGAAGAAACACTTCTGTCAGCCCAGTGGTTGAGTAATACAAAATATTTGTTCATGCTGTGGGGGATCTGGAAGAGATTCCTAGCGTATCCCTAGGTTATTTTGGTGGGGGGGCAGCTTGATAGAAACAACACAGAAGTGCAAGCAATGATAAAGAGGAAAGTAGAATTATAGGGGAGAAAAACAGGAAAATAATTCTTAATGTTTCATTCATGATGAAACATATTCGTGACTTATTTCATTCTGACTAGGGAATTAGCATATCTCAAAAAACCACCTAGTAAGGGAGCAATCCTCCATAATGCTGCAGAGAATAGATGATGTGTATTTTCCTGTTCATAAATGTATCTGAGCTTGGACATAAGTGTGCCACTGGGCAGCTGCTGTTGAGAGAGACTGTGATCTTTGCAATATATGCCTTTTTTACATGCTGCAGTGGATCTAAATGCATGGATAATGCAAGCATTTGAAAGAAAATAATTAAAAATAATTAACTAATTCTACATGAAAAAAAATTAAACATCCAAACCTTAATGAAAAAAACTAAAAACAAACATGAGTTGTGTCATTGCAACAAGTCAACCAGGACAGCAATGGCATTATAATCCCCTTCTGTTGACCAGCTAGAATGTTGTCAGTCAGCAGTCTATTCCATGGGAGCATGTATAGCAAAGCTGAAGTATATAAATGTAGACAAGTGCCCTACAATCACTTAAGGGTTTATACTCTGCAGTAACTGTAACTGGTGACTTGTCTTTCTCATCAGATAGTTGGCAGGGACTAGTTGCATAGTTCCTTCAAAACATACTCAAATCTATTGCAATCCATCAACAGAATCCACTTACGCTGACATAACCAGATTTTTGTTTATTATTTGAAGGTACTGTAATAATTTTTCAATAGAAAGATTTTATCCTCTTTATAACACTCTGGAACATATTAAATAAATATAAACCTGCATTTATTTTCTTAGATTCATGTAGGTGTCTTGACAATCCTAAAATCAGCAGACCTGATTTTACATTGTCTTCTCTCTGATGTAGCTTCTTGATCCCATAAAGCCTGTGTGCAACTGCCAAATTACACTGATAATAGGCATTCAGTCTTACTTCTAATAGGCATTTCATGAGACATTTCATAACTAACCTTTGCACAGACATTGTGGAAAGTGTTTTCTCCTACAGTTTCTTAGAATTTCTCAAGCTGTATCATCACATCTAAATCAGCAGAACTCCACTAACTTCACCAGACCAATGCCATTGTGCAGGGGCTGAGGACTGGATCTTTGTTTTTTTTTACTCAGTGTCCTTGTTGCCTGTCTCCAGGTGTACTACTGCCGGTCTCTGGCTATTGCTTTTATTGAGCAGACAGCCTTACAGCGCTACCACGACTACACCCACGATCCAGCGTCCCGTCCAGTGGCTCTGCAGCCCGTGCTGAGGAATCTCAGTGCTCTCTATGGGCTCTGGTCATTGAGTAAACACCTGGCTGTGCTCTACCAAGGTGAGATCAGATCCCTGAATGTGCTGTGCATGTCACTTTTATAAAGTCCTGACTTGGCTGGGGCAGGGAATCCTAGCAACAATTTATGTTTTCAGCATTTTCTAACTGCTTGTTTAATACAAAACAATCATTCTCGACCAAATTTTGTAGAACAGGAATCTGCAGTGAAAAATTAACCCAAAAGGCTCTCTCTTACCTCAGAGATGATGGAGAGATCACAGGTTTTGCTGTGATCCAGTGCTTGTGTGAGAGGATGAGGGGTAGGCAGCAAGACACTGTAGTGTAGATTGTTCCTGCAAAAGGCTCTACATAGCTTAGGTTAAGAGTTTTGCAGTCAGCTCATTAATGAAAGACTGTCAGTTCAATTACACAGGTGCAGCTACTTCATCTGGACTGGTCAATTCATGAACTTGGCATAAAGATTGTATCAGTGTAATCTTCACTGATACAAGCTTCTCTGTGAATGTTTTTAAAGGTGGCTATGCTTCAGGTGAACAGCCTGGGAAATTTATCCAGGATGCTATTTTGGAGCTCTGCTACAGGGTAAGCCTTTTTATTGTGACTAAGTATCTACTATATAAAGACTAAAAAGAGACACGTGGTTAATAGTCAACAGATTACTCTGTACTTCAAGGGGTAAGTTAGCAGGATATTACATTAATGGTTTCTGAATAATTTTCTGTAAAGTTCAGCAAATCATTGACACTTAATTTATTTACCAATAAATGGAAAACAATATGTCCTACAAAATAACACCCTGACATTTGTGGCCTTGCAATCTTCATTGGAAAGCTAGTGAAATATTTCAATCCAGTTATTTCATTATTTTTTCAAGTCAAAAAAATAGATATTTATATGTGTAAACAAAAAAACTTCCTAGGTAAAGGAGAAAAACACTTGAAATAGAGTCTCATTTGGCAGTTAGCCTGGGAGTGAAAAAAATCAAAATAAAACTAGGCTATTTATTGTGGATTTCTCTTACATTATCAAAGCTGGTACTTTATGAAAATAATTTTTATGCTGCTCTGTAGTTCAGCGATAGACACTGACAGAAGTTGTCAAATGCCTGTCTTTTGGTTTCAAACAGTTGAAAGATGATGCAGTTGCCTTGGTTGATGTCTTTGCTCCTCCTGACTTCATTCTTAATTCTCCCATTGGTAAAGCAAATGGAGAGGTAAAAAACCCATTCTAACATTTGTATGTTTAATCATGAAGAATGTTATTGCCTTTAATTAGCCTTAAGATATTCAAGACATTTCACAAGTACAAAAGAAAGACTACTTTTCAGTGGAAAATATTGCCAGAGTTAAATTGATGTCAGCAGAAAATGAACTTTCTCATTTACTGGAGATAAGTTTGAATGGGGAAACTTGTACAGTAATTGCTGTAGTTTGCTGTTACGAGCATCTGTGCACTGAACCAAAAAAGGACTGAGAGAAAATTTTTGGTGTAGTTACAGAAAGCAAGAGTTAAGAGCTTAAGAAGGGCCATACTGGATTCAGTTCACAGAATACTCTGTGACTGACAGGGATGGATGGCCAAAAAGAACACTGTGAAACAGGTGAAACAGCAAGGTGTTCTTTTTCTCAGCTGTTGGCAGTTTAAGAGATGTCTCATGCTATAGATTCTGTTTGTATCATTCTGTTTAGTAGACACAGGTATGTCTATTCTCCATTTTTTACTTTTACAAATTCAGCTGTCATTAGCTTATATCACACCATCATTTCTGCAATTTAATTATGACTATTGTGAGAAAATACTTCTTAGTCCCAGTCCATATCTGTTTGCTGTCTGTGGGAGCCTCTTCATTCCTCTGACAGACCTTGTTTTCCTTCTGTGTGTGTTTTCTGCTTCTGCCATGTCCTTTCTGAAGTGGCATAACCAGACCTACAAGGGATGTGGGTGCACCATGGAGTTGGCTACAACAGCTCCTGATCACTCCCTTCCTTTTTCTGACCTATTTCAAGATCTGTGTTTTAGTCCAAAGTCTCCAAAGCAAAGCAAAATTCTTGCTTAGTGGGCCAAACCTACTCATCAGGGCCAAGCTGTGGGATAACTATTGTGTAGAGACCAGAGTCACAGTACAGTAGTTTGGGTTGGTGTGGATGGACACTGCAGACAGTCCCTGGAGCCTGGGGAGCCTGCCAGGATGTTTGACAGGAATGCTACATCAGACTCCGTGGTTTTCAGTACTTGCCGTGACTTCTTGTCTGGAGTTGCCCCTTGTTCCCATGGTGATCCAGCAATACAGAGGGCAGAACAGATGTTTCTAAGCTGACCTAACACAGTGATTACTTTGTTAGCACAGTCTTTGCAAATGAGGCAAGAAAGGCTGGCTCTTCCTCACCAGCCATCTCCTAGAGGGCTGTAATCATCACTGGAAACTTTGATTCCATTTCTATAGGTGTTTGAGGATTAAATTAATGCAAGAGATCATGGGAGGGAAGCTCCAAAGGTAACTCTTCAGAGAAGGAACATAGTTTGTTCCAATGTTAAGAGTATCTGTATTGGCCAAAAGCCCATTTTAGCACATTTTTCTGTCTCTAGCAGAAGCTGTGAGCAGATGCTATAGGCAAAAATATAAAATATGGTACAAGCACACAATGATCCATTCCTAGAATAGTACCCCCTTTCCAGCAGTCACCTGGAGATTTCTCATCAGTAGCTGATGAAGCTGTCATGATGGATTTGGCTGGCTCCTCATTGGGTAGCTCTTAGCTCTTGCAAATGCAGAAGCCACAGAGACTTATTAATATCAGATAGTAATATTAGGAGTACAGTATGTGAGAAATGCACATAGGAATCTAAACACTTCCTCATGTACTTAATTTTTTATAAATTCATTGACTCACTGAGAAAATTATTTTAACCAGTGCTATTCAACCGTTGTTCTATAGAATTTAGGAAGATTTTCTGAACTGCCTGTAAGTCTGTGGTTTTCAACTTGTGTAAATATTTTCAGCTGAAATTCAAAAAAGGCTGCCAATCCCTCACTCAGAGAAAATACTTAATAAAGACTCTTGTCTCCTTGCTGTCTGCATTTAATCTTCTGTTCATTGCTGTCTTTGCACCTTCTAAGAACCAGTGCAAACATTTTAGTAAAAATTACAGTATTGTAAAGAACAGATAATCCAAGTATAATAAAAAGGTGAATTTAACTCAGGATAAGTTGTGTTGTGCTGCAGGGGAGTGCCTTACACCATAAACCACAGATCATAGTTGGACCTGATGAAAAGTTTCAAATATTTTTAGAGGCAGCTTTAGCCCTAAAAGAATTCTGATTCTATTTAAAAGAAACTTTGATGGTGTGGACATAATTTCTCCATAAAATTTTTGACAATCTCAACCTAAGTCTGTGAAGGTATTGCCACATTTCTTTAAGGATAAATTAAAAATCTTAGAAAATATTTAACCAAAATTAGATTGGAATACATAGTTTAAATTAATCCATGTAATCAAGGTAAAATATATGTAATATTGAATATATTATATTTCAATATTTATTTAAGTCATCACAGATAATTAGGGCCACAGCATCTTTTGATGAAGAAAAAAGGCATTATACTTTACCTCACTGACTGCCTTTATAATACATTAATATTTTGTTACACTGTACTCTCTTACTGCTAAAAATATTTTCTTTCTTTCCTGATTTTTCTATAAAGTTACTTAAAGTTTTATGCTTTTGTTAATTATGAGTTGATAAATACTGCTAAAATAATACTTTTGCAAAATTTGCTTATTTTTAACTCTTCCAAGAAAAAATTGCATATTGGCAAAATGACAAATAAACAATCTGCTCTTGAGAGAAGTAATTCTTATGCTGAAATAAGAGCATAAGAAATAACTATCACATAATAGTTCACACTGGGAGAGAAATTCTGTTACTTTCCAGAAGTGTGTTCAAACAAAGATAACAGCAGCTGTCCATGAGTGCTTTCAGACACAGTCCTCAGGTTTGGACAGAACAAAGATTAGCTTAATATAATCTTGTTTCCAATTTCTACCTTTGATAGTACAACTCCTTCAAGTTGAAAACAAGAAATAATAAAGGGTACTGGTTTCATGCTCTTATGCCAAGGATGGTGTAAATGATTTACAAAGAAATCTGATGTTTACAGTACTTTGAAATTTTGTGCTTATTTTTCTGTTTGTTCTTGCCTGTACATAATTATTCACATTTGTTATCTAGAAATTCAGTCAAAATCTCATTTCAGCCATTAAGTTAACCTAATAATTTATCTTGCAGAAGTTTTGTTTCTTCTCTATGCATTAATCCTTTTTTGCTATTATTTTGCAGTTATATAAAAATATGTGGGGAGAGATCCTTCAAGGCAACAAAGCCCTGAACAGAGCTTCATGGTGGGCAGAATTTTGCATTAATAAACCTGTTATAGGCAGGCTGAGGTCAAACTTGTAAACCAAACAACTTTTACGAATCTGGATGGGCCTGAGATGGATACTTGTTACAAACATCAGAAGGAAACAAGACCATATGTCCAACACTGAAAATGGAAGAGATTTTCATTGAGAGGTGCCAAGTTTTAAAATAACTTTGAAATCAAGTCCAGCTTGATCTGAGGGACTGTTAACATAATAATGACAAGAGCAAGAGCAACACGTCTGCACACTATACATATTTACTCAATTAAATTTTTAAAATATGAAGATTTATTATAATCGCTGCTTTGCAAAGTTTATATTAAAAAAATTTCCAATCAGTCTCTTGTCATTGCTTCTATATTACAGAGGGTAAATAATTTTAAAACATTTTCCCGCAGGGATTATGAATAAGCTGATAAAAGAGAAAAAAAACTGTGTCTGGACAAAACCTGTATTAACTGTGATTATAGTGAGAGAACATTGGGGGAGCATCTTTCCATCTGCTCCCCTTCCTCAGATTGCAGAGAACCAAGCTATACTGCCTTTCAGAAAAAAAGAAAAAAAAAAAAAAAGGGAGAGGTAAGGAAAAGCAATCATTTCAGTGTTAACAAAGGCAGGTCTCCATCCCTGGAGGCACGGGATGCTTCGGCAGCTTGCTGGCTCCCCCGTGCTGAGGAACCAAACAGCAACGTGGCAATAGGAAAAGATGGCTCTGATTAGTGGCACACCCTGTGTTGTCTTAGCTCAGAAGTGAGAAGTTGGAAACAATCACACTGTTAGCTTTTAGTTGAAAGGAATGTTCTTTTAGTAAAGATAACTTCTTAGCCAGACTGAGAGCAGTCTTAAATGTTGATAATTTTACCACCACAAGTTCAAGGTCAATTAAAAATTATTACCCTTAACACACTTCAGTTAAAACAAACAAAAAAAAAAGCCTAAAAATCTGTGACTGTTGTTTATAGTCCCATTGGGAAAATGGATAAAAGCTATCTTGTTAAACTGTATTTTTTTTCCTTAATTTCTTTTTCTTCACCAGAGACAATCAGTGTTGCCTGTGGATTTTCTGCCTCTATTCTTTCTTCTTTCCTAATGAGATACCATAACTCAGGATGTCCTAATAGGACTTCTTTTTCAATTGAACTGAAGGAAAATTTAAACTTCTTTGCTAAAAACAAAAAAAAAAAACCAGTATAAAGTATTTATTTTCTTTCAACTGTTTTGCCTCTTTTAATAAAGCCCAATAGGTGGCATCATCCTATGGAAGAAAAATCAATACAGCTGAACACATATCAGTAGATGTTATGGAGTCATGGGGTCTCATGATGATCTTTAGGAATTTTCCATATCAATAGGGAATCCAACAACTGTCTCTGAAGGAAAGAGGCTTGTTATGCCCAGTGTCCACTGTGAACACCAGGGACTCTGACAGTGAAAAAGAAATGGGGAAGAGATGCCATGCTGCATTAAATGTAGTAGCACTGATCTGTCAGTCCCTATTTTGCAGTGCTGATCAGCAGCATTTCTTTGCTGTCATACACGTGTGTGATTTCACCATCACCTCTGACTCGGTCTTTTCTTGCTTCTTGCCTCCTCCACAGCTTGGAAACAGCTGTGTGTAAATCTTGCTTACAAACTGTAAGTCTGTGAGGCCTTGGTAGCCCAGAAGAAAACACACAGGTGTTTGGCATATAGCTTAAGCCACCTTCATCCCAATAAAAAAACCACAGCAAAACTGTGTCATAGTACCAAAGAGCTGGAGACCTGGTAAAGCACAAGGATACTCACCAAACACATGACAGGATAAACAGACACCCTGTAAAATACATCCCTTAGCCTTAGTTCCTGCTAATCTTATTTATTATGACTATTTCTGCAATAGCCAAACTCCCTGATAAAAGCTGAGCCTTCTCTGCTGATAAGGACGATACAAACTGGCAGGAAAAAGTGCTGTTTGTTCTGAAAAGCTTCTAACTTCACCTAGAGCAAGCACAGCAGAGGCTGCACCAGCAAGGACTTGATTATGGGCAGGCAAAGTGGGATACTCAGTTAAATAGCACACTTCTGGACCCTAAATATGAAATGTCACACAGCCTGCAGTAAGCTTAGAGATTCATGGGACCCTTGGATATCTGGTTGATGGCAGGAGTCACAGACCTGAGCACCAAAGCTGAAATAAGTACAAGCACTGTGAGGCCTTGGGCATTCACTCTTTAAAAAATTCCTGCATCCCCAGCCACTGGGCACTGGTGGCTGCTCAGCAGGGCTGTTTGCAGGCTCAGTGCAGGTGTTCAGCAGCTGTCAGGCTTTGCATGCTGCAGCAAAGGTTGTCACTCTTACCTCTCACACCCACTACAAAGCCATGGTGCAGCAAAGGCAGGCTCATTCTGTGGGCCAGAGCCACTCTGTACTCAGTGTTACCAAAAGCAGTGTTTTCTGTATGAATACCTGATAACTGCAATCAAGTTCTTTAATCAGCTATGACTATGAGTTTCTGACCTGTATTTTTAGCCAGATCTGTGTAATCAAATGAGCAAAATATCCTTTTCCTCTGAAGTCAACAGCCAAAGGTTCCAGAGATCCTCTACGTCCAACTTCTCAGAGCAGGAGAATTTGTAACTTTGAACTTGCAGAGCTGCAGCACAGAAAGAGAGAGATGTCCTGAAATTTGACATCCAACTATCTACTAAATCACAGGGCAATAATTCAACAACTACCACAAGATGTCATTATTATATGCAGTTTCTTCCTCTTTGTAGAACATTAAATAAAAGAGGCCTCTAGCAGAACACAGAAGTAATTTCCCTCCCACTTCAAATGCCAAATAAATTTGGATGTGTCATTTTATCTTGGTTGGGGAGCTGGGTCAAAGTCAGTCAAATAGCTTCAGTCCAAAACAATTTAGCCTCAGGAATCTGTCCTTTTAAGCTGCCACATGAAGGCACTAGAAAGCTGAATCCAAGTAGGCCTGAAAGAGCCCTAACACTGCTTGCCCAGAGCCCTGTGTCCTGTTTCTCTCCTGGAGAGTGGCAGTTTCTGCTTTGTGGCTGTCAAACCACCTACCTGCCCAGGGTATTTCAATCCAGCTATTTCTCCTGTGGTAAGATACTTCTGCTGATGTGACTCAAAGCAAAAAGGTTGTAACAGAAAGAATGAAATTGTTTATGTGCATTAGAACACTGAATGCACACACCTCCCGTGATGGTGGGCAAGATAAATACATGAATATTTCACAGCACCTTTTTAGGAGTGGTAGTTTCAGGAGGAATGCTTTGTGGGTCAGGTGGAATCCTTGCCATGCTTTACATCTGTGATTCCGTGGATGTGGATTCAGAGGTGCTTGTTTCTGCAGGAATAAGTAGATCACATGCTGCTATTTCTGTCAGAAATCCTTGTCCCCACTGCAATAAATGATTTATCACACATTCTGCAAGGATGCAAGTTCCTCTTGTGTTTGCCTTTGTTCATTTATTTTCTTTACTGACTCAGTGTGTTTTCAAACGCGAGTGGTGATTTCATACCAGCCCGTGCTACCAGCAGGACCAGTCTCTCTGTTCCAGCCATATGGGCATCACAGAGGTCTGTGTGTCCTCTGGTAGCACCCTACCTTCACAGGCCTCAAGTGTTCTGTTATTCCCCATTCTCATTAGCCTGAGATCAGAGTGAGATCATTTTAGCTCGGTTCAGTGGCCTGAGGAGCACTGCAGGCAGAGGGGAGCTCGCTGCATGAGACATCCATGTGATGGTATAATCTGAGCCACACGCTCCAGCCAGAGGGCTCAGGGCTCACAGCAGCTCCCACAGCACTGGCACTGGCAACAGAAGCAGAAAGCTTCGTTCTTCTCCAAGCAAGTCAAGTCACAGGTTTATGAAATGCAAGCAGAGCATTTCGCATCAGTTCCTTTCAAGGCAAAGAGAGAGAGGTAAATGTTGAGAGCAGCAGTTCTGCTGACTACCTTGCCTTGTTTTTTTCTCAAATGTTTGCAGCCTGGTTGTGTTTGTTCAGCACTGCCACAGCGTGAATGTCTCTTGGATAAATTCAAGTTCTGTCAGGAATTTCTTCACTGTCTTTGTCAAATAATAGACTAGTAGTGTGTAGCTAGGAAGTTCCCAGTGTATTTCCTGAAAACAATTTACACATTTTTACATTTTTTGTTTGGTCAGCTTAAGTGTAGAGCATATGCTGAATTTGCATCAGTCTCCAAAGACCCAGCATTAGCTGCCTTCACCTGCCCATACTCTTCCATCCTCCTGCCCTTCCCAACTCATTTCACTTGTCATCTTCTCTCTACTCAGGGCTTTGCTAAACACTTTTTTTGTCAAATTATAAAATATTCATTGCTATTCCTCCTTTTAAGCAAAGGATATTTTTAAAGGACATGTTCTTGGATAGAAAAAAATGCCTTAATTCATAATGTCAGGTTTTTTTGGAAGGGCAGTCGCCTGCAGCCTATTTGCCATGGAGAGATAACCAGGAGTTAGAAAACAACCTGTGGAAGGACCAGCATGGATCTGGAGTTGGTCCTGGGACTGGGATGTGACTCATGCTTTCCACATGTGATCCATGGGCCAGGACAGGTGCCAGGGCATCCCGAGGAAAGCCACCATACTGCCCCTGTATTGTGCAGCATGTACTGCACTTACCACCTCCTTACCAGGCGTTTTTTGGGGCAGCCTCACCACAAGCAATGAGCAACCACTGGCTGAGAATGAAACTCTTTTAACAGTGTGATTTTTTATTTTTTAAATGTAAGAATCAAAACTATAATCTATAGACAGACAGAATTTCCTTTGGCAAAAATATGAGCTTTGATGAAAAATTGTTTATAAAGAGGCAGAAGAAGTATTCAACAAGTGGTTCTGCACTGTGTTTACGTGTTCTTATCACTGGGATGTGATGAAATACTTTCCAATCCCTCAGTAACCCAGAAAGCTGTTAAGCAACACATGCTATGGTAAGCACTAAAATCAGCAGTGCCATATAACAAAAGATGGTGAAGACTTAACTGGCCTAAGCATACTCATTTCTCTTATATTTACCAGTATCAAAGAAATTCCACCAGAATTTAAAACCAGTGCAACATAGACATTTAGCTCTAACACACCATATTTAGTGTCTCATGACAGTGAGATGAAAAAAATCTGCATTCTATCAGCAAACACACTTGAATTGGGTTAGGAGCTTCGTGTCTGACAGGATGTCAGGAAGCCATCAGTAGAGAAATCATTCTCTGTGCTTTAGGGATGTTGTTAAGTATAATCCTAGACCTGCCACTGCTTATTATTTTCCTCAGTGAGCTGCAAATAATTTCAAATTCTCTTTTATTAAAATGTGCAGAATTGCTGGACTGGTAAATTAGGTGAGAACAGATATAATCTGAAATGCTTAATAAGTTTAACCCAGACTGGTTTTACTGACCCAAGTATGCAACATCTCCTTCAAAAATGTAAATAGAGATTTTGTCAGCCTAGCTTTTCTCTCCACAATGGCTGATTGCTCTCATTAAAAGCTGACCTCAACTGATGTATTTGTGAGAGAACTGAAATTTTTCTAAATGCCACAGGAGTGTCACGAGAAGGCTAAGAAAAGGGAGATCATTATACCCTTTATATGATCAGAGAATTGATTCTTGTCCAGTTCTCTTTTTAAAAAAGGCAGCTCCAAATGCCAGCCTACCTAGAAAATGGTAACTGTTGTGTGTGAGTATTCATCTGTGCTTGCAGAAACCATATGCCAAACTCCTGCTTTCCTTACAGGGCACAAAGTAACAGAAAGGAGCAAAAACACTGAATTCAAAGCCAGAGAAAAGTGTGGTACAACAGAGAATGAACCAACTCAATGTTTACCAGGTCAAAGAGAAGCTTAAAATTTGGAGCAATTGCAGTATTATAGACTTCTCCAAAGTGGAGCAAAATGTTGTACGTCAAAACAAATATAATTTGTGCCTGATCACTGGGGAGAGATTTAAGGGTATGGTTTACTTCGAAGGAAGGTTTGTGCATATTCACATTATTTGGGATGACCAAACCATGGTCTATGGTTTTCTTACATGCTGTACCAAGATCCTTTAAATCAGAACAGCTGGTGCCATATGAACTGCCCTCCAAAAACATACTTGACTGAGTGTCATTAAATAATGATTTTTTTTTCTAAGCCCACACAAACACTTGGCTTTTTCCATCCAGTTTATCAATGATGATTGTTGCAAAGTCCAGAACTGAGCACTGGCTGTGTTTCACTGGTGTGAGGGAGAAGCCAGGAAAAACATATCTCCTGGGGAGTATTCCCAGCTGTAAATTTATTTTTGACACATATAGGATGGAATTGGGTTTCTGTGCTTGTTTTGATCTCCTTACAAATTCTTATTAAAGGGATGTCTTCCAGCCCTGCAGAACTGCATATCCTGTTCCAGTCCTAAATCTGTGGGCGAGTCCTGCAGCCAGAAGTGTGGGGCAGTGGGACAAACACACAAGTGCCTCAGACACTCAGCAAGCAGCAGCCCAGTTCTTTGCTCAGTACATAAATATTTGCATGGCTGAGTTTGCTCTACAGCAGATGAAAACCGTGTATTTTTTCACATCCATCAGTTGCACTCAGTGTTGTTCATGCGAGGCACAGCCCATGGGCACAGATCCAGCCAGAGCCACTCTGCTCTCTCTGCTGGCTCTGTTCCCAGTGGCCTGTGACAGCCACCAGGTGATCCTTTGGAGGTGGTGCAGGGCTGTCCTGCTGAATTCTGTCCTGCTGGATTCCACTGCAGCAGAAGGAACAGGTTCTCAGCCTGCACAACCCACCGTGGTTAGAGAGAACATGTCTTCAGGGATTTTCCCTCTATCTTTTTGGATCACTTTTGCTCTGGGTTTAATATTGTTTCTTTTGATGGGGAGGGAGAATTCAAGAAAATTTTACCTTTCTGATGACCAGGTTGTCTGTTTTGACAATAAGGAAGGCAATAAGCATGGAATTGCTTAGCTATGTTATGGTTTCTCCACCTCAGTGTCCAGATTTCTGGTGTCTTCTCATTACACTTCAGCTGTGAGGACAGTTCAATGCAAAAGTTGGAGCATTTGCAGTTTTATTTCTGTTGCCAGGCTCCCTGTTCATTGTGGGAGGATTCCACATGTAACCAGATATGATTTTCCTCTCTGTTAAGAAATAGTCCTGGCAGTAAACTGTTTGAGTCATCTTTCTGTTTCTTGACTTCTCCCATAATAATCTTATTCAAAACTTGATTCACTTACTAATCTCATAAGACAGGATTTTAGATGTTTAAAGAAAAAAATATTTTCTTGTGGTTTTTTTTTCTTTTCATTTTGACCTAAGAAAGCTCAGAGTCAAAAGGCTCATGCTGTATTTTGCTTTAATTGGGTAGAGAGCAAAAAACTTCCACAGAAAGGCACATTCCTTACAAGGTCAATCTGCAACATGATTGATTACAGCTTGTTTTAGTAGGGAGGAATATGGTAGCATCACCATTAGTAGTGAGGTGTGTCTCACCACTTCTCAGAACCATCATTTCACCTCTGAACTTGCAGAGAGAGTCACTCGTGTATTCAAATTCCCACTCAGGGATGCAGCCAAGAAATACAATTAGGAGGTCCAGTAAGGACTCACTCATAGGTGTTCCCACATCATAGGAACTGAAGCAACTCAAGTGTCATGTGGTCAAGTGCTGCTCTTCAAGACAAGATTAATGGCAGCTGTGTTAGTCCTGAAATCTCACATTTTCTTCAATACAGACCCAATGTTAAATTGTAATTAACTTCCTGCAACAGGCAGGCATATCTTGTTTTAGAAATCTAATACTTTTTCATCACACTATTTTGGAGATTCTTAGTGGACATGTAGTGCATGAGAGAGGAAATCACAGCCCAGGGTCCCACCATCCTAAGTGCTGTACACAAATAGGTCTCCAAATCACTGCAATTTAAAGAGAAGACAAGAAATTACTCACTTTGAACACATCAATATGTCAGTAGTGGCTAGCACTACGAGCAGCAATCTCAATGCTACATTTGCCATTTTTAGCCATAATTTTATGAGGCCTTCCTAATTTGGAAAAGAAGCTTACATAGAAAATGGTAGCAAGTGCTCAGCATCCAGAATGGCATCATGGAGTCAGGAGTAAATATCCTGTCAGTGAATAAAAGATTTCAGATTTGGGATTACGCTATGAGGAGTCCTGAGAGTAAAGACCAAGGGTTTACACTTAATGTAGGAATGAAATCAGTGGAGACACAAAGAAAGCAAGGGACAGTGCCAAGTGCTAAGAGAAAATGCAAATAAAGTCTTGTATTTGGCATGGAAATGATGAGGACAGAGGTGTGCTTTCCAAGGACAGAGAAAAAGGAATAATGGGTACACACTTCTATAAGCGTGTTTTGCTGTTTGAGAGGGAAGTAAATAGTCTTTTACAGAGAACTCAAAAGATTTTTAAAGTCTTGAGATACTTTGGACATAAGAACAAGACTGGCTGATGATGAGCTTTCATCCACACTGGAAATTTCTCCTTAAACCACTACTTTAAGTAATTACATCTGTTAAAATTTTTATTCAGTTATTTTTTGCTTCCATATGTATCTAGGCAACACCTGGAATAATATTATTTTCTAAAAACTTCTAAAATCCAGTGGTTCATTGCAACATGTTGCAACTTTTCCATATACAGATTTCATACACACACAGCCACTTATTTACAAAACTCAACCCACACATGTGTGTTCAGAAGCAAAAATAAACATTTTAAGCAGGCTTATGGAAATCATTCTCTTTCTGGTGCTACTTCTTTCTGTCAGAATTCAGCCAGAAATAAATGTCTAAATCTAGGCTAGCATGTATGTTTTATAAGAGTCATAACATTATCAGTAATCATCTCCTTATGAAATTGTAATGAATGGCAAAGAGACAATAAGGAGCTATTTGTAATATGACATATTAATTAGAATCATAATAAAAGTTAATAAGATCATTATATCAAGAGTTACATTGTAAAATGTGGGGGAAGAAATTCTCTTATTACATTTAAGAATTATAGCAGAAATGGGAGCATATTTTACACTTTAAGTTCATACAAGAAGAATAATTCAGTAAATCTAATTTTTGTAATGAAGTTGCAGTTATATTTTTGAGTCACATAGGGGAATTCTTGTTATTTTATCAAATGCATCTTACAGAACATATTACCACTTTAATTACCTCAAGATGCTTAGAGACATTTCCTCTTAATTAAAAATCAGAGGACCTAATGGCAGTGGTATGCCTAAGAGCCCAGGGAAATCATTTGTTGATCTGTGGTTGCTATGGGGCTATTGAGAGCGTAGATTGCCTGTGGATTAACATATAGCTATGTAAACTATAAATGGTTAGAAAAGCTTGAAGGTTTCATGCAAACTCCATGTCAACACATACACCCTCTCTGATTACTGAGGCAATAAAATGTGTTTTAAATTATTTTATTGTACTGTTTCCACACTTCAAAGGCAAACTCTGCCTAAACCCATTCCTTGAATTTGTGACCTACTCAAACTCTGCCATGTCTCATGCAGGTGATGGTGTGTGTCTCTAGCACAGCAGTAAGTCAGGGGTTAAACCACATCAAAAAAACCCCCAAAACCATAGTGAATAGTCCACACTAAGCAGTGGTCTCTGAGCCAGAGGGTTTCAGCTGATGAAGCTGAAAGAAGGCTCAGCAGGCAGTGCCCTCTGCACCCCAAGCTGCCTCCACAGCACCAGGAGTGTGCACTGGCTGAGCAGTGCCACAGGAACCGTGGGCACAAAACCCAGGCAGCAGCTCCATCAAAGAAAGGGCCAGAACACGGGACAGGTCACACTGGGGAGTCACCTGGACCTGCAGTTTGGGAAATGCCACTTGGTCTTGAAATGTCATGAGGTGTTTGAGTAAAACTGATTACAGTAATTTCATTATATAAGCCGTACTGAGTATAAGCCGCACTTCCGGGTGTTGGCAACTTTTCATTCTTAGTCCATACATAAGCCACACCTGATTATAAGCCACAGGTTACAATGCAGAGTGTGATAAAAGGTATCTGTTCTATCACCATCTGTTGAGGGTAGGGGCAGTGATCCTTATCTCAACGGCAGATATTCTGCTAATGGGCCATCCATTGAAACCAGGCAGGGCATTGTTCTTTATCTTTTCACAACCCATCCTTCCTCCAGCCAGTCATTTTCTGCTAATGGCCATTGAGTCCCACTGTGGGACTGATCAAATTACTGCATCCCATTGGGAGTTGCTCCAGCCAGGGGGAAGAGCCCAACATTTCTTACCAAGATAAAAACAGAGGTTTTGGGACACTAAGGGAGCCCCTTTCTCCACTGGACTCCAAAGAAAAAACCGGATTTCTCCACATCACCACTGGAGCTCCGGAGGGAAACTGCACCTCTACAGGAGCACTGCTCCAAGTGAATCACATCTGTCACTGCAGGAGGAGGCAGCCACCATTTAATGGAACTGCTACCAACACCCTGCCTGACGGGGTGTCAGGCTGTACTCTGACTTTGTCAGGGTTTGGGTTTGTTTCTTTGTAGTACTGTATTTCTATTTTAATTTCCCTAGAAAAGAACTGTTATTCCTAATTCCCATATCTTTGCCTGAGAGCCCCTTTGATTTCAAAATTCTA